>NC_044565.1:80834807-81508823 GCF_007565055.1 Rhinopithecus roxellana
TGGCTAATTTTTTGTATTTTTGGTAGAGACGGGGTTTCACTGTGTTAGCCAGGATGGTCTCAATCTCCTGACCTCATGATCCGCCTGCCTTGGCCTCCCAAAGTGCTGGGATTACAGGCATGAGCCACCGCACCCAGCCCATACCTGGCTAATTTTTTAAACTTTTTTAGAGAGATGAAGTCTCACTATGTTGCCCAGGCTGGTCTTGAATTCCTGAGCTCAAGTGTTGGGATTACAGGCATGAGCTATTGCACCCGACCACAAAAAAAAAAAACTTTAAAAATAAACTCCATACTTTTTTTGTCAGTCTTAGAATCATATTTTCTAGAACAAGAAGAAACTTCGAGATAATTTCTTCAACCCCTTTATTTTATGAAAGAGATTAATGCCTAGAGTCACACAATGAGCTAGGCACAAATGAGGCCCCCCAAATCAGGACTCTTGACTTGTGGGCTACATCTCTTCTTAATGGCACAAGTGCCTTATTTGTTTGGAACTCTGCCTAGGGAACACAGAGAGCCTTGCAGGAATTTTAATAAATGTTTGTATATAGTACCCCCAAGAGACAGGGGCTGATTTATTAAAGTTTTTTTAGTACTCTCAGCAGATATTGCTATATGGCATTTAGCAGAGTGGGGCTACAAGATAAAAAATAAAATCAAAGAAAAATCATCAAAGAAGAAGAGAGGAAAATATTGTAGACACACATATACATACAAAGTTAGAGAAAAGAGAATGGGGAGTGTGAGAAGGTAGAGAAAAACAAAAATTTGGAATAATTAAAATCCAGGGGCTGGGTGCGGTGGCTCATGCCTGTAATCCCAGCATCTTGGGAGGCCGAGGCAGGTAGATCACTTGAGGTCAGGAGTTCGAGACCAACCTGGTCATCATGGCGAAACCGTGTCTCTGTGAAAAATGCAAAAATTAGCCGGGCACGGTGGCTCATGCCTATAATTGTACTCGGGAGGCTGAGGCTCGAGAATCTCTTGAACCTGGGAGGTGGAGGTTGCAGTGAGCCAAGATGTATCACTGTACTCCAGCCTGGACAACATACTGAGACCCTGTCTCAAAAAAAAAAAAAAAAAAAAATCCAGGCTATCATTCAAAAGTCTTAATTGATTATATAACCACTTTCCTTGTGAAATCAGTTGTCTTTAAATATTGAAATGTGGCATTTAACTTGAGGTTGAAGCAACTACACAACTTTGAAAACAATTTTTCCAGGTGCTCTGGACCCCTCGGGTGCTGTCCAATGGCGTCCAGTTCTCGCGCGTCAGTCCAGATGGTGAGGAAGGCTACCCCGGAGAGTTAAAAGTCTGGGTGACATACACACTGGATGGCGGGGAGCTCGTGGTCAACTATAGAGCACAGGCCAGTCAGGCCACACCAGTCAACCTGACCAATCATTCTTACTTCAACCTGGCAGGCCAGGTAAGTGAATTTATTTCTTCTTTCCTGCTTCGTGCTTTGTGGAATGTCCTGGGCTGTGGCTAGAGAGATCAGAGCAGTGTGGAATTGCTGTGGCAGTGAGGTCACCCTCATGATGACAAAAAGGGCCAGCAGAAGACTTATAGTAGGTGCTCAATAATTGAAAATTATAGAGAAAGACAGAATGAGTACATTGTACTGCCAAGAGAGTACTTATTTCCCATTTGCTTCAGACAGGTAACTAACTGTTTCAAGAACTCCCTCTCAGAATCTATTTGTAACATGCACTTATATTTACTTCCCTTATTCCACTTCTATTCCCCCCAAATTTTTTCCAATTAAGGTGCCTTCCATCCTTGGAGCTTTGGAAATGGCATGGCCCAGCTCCTTTAGATATGCTGCCAATATGTGTGCTTCCCCTGTGAACCTGCCACCTCCTCCCAGGGGTTTGGGTGGGCCAGTCCTGCCCTGCACAATACCGTGGAAAGAGCACTGGATTTGTATTTAGAAGACCTGTTTTTTTTTTAGCTTAATAGGCATGTTCTCGATTTCATAATAATAACACTACCTACTGTTTGTCAGCTGCTGTTAGAAGCCCTTTATGAAGTTGTTGGATAAGACACTAAAATCAACCCAGCAGAGGAATAGACCCCAGTGGGGGACCACTTGAACTGCCCACCTAAGAGTGGTGTAGAGCTGCTGACAACCCCCCTTAAGTGATCCCTTCTGAACTACTTCATTCCCTCCTAACGGTAACAGTTTAGCTCATTGAGAAGGCTATCATATCAGACAGAATAAAAAGCTCAGCTAAACTCTGTAGATTATATTTATTACTTCCTCTTTATCTGAAGAACTCATCATTGTCCACTATACGTGACTCACTTTGGCCTCATTTTCTACCGCAAGATGATGTTCACAGTCAGCTAGTAATATCTCACATTTTTATACTGTTTCAGGAGTTTGCTGATGATCTGCTGGGTTCTGTTTTCTAGAATTTTCCCAAATTGCAGAGTTAATTGGTTCTTGTAAAATTTCCAAAGTTTTCCCTTTAAAAAAGTTGACCCTTTACTTGCGTGTTCCTTATCTTCAGGAACTTTCACCATCCTTCTTGAAATCTTAAAAACAAGGCCGGGTGCTGTGGCTCATGCCTGTAATCCCGGCACTTTGGGAGGCCGAGATGAGTGAATCACCTGAGGTTAGGAGTTTGAGACCAGCTTGACCAACATGGTGAAACCTGTCTCTACTAAAAATACAAAATTAGCTGGGCGTGGTAGCATGGGCCTGTAATCCCAGCTATTCGGGAGGCTGAGACAGGAGAATCACTTGAACCTGGGAGACTGAGGTTGCAGTGAGCTGAGATTGTGCCATTGCACTCCAGCCTGGGCAACAAGAGCGAAACTCCATCTTTAAAATAAATAAATATTAAAACCAAAACAAAAGACAAAAATAAAACAAAAATACTCAGACCTAAGAGGCTCTACTTCCTAAAATAAGTTCAGAAAGGAACGACAGAAATAGAACAAAGTATTGTTTTATGTAGGTAATAAACTATGGTGATAATTCTGTTCTTCACATTTCTGCATACTTAGGACATCCTATTTAATAATGGGGAGGGGAGATCTAAAGGAATAGATTCAGAAATAGAAAGAGAAATTATGCATGCAGTATTCCATCTGCCAACGTGTTCCAATGAAGGAGACAATATGGGAATGTTAGGTTTACTAAGGCTTTTTACCACCCTTCCAGTCCTGCAGGGACTAGGAGTGACGGGTATTTCTGAATCTCTTTTTAGAGGCTGAATAGTTTCCTAGATCTTAGACGCCACCCAAAAGGGCGGTCAGTATAAACTTCCTTCCATATACCACAGACTGAATATCCCTTATCCAAAATACTTGGGGCCAGAAATGTTTTGGATTTTGGGATTTCCAGATTTTGGAATATTTGCATTATGTGTACTTATTCGTTCAGCATTCGTAATCCAAAAACTCGAAATCTGGAATGTTCCAGTCAGTGACTACTTTTCTGAGCATCATGTTGGCACTCAAAAAGCTCAGATTTTGGAGCATTTCAGATTTTAGGTTGTCTTTTTTTTTTTCAGACGGAGTTTCGCTCTTGTTGCCCAGGCTAGAGTGCAGTGGCACAATCTCGGCTCACTGCAACCTCCATCTTCCGGGTTCAAGCAATTCTCCTGCCTCAGCTTCCTTAGTAGCTGGGATTACAGGCACCCACCACCACACCCAGCTAATTTTTGTATTTTTGGTTGAGATGGGGTTTCACCATGTTGGCCAGGCTGGTCTCGAACTCCTGACCTCAGGTGATCTGCCCGCCTCGGCCTCCCAAAGTGCTGGGATTACAGGCGTGAGCCACCGCGCCCGGCCCCAGATTTTAGATTTTCAGATTAGGGATGTTCAACATGTATCTTAGTAAGCGTAGCTTGAATCCACAGCCACCAGCTTCAGGTTTGAAGGTGGATGGGGGCACCAGCCTTCTGAGGCACTCCAGTAGGAGTGGATGATCACCAAGCCGGACCTGGAGTCAAGGGCTTCTGCATCTTCGGAATATCTCTTGCCATACCTTGAGAAGCATTATCATATATCTCAAACCCTCCCCAGGGACATAGCTCAAAACCTGATATTTAAATTAGTCAGCTCATCTTATATATTTTTGTGTGTTATTTAAATTTAATAAGTGGTATTTTTGTTTCCGTCTGCTTCCTCAGTATTTTGGCTTTTGTCTTCAGCCTTGTCCCCTCATGGCCACAGCTCCAGGAATCACCTCCTCATATAGTCACATCCAGAGACAAAAAGACTTATTCCTTTTTTCGTATGTCTAATGTCCTCTTTTTAAGAAAAAGCAATACCTTTCTTAGAAGCCCTCCAGCCAACTTTCTCTGACTTCTCATTGGCCAGAAGTGTGGCCTATGCTCTACCTAACCCAATCGCCAGCAAGGGAATTAGGCCACGATGATTGGCTTAGATCAGTCAAAATTCGCCCTCTGGGAATGGAGAGGGGAGTCCCCTTCCCTGAATATCTGAATATCTGGTCTAGCATAGGATAAATCAATAAGCCTGGTTTCTGCCTAAGGGCACAGAGTTGCTAGTAAAAGAGTTGCCATGGCTTGTAGGTAGTAACCCGCAGTGTCTGTACCCTCCTGCTAGAAGTGATGAGAGCTGAGTTAAGGCTGTGGTAGAGACATTGTGCAATGTCTTTAAAGTCCCCTGCGAATCATGATGGGCTCTATAAATGGTTAATGTTACAAATGGGTAGCAGCCAAGCAAAGTTAACCAAAACAAATACCGAACCCAGAGATGGGCCTCAAGGTCTGTTTGTCAATCAGCATTTCTTGCCAAGTTTTCATCAGTCTTGAAAGGAAATGATTCCAACAGTAATATTCCACCAGAGTAGATCATTGCATTTTTCCAGCCTAGAAGAGTCATAAAAAGAAGCATGCATCTTTTTTTTTTCTTTTTTTTTTTTTTTGAGACGGAGTCTCACTGTCTCCCAGGCTACAGTGCAGTGGTGCAATCTTGGCTCACTGCCACCTCCACCTCCCAGGTTCCAGCGATTCTCCCACCTCAGCCTCTGGAGTAGCTGGGATTACAGGCGTGTGCCCCATACCTGGCTAATTTTTTGTATTTTTAGTAGAGATGAGGTTTCACCATGTTGGTCAGGCTGGTCTTGAACTCCTGACCTGAAGTGATCCGCGCATCTCGGCCTCCCAAAGTTCTGGGATTACAGGCGTGAGCCGCTGTGCCCAGCCATGAAGCATGCATCTCTTTAATGAAGGAATGTTGCTACCGCTTGGTGACCCTTAAGAAGGAGGGTGCCTGATGAATGTTCTTTTCCTTCTCCTCCTAGGCTTCTTCCTAAATCTTAGATTCATCAGTTTATTTGGTGTGTGATTTTCATGTTGATTCATTTCTCTAGTGCTAAAAAAACAAAAACAAAAAAAACAGAAAATGGAAATTTCTAAGCAGCTTTATTTATAATAGTAAAACACTGGAAACAACCCAAAAGTCTATCAACAGGAGAATGGATAAACAAACTGTGATACATTCATACAATGGAATACTACTCAACAGTACAGAGGAATATAACATGGATGATCCCAGGAGCGTTATGTTGTGTGGAAGTAACAAGGCACGAAAGAATATACACTGCATGGATCTGTTTCTAAAGAGGCAGGCGCCTAGGAAACAGAGGGAAGACCTGAATTAATGCTAGGCCAGGAGTCTGGAGAATGGCTTTGCCTCCTGCAGGCGTCCTCATTGGATGATATTAGATAGATTGTGTTCCTCTAGGCTTGTTTGTGCACAGGAAGTATGGAGACGCTTCGGTCCATCTGGGTTCTCCTTTTCTAACACGCTTCAGTTCTGTACATGGGCTGAAGCTCCCAGTTTGGTGCCACCAAGGCCTTGAACCCAACCTTCGCACTCCTTGTCTCGGCTGACCCAAAGCCCTCCGTGTTGAGCTGAGTAGTGAACAGATAAGGCCAGGAAAGTACAGTAGTCTCAAATTCTCTTCCCTCAGCTCCTCTCCAACAGTCCCAGGGGCATCTTCAGGTGCTGGCACCACCTGAGGCATGAGAGGATGGCAGGAGAGAGAGCCGCACAGAAGAGACACCCCCTCTAGTCTAGACCTGCTCTAGGCAGGGGTGCAGACCCTCTCCCATCTTGGACCTGCCGCCGCAACTCAGAGCAGGGACCAAACAAGCTGTAGGAAGTGCAGAGGAGAGGCCTCTGCCCTGGCCTTGTCCCCCACCCACTCATACCCCTGCCCAGCATGCACCTACTGGGAGAATACAAGAGCATCATGGTTCTTCTGGCCAGGCGCGGTGGCTCAAGTCTAATTCCAGCACTTTGGGAAGCCACGGCAGGCAGATTACTTGAGGTCAGGAGTTTGAGACCAGCCTGGCTAA
This sequence comes from Rhinopithecus roxellana, assembly GCF_007565055.1. NCBI lineage: Eukaryota > Metazoa > Chordata > Mammalia > Primates > Cercopithecidae > Rhinopithecus > Rhinopithecus roxellana. Next base: position 80,841,154 of record NC_044565.1, read on the forward strand.
CATGGTGAAACCCCATCTCTCCTAAAAATACAAAACTTAGCCTGGCATGGAGGTGGGTGCCTGTAATCCCAGCTACTTAGGAGGCTAAGGCAGGAGAATTGCTTGAACCCTGGAGGTGGTGGTTGCAGTGACCCAAGATTGCACCACTGCACTCCAGCCTGGGTGACTGTAACACTCTGCCTCAGAAAAAAAAAAGAGAATCGTAGTTTTTCAGAAAAAGAGCCTACTAGTGGTGTAATTAAACCAGTTTCTGTCATGTTTAGACATGCATCCTCATGGTCTCTCAAATCTTGACCTTTCTTCTCAGAATGACTGCGGTTGATTGTGTGGGCCAGTCTTTCAGACCATAGAATCTGTTTCCAGCTAACCTGTCCTAACCCTGTCTCAAAAAAACGAGCTGGCCAGGCACAGTGCCTCACACCTGTAATCCCAGCACTTTGGGAGGCTGAGGTGGGTGGATCACCTGAGGTCAAGATTTCAAGACCAGCCTGGCCAATATGGTGAAACCCCATCTCTACTAAAAATACAAAAATTAGCCGAGTGTGGTGGTGCACGCTTGTAATCCCAGCTGCTCGGGAGGCTGAGGCAGGAGAATCGCTTGAACCTGGGAGGCAGAGACTGCAGTGAGCCAAGATTGCACTACTGCACTCAGGCCTGGGTGACAGAGCGAGACTCTGTCTCAAAAAAAAAAAAAAAAAAAGTCTACTGGGCGTGGTGGTTCACACCTATAATCTCAGCACTTTGGGAGGCCGAGGTGAGCAGATCAGCTGAGGTCAGGAGTTTGAGACCAGCCTGACCAACATGGAGAAACCCCGTCTCTACTAAAAATACAAAATTAGCTGGGCGTGGTGGTGCATGCCTGTAATCCCAGCTACTAGAGAGGCTGAGGCAGGAGAATCACTTGAATCCGAGAGGTGGAGGTTGCAGTGAGGCAAGATTGCGCCATTGCATTCCAGCCTTGGCAATAAGAACAAAATTCAGTCTCAAAAAAATAAAAGTCAAATGTCAAATTTCCCCTGAGGGGCAAAATTATCCCCAATTGAGAACCACTAGTTTAGCTTATCTTTGAGCATTCACTAAGCAAAAGCCCTCACTTGGTTTCCCTTCCACATCTTCTGGTGTGAACCTTTAAAGTATGTTGCTATTGAATAATAGCAATATAATATAAAATAATTATTTTATATAATAAATAAATAATAATATAAAATAAGCATTTGTATTAGAAACATGCATGTATAAAGCTATTTGCCGATTTACAAACAGCACAGTGCACCTTTTCTAAACTGTTGTTCACAAGGACCCTGGAAAAGGTAGAGGCATCAGTAGCCCAAATTTATTTTATTTTGTTTGTTTATTTATTTATTTCTTTGTTTGTTTGTTTATTTATTTTTTGAGATGGAGTTTTGCTCTTGTTGCCCAGGCTGGGGTGCAATGGTGTGATCTTGGCTCACCGCAACCTCCACCTCCTGGGTTCAAGCAATTCTCCTGCCTCAGCCTCCGGCATAGCTGAGATTACAGGCATGCGCCACCACGCCCGGCTAACTTTGCATTTTTAGTAGAGACGGGGTTTCTTCTTTTTGGTCAGGCTGGTCTCCATCTCCTGACCTCAGGTGATCCGCCCACCTCGGCCTCCCAAAGTGCTGGGATTACAGGCATGAGCCACCGCGCCCAGCCCCATTAGCCCAGTTTTAAACCAAAGGAAATGAGAGTCTATTCGGTTAAATAAATTCCCTGGGACTGCTCAGGAAGAGCTGGAACTAGACCCCAGGCCTTCTGACACTGACCAGTACTTCTTGCACCAGCCTTTGACTCCCCCGAAAAGGGCAGACTGTATCTTCATGGAGGAGGTGGGCAAATTCTCAAAAGCAGGGACTGCAGTTCTGACATCTGGGCTTCTGTCATGGAGCAGAGAGTGGGGCCTCTGTGTGGAAACTGGGCTAGAGGGGAGTGCCAGGTGCACCCCCACGAGTGAGCCTGGAGCAGTCCCCTGACCTCTCAGGATGTGTGTGTTTCTGGTTACCAGCCCTTGCTCTTCTGGTTGCCTGGCATGTAAGAAGAGTAGAAGAAACACCTACACTAATAAGCCAAAGTCCAAAAGGCTTTCAAACCACTGTGGTCTCTGATTTTTCACCTTCATATTCTATTTAGAAAAGAAAATGAGTGCACACTTGAAAGTTTCTTCTGAATTTATCTGTTGCTATTTTGAGGCTTTATCTACCTACACTTAAATGATTATATTCAATCATTACCATCAGCCAAACAAGATTTTAAAAGTTTTTGTCAATGCCTGAAAACATTTTTGCAAGATAAGTTAAAAAGTGAGTATATGAAATAAGACTAAGCAGAAAACCTTTCCCCTATCTTTTCCTCCCAGGGTTCCCCGAATATATATGGCCATGAAGTCACCATAGAAGCGGATACTTACTTGCCTGTGGATGAAACCCTGATTCCTATAGGTTGGTGAATTTAACCTTTTTGTGTTATGTGGGATCATGGATTGGCTCTCGAGGCCAAGAAAGGACATTAGTGGAGAAAGTGGTGAAATCTTTATAAAGTCTGTAGTTTAGTTAATAGAATTATTCCAGTGGTAATTTCTTAGTTTTGATATGTGTACTGTGTTTATGTAGTCTTAGCATGAGGGAAAGCTGGGACAGAGATGTAGTATTTTTACCACTTTTCTGTAAGTCTAAAATTATTTCAAAATTTTAAAAATTTTTAAAAAATGGTGAGTAAGATAATACTTTACTGGGGCTGGGCATGGTGGCTCACACCTGTAATCCCAGCACTTTGGGAGGCCAAGGCGGTTGGATAACTTGAGGCCAGGAGTTTGAGACCAGCCTGAGCAACATGGTGAGACCCTGTCTTATTTTTTTTTTAAGATTAAAAAAATGTTTTTTTGGCCGGGTGCAGTGGCTCACGCCTGTAATCCCAGCACTTTGGGAGGCCAAGGCGGCTGGATCACGAGGTCAGGAGATCGAGACCATCCTGGCTAACATGGTGAAACCCCGTCTCTACCAAAAACACAAAAAATTAGCCGGGTGTTGTGGCAGGCACCTGTAGTCCCAGCTACTCAGCAGGCGAATGGAGTGAACCCAGCAGGTGGAGGTTGTAGTGAGTCGAGATCCCACCACTGCACTCCAGCCTGGGCGACAGATAGAGACTCCGTCTCAAAAAAAAAAAAAATTTTTTTTTAATGCAAAAGAAATTAAAGTTAAAAAAAGTTTTAAATAAGTTTACTGGATACTCATCTTACATTAGGTAACAGCTTTTGTTTTAGTTGGCCTTTTTGGGAGTTCGGGGGAGGGGACAGGGTCTCACTCTGTTGCCCAGGCCGGAGTACAGTGGTGTGATCTCAGCTCACTGCTGCCTCGACCTCCGCAGGCTCAGGTGATTCTCCCATCTTCACCTCCTGAGTAGCTGGGACCACAAGCACACACCACCATGCCCGTTGTATTTTTTAGTACAGACAGGATTTTACCGTGTTGCCCAGGCTGGTCTCAAACTCCTGGACTCAAGCAATCTGCCCGCCTCGGCCTCTCAGAGGGCCCGATTACAGGTGTGAGCCACTGCGCCCAGCCACTTTGGCCTCTTTAATGGGTTGAGTTTATGGCTGCTAGTTCAAACTTTTTGCAAGGAAGAAACGTAAGCATGTGAGCCTGCATACCAAACAGCAAATTCAGTTAACAGCAGGCATTAGGAACTCCCATAAATAGAGTGACTACAAAACTAATTGGAATAATAAGGAAAAATTGAGATCAATGGGGTCAAATTTTTGGCATCACAGTTTTTGAATATTTTCCTGGCTCCAGGGCTGAGTTTAAAGGCTTTTCTGTTTGTCTTGGTAGCACGTGTCATCTTGTGATATTTACATGACTCAGTAGAAGGGCATGAGTAAGCTGGCCCATCTGGTCCTAGAGTCAGAATTATTGCAGTAGAACTATCTGTTGTGAACTGCAAGGAAAGAATAGTGGTGGCTACTGTTTTATGACTGATAAGGAAGAAAGTGAACCAATTAGCTTATAAGTGGAGGTTATGAAATAAGTGCATATTTATTTGTGTATATTTATAAAATCTTCTCATGCTATCTGGTTGAGTTGATCGGATGAAAATCACAACAGGGCATAATTTGTGCATTTAAAGGCCCTGTAAAGGCCAAGTTATTTTACTTGATTGTAAAAAGTCATTGTGGCAAAGCACAGTGGGGCTTAATATGCACTCTAATGGACTGTATAAAACTTGTGTTCACTGGGTGTGGTGGCTCACACCTGTAATCCCAGCACTTTGGGAGGCTGAGGCAGGGGAGGATCACTTGAGCCCAGGAGTTCAAGACCAGACTGTGCAACACAGTGAGATCCCATCTCAACAAAAAATTGAAAAAAAATAGCCAGGTGTGGTAACACGCACCTGGGGTCCCAGCTACTCAAGAGGCTAAAGCAGGAGGATCTCTCAAGCCCAGGAGTTGGAGGCTACAGTGAGCCGTTATCTCTGCTACACTCCATCCTCGGCAACAGAGCAAGACCCCATCTCAAAAAAAAACCTAACTGGGAATATATATGTTACATTTCAGCTTTTTCTTTTTTTAAAAAAAAAAGACCAAACTATTATTTATAATCATCATCTTTTCATGAAAGAATATTTTAGTACCACAAAAGTGTAAACATATTTAATCTCAGAATAACAACTCTTTATATTGAATTTATGTAGCTTTTAAAAAAATATATGGTATCACTTGGAGCCAATACTGTAAAAAAAAATAAATAGCAGATTATCCAAATGTATCTGTTTTCTGCGGACCAGTGAAAATGTTATCACTAACTCATAATTGAGAACTAGTAATTGATCTGTAAGGCCACTTCTATCTCTTGCATTCTTTAATTCTACGAGGCTCCTAGCACAACATTTTACTATTTCCACAACTCTTCAAATCCTTTAGAACTCTATCGTTGAAGTAAGTAAGTTGCTGCAACTTCAGAGCTCATGAAAAATTTGTAATTCTCTCCTACCTATCCATACTTGAGCCAGACCTACATGTTATACCTGTTTGCCCAGTGACACTTAAACAGAAATTATAGTATTGTTTTCTCTTTTCTCAGAAGTCCTTAAGAAACAAGTTTATTGTCTGATTCCTTTGAAACTTCCTCCAAAAATGGGTGGTAACTGCTACCCTGCACTTTAGGAATGTAAGAATTCACATGTCTGGCCCCCTTTCAACTGAGAACAAATCTCCAGGAGCCCAGATTTTCTCTTTTTTTTTTTTTTTCTTTTTTGTAGAGACAGGGTCTCCCTATGTTGCCCAGGCTGGTCTTGAATCCCTAGGCTCAAGCAATCCTCCCACCTGGGCCTCCCAAAGTGCTGGGATTACAGGTGTGAGCCACCACGCTGGTCCTCATCTGACTCTTAACACTGATCAAAAGCCCATGAGCTTAATTTTGAAAGAAGTCCAAAAGGCTTGCCCATCATTTGATCATTCAGAAGTGCTGCTGGGCTCTCTAGGAGCTGGCAGTCTATGGGAAGGGTCAGCCAGAATTGTGTCCATTACTCTGGAAAATATCAGGATAGACATAACTAGGAGACTTGGCACAGAGGGCAGGCACTGCTGAGGGGGCTTCCAGATAGAGGAAATGAGAGTTAAATAAAACCTGGAAGGGAAAGTGGAAGTTTGCCAGGGAGTGAGGAGGAGAAAGGTGTTCCAGATAAAGATGAACAAGCGTGGGCAGTGCAAGAAACAGCAGGACTAGCCCAGGGAAGTGCTGTGCTTTTGAAGCAAAGCATTTGGGGCACAATTTTAGTGGCAGAGAATAGATGGGCCTAGAGAGGTTGATTGGGGCCATGTCAGATCTGTACCAGGCTGTGGAACTGCAATCCCTAGGGTGGCCCTGGGTGGCCCCAGGCTGGCCTGGAGCTCAAGGCTGATCCACATAGCTGACTCACAGGTGTACTTGAGTCCAGTCTCAAACTTCAGCGTGTTCTGCCAGTGCTGGACTGAACCACAAGGCCACTTTCCTGAGATGTGCTACAAGAACCTATTAGACCAGGCCGGGCACAGTGGCTAACGTCTGTAATCCCAGCAATTTGGGAGGCCAAGGTGGGCAAATTACTTGAGGTCAGGACTTCAAGACCAGCCTGACCAAACATGGCGAAACTCCACCTCTACTAAAAATTCAAAACTTAGCTGGGTGTGGTAGTGGGTGCCTGTAATCCCAGTTACTTGGGAGACTGAGGCAGGAGAATTGCTTGAACCTGGGAGGCAGAGGTTGCAGTGAGCCAAGATCACGCCACTTTACTCCAGCCTGGGAAACAGCGAGACTCCGTTTCCAAAAAAAAGAAAGAAAGAAAGAAAAGAACCTGTTAGACCAGCCGTACTTCGTTAAGACTTCTCAAAATAAATATGCACTATCTACCAACTGTGGTTTTGTTGAATTGAGAAAAAGAAGATACTGATTATCTGTGAGATAAGGTAAAGATTTATGATAATAATAGCTAGTATTTCAGGGAGGACTTTATAAATAATTCATAACACAAGCCTGTAAGGTAGGTTCTGTTCATTTTTCTTATTTAACAGATGTGAAAACTATAGAACAAGGTGTTAAAGTACCTTACAGAGGATGACCTGGTTAGCAAGTGGGGGAAAGCTGGGATTCACACCAAGGTGTTCCGGTATTAGAACTCAGGCTCTTAATAGACCTGCACTCTGCAGATCTTACAATATGGTTAGATGTCAAGAAGGTTTGGTGCCAGACAGAGTGGCTCATACCTTTAATCCCAGCACTTTGAGAGACCAAAGATTGGTTGAGCCCAGGAGTTCAAGAGCAGCCTGGGCAACATAGGGAGACCCCATTAATACAAAAAAACTTTTTTTAATTAGCCAAGAGTGTCAGTGCATGCCTGTGGTCCCAGCTGTTTGGGAGGCTGAGGTAAGACGATTGCTTGAGCCCAGGAGGTCAAGGCTGAAGTGAGTTGTGATTGTGACACTGCACTTCAATGTGGGTGAAGAGCAAGACCCTGTCTCAAAAAAAAAAGAAGAAGAAGAAGATTTGGGAGGTAGAGGAGAGGCAGAAAGGAGTGAGGATAGAAAGAAAAGTAAATTAATTTCTTTTTTTTTTTTTTTTTGAGAATGGCGTGAACCCGGGAGGCGGAGCTTGCAGTGAGCCGAGATCGCGCCACTGCACTCCAGCCTGGGGGACAGAGTGAGATGCCGTCTCAAAAAAAAACAGACAAACAAACAAAAAAATTAATTTCTTAACTATATAAATACCCAAGTGCAACATATAGTAAAGAAATGGGAAGTAAGCCAAAACAAAGAACATACTTTTGCCAGCGTTTTGCCAGTTGTCAGTCCTCAGTTCTTGTCACCTTTTGTACAGGGAGCCTCCCCAGTCCTCTCACTGTCTCCTCCTTGTTCCTTCCTGCCTTCAATTTATTTCTACTTTTCTGCAGAGAAAACAGGAAACCAAGTTTGTTTAAATTAAATATAAGAAAGGGAGAGGGAGAGAGAAAGAGGAAGGAAGGAAAGGAAAAAGGGAAGGAGGGAGAGGTTTCCTTGAAATTAAAGAGCATGAATTTAAGTGTCTGTCCTTGTTAGTCTGACAAGAAAGGGAAAGTCCAGGGAAAGTCACCTCAGGTGTCATTGTTCTGTTGCAACATGTGGTGTTCCTTACAGATCCCTTGTCTTTCCGGTTCTTGGTTTTCTCATATGCAGAATCTTGTTACGACCAAGTTGTGTTGGAAGTTCACTTTCTTTAAGTATGTATGTTGGTCATCTCTGTTGAAGATGATAGAAAAATCACCGTCAGTAGAAAATTTACAAACAGGTCAGGCACGGTGGCTCATGCTTGTAATCCCAGCACTTCAGGAGGCAGAGGCGTTTGGATTTTTGAGCCCAAGAGTTCGAGACCAGCCTTGGCAACACGGTGAAAACCCCGTCTCTACCAAAAATACAAAAATTAGCCAATCTCACAGCCTGGTCTCGAAATAAAATAAATAAATAAATATATTAAAATTTCAAAAAATGAAAGAAAATTTACAGACATAGTCAAAGAAAAGCTGTACCACTTACAGGGTGGCGTTCAGCTATCTGGAGCAGCCCCGTATGGTGGGTACTTCATTTATCCAGGGGAGATGCCGGATAATGAGCTCATTTTAGACCCTTTGCTCTACCTGGCTTTCCCTGGGAAGGCTGCTTGGTTGTGTTGAAACCCTCGGAAATCAACAGTAGAAAACTTCTCTAAAACAGCTTTGGCCCTTTTTTGCATATGAACGACTTTTACTCTGTAAATCAGTTCTTTCGCTTACCATCCTAGTCCTCTGCTTTCCACCCTAAATCCTGGTTTATATGTTTGTGGTTTTCTTTGTTTGTTTGTTTCCTTGTTTGTTTGTTTTTTGAGATGGAGTCTCATTCTGTTGCCCAAGCTGGAGTACAGTGGCTTGATCTCAGCTTTCTGCAGCAACCTCCACCTCCTGGGTTCAAGTGATTCTCCTGCCTCTGCCTCCTGAGTAGCTGGGATACAGGCGTGCATGCCACCACGCCCGGCCAATTTTTGTATTTTTAGTAGAAATGGGGTTTCACCATGTTGGCCGGGCTGATCTTGAACTCCTGACCTCAAGCGATCCACCTGCCTTAGCCTCCCGAAGTGCTGGGATTACAGGCGTGAGCTACCACACCCGGACCTATATGTTTGTTTTTAAAATTTCTCTTCCTAGGGTCATGAGAATTCTCATTAATTTCACTTAGAGCTCCTGGAGAGAAAAGCCTCTATTTTTGTCATTGTAACAATAAAAAAAGTATAGAGGTTTTTTTTCTTTTGAGACAGTGTTTCGCTCTTGTTGCCCAGGCTAGAGTGCAGTGGTGCGATCTTAGCTCACTGCAACCTCCACCTCCTGGATTCAAGCGATTCTCCTGCCTCGGCCTCCCGAGTAGCTGGAATTACAGGCATGTGCCACCACACCTGGCTAATTTTGTATTTTTAGTAGAGTCAGGGTTTCATCATGTTGGTCAGGCTGGTCTCGAACTCCTGACCTCAGGTGATCTACCTGCCTTGGCCTCCCAGAGTGCTGGGATCACAGGTGCGAGCCACTGTGTCCAGTTTTTTGTTGTTGTTGTTTTTGAGACAGGGTCTCATTCTATTGCCCAGGCTGGAACACAGCAGCACAATCATAGCTCACTGTAGCATTAAACTTCTGGGCTCAAGCAATCTTCCTGGCTCAGCCTTCCAAATACCTAGGATTACAGGTGCACACCACCACGCCTAGGGTATTTTTTCTTTTTTTACACAAATGTGTCTCAACATGAATTTTTTTTTTCTTTTTTGGCAGAGATGATGTCTCACTATGTTGCCAGACTAGTTTCAAAATCCCTGCCTCAAGCCATCCTTCCACTTTAGCCTCCCAAAGTGCTAGGATTACAGGTGTGAACCACCGCACCCACCCCCAAGAACTCTTTTTTTTTTTTTGAGACAAAGTCTTGCTCCGTCAACCAGGCTGGAGTGCAGTAGCACGATCTCAGATCACTGCAACCTCTGCCTCCAAGGTTCAAGCAATCCTCCCACCTCAGCCTCCCGAGTAACTAGAATTACAGGCACACGCCACCACGCCCAGCTAATTTTTGTATTTTCAGTAGAGAGGGGGTTTCATCACATTGACCAGGATGGTCTCCAATTCCTGACCTCAGGTGATCCACCCGCCGTGGCCTCCCAAAGTGCTGGGATTATGGGCATGAGCCACTGCACCCGGCCCCCAAGAACTCTTTAAATGCACCTGGTGTCACAGGAACAGATAGCTAAACTGTGTCTGAAAAAGTAGCTCACGCAGGGAAATTTGTGATGGATTTGGGGAAGCTTAGGGAGAATTTTAAACATGAGGCCTTTTGTCAGATCACCTACATTCCTCGGATTGTGCGTGGGTTTGTCGCAGATGCTTGATGTGACAAATTACACGGCTTCTATCGCTTCATTTGATCAGCCACCTGTTGACTTTCAGCCAAGTCCTGCACGGTTGCTTCTCAGATTGTATCTTTCTGCAAGACAAATATGTTTTCATAGTCTCTCTTTAACTTCTCCCTTTTGTGGCTATTAATTTATACTTTTATGTTTTTCAACTCCTTATTTTTGTTTTCTCTTTATGAAAGCTTTTAACGTGTGCTATTCTTGAGGGAAATACTGATGCATATCTAAACTTTAGGGGTGTTTTTCACGCTGGCTACAGACACTCGGTGAATAATTTTTCAGGTGATGGGAAAACCCATCATCATGAGAATGTAGCAACTTTTATTTTGTAGTAACTGTTAAAATTGTGGCCACGGTGCTCAGTAAAAGGGGACCTTCCCCTTGTAGGTATTTGGGGAGGAGTGAAGTCCTGTCCTCCATTTTGTTAGTAACCTGCTTATGGATAGGGCATTGTCACCTAGAAAGAAAAGAGATACCATGGTATGCAGTAACAGGGAGCCGGAGCAAGAGCAAGACAAAGAAATTCCCTTATGTTTTCAATGCAGAGCCAGCATTTAGACCTCTACCCCAGGCAGGGTCCACAAATCTCTGGCAGCTGTGAGCACCTGTTTTGCTCCTGCCTTCTTCCTGTTGGCAATTTTGAGTTTTGGTGGTTTTTTAGACGGAGTCTCACTCCGTCACCAGGCTGGAGTGCAGTGGTACAATCTCAGCTCACTGCAGCCTCCACCTCCTGGGTTCAAGTGATCCTCTTGCCTCAGCCTCCTGAGTAGCTGGGACTACAGGTGCGCACCACCACAGCCAGCTAATTTTTGTATTTTTAGTAGAGATGGGGTTTCGCCATGTTGCCCAGGCTGGTCTCAAACTCCTGACCTCAAGTGATCTGCCCACCTCAGCCTTTCACAGCCTTTCAAAATGCTGGGATTATATATACACGTATATATATTTAAAAATGAGTAGAATTCATCACCTAACTTCTAAAGCTGCTTCTCTAGATGAAATTCCGGCACTTAGCAGTCAGCAGCAGTGTATTGAGTGCATGACCCTTACTCACAGGTGCTTCTTTCCTGTCCCATGGCAGGCGGCACCAACAGAAGGCTCCTGCAAGGCTGAGAGCTCCTTTTACCCATGGACCAGGAGCAGAGTTTGCAGCTACACTGTCAGGCTGTGTTTGGATGTTAGCAGTTAGTTTAGCTTTGCGTCTTCAGAGCAATTATCCTTAGCTATTTAAAGATTAAAAAAAGGGAAAAAAATGACGCCCATAAAACATTTGCTGCTCCGTAGGATGGGAGCACACTTTATGGTTGGGCATTTGAGGCCCTCTGGCATGGTTTTCTGTTTATTGTTGTCGGGGCTGTCCCTGTAGTTTCCCAGAAGTAGAACTCCCCGAAGCTGTTTCCCAGAAAGGACAGGGGTGTAGATAATGGATGTCCAGAGACAGAGAACACTCCAGTGCCAGATCCGTGTGCTGCTTTGTCAGACATTTGTTTATTTATTATTTTGTTTGTTTGTTTTTGAGATGGGGTCTCACTGTGTTGCCCAGGCTGGTCTTGATCTCCTGAGCTCAAGTGATCCTCCCACCTCAGCCTCCTAAAATGCTGGGATTATAGGCATGAGCCACTGTGTCCAGCTATTATTATTATTTTTATTATTATTATTATTATTATTATTATTATTTTGAGGCAGAGTTTTGTTCGTGTTGCCTAGGCTGGAGTCCAATGGCACAACCTCGGCTCGCTGCAACCTCCGTCTCCTGGGTTCAAGCAATTCTCTTGCCTCAGCCTCCCGAGTAGCTGGGATTACAGACACCCGCCACCATGCCCAGCTAATTTTTGTATTTTTAGTAGAGGCGGGGTTTCACCATGTTGGCCAGGCTGGTTTTGAACTCCTAACTTTAGGTGATCCGCCCACCTCAGCCTCTCAAAGGGCTGGGATTACAGGCATGAGCCACCGTACCTGGCCCCAGCTGTTATTATTTTTAATTGATACTTAATACTTGATACCTAATACATATTTAATTGATACCTAATACATATTTACAGGCTATATTGTGATATTTTGATACATGTTTACAATGTGTAAGGATCAAATCAGGGTAATTAGCATATCCATCACCTCAAACATTTATCATTTTTTTGTGTTGGAACATTCAAAATCTGCTGTTCTAGCTATTTGAAAATATACAATAAATTGTTGTTAATTATAGTCACCCTATAGTGCTTTAGAGCACTAGAACTTTTTCCCCCTATCTAGCTGTACTTTTGTATCCGGTAAGCAACCTTTAGGCTCTGCACAGTGGCTCACGCCTGTAATCCCAGCACTTTGGGAGGCCGAGGTGGATGGATCACTTGAGGTCAGGAGTTCAAGACCAGCCTGGGCAACATAGCAAGAACTGTCTTTAAAAAGAAAAGAAGCCGGGCACGGTGGCTCAAGCCTGTAACCCCAGCACTTTGGGAGGCCGAGATGGGCGGATCACGAGGTCAGGAGATCGAGACCATCCTGGCTAACACGGTGAAACCCCGTCTCTACTAAAAAATACAAAAAACTAGCCGGGCGAGGTGGCGGGCGCCTGTAGTCCCAGCTACTCGGGAGGCTGAGGCAGGAGAATGGCATAAACCCGGGAGGCAGAGCTTGCAGTGAGCTGAGATCCAGCCACTGCACTCTAGCCTGGGTGACAGAACGAGACTCTGTCTCAAACAAACAAACAAACAAAAAAACTAAAAAGAAAAGAAAATTTAAAAGTTTCTTCACTGATCATTCAGGAGCATATTGTTTAATTTCCGTGTATTTGTACAATTTCAAAAGTTCACCTTATTGTTGAGTTCTGGTTTTATTCCATTGTGGTCAGGAAAGATACTTGATATAATTTCAGTTACTTTAAATTTGTTGAGACTTGTTTTGTGGCCAAACATATGGTCTGTTCTGGAGAATGTTTCTTGTGCTGATGAAATAATGTGTTTTCTGAATCTGTTGGATGAAATGCTCTGTAAATGTCTCTTTGTTAGTCTAAAATGCAGGGAGTTTTTGTTTTTTTGAGAGTCTCACTCTGTTGCCCAGGCTGGGAGTGCAGTAGCATGATCTTGACTCACTGCAACCTCCACCTCCCAGGTTCAAGCAATTCTTATGCCTCAGCCTCCTAAGTAGCTGGGATTACAGGTGCCCACCACCACACCCAGCTAATTTTTGTATTTTTGGTAGACACAGGGTTTTACCATGTTGACCAGGCTGGTTTTAAACTTCTGGCCTCAAGTGATCCGCCCACCTTAGCCTCCCAACATACTAAGATAACAGATGTGAACCACTGCACCCAGCCTAAAGTGCAGTTTAAGTCTAGTGTTTTTGTTGTTGATTTTCTGTCTAGATGATCCATTCAGTGCTGAGAATGGGGTGTTGAATTCCCCAGCTATTGTACTGGTGTCTATGTCTCCCTTTAGATCTAATAATAATTTGCTTTATATTATATATCTGGGCGCTCCAGTGTTGGGTGCATATATATTTAGAATTGTTACGTCCTCTTGCTGAATTGATCCCTTTACCATTATATAATACCCTTTTTCTTTTTTTTAATCGTTTTTGACTTGAAGTCTGTTTCATCTGATGCAAGTACAGCTACCCTGCTTGCTTTTGGTTTCTGTTTGCATGGAATATCTTTTTCCACCCTTTAAGTCTATGTGTGTCTTTACAGATGAAGTGAGGCCTGCAGGCAACCATAGTTGGGCTATGTTTTTTAATCCATTCAGCCAGTCTATATATTTTAAGGGGGGAAATTTAATCAGTTTACATTCGAGTTTATTATTGATAGGTGAGGACTTCTATCATTTTGTTAATTATTTTCTGGTTTTTTTTTTTTTGTTTTTTTTATGTTGTTTGTTCTTTTGTTTTTTTTATGTTGTTTGTTCTTTTCTTCCCCTCTTATTGTTCATCCTTGTGATTTGGTGGTTTTCTATAGTGGTAAAGTTTGATTCTTTTCTTTCTCCTTTCTGTATGTGCTCTACCAGTGAGTTTTATACTTTTTGTGTTTTCTTGATAGTAATTATCATTTCACTTCCAGATGTGGAACTCCCTTGAGCATTTCTTGTAAGATTGGTCTAGTGGTAATGAATTCTGTCAGTTTTTGTTTGTCTGAGATATGTCAGACATTTAGCTTCAGGACCTGATTCTAGTTCCCTGCCCTGTGGCAACAAGTAGAAACAGATCCCTGGTACACTGCTTAAGTATTAGGCCAGCTAGATGTGAGCAGATGAGAAAATAAAATCCTTCTATTTTGCCAGGGATTAATTCATTCTCAGGATTGTAAATATTACATTTCACCTTTCACCTCACAGAACTGTAGAATTAGGAGGTGGGCTGGGCTGCCTGCCCAGCAAGACATTATGATGTATACAACACAGTGCACTACTAAGGAGATGTGTTAAAAGGCATTTACAGCACATAGCTTTTTTTTTTTCCTTATAAGTTTGGTGCTCTTTATTTGTAGTAGTAGATAAGGAATTAAGAAAGCAAAAATGAGTGCTTTGACTAGGTCTTTTGCCTTTGAAGGTAACATTAGTAAAATCCCCTCTTCTTTTTTATTCTTATAAAATTTACCCAATTCACTCTGCCCCCCAGCCCATCTGTGTTCACTTGCTGCTCTTGATGCTCTCAGTTTTTAAAAGCTTATTCTAAAATTACATGAAAGCAACCCCATTTTGACAAAATTAGAATTCTGGTAGGAAACGCTTGCCACGAGGCTATGGAGAGAGGCCCAGCAAGACTTTTGTATTTTATTTCAACCTCTCTCGGTTAAACCTACAATTCGGTAGATGATATAATTACCTCCCTGGGGTAAGTCTCTATCTCTGCCTTGGAGAAATAACAAAGTCCAAAGTAGTCTCCTCTTTCAAAGATGTTGCAAACGAAGGCTGTTTTGATCTTTATGTATTAGCATTTGGGTTTTAATCTTTCTGGAGCTCCTGACAGAAAATTCCTTTACATTTATTATATAATTCTAAAATATTGGACATATTTGTTTCAAGCATCTGTCAATATCCTTACTCTTTCCATTCCACTCCCCACTGCCTTCATTAGTCATCAGGTCCTACTGATTTTTAACTCCTAAGTATTTCTCAAATCTGTCTCCTCAGTATGTATCGTGGGTTATATAACTCCATCTCCATTGTCACTGTGCTGCTTTAGACTATCTTTTCTTGTCTAGATGAGTGCCTGCCTTATATTATGGGCTTCATAAAGTGGGATCAATGAATGAATGATTCATATTCTGGACAACTGCACTCTAACACATAACTAAAAAAAAAATCCTAAGCTCTATCTTCCATGTAAAAGCATCTATCTAAAAGGCAAATCTTACTTTGATAATCTCCAGGTTAATAAACCTCTTAGACAGTTCCCAGGCCTCCCCAAAACCATCTCTCATTTCACTGATTAAAAAAATAAAAATTTAAAAATTTTAGAACTAAAATAAAAGATCAAACATTTCACTGGTCAAAAAACAAAAACAAAAATGATCTCTGAGCATGCCTCACTCACACCCCACCCTGCTGTGCATCCCTCTCCCACCCCCAGCCTACAGGGACCACCCAGTAACCTCTTCTTTGCTACATAACCCTTACCCTCCTTCTTCACAACTCATATTTTCTCCTTAGAAACTTTTCCCCCCACTTTCTGGAAACCGTAGATTCTTTCTTGCTTATGGTTTTTGTAATGACATCAGCCATTTAGAATTCATGATGTGCATGTGCCCAGGCCCTGCTATTTGCTTCTCCACAGAGCTTGCTCAGATAATCCATCAGGATTTAGTCACAGATTCAAAGTAGGGAGCTTCAGGCTTGGTCTTTTTGGGTTGAAGCTAGAAAACGAATCTACTGAACACAAAAATGAAGCTGAGTAATAGCCAACCTATACATCCTAGGAATTAACTATTGCTTTTTTTGCCCCCAGCCAGTCTCTCCACACTCCTCTCTTCTTTACATTTGTTTTAAACACAGTATATATATATACACACACACACACATATATATAATTCATTATTTTGTTTTAATTTAACTGGGCATGGTGGGACGTGCCTGTGATCCTAGCTACTCAGGAGGCTGGGAGGCTGAGGTGGGATGATATGTGAGAATTTTTTTTTTTTTTTTTAGATAGAGTTTTGCTCTTGTCGCCCAGACTGGAGTGCAATGGTGTGATCTCGGCTCACCGCAACCTCCACCTCCCAGGTTCAAGTGATTCTCCTGCCTCAGCCTCCCGAGTAGGTGGGATTACAGGCATGCACCACCATGCCTGGCTAATTTTGTATTTTAAGTAGAGACGGAGTTTCTCCATGTTGGTCAGGCTGGTCTCTAATTCCCAACCTCAGGCGATCCACCCACCTTGGCCTCTCCAAGTGCTGGGATTACAGGCATGAGCCACTATACCCAACCTTAAACACAGTATATTAGCCCAACACTGTGTGAGAACTGGGATTCAGAAAACCAGGACATAGGTCTCCATTCTGCCATCCACTAGCTGTGCTATGAGTCAGCCAAGAAAATTCTCTGGGCCTGATTGACTGAATCTGTAAAATCTGACTTGATGAGGATTCTATTCATTGAACTCTGAGGTCCTGTCCATTTCTTACACCCTGATTCAAAGACCGCACAGAATCTCTAACCCAGATGTTCTTAACTAGGGTTCTTGTATGTCTGGGAAGATGATGAAAGAACTTCAAGGGGATCATGAGCTCTTTAAATTCTATGTAAAATCCAAGGCCGGGCATGGTGGCTCACGCCTATAATCCCAGCACTTTGGGAGGCTGAGGTGGGCAGATTGCCTGAGCTCAGGAGTTCGAGACCAGCCTGGGCAACATGGTGAAACCCCATCTCTATTACAATACAAAAATAATCAGCCAGGTGTGGTGGCATGTGCCTATATAGTCCCAGCTACTCAGGAGGCTGAGGCATGAGAATTGCTTGAACCCTGGAGGTGGAGGTTGCAGTGAGCCAAGATCATGCCACTGTACTCCAACCTGGGAGACAAGGAGAAATTCTGTCTCAAAAAATAAATAAATGAATAAATAAAATAAAATAAAATAAAAAATTTGATGTAAAATCTTTTGTGAACTGGCTGCATCACCTTGGCCCACAAAGGGGGTTTTCTTATCTTTTTTCCTCTTTCAAAGTAATGGTAGTCTATGGTTGCCCTACCATGTATTCTCTTTTTATTATTTTATTTATTATTATTTTTTTTAGAGACAGGGTCTCACTCTGTTATCCAGGCTGGAGTGCAGTGGCGCAATTACAGCTCACTGCAGCCTTGGCTCCCTGGGCTCAAGCGGTCATCCCACCTCAGCCTGCTGAGTAGCTAGGATCACAGGCATGCCCCCACCATGCTCAGCTAATTAAAAAAAATTTTTTTGAGGCTGGGAACAGTGGTTCACGCCTTTAATCCCAGAACTTTGAGAGGCTAAGGTGGGAGGACTGATTGAGTTCAGGAGTTCAAGAACCTCAGAAATATAGACCCCATTTCTACTACAAAAAAATAAACAAATAAATAAAAAAATTAGCTGGGCCCAGTGGCATTCACCTGTAATGCCAGCTACTTATGAGGCTGAGGCAGAGGATTGCTTGAACCCAGGAGTTCAAGGCAAATTGAGCTATGATGTGTACCACAGTCAGCCTCCGTGACACGGCAAGAACTTGTCTCCAAAAGATATATATATATATATATAGCTACAGGTAAGAAAGTACTTGGATAACAGTAAAAAAGTTAAAATAGTAAAAAAGTTAAAGTCATGACATTGGAGCCTATGAAATGTGTTTACCCGGGAGCTGTTTATTGTATGTTGGGTCCCTCCTAGATAGTGTTCAAGGTTGAATGCAAAAACTCCAAGGACCTCTCCAAGGACCAATGGTATTCTTTAAGAGGGCACATTACTGAATCCTTCCTATGAAATGGTCACAAGATCCTTTTTATGAGCCTCCAGAATAACTCCTGAAGCTACTCATGTTCCCTGCTGGAAAACACATTACCACTACGAGACTGGCAAACATGAACCAGCATGGTAGAAATTTGGCTGGAAGAAAGCTCAAAATTTAGCACTTGGCCAGGCAATGTATAATTCCTGTGAAAATTGCAGGCTAACATTCAGTGAATTTGCCACAAGGGGAATTATTTGCTAGAGCAACCACCGTTGGAGAGTTGATGGTTCACATCTACCCTTCCTCCAGCACAGGTCTGGACAAGGGCTGGCTCTAGTTCATTCCTGGTGCATAGCCATCCTTAGTGGTCACTACATTCTGAAGGGGCTTAGTGGGACTGTGGGCCTTAGGCAATGGACCTGATGTTAACTCAGGTGAGTTCCCAGAGCAGAATTGTGTTCAGTTCAGCTAACATTTATAGAGTACGTACTGATTGTTAACATGCTGCCTGAGAGAGAGAGAGGACGGAACACTGTCTCTGCCCTTGAGAAGCTCAGAGGGATGGAGAGAACCTAATGTGGTCAGAGCAGTTGTAGACATAATGCCTGTGGGACTGATGGAGTATAGAAGCCAGGGTAGAAGGAGGCTTCTCAAGATTGTCCTGAGCTGTGAGAAGCCTCTCAGTGTCTGTGAGGATCTAGCCACAAGGAGAGTGAGAGTACCAAAGCACAGAATTCAGGAGTGGGGGTGACTGTTAAGCCAAGAAGCCAAAGAGGCGGTTGGACAGGGCAAGGACTAGGGTACAAAATGTAAAGAGCACTCACTCTCAGGGTGATGCACGTGCAGGGTCAGCACCTGAGAGTGTGTGTCTCCTTAAATTTTGCACCCTAGGCACCTCATTTGCCCAGCCCTACAGTTGAGTATAGTGTGATTGTCTTTCTGGGCCATGCTGATGAGCTGGGATTTTTTTATTTTTAATTTTTGACGGAGTCTTGCGCTGTCACCCAGGCTGGAGTGCAGTGGCAACCTCCCCGTCCAGGTTCAGCAGTGCAACTTCCCACTCTGGGTTCAATGGTGCAGCCTCCCTCTCCAGGTTCAAGCTGTTCTCCCACCTCAGCCTCCCGAATAGCTGGGGTTACAGGCATGCACCACCACGCCCGGCTAATTTTTGTATTTTAGTGTTTTTATTTTTTTTGAGACGAAGTCTCACTCTGTTGCCCAAGCTGGAATGCAGTGGTACGATCTCGGCTTACTGCAACCTCTGCCTCCCAGGTTCAAGTGATTCTCCTCCCTCACCTCCCAAGTAGCTGGGATTACAGGTGCCCGCCACCATGCCCAGCTAATTTTTGTATTTTTAGGAGAGACAAGGTTTCACTATGTTGTCCAGGCTGGTCTTGAACTCCTGACCTCGTGATCCACCCGCCTCAGCCTCCCAAAGTGCTGGAATTACAGGCGTGAGCCACTGTGCCCAGCCAATTTTTGTATTTTTGTAGAGACAGGGCTTCACTATGTTGGCCAGGCTGGTCTCGAACTCCTGACCTCAGATGATCCACCTGCCTCGGCCTCCCAAAATGTTGGGTTTACAGGTGTGAGCCGCTGCGCCCGACTGGAATTTTAACTTTAGATCATGGAGGGCTTTCAGAAGTCAGATTTTACAGATTCAGTCAATAGGCCCAGAGAATTTTCATGGCCGACTCATAGCATAGCTAGTGGATGGCAGAATGGAGATCTATATCCTGGTTTTCTGTATCCCAGTTCTCACATGGTGGCACTACAGGTGAATGCCACTGGGCCTGGCTAATTTTTTGATTTTATTTTTTTTTGTAGTAGAAATGGGGTCTCTCTATATTTCTCAGGTTCTTGAACTCCTGGACTCAATCAATCCTCCTGCCTTGGCCTCTCAAACTTCTAGGATTAAAGGCATGAACCACTGTTCCCAGCCTCAAAAAAAAATTTTTTTTTAATTAGCTGAGTGTGGTGGGGGCATACCTGTGATCCTAGCTACTCAGGAGGCTGAGGTGGGATGACCGCTTGAGCCCAGGAGGCCAAGGTTGCAGTCAGCTATAATTGTGCCACTGCACTCCAGCCTGGATAACAAGCGCATTCTAAGCTGGGGACTGACCTGGCAAGATTGGCATTTTAGAAATATCACCCCAGGTTGGGCATGGTGACTCACACCTGTAATCCCAGCACTTTGGGAGGTTGAGGCAGGCGGATTGCTTGAGCCCAGGAGTTTGAGACCAGCCTGGGCAACATATTGAGACCCCATCTCTAAAAAAAAATACTAGCCAGGTGTGGTAGCCCACACCTCTAGTCTCAGCTACTTGGGAGGCTGAGGTGGGAGGATCCCTTGAGCCAGGGAGGTGGAGGTTGCAGTGAATTGTGATCCAGCCTGGGCGACTGAGGGAGATCCTGTTTCAAAAACAAAGAAATATCATCCCAGCAACTGTTCTAGTGGGACTTGACTGGATACAGAGACCAGTTTAGATGCTGTTGTTGAAGCCAGGCACAATGGTGTGTTCCTGTAGTCCCAGCTACTCAGGAGGCAGAAGTGGGACGATCACTTGAATCTAGGAGTTCAAGTCCAGTCTGGGCAACATAGTGAGAGTCCATCTCTTTAAAAAAAAGGGGGGATGGGGGGTCGCTATTTTAATAGTCCAAGCAAGAGATGAGACCCAAACTAAGGGTCAGGTGGAAGAAGGCAGTTTAATCATATTTAGGGGGTAAAAATCAAGAGGCCTGAATTGAATGCATAGATGAGGAAGCAGGAAGGCTATGTGATGACCTCGGGACTCCAGGGCAGCCGCTGGGCAGTAGGGATGGGAATGTTCAGTGAGTCATGAGTAGGGGAGGAGGGGGAGCTGGCATGGGACTGGGGGCTGGGGGAACTGTGGATTTGATCTTGAAATATTTGAGGTTAGGGTGCCTGTGGCGTGTATATCTCCTCTGTACACCTGACTTACACCTCCAGCAGTTGGACCCATGAGTGACGTTAGAGAAATGAGAGCTGGAGACATACATCAGCGTGTACTTTGTAGATTAAGCCACTTGGATTTCCCAGAGAGGAATCGTAGATTGAGGAGAGCAGTGGTCTGAGGACCAGACCCTGGGAAACTCTAGGAACCAACCACCAATATTTAAGGTCCAAAAAAGGTCTACCTTAAAGCGCCAAGGGAGATGGCCAGGGGTAGAAGGCAAGGAAGGAGAAGAGGTGTCTAGAAGTCTTGGAGTGACCAACAGTGTCAATACTCCAGGGAGGTCAAGTGGCAGGAGACCTGGGAACCTGCATGGCTGTGGTGGTTGTTGTCCTGAGCCCGTTTAGGTATTTAACAGAGTAGTCAGGGCAGAAGCCAGACTGTAACCGTTTGAGAAGTGACAAAAAGTGAGGAGAGATTCAGGAATATAGGCCAATAACTGGTTCCCAACTAGGCAGCTTTCTTGAATACGGAACTCTGCCAGGCACAGTGCCTCACACCTATAATCCCAGTCCTTTGGCAAGCTGAGTGAGAAGGATCACTTGAGGCCAGGAGTTCAGGACACAGTAAGACCCCATCTCTACAAAAAATATATAAAATAAAAAATTAGCAGCCAGGTGTGGTGGCTCATGCCTATAATCCCAGCACCTTTGGGAGGCCAAGGCGGGTAGATCACTTGAGGTCAGGTGTTCAAGACCAGCCTGGCCAAAATGGTGAAACCCTGTCTCTACTAAAAATAAAAAATTAGCCAGGTGTGGTAGCACACACCTGTAATCGCAGCTGCTCGGGAGGCTAAGGCAGGAGAATTGCTTGTACCTGGGAGGCAGAGGTTGCAGTGAGCCGAGGTCGTGCCACTGCACTCCAGCATGGGCAATAGAGTGAGGCTGTGTATCAAAAATGAAATTAAATTAAATTAAATTAAAAAGCCTGGCATGGTGGCTTGCACTTGTAGTACCAGCTGCTTGAGAGGCTGAGGCAGGAGTATCTCTTGAGCTCAGAGAGCTAGGGGCTACAGTGAGCTATGATCACACCACTGCACTCCAACCTGGGTGACAGAGCAAGACCTTGTCTCTAAAAAAAAATAATAATAAAAATAAATAAAAAAGAACCCTAGGCCCCACCTCAGAGATTCTGATTCATTGGCTTTAGCACAGGGCCATGGAATCTGTCCCAGCATCCTAGATGCTGCCTCAGTGAGTTAACAGAAAGGACTGGTATTGAAAGTGCTGTCGGCCAGGCATGGTGGCTTATGTCTGTAATGCCAGCACTTTGGGAGGGCAAGGCGGGCAGATCATGAGGTCAGGGGATTGAGCCAGGATGGCCTGGCTAACACGGTGAAACCCCGTCTCTACTAAAAATACAAAAAAATGAGCTGGGTGTGGTGGCGGGCGCCTGTAGTCCCAGCTACTTGGGAGGCTGAGGCAGGAGAATGGCATGAACTGGGGAGGTGGAGCTGGCAGTGAGCCGAGATCGCGCCATTGCACTCTAGCCTGGGCAACAGAGCAAGACTACGTCTCAAAAAAGAAAAGAAAAGAAAAGAAAGAATGTGCTGTCAACAAGCCGTGACAAAGAGAAGGCTCCTCTGTGAGGCAGGGGAGTGGGGTCAAATAACAGTTTTTGTTTTATTTTTATTTTTTTGGGAGGAGAGGAGCTGATTTAGGACAACTAAAATGGTTGTCAGAGAGCACAGGAATCCAGGGAAGGCTTGAGACCGTGAATCTGTGGTGGCCTCAGCGGGTGCTTCTGTGGGCTTTCTCCTCTCTCGGCAGGGTGGAGTCAGGAGCAGAGAAGGCAGATGGTGGGATGACCCGAAGCTGGGGTTTTATCAGAGAGGAGGAACAGGAGGACAGGGTGTAAGACGGATAGGAGTGTTACTAAGGGGCTCAGGTCCTAGACAGTGGGCCTAGACAGGTAGGCAGTGAGGGTCTTGCGGGACAGGGAAGATGCATGGCAAGAGGCCCTGAAAACCCAGGGAATATTGCCACATCAGGGGCCTGGCAGTCCCAGGAGAGGAGCAGGTCTAGCAGGAATGCCCTTGCTCCTGTGCAGGAGAGCAGCAAGACTAGGAGGCTGCAGACAGATAGTGGGTAACTGAAAGGTGAACTTTCTACCAGATAGCAAATCCCTGGATGTCATCCTGATGGATCTAAGATGAAAAATACCCCACCATGAAAATGCCTTACATGGTCCCAACCGTGAAGCGTAAAATTGCCTTTTCACCTGAAAACGACCTGCAGCTTGGTTTAGCATTTTATGCTTCGGATGTCATGTAACATCCAGAGCAATACCTTCCCGCCGTTGCAAGTCAAAGTAAAATCAGAAAATGCTCAGTGGAAAGGAAAAAAAAAAAAACCGTAAGACAAAAAACCAGCAATAGAATAAAGCCGCAAACCCAAAGCACCAACAGAGGAAAGGGAAAAAAAGCTGCAGCATAGACAAGCTTTGATGTTGTGTGATCTGTGAAAATGTATAGAAATGTTACCTTACCAAAAAATTCCCAAGGTGCTTTACTTGCCAACCACTGGAAGGAAGTAAAAATTCCCACCCAGGGTGTTACTTTTAATTATCATCCTCTTTATGTTGTTTCCTAAAATAACACCAGGCATTCTAGAGATGATTTACCAAGATGGCTTAATGAGGTGTCAGATGAGTACCTGTGCCCACGAGCGGCTTTACCGCAGGCCTCCTTATGCAAATTTGACTGACTCTTCTAAGCCCGACTAGATAAAGAAACAGACATAATTGGAGCAGCTGGGCTGGAAGCACAGCTGGGCCATCCCCATGGAGACTAGACTCTAGCATCACGTGCTCTTCCTGCTGCCCCAGCGTCCCTCCCAACTCTTGCTTTTCAGAGCGGCAGCCCACCTGAACCTGGGTCTTGCTCAGATGATCTCCACATCAGTGCTTGTCAGCTTTCATGTGCACACAGATCACCTGTGCAACTTGTGAAAATGCGTATTCAGACTCAGTGGCTGGGGATCTATGTGTCTAACAAGCCCCTGGGTGAGGCATGTGGTCGTCAGATGGTCCTAGGCCCACACTTGGAGGAGCTATTTAGAGCCTATAAAATAGTTACTCCCCTATCCAGTGTTTGAGTCCCAGACTTCTGGATTCTGCCAGCACTGAGATGCTTCTGGGACAGGATGCTTACTATCCATCTTGGGTCAACATGTCAGAAAGGCCTTCCTGTATTGAGCTGAGATCTGTCTACGTAGGGCTCACCCTCACCTGCCCTACTTCTGGGCCTTGGTTCCTATGTAGCAGGCTTAAGGCCTTAGAAAGTGGCTGGCATGTCCCCCAAGTATTTTATTCAGGCAAAACATGCCAGGTCCTCTGGCTATAATTTAAAATTTTTTTCTAGAGACAGGGTCTCACTGTGTTGCCTAGGCTGGTCTCAAACTTCTGGGCTTAAGTGATCCTCCTGCCTCAGGCTCCCAAAGTGCTGAGATTACAGGCATGAGCCACCATGCCTGGTCTTGGCTATTCTTCTTATGCTATGGTTTGGTCATACTGGTCATTTCCTTCTTTTTTTTTTTTTTGAGACGGAGTTTCACTCTTGTTGCCCAGGCTGGAGTGCAATGGCGCGATCTTGGCTCACCGCAACCTCTGCCTCCTGGGTTCAAGCGGTTCTCCTGCCTCAGCCTCCCAAGTAGCTGGGATTACAGGTGCCTGCCACCACACCCAGCTAATTTTTGTATTTTTAGTAGAGACGGGGATTCACCATCTTGAGCAGGCTGGTCTTGAACTTTTGACTTCAGGTTATCCACCCACCTCAGCCTCCCAAAGTGCTGGGATTACAGGCGTGAGCCACTGCACCCACCCCTGGTCATTTCCTTCTGATCCTGCTCTGTGTGTCTTTAGGCCTCTCCTCTTGTGATACCCGTGTTGCAAAAAGTAGCTTGGGACTGTCACCACCTCATTACAGATAACCTTTTTTTGTTTTTTTTTTTTTGAGACGGAGTCTCGCTATGTCGCCCAGGCTGGCATGCAGTGGCGCAATCTACGCTTACTGCAACCTCCGCCTCCCAGGTTCAAGTGATTCTCCTGCCTCATCCTCCTGAGTAGCTGGGATTACAGGCACGTGTCACCACGCCCGGCTAATTTTTGTATTTTTTAGTGGGGATGAGGTTTCACCACATTGGTCATGCTGGTCCCCAACTCCCGACCTCGGGTGATCTGCCCACCTCAGCCTCCCAAATTGCTGAGATTACAGGCATGAGCCACCATACCTCACCTTACAGATAGCCTTTATGTGACTCGTGTTGAACTTGCTGTCAGCCATCATCGTTAAAGTCATTTTCACACATGCTGTGGATCAGCCACATTTCTTCCTAGTCGGTAATAATGATAATAATTACACTTAACACTTATGAGAGTTAGTATAGCAAGGTGGTTAAGAACATAGTCTCTGGAATGAGACTGCCTAGTGGGAAGCAGTATGATTAGCACCATGTGTTATCTATCACCATCACCATCATCATCATCCATCACCATCACTATCACGACCATCATCATTACCATCACCATCACTATCACCACCATTATCACCATCACTATCACCACCATCATTACCATCACCATCACTGTCACCACCATTATCACCATCACCATCACTATCACCACCATCATCACCACCACTATCATCCATCACCATCACTATCACCACCATCATCATTACCATCACCATCACTATCACCACCATCATCACCATCACTATCATCCATCACCATCACTATCACCACCATCATCACCATCATCACCATCACTATCATCCATCACCATCACTATCACCACCATCATCACCATCACCATCACTGTCACCACCATTATCACCATCACTATCACCACCATCACCATCATCACCATTACTATCATCCGTCACCATTACTATCACCACCATCATCAGTACCATCACCATCACTATCATCCATCACCATCACTATCACCACCATCATCACCATCATCACCATCACTATCATCCACCACCATCACTATCACCACCATCATCAGTACCATCACCATCACTGTCACCACCATTATCACCATCACCATCACCACCATTATCACCATCACTATCACCACCATCACCATCATCACCATCACTGTCATCCATCACCATCACTATCACCACCATCATCAGTACCATCACCATCACTGTCACCACCATTATCACCATCACTGTCACCACCATTATCACCATCACTATCACCACCATCACCATCATCACCATTACTATCATCCGTCACCATTACTATCACCACCATCATCAGTACCATCACCATCACTATCATCCATCACCATCACTATCACCACCATCATCACCATCATCACCATCACTATCATCCATCACCATCACTATCACCACCATCATCACCATCACCATCACTGTCACCACCATTATCACCATCACTATCACCACCATCACCATCATCACCATTACTATCATCCGTCACCATTACTATCACACCACCATCATCAGTACCATCACCATCACTATCATCCATCACCATCACTATCACCACCATCATCACCATCATCACCATCACTATCATCCACCCCATCACTATCACCACCATCATCAGTACCATCACCATCACTGTCATCCACCATTATCACCATACCATCACCATCACCATCATCACCATCATGTCATCCATCACCATCACATACCACCATCATCAGTACCATCACCATCACTGCACCACCATTTCACCATGCACTGTCACCACCTTATCACCATCACTATCACCAACATCACCATCATCACATTACTATCATCCGTCACCACTTACTATCACCACCATCATCAGTACCATCACCATCACTATCATCCATCACCATCACTATCACCATCATCACCATCACTATCATCCACCACATCACTATCACCACCATCATCAGTACCATCACCGTCACTGTCACCACCATTATCACCATCACCATCACTGTCACCACCATTATCACCGTCACCATCACTATCACCACCATTATCACCATCACTATCACCATCACCATCATCACCATTACTATCATCTGTCACCATCACCACCATTATCACCATCACCATCACTGTCACCATCATTATCACCATCACTATCACCACCATCACCATCATCATACCACCACCATCATCACCATCCCCACCATCATCACTACAACCACTGTCATCACCAGCACCATTATCATCACCATCACCATCATCACCATCACTATCATCATCATCACCAGCACCATCATCACTACAACCATCATCATCACCATCACTATCATCACCATCATCCATCACCATCACCACCATCATCATCACCATCACCATCACTATCATCCATCACAACCACCATCATCACCATTACAACCACCATCACTATCATCCATCACAACCACCATCATCACCATCACCATCACTATCATCCATCACCATCACCACCATCACCATCATCACAACCACCATCATCACTATCATCACCATCATCACCACCATCATCACTACAACCACCATCATCACCATCACCATCATCACCAGCACCATCATCACTAAACCCACCATCATCATCATCACCATCACCATCATCACTATTACTACCATCATCATCATCACCATCACTATCACTATCATCATCATCACCATCATCACTATCACCATCATCACTATCACCACCATCATCATCATCACCATCATCATCATCATCATCATCATCATCATCAATATGTTAAGTAAGTGCTCTGCCTACATTTACTGATTTAATCCTCATAACAACTTCATGAGGTAGGAGCTATTGTTATCCCAGTTTTATAAGTGAGGAAGTGGAACCTCACAAGATTATGTTTTGTGCCCAGGGTAACAGTGACAAGAATCTAAATCTGAGCAGTGTCCTTTGGTTGATTTTGTTTGTTTCATTGTTGAAAAAAGTGCAAGACCATATCTGTTCCTGCTATTCATAAATTTCTTCTTTCAGTCAGCATTTTACCCTTACTTTACACTATCTTTTGGATTCCTGGTTCTGTCCTCCCAAGTGTATCTGCCCCAGCTTCATGCTGTCTGTCATATTGTGAGAAAAATATGTATCTTCACCCAGATCATACACAAGGTCAGAGGCCATGTGGCAATTCCCTACAGATTCTGCTCACTGAAGCCGGATGGTGCACATTTCCTGAAGCTCCCTGAGCCTGTAGTCTTGTAACCCACTCGGAGAAGCCTAGAGAGTGGTCAGGCATGATTTGTATTTGAACATATTTGTATTTGGTTCCTGGGAAACATGTTTCCTCATCGCTTTCAGGTCTCCATTCCAGAATCCTTTCCAAGATGGACAGCACCCTCCAAATTTATAGTTGCTGAAATCAGTCCTCTGGGCAGGGCTAGATGCAAGGAACAGATAGAAAGCAGGGTCTGCAGAACACACATCCCAGAGGGGATAATGACCAGTTAATTCCTGCAGATAGTTAGATCTAGGAAACTGTCCCTGGGCTTCAGGGCTCCCTACCTCTGACTCCAGCAGTGCAAATGCAAGCCTCTGTGTTCCCACTAAACCATAGGTGGCTGAGCAGTCATGGTGTTGCCTGGATTTCTATAAAGGAGGAGCTCAGGGCAGCAATCTCATCAGAGGGGAGGCTGGGGCTGGCCTCGAATTTAGGTTGTATGTTTATTTGGGGTGATTTGCAGGCAGGGGCTGCCCTGATAGAGATTATGGGGGCTAAATCCCCCACGTAAAGCCATTTTGTGCCATTGCTCCTGTGCCAAATGACCAGAAAGGCTGGACTGATTTTTCCCCTGTCTCCTTTCCTGGTTCTGTTCTCTGACCCTGGGTAATTAATGTAACCTAGCTAAAATCAATGTAACCCACCCTTTTCATGATGTCGGGATGTCTGCCACCTGTCCCTGGTGCCCTTCTTGGCTTCCTGTGAGTCGTGACTGTGGGAGCCTTGCGACTTTTGGAGGAGAGCAGGAGGCTCTGGGTCTGCCATCAGCATGGGCTCCCTAATCACGGCATTGTCACCGGAGCCTGCCCAAGCTGCTGGGAAGTAGCAAAACAAGCATGCAGGGAACATTCTTCTACCCCAGTATGTTCCCCTCATGAAATCATCAAGCAAACCCTGAATGCCTTCTCTTGGTGTGGTCAGGCAGAAGGGTTGTCTCTCTCATACTACAGCAGTCAGTGGCCATTGGCTGACTGAGCCAATGGATTTGGGGAAGGCTGTCTTGTTTCTCTTAGAACAGCATGTGGCCCTAGCAGTCCTCCTGTTCTTGGACAGTGGTGGCCCCTCATGCCATGAAAACTGATGGGGCAGGCGGGAGAGCCCCAGCCAGAAATGGGAAGTGTCTCAAACCTTAGAGAAATGATCTTGAATCGCTGATTTACAGGCCTGATTTTGACACATTATTCTCAGGAAAACAGTGGTTTAGGGCAAGGTCTCAAGCTCTGTCTAGGTTGAAATCTTGTCGGGTGTGCTGGCTCACAGTTGTAATCCCAGCACTTTGGGAGGCCAAGGCAGGAGGATTGCTTGAGCTCAGGAGTTTGAGACCAGTCTGAGCAACATAGAGATACCCCATCCCTACGAAAAAATTAAAAAATTAGCTGGGCCTGGTGGCACACACCTGTAGTCTCATCTACTGAGGAGGCTGAGGCAGGAGGATCACTTGATTCTAGGAGGTCAAGGTTGTGATGAGCTGTGGTCGTGCCACAGCACTCTAGCCTGGGCAACAGAGCAAGACCCTGCCTCAGAAAAAAAATCTTTACTGGCTCTGTGATCTAGCACAATTTATTTGAGTTCTGTAGGCCTCATCCGAAGATAATAATTGGACTTACCTTACTGGTTTTGACAACTAAATAAAAAATAATACATGTAAAATGCTTAGAACAGTTCCTGGCATTTAGTAAGAGCTTTGTAAGTATTAACTATTATTAGTACCATCATCATCTTTATTGCCAGTATTTACTGAGTGTCTAATATGTACCAGACATGTCTAAACACATATAGTACATGCACTATGAGCTCATTGAACTACTTTGGGGTTTTTTTGGTGGTGGGGGGGGTTGTTGTTTTTTGAGATGGAATCTTGCTGTGTCGCCCAGGCGGGAGTGCAGTGGTGTGATCTCGGCTCACTGCAACCTCTGCCTCCCAGGCTCAAGCAATTCTCCTGCTTCAGCCTCTCGAGTAGCTGGGACTACAGGCGTGCACCACCACACCCGGCTAATTTTTGTATTTTTAGTAGAGACAGGGTTTCACCATGTTGGTCAGGCTGGTCTTGAACTCCTAACCTCAAATGATCCTCCCACTTCAGCCTGCAAAAGTGCTGGGATTACAGGTGAGCCACTGTGCCTGGCTGAACTACACTTGGAGGTAGGATTTAACCCTGTGCCTCAGTTGAGGAAGCTAAAAATGGGAGAGTTCAGTAACCTGCACAGAGTTAAACTTGTACGTAATTGGTGAAGTCAAAATCTAGAATCAAGGGGTTTTTGTTGTTTATTTTTTGTTTTGGAGACAGGGCCTTGCTGTGTCGCCCAGGCTGGAGTGCAGTGGTGCAGTCACAGCTCACTTTAGCTTCAACCTCCTGAGCTCAAGTGATCCTCCCACCTCAGCCTCCTGAGTAGCTGGGACCACAGGCATGCACCACCACACCTGGCTAATTTTTGTACTTTTTGTAAAGACAGGGTTTTGTTGTCCTGGCTGGTCTTGAACTCCTGGGTTCAAGCGATCCACCCGCCTTGGCCTCCCAAAGTGCTGGGATTATAGGCGTGAGCCACCGTGTCCGGCCTGGAATCGAGTTTTCCTAACTCCAGAGTTACGCTGTTATTGCCCTCTGCTACTGTCCATAGTAACAGCCATATTACTGAGTACTTCCCACTTGCTGAGGAGGGTGCTGAGCACTTTACATGCCTCATTTCATTTAATGTTCACAATAATCCTAAGAGGTAGATTCTCGTTATCCCCATTTTACAGATGACGTAATCAAGGTTCAGAGAAGCTAAGCAGCCTCCAAAAATTTATACAGCAAAGAAAGCCAGCATTTAAATCCAGGCCTGCCTGACTCTAAAGTCTGTTCTCTTGAATTTGACTGCCGAACAGGTGAGCAGGATGCTCCTAGGAGGTTGGTAACAGCAACTGGTGATCCATGACTTCTAGGATCCACTGAAACCCAGGGATACACAGTTTGCCTAATCAGCCCTATTTTCCAAGCTATCGTTAGGGACAATTTTCACTTTCTCTGATGCTTCATTTCCCTGCAGCTTCTGAAAGCTGTTGATTTGCTCAGATTAAGACCAGCTTCTGTGCCTTTCGCGTGTCAGATTGTTGTGTACGTGTTCAAGAGTATAGAGGAATCATAAACAATCCAGAAGGAGGCCTGGTGTACTACACAAAGTTTTTGCCATGTTGCTATGGGAGGAATCTGTGTTTCTTGAACAAACACTTGAGGTTATGTGACTGTGAGATTCCAAATGTGCATTTCAACATCAGGTCGTGACGGGGCAACTTGTTTTGTGATGAGTAGCACCGTAAGTAGTACATATTCTATAGACCAGGGATTCTTAGCCAGGGATGCATGGCAGGGCTTCAGAGGCTCTAGGAACATTCTGTATGTGTGTGTGCATTTTACTGGAGAGAGAGCTCATAACTTTTATAATATTCTCAAAGGATTTCATAACTCAAAAAAAATCATTTAAAAATCATTGTTCTCAATTTTAAAATCACTAGAAGAGGAAGCTTCAGAAAACAGAATAAGCCAGGCACAGTGGTGTGTGCTTGTAGTCCCAGCTACTCAAGAGGCTGAGGTGGGAGGATGGCTTGAGCCCATGAGTTCGTGGCTGCAGTGCGCTATGATTGCACCTGTGAATAGCCACTGCACTGCAGCCTAGGCAGCATAAGAGACCCTGACTCTAAAAACAAGCAAACAAACAAACGAACAAAAAAAACAGAAACCTTAAGTTCTCTAATGAAAATGACAGTGTGCCCTGGAGGCAGAAATGCACCTTCCTTTTTATGTGATTTATGCTATGGGGCCCAGGCTGCAGTGGCTCATGTCTGTAATCCCAGCACTTTGGGAGGCCGAGGTGGGGAGATCACCTGAGGTCAGGAGTTCAAGACCAGCCTGACCAACGTGGTGAACCCTCATCTCTACTAAAAACACAAAATTAGCCAGGCGTGGTGGCACATGCCTGTAATCCCAGCTACTTGGTAGGCTGAGGCAGGAGAATCCCTTGAGCCCAGGGGCGGAGGTTGCGGTGAGCCAAGATCGCGCCATTGCACTCCAACCTGGGCAACAAGAGCGAAACTCTGTCTCAAAAAAAAAAAAAAAAAAAAAAAAAAAGATTAATACCTGATCTCTGCATTAAGGAAATGTGTGTGTGTGTGTGTGTGTGTGTGTGTGTGTAAAAGAGAGAGAGAAAACACACTATGTGCCAGGTAAATACTAATATTAGTTCCATTTTTCTTTTTGAGACAGAGTCTCACTCTCTCGCCCAGGCTGGAGGGCAGCGGTGCAATCTCGGCTCACTGCAACCTCTGCCTCCCAGGATCAAGTGATTCTCCCGCCTCAGCCTCCCAAGTAGCTGGGATTACAAGTGCCGCCACCTTGCCCGGCTAATTTTTGTATTTTCAGTAGAGACAGGGTTTCACTATGTTAGCCAGGCTGGTCTTGAACTCCTGACCTCAGGTAATCTGCCTGCCTCAACCTCCCAAAGTGCTGGGATTACAAGCGTGAGCCACTGCACCCGGCCCAAGTATTTCTTTGTTTAGGGAAGAAAACATTATTGGAGAAAATTTCTTTCCTACTCATTTCCCAAATTTTTCTAGGAAGTCTATGTCACATTTCCTTTCTTTTCTCTTTTCTCCCTTAAAATAAGTTTTAATTGTTATTATAAACAGGATGTACCTGTGCTGAGGAGCACAGGTACTGTGCTTTTATACAGCCCTCGTCTGGCAGGACTGTGGTTTTATTCCTGGATTGTCTACTGGGTTGTGTGAAGATGGGCTAGAAAGAGGATCTGTTGGGAAGGAAGAGTCTAAAAATGAATGAACTCAAGAGTCAATAACTCTTACAGCGTCATTACCATCTGTTCCTCTTCTCAGAGAGTCAGGCATGAGGGCCACCAGGCAGGGAAAAAAAGTGACTTCAGATCATGAGAAATTAAAAGCTTTGAATTAAAATTCACCCCAGGTGAGAGAGTGTTTGTGGCCAATTATTATTAAAAGGCTATTTTCCTGTAATTAGTGCTTGGTCAGAAGTTCATAGACCCAGTTCACTTTCTACCCCATTTCTTCAGTCTTCCCCCTCAAAATTAAGTTAGCGCTAGGAGCCTGTAGAATGTGTGTGGCATAAACTTGTCTTGCCTGTGCCACAGCTGCACCTTCACTGGTGGCTGGAGCCAGTCCTGTGCATGTTCTCTCCTGCGCCTCATCAGTTAGCCAATCCCAATTTACCCTTCAAGATTAGGATCCTGGCTGGGCGCAATGGCTCATGCCTGTAATCCCAACACTTTGGAAGCCCGAAGCAGGTGGATCACGAGGTCAGGAGTTCAAGACCAGCCTGGCCATGATGGTGAAACCCTGTCTCTACTAAAAATACAAAAATTAGCCAGGCATGTTGGCAGGTGCCTGCAATCCCAGCTACTTGGGAGGCTGAGGCAAAGAATTGCTTGAACCTGGGAGGTGGAGTTTGCAGTGGGCTGAGATCACACCACTGCACTCCAGCCTGTGCAACAAAGTAAGACTCCATCTCAAAAAAAAAAAAAAAAAAAAAAATTAGGATCCTGGCTGGGTGCAGTGACTCACACCTGTAATCCCAGCACTTTGGGAGGCTGAAGTGGGCGGATCACTTGAGGTCAGAAGTTTGAGACCAGCCTGGCCAACATGGTGAAATCCTGTCTCTACCGAAAATACAAAAATTAGCCAGGTGTGGTGGTGGGCATCTATAATCTCAGCTACTTGGGAGCTGAGGCAGGAGAATTGCTTGAACCCAGAAGGCGGAGGTTGCAGTGAGCCGAGATCACGCCATTGCGCTCTAGCCTGGGGGATAAGAGTGAAATTCTGTCTCAACAAAAAAAAGATTAGGATCCTGTCACACCTCGGAGAACCTTTTGTGACCCCCGAGGCTGAGTTCGATGCTGCTTCACCCTGCTCCCCCAGAGCCTTAGGAATTCCACTGTCCTTGCATGTCTCACACTCTCCTGTAAGTGTTTATTGTTTTGGCCAGGTGCGTTGGCTCACACCAATACTTTGGGAGGCTGACCGAGTGGGTTGCTTGAGCCCAGGAGTTTGAGACCAGCCTGGGCAAGATGGTGAAACCCCATCTCTACTAAAATAATAATAATAATAACAATAACAATAACAATAATAATTAGCCAGGCGCGATGGCACGCATTTGTAGTCTCAGCAACTCGGGAGGCTGTAGTGGGAGGATCACCTGAGCCCAGGGAGGTCAAGGCTTCTTTGAGCTATGATCACGTCACTGCACTCCACAAGGGTGACAGAGTGAGACCTTGTCTCTAAATAAATAAATAAATAAATAAATCTTTATGGTTTTAATCTGTCTCTTCCACTAGATTCTAGGCTTCCTGAGGCCAGTTTAATACCTGGCACATAGAAAATGCTCAAAAATTGGTAAACTAACAAATTTGTGTTTGTTTTTTCCCCATCCAAAAGTAATTGCAAGGATTAGTGTTCTTAAGGTATAATCATGTAAAGGCACTTCTGACTATGTTAAAAAAAAAAGGGGGGGGGGGCACTTGGGGGCAAGGAGGAGCTGGGGAGGAAAATTAGTCTCCTGTCAGAATTTGTGAAGTCAGTGCTAGGAGGTGAAAACATCACCTCTTAGATACTAGCAGTATACTAGCAATCTATTGCTATACAACAGATTACTCCAGCACTTCGTTTATTATCTCTCATTGTTTCTATTGGCCAGGAATTTAGACAGGGCACATCTTGTTTCTGCACATGATGTCTAGGGCCTCAGGTTAAAAGATTAGAACAGGGCTGGAATCATCAGAAGGCTTGTTCACTCACATGTCTGGCAGTTGATGTTGGCTGTTGGTTGGAGGCCTTGCTGGGGCTGTCAGCCAGACAGCCCACACGCAGCCTCTCCACGTGACTTGAGCTTCCTTACAGCATGGTGGCTGGGCTCCAAGGGCAAATGCCTTCAGAGAGAGAGAGGGTGAGGCTGGAGTCTTTTACATAACCTGGTCACAGAAATCACACAGCGTCACTTGGCCACATTCTTTTGGTTAAGGTGGTTAAAAAGGTCCATCCAAGTTCCAAAGAGGAAACACAGACTCCACCGCTCAGTGAGGAAGTGTCAACATCACATTGTAAGGAGAGCTTGTGGATGGGATCTAGACTAGTGTGGCCATCTTTGAAAAATGCAATCTGTCACAAGCAGTCATGGGGAAAAGGCCAAATTCCTCATAATAGACTGTGGGTGTGAATCTCTTATGTAAGACAAGAGATATGAATCAAGGCAGATGGATTTTGTGAAGGCAGTGGGTTTTTCCTTCACTTTCAAAGTGCAGGTAGTTATAACTCTGTCAAGAATGCAAATGGAAAGAGGAAGGTTTAATCTTTTGTGACAGAGATCTGGAATGTTAGAAAGTCCTATTTCCAGTGATCAGAACTACTTCATCTTCTTGCAAAAATGAGGCAGTCGTAGTGGCTAGTGTAACACCCTCACGAACTCTCTGTTAAGTCATCCCCCCTCCCAGTCACTTCCACCTCTTCCTGGCTTACTGTCACTCTAACATCACTCTTGTCATAATCCTTGATTATTTTCTTATCCATGTTGGTGATACTCTGACCACTCTGCTTCTTTTTTGAGATGGCCTCTCACTCTGTCACCCAGGCTGGAGTGTAGTGGCATGATCATGGCTCTCTGCAGCATTGACCTCCCAGGCTCTAGTGATCTTCCCACCTTAGCCTCCCTAGTAGCTGGAGTCACAGGTGTGCGCCATACCACACCTGGCTAATTTTTTAATTTTTTGTAGAGATGAGATCTCACCGGGTTGCCCAGTTTGGTCTCGAACTCCTGGGCTCAAGGGGTCTGCCCTCCTCAGCCTCCTAAAGTGCTGGAATTACAGGCGTGAGCCACCACGCCTGGTCCACTCAGCTTGAGATCCACTCTTCCAGTGATCTTTGACTTTGTCATGACCTCTCTTTGCAACCTTCCATGATCGCTATTCCAGATGTCTTTCAGCTCCAATAATTCTTCGACACCACAAGAACATACAGTTCTTTGGTATAACTATCACCTTTTCACTGTCCCTCCCCAACTATACCTTCCCTTCCCCATCCCCCGCCCCCACCTAGAAGAGAGGTGCATCATGCAGGCCGGGTGAGGCGGCTCACGCCTGTAATCCCAGCACTTTGGGAGGCGGAGGCGGGTGGATCACTTGAGGTCAGGAGTTCGAGACCAGCCTGGCCAACATGGTGAAACCCTGTCTCTACTAAGAAGTCTATCATGAGAATCATCCCTTTGCACACACTAAACTCTCTTGCCCCCTCCCTCCTTCTTGTATGTTTCTAATAAACCCAACCCTGATTAACCCCACCCTGCATACCCTCCACAGCTGTCACCATGCAGCTTCTGGTCTCTATATTTATGAAAACAACCTCTTAGTGGGCCCTTGATGCTGCCTGCAGTCAGACATTCTCTGAAATAGGGCATGAGCTGCTCCTCTGGCCCAGAGCTGTAATCCTACAACGTTGGGTCATAGCCCCTCATCTGCCATGCACTGCTGCCCAGACCTGAATACACACCCATCTGGCCTCCAGGAGAATAAAAAATCCTCTTCAGAAACTGCTTCTCCCTGCCGACACCCCTGGCTTTCTGGTGGCTTCAGAACTAAAGTCGGAGGATGTGACATTTTCTCTGAGGGTACCCTTTCCACTTCCGCTTCATTTTTCTGAACACTCAGCGTTGCTGAGAGAGCTATTTTGACATCTCCTTCTATTCTTAGCACCAAAGCACAAAGTCATATATGCAGATAAACCAAGGTTAGAAAAACTGCACGTTCATTTTCTAAATTCTTAGTGAGAAAAATCAAGAGCACCTGTTGGGGTTGGGGGCGTAAGGGGCTATAACCAAGTCAGACACTCCAGAGGGAGGTGGAAGGTGCCTGAATGGAGGTTCTGACACTATGCAGATGTGTCACCTCGGGCAAGTCCCTTCAGTTGGCGGGGGCTCAAGCTCGCCATCTGCAAAGTGAGGGGACGGGATGAGGGAATTCCTAAGCCCCTTTCTAGATCTTTCATTCTTCATCACCAGATGCTACAATATACACAGTTGCCTCTGGGTTTTTCTCTGCCTCTCCTGCCTTCATTCATCAGTTTTTCAATCAACTAAAGGCTCTGCTTCATGCCCAGAGGGTACAGAGATAAATAGGGCACAATTCTTGCCCTTTAGGAACTCACATTCCTTATAGACAAATCACTTGATATATGTGAAAGTTGGTTATACAAACTGGGTCATTCTTGTCATACTCAACTAACTCAGAGTTGAGAGGCCAGGCGAAAAGGGCATTTAGGGTACATAGCATCTGCTCCAAGAATTGATTTTTCTGCAAAGCTGAAACAGCCTGCTGTAACCCTAAGACCAGTTTCACCCTAGTAATTGCTAAAATGACCTGCTGTGACTCTAACACTAGTTTTACCTACTGCTGTCACTCACCAGTCAGAGCCTGCCAGCTCCCAGAAGTTTCTTTAGTGCCAATGAGTGTTCTATCAGAATAGTATGTACCATTTCTCTTTCTAATAAAACTCCCGGCCGGGTGCAGTAACTCACACCTGAATCGTAGCACTTTGGGAAGCTGAGGTAGGAGGATCACTTGAAGCCAGGAGTTCAAGACCACCCTGGGCAACATAGTGAAACCTCATCTCTACAAAAAAATTTAAAAATTATAGCTGGTATGGTGGTGTACTCTAATAGTCATAGCTACTCAGGAGGCTGAGGCAGGAGAATCCCTTGAGCCCAGGAGTTTGAGGCTGCAGTGAGCTCTGATCAAACCACTGTACTCCAGCCTGGGTGACAGAGCAAGACCCTGACTCAAAAAACAAAAACAAAAGCAAAAACTATATATATATATATATAAAATAAAATTCCCAACCTTCTTTCTGTTTTCCGGACATACTGAGGACCACCCAGGCTGTATGTGCGCTCTGAATTGCAATTCTGTGATTCTCTTTTTTTTTTTTTTTGAGACTGAGTCTTGCTATGTTGCCCAGGCTGGAGTGCAGTGGCACAATCTCAGCTCACTGCAAGCTCCACCTCTCGGTTCAAGCATTTCTCCTGCCTCAGCCTCCAGAG
Organism: Rhinopithecus roxellana; assembly: GCF_007565055.1. Taxonomy (NCBI): domain Eukaryota; kingdom Metazoa; phylum Chordata; class Mammalia; order Primates; family Cercopithecidae; genus Rhinopithecus; species Rhinopithecus roxellana. Next base: position 80,879,246 of record NC_044565.1, read on the forward strand.
TAGCTGGGACTACAGGCATGCGCTACCATGCCCAGCTAATTTTTGTATTTTTAGTAAAGACAGGATTTCACCATGTTGGCCAGGTTGGTCTCGAACTCCTGACCTCAAGTGATCTGTCCATCTCAGCCTCCCAAAGTATTGGGATTACAGGCATGAGCCACCACGCCTGGCCAATTCTGTGATTCTCAAATAAAACATTGAGAGATTCATCTCTATATTTTATTTTGACTTTTATAAATCATGTAATTATGTCATAATGTGATGAATGTGTTGAGAAAAGTCTGTTCTAAGTATAATGGGAGCAAAGAAAAAAAGATTGGTTCTGGCTATAGAGATTAGAATATTTCACAAGAGGAAATTATGTTAGAGAATATTCTTGAACGATCAATTGGACTTTGCCAGAGTGTGGTGGGCATAGGGAACCCAGAGGAACATTCATTCCAGTTATGAGACAGGGCCCAGAGACATGGCAAATCTGCGGGACAAATTCCACATTTTCCATATACCTGACCATTAAGCACATGACCAAGTATGTCAGTGCATGAGGTTGGACAAGATAGATTGGAGCCTTCTCTCTTTTTTTTCTTCTCATTTAGCAAAAATTTCATCATTCTAGAATTGTCCCAATTTTCTAATTTTAAGTCAGGGCTTCTTTGTCATGCTTAAAGTCTTACCCTCTGTGCCCTCTGCTCTGTATTCTATATGGTAGCCTGAAATCTGGCCCTGTTATATATATTTATTTATGCCAGCCTCATGTCATTTATCAAATATTTCCATGTAATGTGGCAGCAAATACCAGCTTCATTTTACAGAGGGAAGAGCTGAAGCAAACACTGATTTGTAGATTGTTTGGTAACAGGGAAAGAGACCTGATATATGCCCTCTGTCTTTCCTTCACAAAAATTTTGTAGCTTTCTTTGTTTCTTCAAGCCTTCTACCTGTAGTTATACCTTAAGGGAGGTAATTATAAGCAATTTTGACTGACCTGAGTGAATCACACTAGAACCGTCATAAGGGTTAGATTTTGAGTTGACTGTGGCTTTAAGGAAGAATTAAATATTGTGAACACCATTTAAAGTTATAGAAGAAAGCATAAGTTACCACTCGGAATATAGGTTGGTAAAGCTAAAATCTTCCTGAGCCCATGAGAATACCTGCTTTTTTTTCCCCAAGTCTAATTATTTCATGAAGAATTGCTGAGCATGGTGGCTCATGCTTGCACACCCAGTACTTTGGGAGGCTGAGGCAAGAGGATTGTTTGAACCCAGGAGTTTGAAACCAGCCTGCGCAACAAAGTGACACCCCCATCTCTACAAATAATTTAAAAATTAGCCAGGGGTGCTGGTACATGCCTGGGGGGCCCAGCTACTCAGGAGGCTGAGACAGGAGGATTACCTGAGCCTGGCAGGTTGAGGCTGCAGTGAGCCGTGATCATGCCACTGCACTACAGCCTGGATAACAGAACGAGACCCCCTCTCTTACACACACACACACACACACACACACGTATGTATATATACATAAATTGGACATACACCTGTAGTCCTAGCTACTCAGGAGGATCACTTGAGCATAGCAGGACCCTGTCTCTAAAAAAGAAAAATTATTGCTGCCTTTTTCTTTTCTTTGCTTTTTGTTTTTGTTTGTTTGTTTTGTTTTGTTTTGCTTTTTTTTGAGGCAGGGTCTCACTCTGTCACCCAGCCTGGAGTGCAGTAGTGAAATCTTGGCTCACCGCAACCTCCCATCTCCTGGGTTCAAGTGATTCTTGTGCCTCAGTCTACTGAGTAGCTGATATTACAGATATTACGCTCACTGCAACTTCCATTTCCTGGGTTCAAGTGATTCTTGTGCCTCAGTCTACTGAGTAGCTGATATTACAGATATTACGCTCACTGCAACTTCCATTTCCTGGGTTCAAGCGATTCTTGTGCTTAGTCTTGTGAGTAGTCTACTGAGTAGCTGATATTACAGGCACGCACCACCACACCTGGCTAATTTTTGTATTTTTAGTAGAGATGGGGTTTCGCCATGTTGCCCAGGCTGGTCTCAAACTCCTGACCTCAAGTGATCTGCCCGCCTCGGCCTCCCAAAGCGCTGGGAATACAAGCATGAGCCACCATTTAAGTCTGGGAGGACTTAATGTTGTCCCTGGGAGGAATAATGTTGCAGGACAAAAGCATACCCAAGTGAGTCACACTGCTATCTAGGATTTGGCCTTTGGCTTTCAAGATCCAAAAAGTTCAACTATGAATCCTGCCAGAACTGATCAGGGTTTAGAGGCTGTAAAGCAACCTCTTTCTATTGTGTCTCTAGCACCATCTACTGGGAGACAAAAGTGCCTTTATTAGTATACCTTCAGATGAAAGTGTCAGCAACCTAACTCAGGTAGCAGAGGAAGGAGAAAAGGGGAGGAAAGAGAAGCTCAGAGCAGATTCTATGTAAGAAAAAGAGGAACCACTAAAACAAAAATACAGGCCTTCTAAATTTAAATTATCAGAAATGCACACAAGCAAACACAATCCATATGGTAAAAGTTTTTTTTGTTTGTTTGTTTGTTTTTTTTTTGAGACAGGGTCTTACTCTGTCACCCAGGCTGGAGTGCAGTAGCACAATTTTGGCTCACTGCAGCCTCAACCTCCTGGGCTCAAGCGATCCTCCCACCTCAGCCTTTCTAGTAGCTGGGACTACAGGTGTGCACCACCATGCCCTGCTAATTTTTTTTTTTTTTTTTGTGACGGAGTCTCGCTCTGTCGCCCAGGCTGGAGTGCAGTGGCACAATCTCGGCTCACTGCAAGCTCCACCTCCCGGGTTCACGCCATTCTCCTGCCTCAGCCTCCCAAGTAGGACTACAGGCACCCGCCGCCATGCCCAGCTAATTGTTTGCATTTTTAGTAGAGATGGGGTTTCACCATGTTAGCCAGGATGGTCTCGATCTCCTGACCTCGTGATCCGCCCGCCTTGGCCTCCCAGAGTGCTGGGATTACAGGTGTGAGCCACCGCGCCCAGCTGCATTTTTTTTTTAATAGAAATGGGGTTTCATCATGTTGCCCAGGCTGGTCTTGAACTTCTGAGCTCAAATGACCCCCCTGCCTTGGCATCCCAAAGATTTAAAAAGAAAGAAACATAAAAAAACAGAAGTCATAAAAACAGAAAGTATACTATAAAGTATGACAGAACTAACAACAGTTAGAACACACACACACATATATTTATATATATATAAAAAAAATATATGCTGTATTAATGCAATTAAATGTGCCTATTAAACAGAGTCTCTCAGTTTTTTGTGTTTGGTTTTTTTTTTTTTTTGAGATGGAGTCTCCCTCTGTCACCTAGGCTGGTGTGGTTGCAGTGGCATGATCATAGCTCACTACAGCCTCGAACTCCTGGGCTCAAGCAATCCTCCTACCTGAACCTCTCGAGTAGCTGGGAGTATAGGCGTGCGCTACCACACCCAGCTAATTTTTGTATTTTAGTAGAGACAAGTTTTCACCGTGTAGGCCAGGCTGGTCTCAAACCTGTAATCCCAGTTACTCGGGAGGCTGAGGCAGGAGAATCGCTTGAACCCGGGAGGCAGAGGTTGCAGTGAGATCATGCCATTGCACTCCAGCCTGGGTAGCAAGAGTGAAACTACGTCTCAAAAAAAAAAAAAAAGAAAGAAAGAAAGAACAAAACATTAGATGGGAATGGTGGCGCGTGCCTGTAATCTCAGCTACTCAGGAGACAGAGGCACAGGCAGGAGAATCACTTGAGCCGGGGAGGTGGAGGTTGCAGTGAGCTGAGGTCGTGCCACTGCACTCCAGCCTGGGCAACAGAGTGAGACTCTGCCTCAAAATAAATAAATAAAATGTTTGAGGTGATGGATATGTTAAATACTTGATTATTACAAAATGTGTACATGTATCAAAACATCAACACTATGCCCCATAAATGTGTACAATCAGTATGTATCAATTAAAAATAAAACTACAAGGCCACACCTGTAATCCCAGCACTTTGGGAGGCCGAGGCAGCAGATCACTTGAGGTCAGGACTTCAAGACCAGCAGGGCCAACATGGTGAAACCCCATCTCTACTAAAAATACAAAAAATTAGCTGGGCGTGGTGGCACGCACCTGTAATCCCAGCTACTAGGGAGGCTGAGGCAGGAGAATCACTTGAACACAGGCGGCCGAGGTTGGGGTGAGCCGAGATCGTGCCACTGCACTCCAGCCTGGGCAACAAGAGCAAAACTGTCTTAAAAAAAAAAAAAAAAAAAAAAAAAAAAAAAAAGGTTGCATGTGCAAATATTCCCTGTTTAAAAATTTGGCCAGATCACACCTATAATCCCAGCACTTCAGGAGGCCAAGGTGGGCGGGTCACTTGAGACCAGCCTGGTCTACATGGTGAAACCCCGTCTCGCTGTGAGTGGTGGCTCACGCCTGTAATCCCAGCACTTTGGGAGGCCAAGGCGGGCGGATCACAAGGTCAGGAGATCGAGACCATCCTGGTTAACACGGTGAAACCCCGTCTCTATAAAAATACAAAAAATTAGCCAGGCGTGGTGGCGGGCACCTGTAGTCCCAGCTACTTGGGAGGCTGAGGCAGGAGAATGGCGTGAACCTGGGAGGCGGAGCTTGCTCAAATGAGCCGAGATCCCGCCACCGCACTCCAGCCTGGGCGACAGAGCGAGACTCCGTCTAAAAAAAAAAAAAAAAAAAAAAAAATTGGCTGGGCTTGATGGTGTGTCCCTGAAATCCCATCTGTTTGGGAGGCTGAGGCGGAAGAATCACTTGAACCTGGGAGGCAGAGATTGCACTGAGCCAAGATCACGCCACTGCACTCCAGCTTGGGTGACACAGTGAGACTGTCTCTCAAAAAAAAAAAAAAAAAAAAAAAAAAAAAGAGCAAGGAATCCTTTGTGCACTTCCCAGATTCTCTCGGTTGAACAGTGGACACCCAGATACCAGGATGGTATCACCTGGACCTCAGTGTCTCACTTAAGTGCTTCGTACCCAGGCACCCCGTGGCTGTATGTGAACTCAGAACCCTAGGTCTTCAGACACCAGGAAGACTACATTTCTGAAGAGCAGTTCTGAGTTTAAGAAAAGAAATGGCCGGGCGCAGTGGCTCAAGCCTGTAATCCCAGCACTTTGGGAGGCCGAGACGGGCGGATCACGAGGTCAGGAGATCAAGACCATCCTGGCTAACACGGTGAAACCCCGTCTCTACTAAAAAATACAAAAATCTAGCCGAGCGAGGTGGCGGGCGCCTTTAGTCCCAGCTACTCGGGAGGCTGAGGCAGGAGAATGGCGTAAACCCGGGAGGCGGAGCTTGCAGTGAGCTGAGATCCGGCCACTGCACTCCAGCCTGGGCGACAGAGCGAGACTCCGTCTCAAAAAAAGAAAAAGAAAAGAAATGGGGCCGGGTGCAGTTGTTCACGCCTATAATCCCAGCCCTTTGGGAGGCCGAGGCTGGTGGTTCTCGAGGTCAGGAGTTCAAGACCAGCCTGGCCAATATGGTGAAACCCTGTGTCTACACAAAAATTAACTGGGTGTGATGGTGTGCGCCTGTATTCCCAGCTCCTCGGGAGGCTCAAGAATCGCTTGAACCCAGGAGGCAGAGGTTGCATTGAGCCAAGACTGCGCCATTGCACTCCAGCCTGGGCAACAGGCAGGGGGAAAGTACGTTAAAAAAAAAAAAAAAAAGAAAGAGAGAGAGAAAGGAAATGTCCTCTTTTACTCAGATAGATTTGTGTGTTCTCTCAGCATTTAGGAACCCACAAAAGCAGAACCAAATGTTTTAAATGACTGGCAATTGGTTCTTCTTTTACTTTTTAAATTATTTTAATGGTAAGGTACAAGTTCCTGCTTTTTCTTAGCCTCCTAAGATTTCAGCCCTACTTTGCATGCTAATTCTCTCCCCTAAGAAGCCAAGTTCCTAAAATTGCCATTTGACCACATGAAAGGGAAAAATAATTATCACCCTAAAAGAGTATGTTAACCTCCTATCACTTGCATTTACCTTTAAATATATGAGACAGCTCTGGGACTATAAGAAAACTTTTTAGGCCAAGCATGGTGGCCCACACCTGTAATCCCAGCACTTCGGGAGGCCAAGGCGGGTGGATCACCTGAGGTCAGGAATTGGAGACTAGCCTGGCCGACGTGGTGAAACCCCGCCTCTACTAAAAATACAAAAATTAGCTGGGCGTAGTGGTGTGTGCCTGTAATCCCAGCTACTTGGGAGGCTGAGGCGGGAGAATTGCTTGAACCTGGGAGGCGGAGGTTGCAGTGAGCTGAGATTGTGCCATTGCACTTCAGCCTGGGCGACAAGAGCAAAACTCTGTCTAAAAAAAAAAAAAAAAAAAAATTTAGGCCAGGCATGGCGGCTCACGCCTGTAATACTAGCACTTTGGGAAGCTGAGGTGGGAAGATCACCTGTCAGGAGTTCATGACCAGCCTGGCCAACATAGTGAAACCCTGTCTCTACTAAAAATACAAAAATTAGCTGGCGTGGTGGTGCGCACCTGTAATCCCAGCTACTCAGGAGGCTGAAACAGGAGAATCGTTTGAACCCAGAAGGCGGAGGTTGCAGTGAGCCGAGATCGTGCCACTGCACTCCAGCCTGGGCGACACAGCAAGACTCCATCTTTAAAAAAAAAAAAACTTTTAAGAAGACTCAACTGTATCATTGTTTCAGGCTCTGAAACAGAGCCCTTTTCTCTTTCCTCTTCAAAAAGAAATGGCTGGAGCGATTTGGCCTGCTACAGAGGAACCTGGGATTCTCTGTTCTTGGTGCAAGGTTCTAGCACCTAGCTGTTACTTACTCCTGGGTGGGCCATAATTTTAAGAGGAAGTGGATCATCTTATCCTGGGGTTTTCCACCTGAGCTGCTCAGAACCTGTACTTGATTCAGCCAGAACAACTCTGGCTTTTATATATATATGTTACTATATATTTATGAGTATGTATTTTCCATTGTCCCTTGGAATCCACAGGAGACTGGTTCCAGGACCTTCTACTGATACTTAAATCATTGGACACTCTAGTTCGTTCTATAAAATGGTGCAGTATTTGCATATAATTTGAGCCCATACTCCCATATACTCTATTTACTTATTTCTTTATTTGAGGGTTGTTTTGTTTTGTTTTCTCTTCCCCACCCTCTCCATATTTGTTTGTTTTTGAAGACAGTCTCATTCTGTCACCTATGCTGGAGTGCAGTGGTGCAATTATGGCTCACTATAGCCTTGACCTCCTGGGCTCAAGCAGTCCTCCTGCCTCAGCCTCCTGAATAGCTGAGACCACAGGCACACATCACTATGCCTGGCTAATTTTTTACTTATATTTATTTATTTATTTTGGTAGAGATGGGGTCTCTGCATGTTTCCCAGGATCTGGGCTCCCATCTCCTTAACAAATTAAAATGAAGGTGGAGAGGGTAGAACCAGTGAGTGTTTGGGGAGGCTCTATATAAAGATGAAACTTGGGCATTTATTATCTTTGTTTTCTGTCTCCTCCCATCAGGAGAAGTTGCCCCGGTGCAAGGAACTGCATTTGACCTGAGAAAGCCAGTGGAGCTGGGAAAACACCTGCAGGACTTCCAGCTCAATGGTTTTGACCACAATTTCTGTCTGAAGGGATCTAAAGAAAAGCATTTTTGTGCAAGGTGAGGTACTTTTCACTTCCTGAGTCTATAAGGAAGAAAGAAATGACACCAACTCCTATTTTCCTTTGGGGCTTTTCCTCTGGCCACATCAGTAGCATTTACCATGCTACAGGTGACCCAATACCACATCCCATATTTTCTCAAAGCTCCCATGGCACAGGTGAGCTCTGTAGAATGTATCCCCTCCCGCTGCCTGCCATTACCCCTGTGCCTCCTGCTCGGCACCCCTTCTCTCACTCTCTGCCTGTTCTTTAAGGCTCATTTTCTGTTGGAAGCCTTAACTCTTTCTAGCGTAAGTCACCTCGGCCATCATTGAACTTCCAGAGGCTTTGTGTTTTCTTGATCTGTGACTTATGCCTGCCTACTCCACGTCCAGTTGGAGGCTAGGCATCTCCCGCAGCACTCACCGCCTCCAGCCTTGATCAATAGACACTTGTGTGCACACTCTCGCCTTCTCACCAAATCCCAGCTCCTCATGTCATTTCATCTTTGTGAAGCCCTACCTCTACCCTAACACCTAATATCATCCTTGGCACTAGCAAATAATGAATAAATATTTGCGGAATTAACAGTTTGTTTTTTTTGTGAGACAGAGTCTTGCTCTGTCGCCCAGGTTGGAGTACAGTGGCACAATCTAGGTTTACTACAACCTCCGCCTCCCGGTTTCAAGCGATTCTCCTGCCTCAGACTCCTGAGTAGCTGGGATTACAGGCATGCGCCACCATGCCCAGCTGATTTTTGTATTTTTAGTAGAGATGGGGTTTCACAATGTTGGTCAGGCTGGTCTTGAACTCTTGACCTTGTAATCCACCCACCTCGGCCTCCCAAAGTGCTGGGATTACAGGGGTAAGCCACTGCACCCGGCTCAACAGTTTTTAAATAAAGCAGAGAAAATGACTCAAACCTAATAGTGACAGAAAAAAGGTCAAAGACCTTCTCCGGGCTGGGGGTGGTGGCTCACGCCTGTAATCCCGGCACTTTGGGCAGCTGAGGCGGGTGGATCACTTGAGATCAGGAGTTCTAGACCAGCCTGGCCAACATGGTGAAGCTCTGTCTCTACTAAAAATACAAAAATTAGCCGGGTGTGGTGGCGCGGGCCTATAGTCCCAGCTACTCGGGAGGCTGAAGCAGGAGAATCACTTGAACCAGGGAGGTGGAGGTTGCAGTGAGTGGAGATTGCACCACTGCACTCCAGCCTAGGTGACAGGAAAAAAAAAAAAAAAAAAAATCCTTTCCCTGACTCTGAACCCCAGCACAAGGTCCCAGCAGTGTTCCTGCAGCTCCACCCCACTTTCCTCCTCTGTGCTCTTACATTCCTCTCCCCACCCCGGGAGACCCTCCTGCTCTCTCCCCATTTACCCAAGTCCTAACCCTCCTTCTCCAAGCATCTTTCTCAGAACCTCTTGGTTAACTGCCTGTGGTGGGGATGTTTTAACTATTTCATGCATGTGTTTTGCCTCTCAGTGAAACTATAAGACCTGGGCCTGTTTTAATCTATATCCCTTCAACACCAAGTGCAGGACCAGGCAGGAAACTCCCCACTGTAGAGGCCTGGATTTTTATGTTTTATTTTGCTTTGTTTTGTTTTTGAGACAGGGTCTTGCTTCATCACCCAGGCTGGAGTGCAGTGGCCAGACCGCAACTCACCTGCAACCTCGACCTCCCAGGCTCAAGCAATCCTCCCACCTCAGCCTCCCAAGTAGCTAGGACCATGAGCCTAGCTATGTTTTTTAATCATTTATTTTTGTAGAGATAAAGTCTCACTATGTTTCCAGGGGTGGTCCCAAATTCCTGAGTTCAAGCAATCTTCCTGCCTTAGCCTCCCAAAGTGCTGGGATTACAGGCTCCACCATGTTCGGCCAAGGCCTGATTTAAAAAAAGAAAAAAAGAACACAGTGAATCTAGTGAAAACTCACAGCAGGACTGTTATGAGGGGAGACCTAACTAAAAAACAGCCTGCTTAAGTCCCAGGGAAGGGAACAGTTTAATTTAGAAAAGCTTCTCTTCACTTTCATGAGACAAGGCTAGTGGTTTTGCCAGGTCAAGCAGAGAGCCCCAATTCTTTATGAAAAATAATCTCAGTAGGGCATGGTGGCTCACACCTGTAATTCCAGAACTTTGGGAGGCTCAGGCGGGTGGATCACCTGAAGTCAGGAGTTCAAGACCAGCATGGCCAACATGGTGAAACCCCGTCTCTGCTAAAAATAAAAAAATTAGCCAGGCGTGATGGTGGGCACATATAATCCCAGCTACTCAGGAGGCTGAGGCAGGAGAATCGCTTGAACCCAGGGGGCAGAAGTTGCAGTGAGCCGAGATCGCACCACTGCATTCCAGGCTAGGCAACAGAGCAAAACTCTGTCTCAAAAAGAAAATAATCTCAGGCCGGGTGCAGTGGCTCTCATGCCTGTAATCCCAGCACTTTGGGAGGCTGAGGTGGTCAGATCACCTGAGGTCAGTAGTTCAAGACCAGCTGGGCCAACATGGTGAAACCCCGTCAATACTAAAAGTACAAAAAATCAGCTGGACGTGGTGGCGGGCACCTGTAATCCCAGCTACTCTAGAGGCTGAGGCAGGAGAATCACTTGAACCAAGGGGGCAGGGATTGCAGTGAGCCAAGATCACACCACTGCACTCTACCCTGGGTGACAGAGCCAGACTCTGTCTCAAAACAAACAAACAAACAAACAAAAAGTAGCTGGGTGTGGTGGTGCGCACCTGCAGTCCCAGCTACTGGGAAGCTGAGGTGGGAGAATTGATTGAGCCTGAGAGGCTGAGGTTGCAGTGAGCCGAGGTCATGCCACTGCACTCCAGCCTGGGCAATAGAGCAAGACTCTATTTCAAAAAAAAAAAAAAGAATCTCAGCCTCTCCAGGACCTTCTTCTCTCCAACCTGGCTGCTGCCTTCCTCCCTACTCCCCAGCTGGCAGGAGTGAGTCTGTTTTGTGACGCCCCAAAGAAGCCAAGATCAGAGTGAGACGTTGCTACTGAGGATCCTGAAAGCCACCTGCTCGTGCCTTGCCTTTGAGACTGGAAGAATTTTCCATCGTGCTCTTCCTACCTTCATCTCCTCCTTATATCTGGTCCCTGCTCTGTGGCTGGGTCTGATTCCTGTCTCAAAGCTGCTTCCCAGCTTCTACTCCTCCCTGCCTGCTTTTCTGCCCTGGACTCATGTGGTTTGTGTTTCTTACCAGGGTGCATCATGCTGCAAGCGGGCGGGTACTAGAAGTATACACCACCCAGCCCGGGGTCCAGTTTTACACGGGCAACTTCCTGGATGGCACATTAAAGGGCAAGAATGGAGCTGTCTATCCCAAGCACTCTGGTTTCTGCCTGGAGACTCAGAACTGGCCTGATGCAGTCAATCAGGTAATGCCACAGGCTGGCTTGTCAGAGTGGAGTTGTGTCCAAGGTCACACTATACGACAGAGTTCACTACACTTGGATCAGGTTGTATGATTCAAAAGTTCAGGCTTTGTTTGTTGTTAGGTTGTTTTTTGAGACAGAGTCTCATTCTTGTCGCCCAGGCTGCAGTGCAGTGACACGATCTCAGCTCACTGCAACCTCCGTCTCCTGGGTCCAAGTGATTCTCCTGCCCCAGCCTTCCAAGTAGCTGGGATTACAGGCACCTACCACCATGCCTGGTTAATTTTTGTATTTTTAGTAGAGATGGGGTTTCACCATGTTGGTCAGGCTGGTCTCAAACTCCTGACCTCAAGTGATCCACCTGCCTTGGCCTCCCAAAGTGCTAGGATTACAGGCATGAGCCACTGTGCCCGGCTCAAAAGTTCATGCTTATTCTCTTCTCCAAGTCACAGAAAACCCACAGCCAAGCTACTGACATGGGATTTACATGGTTTTAAGAAAGCTCAAAGCCTTTATCTAGTTTGTTTCTCCTTACGAATACCTTCTTGTTTTCTGCAGCCACACTTAAGGAGAGCTTCCATATCGTCTCCTCCTATGTGCTCCCTCATAACTTGCTTTTCTGGTTGTTACCTAAAGCAGTACTCCTGAAAGTGCCAGCCCACAATAAGAAGCTTGCACCTTGGGCTGGGCAAGGTGGCTCATGCCTGTAATCCCAGCACTTTGGGAGGCTGAGGCGGGAGGATTGCTTGAACCTGAGATTGAGGCTAACCTGGGGAACACAGGGAGACCTCATCTTTATAGATTATTAGAAAAATTAGCCGGGTGTGGTGGTGCACACCTGTGGCCCCAGCTACTTGGGAGGCTGAGGTGGGAGGATTACCTGAGCCTGGGAGGTCAAGGCTACAGTGAGCCATGATCACACCACTGCACTCTGGCCTGTGCAACAGAATGAGACCCTGTCTTAAAAAAAAGGGGGGGGGGTGCCAGGCGCGGTGGCTCAAGCCTGTAATCCCAGCACTTTGGGAGGCCGAGGCAGGCAGATCACGAGGTCAGGAGATCGAGACCATCCTGGCTAACATGGTGAAACCCCATCTCTACTAAAAAATACAAAAAACTAGCCGGGCGAGGTGGCGGGCACCTGTAGTCCCAGCTACTCGGGAGGCTGAGGCAGGAGAATGGCAGGAGCCTGTGAGGCGTAGCTTGCAGTGAGCTGAGATCCGGCCATTGCACTCCAGCCCGGGCCACAGAGCGAGACTCCGTCTCAAAAAAAAAAAAAGGGGGGGCCAGGTGCGGTGGCTCACACCTGTAATCCCAACACTTTGAGAGGCTGAGGCAGGCGTATCACTTGAGGTCAGGAGTTCACGACCAGTCTGGTTAACATGACAAAACCCTGTCTCTAGTAAAAATACAAAAATTAGCTGGGCATGGTGGCAGGTGCCTGTGATCCCAGCTACTCAGGAGGCTGAGGCAGGAGAATCGCTTGAATCCAGGAAGCAGGATTTGCAGTGAGCTGAGATTGTTCCATTGCACTCCAGCCTGGGCAACAGAAGTGAGACTTCATCTCAAAAAAAAAAAAAACAACAATCTACACCTTGCACCGGATTATGGATCAACACACTGCTTCCCTTCATCAGGAAAGCCTTCCTTTAACAAAGTGTGCTTTTTTTCACTCTGATTAAACTTCTTTATCTCACCATGAACCAATCATAAACAGTTCCCGCACTGGCAGCCCTCCACGGAGCACTGGTCTAGAGGACTGTCCAGAAGCCCACCTGAATGGTTCATGTTGCAGCCTGTGGTGTCAAATGTCACCTGTGTTGTTTCCCCCTTCACAGCCCCACTTCCCTCCTGTGCTGCTGAGGCCTGGTGAGGAGTATGACCACACCACCTGGTTCAAGTTTTCTGTGGCTTAAGAAGGTATGAAGATATGATCCAGTCCAGGGCTAGGCTCAGTCGCCTGTCTCCTGTCCAGAAAAAAGGTGAAGATTAAGAAGCTTTCAGAATGATTCTATGGATTAAAATCATACAAATGGTGGCTGTCGTGAGAATCAGTCTGGATATTGATTTCCTTTTCTAGTGACTGGCTCCAGGCCATGTCTAATGACCAGCTCGATTCCCTGTGCAGTTCAGAGGGCAAGTGAACCCAACCAACAATGTCGTCATCTAAGCCCTGATCCTAGCCAGGGACTCCCATGCTGCTTCTGGCTCCATCTCTCCACGCTGCCTCTTTCAACTTTTCGCCCTTCCTTTCTTTAAAGCTATTCTCGTATTGCTTTTGTTTCCTCCTCCTTCACCTCCAACCGCTGTCAGCAGCACTCCAGAATTTTCAAATGTCACATTAGCTCACCTTGCATGCTGGGAGATGGATCTGTCTCTATACAGCAGTAGATGATTGATAAGTGAGGAAACTGAGACTTAGAGAGGTTGAAGACCAACAAGCTAATAAATAAAAAGTTGAGGCCAGGCACGGTGGCTCATGCCTGTAATCCCAGCACTTTGGAAGGCCGAGGCAGGCGGATCACGAGGTCAGGAGATCGAGACCATCCTGGCTAACACGGTGAAAACCCATCTCTACAAAAAAAATTAGCCAGGTGTGGTGGCACGTGCCTGTAGTCCCAGCTACTTGGAAGGCTGAAGCAGGAGAATCGCTTGAACCTGGGAGGTGGAGGTTGCAGTGAGCCAAGATCGTGCCATTGCACTGGGCAACAGAGCAAAACTCCATCTCAAAAAAGAGAGAGAGAGAGAGAGAGAAAAAAAACAGCTCTCTCTCTAATGAGAGGGAGGGGACTTCCGAGAGGAAAAGGCCTGCAAGAGCCTTTGGGTTGACTGAGAAAGCACAGCCAGGCCAATGCTTGGGAAGAAAGGCAGGCAAGCACTGGAGACAGGAGATATTAGGGTGAAGAGGGAGCCTTGCCTTTCACAGCACAGTGAGGATGACATTGCACCAGGGACAGAGGTTGTGTTATATGACAAGGCTGGGGGCTCCTTCTTTCCTAGACAATCAAAGCCTTGGTGATGGGTTTTGGTTGGTGATTTTGAAAAAAAAAAAAAAGTATGTTATACTAATATATACTGTACTGAATTGAAATAAAACCAAAATCTGCATCTTCAAAAGACTTGTTCCTTTACTCAGCTTTAAGTCTCTCAGGCGTGGACCTTTGGGAAATGGACCGAGAATATGGGTGTGTTCTGGATTCTACGTTGCCCTCCAGTGGGAGCCCCGGCATTTTCCTGCCTAACAGTTAGGAAAGCTATCTCAGTGGAAGTGGCGTTCCATACTTCCTCTTTCTTTGTAACTGATAATCAACCAAAGATCTTATTTATTTTTAAATACATTTCGGCATGGATTTTCTGAGCACCTGCTCTGTACACAGCCCTCTGCTGGGTCTGTGAAGGGGTTCAAGTCAGGTGTGATGCTGCCCATGACAGCCCGTCAGGTGGGGCAAGTACTCAGTTGTCTTCTCACTGGTGAGGTTAACTTTGGTGACTTGAGGCTGCCTGCAGGTCTCTCCACTCTTAAAGTTACCAATGTATACATTAGCCGAGAGGCCTCAGAGATGAACTATTAAGCTGACTGCAACCCAGCTACCAATTTGATTAAATTGTTAGATGCAGGGTTCTCATACTCTAGGTGCCAGCAATCATTTAGGAAATCCCAGAGAAGAGAATGAACGTTTTCTTATTCACAAGTGCAGGGTTGCCCGTTGCCCCTGCTTTCTGTATCCTGACCAAACTTCACAGAGTGCCTTGACCTCTGTCCCCTAGCCAGCTGCAGGTTTTTCCCAGCAGGCTTGAAACCCAAACCAGGCCTTGAACATTCCCAGGCACTGATAAAGCTGTCTAGGTTGTTCCCTAAAACACTAAAAGAAACTGGCACTGGGCCGGGCATGGTGGCTTACACCTGTAATCCCAGCACTTTGGGAGGCCGAGGCGGGTGGGTCACCTGAGGTCAGGCATTCAAGACCAGCCTGGCCAGCATGGTGAAACCCCATCTCAACTGAAAAAAAAATACAAAAAAATTAGCTGGGCATAGTGGCAGGTGCCTGTAATCTCAGCTAGTCAGGAGGCTGAGACAGGAGAGTTGCTTGAGCTCGGGAGGCAGAGGTTGCAGTGAGCCAAAATTGCGTCATTGCACTCCAGCCTGGGAGACAGAGCGAGACTCTGTCTCAAAAAAAAAAAAAAAAAAAAAAAAGAAAAAGGAAACTGGCTCTGGCCCTGAGCCAAATTCCTTAAACTGTCAGAGAAACTCCCTCACTGCTGACATACCTGGGCAGAACACCCCTTTTCTCTCTCAGCGATTGCTGCAGCACTGTGTAAGGAAGTTCCTCTAATACATGCTTTGGATTGATCACCCTGGCACTTAGAGCTTCTTTCTTTGGAATCCCAGCCGGCCCTATCTCGAGACAGCTTGGAGCACTCCCTGGTGGGGTCTCCCCTGCCGCCACTATGGGGACGATTCCAGCCCTGGATCCACTGAGACAAAACAAAGAAATGTAACAACTACAAATTAGTTCTTAGTGTAACGGCCTCTAGGTTTGAGAATGCCAAATTAATTTATTATTAATTAGCCAAATGCTTTGTTTTCTTCTGTCCAAAAAGAGTATTGTTTTTATAAGAAGCCAAGTATCCAGGAGTCCAAGTAAAGATACTCATCGCCTATGGGGCAGCTTAAATAAGTTACTGGCATTTAAATTAATGGTGTTTATAAAAGCAAGTAAAAAGGCGGCCAGACACAGTGGCTCACGTCTGTACTCCCAGCACTTTCGGAGGCCGAGGCGGGCGAATCACCCGAGGTCAGGAGTTCGAGACAACCTGGTGTAACCCCGTCTCTACTAAAAATACAAAAAAATTAGCTGGGCGTGGTGGCGTGTGCCTGTAATCCCAGCTACTCAGGAGGCTGAGAGAGGGGAATTGCTTGAACCAGGGAGGCGGAGGTTGCAGTGAGCCGAGATCTCGCTACTGCACTCCAGCCTGGGCAACAGAGCGAGACTCTTGTCTTAAAAAAAAAAAAAAATGGCTACGTTTGTCACACTATGCATCTGAGGGAAGCAAAAATTTAGAGAAACTCTTTTTGTGGCAGCAACCAATCTGTCCTTTTTCATGAAACACACGAGAACTTTGCTTGAGAAGTCCTTCTATGTACTTATAAGACATAGATTGTGACCTGTGGTACTTACAAGATAGTATAATTTTATAAAATTGCCGAAGTCCCCAGTAAGAAATGAAATTTTAGAAGGTGCTCAGTGCAGTGGCTCATGCCTGTAATCCCAGCACTCTGGGAGGCTGAGGTGGGTGGATCACTAGGTCAGGAGTTTAAGACCAACCTGGCCAAGATGGTGAAACCCTGTCTCTACTACAACCACAAAAATTAATCAGGCATGGTGGTGGGTGCCTATAATCCCAGCTACTCAGGAGGCTAAGGCAGAGAATTGCTTGAGCCTGGGAGGCGGAGGTTGCAGTGAGCCTAGATTGCACCACTGCACTCCAGCTTGTGTTACAGTGCGAGACTCTGTCTCAAAAAAATAAAAAAGTACAAGTAAGATGTAATATTAAAATTATTGCACAAACATTGCTGTAAAGATTAAGATGTCATGCTGTGGAGGTGGAACTGGAGAGTTTACAGAAAGTAGAACATGAAAAAAATGCAGGACTACCAGCACAGGGCAGGAAGGAAGCCCAGCATGTGTCCTGGTCCCTGGCCAGTTCCCATTTTCACTCTTAACCATTTTAAGCAATTGGATCACCAGTTTTCAAGAGGCTGTTTGGACAGGAGTACAGTCCTTTTCCAATCAAGGCATTTCCTGCGTAACTCAGTTACGCAGGTCATCGTTAAAGTCTCAGATGCTTTGGGCAGCACTTCCAGCTATAGTCAGGCAAGGACGTCAGCAGATCCTCTCCTTATTACATACAGTTCAAGCAATTAAAATGCTGAAAACATTTGGCAAAACATTTTTTTTGTTTGTTTAGAGATGGGGGTCTTGCTATGTTGCCCAGGTTGGTCTTGAATTCCTGCCCTCAAGCAATCCCCCCTCCAGCCTCAGGCTCCTAAGTACCTGCAACTATAAGCACACACCACTACTACTGGCTCAAAACAATTTTGGTGCTCTGGCAACAGACATAAAACCTTCCCGTCTGAGATATGTTGTCTGAAAAACTACTGAGCTTTGAGTAGGAATAATGGGAGTCTGTAGTGTTCTTGTCTGGGGCTGTTCCCATCCCCCTCACTCCTCCAACTCGGTAATTATGAAGGTTCTGCTGAGGACGAGCAAGCAGCTGTGGTTGAAAGAGGGTTCACTCCTTTTGGAGGTGTGAGTAGCAGCCATATCCAAATCATCATCAATAGAAGTAACGATCCCAGTGCTGTGCAGGCAGGAAGGGCCCATGGCTCTACTGGCCTGAGGTTGCAGTCGTGGCTGCAGCAAGCAGATTTTTGGCTGATCGGAGGCTGGGTGCATGTACAACAAAGATAAAGGGCTCAACAAAAAGTAAAACTCAGGATAAACTTGAAAGCAGCCTGAATATTAAAATTACTCACCTGCCTACACACAGACCCATCAGCAGAGGGCAGAAGTCTGACTGGTTGAGGTATCAGCACAAACTCTCCAGAAAGTGGCTGCCCCCTAAGCTGTGCAGACACAAGGCAAACCCCTAGAATTTTAAAATAAGCTTAAGAAGCTGGGCATAGTGGTTCGTGCCTGTAGCCCCAGCTACTCAGGAGGCTGAGACAGAAGGGTTGCTTGAGCCCAGTGTACTATGGCTATAGTGTACTATGATCCCACCTGTGAATAGCCAACTGCACTCCAGCCTGGACAACATAGGGAGACTCTGTCTTAAAAGATAAACACAAGAATGTTGGGGAAAGAAAAAAAAAAAAGAAAAAGAAAACCTGGAGATTATAAAAAGGAATCAAGTAGGCTGCACCTGGTGGCTCACGCCTGTAATCCCAGCACTTTGGGAGCCCGAGGCAGGCGGATCACCTGAGGCCAGCAGTTTGAGACCAGCCTGGCCAACATGGCAAAGCTCAATCTCTACTAAAAATACAAAAATTAGCCAGGTGTGGTGGCACACACCTATAATCCCAGACATTTGGGAGGCTGAGCCAAGAGAATCGCTTGAACCTGGGAGGCGATCTCAGTGAGCTGAGATCACGCCACTGCACTCCATCCTGGGTGACCGAGTGAGACACTACCTCAAAAAAAAAAAAAAGGAGGGGGGCATCAAGTGAAGGGTTTGTTGAAAACAGTACAATAATGCATGAAAAGTTAACTAGAGAGGCCAGGCACAATGGCTCACACCTGTAATCCCAGCACTTTGGGAGGCTGAGGCAGGCGGATCACTTGAGGACAGTAGTTCAAGATGAGCGTGGTCAACCTAGTGAAACCCCGTCTCTACTAATAATACAAAAATTGGCCAGACGTCACCACGTGCCTGTGCCTGTAATAATGGGAGGCTGAGGCACAAGAATCACTTGAACCCAGGAGGCAGAGGTTGCAGTGAGCCAAGATCATGCCACTGCACTCCAGCCTGGGTGACACAGTGAAACTGTGTCTCAAAAAAAAAAAAAAAAGTTTAGAGAGACTCAGTAGTAGATTTGAGACAGCAGAAGAAAAAGTGAACTTGAAGGTAGAGTAACAGGAATTATTCAATCTGAAAAACAGAAGAGATTGAAGAAAACTGAACAGAACCTCAGAGACCTGTGAGAAAACAGGCACGTGGGTGTATGTGTAATGGGAGTCCAAAGAGAGGGATCGAAAAAATAATGGCAAAAAACTTCCAAATTTGATGAAAACCATTAATCTATAAATCTAAGAAGCTCAACAAACTTCAAGAATAGTGATTCCCATCTAGGTACATCAAACTGTTGACACATTTAAACTGTTGAATGTCAAAAGCAAACAAAATTTGAAAGCGGCAAGAGAAAAATGACTCCTCGCTATAGGGGACCACCAGCACCAGTACAATGAACAGCTGACTTCTCATCTGGAACAATGGAGTCCAGAATGCAGTGGAATGACATGGTCAAAGTGCTTCAAAACCAGAGATTCAATTATCACCCAGAACTATCCTTCAAAAGCAAAGGTGAAATAAAGACTAGAGAATTCATTGCTAGCAAGCCTGCCTTATGAGAAATACCGGAGGAAGTCCTTCATACTGAAATTACACCAGAATCCATGGAAATAAAGAAGATCAGAAATAGTAAATATATGGATTAAAAAGAAAGATGCTATAATTTTTCATTTATTCTCTTAAAAGACGTAAGATTGGCCAGGCATGGTGGCTCACACCTGTAATCCCAGCACTTTGGGAGGCTGAGGAAGGCGGATCACAAGGTCAAGAGATCGAGACCATCCTGGCTAACATGGTGAAACCCTGTCTCTACTAAAAATACAAAAATTAGCCGGGCATGGTGGCATGCGCCTGTAGTCCCAGCTACTCGAGAAGCTGAGGCAGGAGAATCACTTGAATCCAGGAGGCAGAGGTTGCAGTGAGCCAAGATCGTGCCACTGCACTCCAGCCTGGCAACAGAGTAAGACTCCATCTCAAAGAAAAAAAAAAAAAGACATAAGATTGCATAAAGCAATAATTATAACACAGTATTGAGTTTAGAATACATAAAAACAGCATAAAGGAGGGAGGAGTAAAAGGAAATAGCATTGGAGTATAATTTCTATATTTTACCAGAATATTAATCAGAACTACATTGTGATAAATTAAGATTCAACCACTAACTAAAAAATAGTTTTAAAAAATCAAGAGGAATTAAGTAACACATTTAATTTTTTATACTAAAAAAAATATTTAGGCCAGGTGTGGTGGCTCATGCCTATAATCCCAGCACTTTGGGAGGCCAAAGCGGGAGGATCACCTGAGGTCAAGGGTTTGAAACCAGCCTGGCCAACATGGCGATACCCCATCTCTACTAAAAATACAAAATTAGCCAGGCATGGTGGCGCATGCCTGTAATCCCAGCTACTTGGGAGTCTGAGGCAGGATAAATCGCTTGAATTTGAGAGGCGGAGGAGGTTGCAGTGAGCTGAGATCATGCCACTGCACTGCAGCCTGGGTGGCTGAGCGAGACTCCATCTCCAAAACAAAAACAAAAAGCAAAACAAAAAAAAAACCCCCCACACACAAAACCCTGTCCTCCTTCAGGGCCCTGCCAGGGCTTTATTTCTTTGTGACAGAGTGTAGGGGAGTTTAGGTCATCAGAGAGACCTGGTAAATACTTTTTCAAAATTCCTTAATAGAGGGCCAGGCGTGGTGGCTCACACCTGTACAATCCCAGCACTTTGGGAGGCCAAGGCAGGTGGATCATCTGAGGTCAGGAGTTTGAGACCAGCCTGATCAACATGGAGAAACCCTGTCTCTACTAAAAATACAAAATTAGCCGGGCGTGGTGACACGTGCCTATAATCCCTACTACTCAGGAGGCTGAGGCAAGAAAAAAGGTCGAACCCGGGAGGCGGAGGTTGCAGTGGGCAGAAATCGCGCCATTGCACTCCAGCCTGGACAACAAGAGCAAAACTCTGTCTCAAAAAAAAAACACAAAATTTCTGAATAGAACGTTAACTTTTTTAAAAGATGATTATTTCCTTGAGCACAGTGACCTCTACTGGTACTAATATAAATTAAAATGCAGTTTCTGTTTTTTTCAGTTTTGTTTCCAACATGGGATCATTTGGAGGACACATAGAATCCTTCTTTGAAACACATGTGAGTGCTGCTACTTCCTTATTATAATAGAATAAACCAAGCCAATCTTCCAATAACAAAAACCACTTCCAAAGCAGTGGTTTTCAATTCTGGTTGCATATTAGAACCAAGGGGAGAGGCGAGGCACTGTAATCCTAGCACATTAGGAGGCTGAGGGTGGTGGAATGCTCGAGCCCAGGAGTTCGAGACCCACCTAAGCAACATGGCAAAACACCATCTTTAAAAAAAAAAATGCAAAAATTAGCTGGGCATGGTGGCACGTGCCCGTAGTCCCAGCTACTCAGGAGGCTGAGGCAGGAGGATCACCTGAGCTCAGGGAGTCAAGGCAGTGATCATGCCACTGCACTCCAGTCTGGGTGACAGACGCTCTCAAAAAAAATCACCAGGTAAAATGTTTAGATTAATACCCAGGCTTCACCACCCTCAGTGATTCTTTCATTCAAATGTCTTTAAGCACTCTGGGTGATCTTAGTCTGCAACTAGCAATCAGAACCACTGTCCTAGAGTAAAAGTTTTCCCTACTATGCTCTCATTCACCAATTTTATGGTGTGTAAATGTCTTTGGCTAGAATTTGCCCCCTAGCTTCACAAAGCACTTCAAGGAATGAGTCCTGGAGAAGTCGGTCTTCCCAGACCAAAAGTCTTATCTTGGTAAGGACCTGGCAACCCTACAAATAATCTTGGTACCCAAGATCTCCAGGTAAAAATTATTTTGAAAGTTGTAAAGTTGAAGACAAATGTCTAAACCAGGGGCTGACAAATATTTTCTGTAAAATGAAAAGGAGAGTAGGTATTTTAGGCTTTGTGGCACTTTGTCACAACTACTCAACTCCACTACTGTTAGCACAAAAACAGTCACAGCCGATAAGCAAACAAGTCATGGCTCTTTCCATAAACTTTATAAACACTACAATTTAAACTTCACACAATTTACAAGTCATAAAATGTTCATTTTTTTTCAACCACTTCAAAATGTAAAACTTGGCCAGGCATAGTGGCTCACGCCTGGAATCCCAGCACTTTGGGAGGCCAAAATGGGAGGATCACTTAAACCCAGGAGTCCAAGAACAGCCTGGGCAACAAAGCGAGATCTCTACAAAACATAAAAAATAAATAAGCCCAGTGTGGTGGTGCATGTCTGTAGTTCCAGCAACTCAGGAGACAGGTGGCAGAATCACTAGAGCCCAGGAGTTCAGAGGCTACAGTAAGCCGATTGTACCATGGCACTCCAGCATGTGCAACAGTGAGAACCTGCCTCAAAAAAAAAAAAAAAAAAAAATGTATGCTGAGGCCAGGCACGGTAGCTCACACCTGTAATCCCAGCACTTTGGGAGGCTGAGGCGGGCAGATCACCTAAAGTCAGAAGTTCAAGGCCAGCCTGCCCAACATGGCAAAACCCATCTCTACCTAAAAGTACAAATCAGCAGGGCGTGGTGGTGGGCACCTGTAATCCCAGCTACTTGGGAGGCTGAGGCAGGAGAATCACTTGAACTCAGGAAGCAGAGGTTGCAGTGAGCGATCACACCACTGCACTCCAGCCTGGGTGACAGAGCGAGACTCTGTCTTAAAAAGGAAAAAAAAAATCTATGCTGAAAGAGCATTTTTCAAGTTGAAATTGTTAAAAAATCAAGTTTGATAGCCCATCAGGTAGGAACTGATTCAAGGAAACAGGTACTCCTATACACTGCCATGAAGGCAAACCAACAATACCCAGCAAAAATCATAATGCACATACCCTTTGACTCAGCAATTCCATTTCCGAGGATGATCTGGATAAGCATGTTCACCTGTCAGTGATGTACTGTAGTTATTCACTGCAACAGTATTTTTTTTTTTTTGAGACGGAGATTTTCTCTGTCGCCCAGGCTGGAGTACAGTGGCGCAATCTCAGCTCACTGCAACCTCTATTCAATCGGGTTCAAGCAATTCTCCTGTCTCAGCCTCCCAAGTAGCTGGGGGATTACAGGTGTGAGCCACTGCACCCAGCAAAAATTTTTTTAATTAAAAAAAAAAAACTGATTCCTCATCAGTGCTAGGCTGTAAGTTTAGAAGGAATGAGTCTGGACCAGCACTTTTCAAATCAGTATGTATTTGGCAGTTCCAATCACAGAAAACAAGTGGGAGATGCACCAAACCTTGAGATAAGTAACAGGGGTGCCAAGTTGCACGTGATGTAAGAGGGCCCAGACAGCCCTTTGCCCCACAAGGGTAGAATTTGTTTAAAACCATTTTTGCCCCTACCCCTCCTCCATACCCTTTTTAGACTTTCAATACTCATTTCTAGGACGCTGCTAGCTGCCCATCCTAAAGCTAAAAGATTAATGCCTCCTACTTTCGGCTGAGAGCTCCCACTTCCAAAAATTAAGTATCAGGATTATTTGTTCAATCTCTGCAGATTTATTGTTGAGTAAACTTATCTTTATATAATACAGAACAATTAAAGCTAACCAAGTGCAACAGATAAATAAGCCTGCCAATTGTACACATAACTTTATACCAACCATAATTCAGCCAGTTGTTAAAATTCCAAAAACAAAGAATCCAAATAACTTCCAACATACTACCGATCAAACTACCAAATAAACTTGATGCAGACCAGTATTCCCCAAGTTGCAATGGTATCCAATGACTTTGCTGAAATGCATAAAATGGACAAGCCTAGGTATCTGTGCAACCAGCAGGGTTTTTTTTTTTGTTTTTTTTTTTTTTGTATTTTTTGTTTTGTACCAAGGCTAGAGAATGCCTGGTAAAAACTTGACCAGAAAACTCTCAAAACTAACTGTTACTGCCCTACTATTCTTAATACATTTAAAATCTGAATAAAGAACCTACTGGCTATAACATTCTAAGGTCTACCAGATGCTACCAAAAAAAAAAAATTAGCTACATGGAGTGTTGCTAAATATAGCTGAGATTTACAAAACCACTTTAGTCTCATTGACATTTCTGATTGACATCTTGAATTACTTTGCACCAGCCTGGCAAAATAGAAGAATGTTGGTGGTTGGGAACTGCAAAACCTAGCTTGAAGATTACCAGGTCTTTGCTCAGAATAAGACAATCCATTTGAATAGAGGAGGAGTATCTGGGCTGGAAAATTTTGCAAAGCTGGTTTACATGGTGTTTTGTCCCTATTTCAGACAATTCCTCAAACATGCATTTTTTTGGTATAAAACTGGTTATAACTAATGTAGAAAGCAAAGAAACGAAAGACCATTGAGTAGAATTCCCCCTATGTTGGGGAGTTCTAACTGACACTATGCCACCTAATAGTAGCCTGAAAGCTGCAATTAGTATAAAGATCATCCAGAAATCAGTTTCTCCCTATTTGTCATACATTTAATCACTTTTGCTTAGTTCCTGTCATGCTCATTTACAGACAGATCAGTGGTCCCACTAGCCTGACCACTGATCCTTAGTTTGACAATACCTACTAACACCAACTTCAAACGGATTAGCTAACTTAAGGATCTGTCATGATGCATTCATGCTATATTATAGGGGACTCAAGGTCATCTTACCCAAAGCTACAAGGGTAGAATTGAATTTTCAAAGTCCCTTAAGATCCTGGCCAAGTTTTATGTATAGAACAGTTAGTGATGTTCAAGACTTAACCAACACCTTTCAATTCTGAATGTACGTCTGTATGAATAAGGTTAACAATTATAACGTCTGACTCTGAAATTCATCAAATTGAGAAGTGTTAATATTGAACACAAATCAAAAATCTAGTTAGAAACATTTTATTTAAATGTGCCAAATAAAAACCCACATTTTCAGACCATAGGATGTTAATACATTCAACAAAAATTTATATTATCTTACTGCTGTGAATTTACAGAGTAGTAATCCAGATCCATTTTGATTAGATGGTTGAATTATCTTTCCTAGGTTACACTTTACAGACATCACAAATCCCTTATAATAATGTAAACAAAATAACTTTTCCCTAAAGGGTGAACTTGAGAGCTTCAGTCCATTCTTTCAGGACTTGCACTTCTGCGAGGACTTCCTGATGGGGAACGACTAAAAAGAAAAACATTAGGTTTGGATCCAATTAGTGTCAATTGAAACTGTCATGTACAGGTACTAACTTTCAATAAATTCAAAGGTAGCCTAAGGTACTAATTTCCTATAGCAAAGACCTAAAAATGACATGAGACTTACATATTCATCTTTTGTCCCTGGCTTAAGATTAGGCTACCCTGGCTGGGCACGGTGGCTCGCACCTGTACTCCCAACACTGGGAGGCCGAGGCAGGTGGATCACCTAAGGTCAGGAGTTCGAGACCAACTTGGCCAAACATGGTGAAACTCCGTCTCTACTAAAAATACAAAAAATTAGCCAGGCGTAGTGGTGGGCCTGTAATCCCAACTGCTCAGGAAGCTGAGGCAGGATAATCGCTTAAACCCAGGAAGCGGAGGCTGCAGTGAGTCAAGATTGCACCACTGCACTCCAGCCTGGGCGACAGAGTGGAAACTCCATCTCGGGGGGAAAAAAAAAAAATTAGGCTATCTTCCTTGTCAAAATTGGAAGGTCAACTTGCAGTTAAATATGACAACTATTTGAAGTTTTCTGGTCATTAGCACTATGCAGGTAACATATTTGCAAGACTTTTCTCCTCACTTTGTATCTCTTACTAGTGGGGAAAAGGCATGTTTCTTAGCAAAATTTCTACCAAGTACTCACAGGACCAATCGCATCTTAATAATCACACTAACATTTTATGACTAAATATTTCCAGCTAAAGTATAAACTAACGTTCTTGAATCAAGAAAAGCAATCATTTCAGAAACTTAGCATAGTATTTTAATCTATATAGCACCAATTCTCCAAAGAGCTCAAAGACTGCAAAGCAGTAAGCAAACAAATTCTGCAGAGGCCACACTTGACAGGCAAGATCTGGCAACAAAACATTTAGCTTACCTTCTTTTTGGAGATGGAGATCTGGACTTTGATCGGCTGTCAAAACATGAGAAATTCTATTAAAGAAAGAGTACTAACCAATCCCTTTCTTGTAGTCACCAATACCGTAAAACAAACCCCCAAAGGTCCTAAGCTTAAAATGTCAGACTGCACTTAAACTGAAAAACATCCTACCAGTTGTTGCTAACAAAGGCCAATCTTCCAACAACTGTTTTTCAAAAAAATGAATCAATTACTATATCGTGATTAATCTTTTACATTGCATATTAATTTCAGGATGCTTCTCCATGCACCTATCAGTTCTAACAAGGGCCTCTTTAACATAATCCCCAAAGTCACAAACTTCTTTCTCACTAGTTTTACATTCCCTTGTTCAGGGAAAGTCAGTCAGTAATAAATAGGACATACACAAATAAGGTACTGCGTTCCCACTAACAACTAAGTTTAGAGTTAACACTTAAAATTTCAACAATTAAAAAACACTTTGAACTCTTTGGATATTGGTGCCATATAACTACAAGAGCATAATCAAATTTTTACCCTACCTGCTTCTTGGTCTTGAAATAGACCTGGATCTTGATCTTGACCTCGACGGGGATCTTAATAAAAAAGTGAAGAACACAATTATATCAATTATCCTAAGGAATTTCCTTAAACAACTACTCAACACTGTATTAGGTAGGTTAGGCGTAGAGAAGCTAAGACTAAGCAAGATACAACACTTGCCTTATTCTAACACTTTCAAACAAACTGTTACGAGACATAAGGAACCACCATTTTAATTACTTGTTTCTATCACTCAGCTGGTTACAGTTCCCGTACAGGAATAACAATCTCAAACACTGTGTAATATCCAAGGGAAACACATGGTTTTTATTTGATAAGACTGGTATGAAGGAAGCAAAACTAACCTCACTTAAGGCACAGATTCCTCAGCTGGGCACTGTGGTGCACAATGGTAGTCCCAGCTACTCAGGAGGCTAAGGCAGGATGAAAATAACCAGACCCCGGCTGGTGTGGTGGTTCACGCCTGTAATCCCAGCACTCTGGGAGGCCAAGGCGGGTGGATCACAAGGTGAGGAAATGGAGACCATCCTGGCTAACATGGTGAAACCCCGTCTCTACTAAAAATACAAAAATTAGCTGGGCGTGGTGGTGGGCACCTGTAGTCCCAGCTGCTGGGGAGGCTGAGGCAGGAGAATGGCATGAACCCGGGAGGCGGAGCTTGCAGTAAGCCGAGATCGCGCCCCTGCACTCCAGCCTGGGCAACACAGGGAGACTCTATCTCAAAAAAAAAAAAAAAAGAATGAAAAAAAAATAACCAGACCCCTGAACTGAGACTAATTCAGGTGGTAAGGCCAAACGAGAAGCAAGCCACCACTTAGTAAGGCTTTATATTCCTGGATCGTTATGTTTGAGAGCCATGAATTTGTCAGACAAACCAAATCGGACATATCTATCTTTTAAATATATCTAATGAGATAGTCCACAGCTTTCTCAAATAGATCACAAGATTCCGAGTTCCTGCATTTAAAGGTTTTGTGCTATTAAACAGCAATTTAACTCCCAGTAGCATTCTGTACCACTGTTTTATCACTGATACAGATAATATTGTTGGGTCAGGCACGGTAGCTCAAGCCTGTAATCCCAGCACTTTGGGAGGCTGAGGCGGACAGATCACAAGTCAGGAGATCAAGACCATCCTGGCTAACACGGTGAAACCCCGTCTCTACTAAAAATACAAAAAATTAGCTGGGCGTGGTGGTGGGTGCCTGTAGTCCCAGCTACCAGGGAGGCTGAGGCAGGAAAATGGTGTGAACCCGGGAGGTGGAGCTTGCAGTGAGCAGAGACTGCGCCACTGCACTCCAGCCTGGGTGACAGAGCGAGACTCCGTCTCACAATATTGGAATATTATTAATTACATATTACAATACTTATTTTACAATTTTTTCCACTCTATCTCCTTTTAAGGCCTTCTACAAAGAGTAAAGCTCTGGTTTTTAAGTTTGTTTTTTCAGGTCTCTGTCTAAAAAAAAAAAAAAAATCCACATTCATTTGTGTGTACACACTACTGCCCCAACTTTCCAGTGTCTCCAATCAACCCCATCATTCCAAAAATGAGAAATGTTTCTACTTGCTTCTAATCTCTTTTCCTGGTTCTAACAGGCCTTTTTGTCAGGAAAATCAATTACCATCTTTCAGAGCTAGTATCATCTAATCTGAAGCCACAAGTTTATAGCAATATGCCTACCCAGAGTGTTCACTAGAACTGTGTTGCTTTGGACCTTTCTCTACCACCATGGCCTCTCTAGCAAGCCTTAAAATCTGTAGTAGCCCTTTTCTTCATCTATAAAACTAGATTAATATTTATGTTACAAGTTACATATAAATTCCAAACTTTTACATCTCAAATATTCCCTGAAACAATACATTTGAATTATGTCCTTAAGACACTCTACTGCTGTAAGATGTGAACAACCCAAACACAAATAAGAAAAGAAAGTGTTACATACTGGAAATACCTCGATCCTTTTATAGAACCAGACCTAGATCTTCTGAGTGAAGCTGATCTTGATCTACGAAGAGAGATAGATCTTGATCGTCGAGGAGATGCTGACCTTGACCTAAAATAAAGAACTTTAAGTCCATCTCCACATTTTTTTTTTTTTTGGCCTGTTAAGACTTCAATTGGGGAACGGTGCAATGGCTTATGCCTGTAATCCCAGCACTGGTCTCAAGCCCAGGAGCTTGAGACCAGCCTGGGAAACAGTGCAAGACCATTTCTACAAAAAGAAAAACTAGCTGGGTATGGTGGCAGTGCCTATAATCCCAGTTACTCAGGAGGCTGAGGCAGGAGGACTGCTTAAATCCAAGAGGTCAAGGCTGCAGTGAGTCGTGATTATGCCACTGTACTCTAGCCTGGGTGACAGAGCAAGACCCTGTCTCCAAAAAAATAGTGAGCTTTTTCTTTCTGTAATGGACTATCAGTGAATTTAATAATAATACAGAAAGACTTCAATTAAACAAGATCTCACCTCCGTCCCCTGCTCCTGCTGCGTGAGCGAGAGTATCGCCTTCCTCTGGATCGAGAATGTGATCTAGACCGTGACCTATTTTTCAAGTTAGAGAAAAAACAAAATGTCAGACAATAACTCGTTTTTAAGAGTTTGTGTGCCTCTGCTGAAATCAAATCTCAAAACTATTTAAATTTAGTGTCTCATTTGGAAATAAACTCTGGGCCTATTAGTTGTTGAGCATTTTTTTTTTTACTACCTAAAAAAAAGATTTGTTAAAAGCTGAATTACAACTTAGAATTACATAATATAAAACACTGTAATGTGTATTTAAAATAAACCTTGCAAGTTTGCAGGTCGACCCTCTTTGGCCCATGGTCTAGTAGATCTAGACGATCTAGAAGTATCTATAGCCGATCGCTGCATCTAGATGTTTTCTTCAATCTAACGACGATCAAACTGACAGCCAAATGAGCCAGGTGAGGCTTGATTGACGCAAGAAGATTTTTCTAGTTGGGAATGTGGTCAATCTGCTGTTCCTCTTTCTAAACCGGAGGGGGGCCCCAATTGTAAGCCAAATTTACTGTTACGGCGATCACCGTCTCAAATTTTCTGCCCTTTAAAGAATAAGGTGAAGCTAGGTGTAGATGACTCGAGGGGATCTGGCCTCTTATGCTGATCACCTCAAGGTCTAGGAGGATCTTAATTGTCGGATTTGCAAGGCGCCTCAGCATGATATCATAAGGCTCGTGACATTCTGAATCAAGGCGACTGACTCAAACGAAGAAACCTGAAAGGTTTTGACCAGGTTGATTATTAATATAGTAACATTTTTTTAATTAAACAAAAATTGTAAAATACACCTGTACAATTAACATTCAAGTTTATAGAAAAACACTAGTTTCTGCCTTGCTAATAAAAGAATTACTTGATTAACTAGAATACCAACCATTCCTTTATTAAAATAAATACCTGCTTCTTCTTCGCCGGCTGTAACGATGACAATCATAGGCATAATGTCCCTTTTCGCCACACTCATAGCATCTATCATTTGGATCAAAGGGACGTCGGGCAGGTGGTCTATCAAAACGTGATCTCCGAGGCATGCCTGTCGACAGTTCAACCCTCACTCGGGAGCCACAAATCACTCTAATAAAAGTAAATTAACAAAATTCTAAAGTTAAAAATATATTCAGGACTTCTAGATTTAAGAAGAACTCTTTCCAACCACTCCTTCCCCCTCACAAACTTTGGCGGTCTTTACTAAGCCCTAACTCCATCTCCGCTATCTTCTTTAACCTTCGTGTGCCTTTAGCAAGTAACACTCTGACCAGCTATTTAAGGTCTCTTCCAGACTTCAGAATCCAAGCTTAGCACTAAGCTTATTACCTAGCCACAGTATATTTTAATGAACAGAAGTTTCATAACATCTTACTTACTTTCCATCCAGTCCTCGTACTGCATCTTCTGCATCTCTAGGATCTTCGAATTCCACAAAGGCAAATCCTGGAGGATTTCTCGCAATCCATACAGTTCTTAAAGGACCATAATAACTGAAAGCCCTTTCTAACTCTCCTTTGCCAGCGCCAGTTCCCAGGTTACCAACATACACCTTGGTTTCTGTTTAAAAACGCAAATAGAAGAATGCACATTATGCAAAACCTGGCCCAAGTTTCAATCAATGATATGCCTTAAAACGGGTCATCCTGAAGATTGGGTAAAGCACATTAAATGCCCTCTATCCAAGATTGAACTTAGTCCTAAAACTGGTGGAAGTCCGCAAATCCCTGAAAAACTAGACTTTTGACAAAGTTCTTAACGTTCTAAATAATGCGAAGTGACCCTCCCGAACACAGAGATGCGTGGTAGGATACACCGAAGCGTGGGGCGGGACGCGGCCCGGCCCCGCCCCGCCCCGCCCATGAGTCCCGGCAGCCCCGGGTGCACCGGGAGCGCGCGGGCCCGCAGCGGCGTCGGCGGCGGGAAGGCCTCAGTAGGGGCCGGGCAGGGAGAGCAGGGCTGGCACCGGCTCTCTTCCTCCGCGGCAACCGCCCCAGGCACAGGCTCGCCCAAGACTCCAGCTCCCCGCCCCAGAGCCATAAACCGCGCTCGAAAGAACTAAAAGAGAAAAAGAAACCAGCCGCCAGTCGCAGATTATGTCCTCATTCCCATTCCGCAATTTAACCGATTGTTTGACGAGAACACGCAGCTCACAGCTGTCAATTTCGTTCCGTCTCAAACACAACCACGATCTTACAGCTGCGGCCAGATCTGTCCCCTGAAGTGGCGGGAAAGCGCTGAGGAAATGCGCCACCACGGTCGTCAATGTGCGCAAAATGGCAGCCGCCGCCGAGGGAGGGGGGAGGGGGGCCGCCGGGCGGCTCCGAGAAAAGCAACGCGCAAACCGTGATCTCAACCCTGCTTCAGGCTGGATTGGGCCACAAAAATTCCCGAGAGTACGGAACTCGGCAGAGAGGTACATCCGCCATCCTCTGTCTCCCTTCAGCACCCCGCCCCCGCTGCCTCCGGCTTCGTATGGCGTGCGCCGAAGCCGCCATTACGCACGCGGAATAACCGTCTCCCAACCGCCGCGCCAACCCTACGGCCTCGCAGTGCTCACTACACCCACACCAACGTCCCTCACCGGACTCCAGCCTCTTACCTCCTCCATACCGCCCGTAACGCGACATGATGACCGACCCGCGTGCTCGGCTCTTCAGCTCGCAGCGCCCAGGGCTCGAGTGACGTAAAAAGCTGACACAGACCCACACCCGCCAACAGTCCCGGCGGCACTACGAGGAAGAGCCCGGGTTCGCATTTATATATGCGGCCGCTGGGCTCTGCGCATGCGTCATCCCGTTGTTCTGCGCGGCACAAAGGAGCTGGGCGGAAACAGCCGAGAAACGACGCGGAAGGAACTGAAGAAACGAGCACGCGGGTCATGAGCGGAGGGATACGTTTCCATGGGAACGCCACGATCTCTCCCGTAAACCTGAGACCTTCCCCATGCTGTCCCGCCCCCTCCTCCCCTCCTTTTCTACACTCTCCTTGTCTTCCTTCCCGTGTCCCTACCCCGCCTCCATTCGTTTTCCCCACTCTAGGGACCCTCAGCCTTAACAATCTTAGTACGGATGCACTAGACCTGCCTATGAAATGCTGTACCATTTAACCGCTGATGTTGCAGCCGTCGCGCCTTTCCGTTTGGGGGACCTGGCCTAGTCAGCTACTCTGTGATCTTTGGGGCTCATCAGAGGTAATCGAAGGTTTGGCCCTGGTGAAAAGTCCATGAACCCCGCCATTCTGAGTGGTGGTTTTTACACCATAGGCTTTAGGAAGGATGACGCACCCAGGGACTGGTGGTAAAGCCTCCTGCCCTGCACGCCCCCTCCAACTTCTCAACCAGTCACCAGTTTGTCACCACCACGGTCTGAGTTCTTGGAGTCTGAAAGACAAAGGAATAGAGCTGTGGGGTCCCGCCCCCCACCCCACCCCACCCCCCCGTTATATTGAAATTGTGACAAAACCCTGAATGTTTAAAGCATTTTGGGCAGTGACAATTTGGAAATTATTTGCATCTGAAGCTCAAAGTAACTGATTTGCACTTCCTAATGCTTTCGTTTTGTAACACGTGTGATCCACCAATACTCAGATCCTGAGGACTGGGACTCATAAGTCATCTTTTTGTATCTCCATTCAGTGGAAATAGCAGCCTTGCGGCTCAGCCACTCAATAGTACCAAATAAATGCAAAACTTCTTTACATTAGAATTGCTCTAGACACCAACTACAAATAGAGAAATAGTTCTTTTTTGCTAGAAACATAGACATTACATCGTAAATTCTTGGAATACACAAAAGTTGGAAATGTACATTAAAAAGGACATCTTTAGGTATTCGCATTTTTATCTTTTTCATCTTCGGCAACTTCATTTGGTATGTATAGGTGTGGAATGTAAAGTACAGGGAAAGAAGGCCTAGTTGGTGAATAAAGCATGGATTCTCTCCAGGTCATGCTATGATTTTCTGCATATTTTTAAAATAGATTAAGTTATAGAGAGAATTAGTCTATCTCAGGAAAATCTCTAGGAAGGAAATAGAAGCTCTGTAGAGTATATGTGTTCTCACTTAGTCTTGGTGATTTTTGTCTTAACAAGGTTCTTCTCAAAAGAATTAAACAATAATTATAAAGATCTATAGGTTCTTCTCAAAAGAATTAAACAATAATTATAAAGATCTATAGGTTCTTCTCAAAAGAATTAAACAATAGTTATAAAGACTATATAGGGGCCGGGCGCAGTGGCTCACGCCTGTCATCCCAACACTTTGGGAGGCCGAGGCGGGCAGATTACCTGAGCTCAGGAGTTTGAGATCAGCCTGGGCAGTACAGTAAAACCCCGTCCCTACTAAAATACAAAAAATTAGCCTGGCATGGCGGCGTTTGCCTGTAGTCCGAGCTACTCAGGAGGCTGAGGCAGCAGAATTGCTTGAACCCGGGAGGCGGAGGTTGCAGTGAGCTGAGATCGTGCCACTGCACTCCAGTCTAGGCGACAGAGCAAGACTCTATCTCAAAAAAAAAAAAAAATTATATAGTCACTGAAAGATAGGATATAAATTCTGTACAGCTTTATTTCTTCTGTTAAGAAGCTATGAAAATTACTGTTGAGGCCAGGCGCAGTGGCTCATGCCTGTAATCCCAGCACTTTGGGAGGCTGAGGCGGGTAGATCATCTGAAGTCAGGAGTTTGAGACCAGCCTGACCAACATTGGAGGAACCCTGTCTCTACTAAAAATACAAAATTAGCTGGGCGTGGTGGTGCATGCCTGTAATCCCAGCTACTTGGGAGACTGAGGCAGGAGAACTGCTTGAACCAGGAGGCAGAGGTTGCAGTGAGCCAAAATCGCGTCATTGTACTCCAGCCTGGGCAACGAGAGCGAAACTCCGTCTCAAAAAAAAAAAAAAGAGCAAAACTCTGACTCAAAAAAAAAGAAAATTACTGTTGAACCAAGCATAGATAACTGCTTGAAAGACAGTGCATATTATGCTGTAGAATTCCTAATAAACCTCAATAAACTTTTTTTGACTCTGAATACAAAGTCTAGGTAGGGGTTTGTGGCTCATGCCGGTAATCCCAGCACTTTGGGAGGTTGAGGTGGGAGGGTTGCTTGAGGCCAGGACTTTGAGACCAACCTGGGGAACAGTACTAGACCCTCATCTCTACCAACAAAACAAAAAGTCTATAGCTGTACTAAAGAAATTTCCAAGCAAGTAATAGTAAACAGAAGCAGTTTTAAAATTTATAACCAATTGCTTTCAAATCCTGATTCACAGACATGCCTGTCTTGGAGACAGGTGTTCAATAAGCTAATTACATACTATTTATCCCTATGAAAGCAGGGCCAGTATAAGGCCAGGCTTTGTTAATCTGGTTAGCATGAAAAAATCATAATACTGTATACTATTTCCACAGACTATTCTACTTTCTACTGAACACTCTTTCTCTAAGAACAGGCAACCAATTCTTTTCACTAAATGTCAATCCAAATCAGGGAGATTTTACTGTGCAGAGAACTTTCATTCCTGCTAATTCTTTTTGAATTCACATTCACCCACATAAGTTTCTGCCTCTAGAAATCTGTGTTAAATTTAGATTACATTCTCAGATTATTTGAATATGAAAAGTACTTAATTCAAATATTGTAATATTTCCTAATATGAAATATTAGTTATTAACATGCTACTATTGTTAAATTTTAACAGTATTATTAGTTTAGGAAAGGGGAATAATTCATAAGCCTTTTACAGCAGTTTTCAAAATGTATCTGCATTTTCTACATTTGGTATTTCCAGATAAATATTAAAGAAAAAGTTCCCTTTTTAATCTTACTTCTCTCACCATTTCAGTTTCACTTTTAAGTCATTATCATCATTATCATCATTTGAGCTTGAATGTGAAAACGTTAAAACAAGAAAGGAAAAACAAATCTAAACCTTTTGCACATTGATCTTTTTCTTTTTAAGGCAGGGCGAGAAGTGGGCAGACCTCAGACTCCACCTCCTGGACCCCAGCTTCCCTCTCTGCCAGGCCAATAATCTATTTTTAATATAAATAAGTAGCCTATGCTAACCAATACTAGTCTTTAATATGTATTTATGTATGTGCTGTGTGTGTGTGTACTGTAGGTCAAGTCAAACAGCTATGTTCAGCTTTCTTTTCTTTTTCCACATTTCATGATTTTCTGTTTCCCCTAGAATGCTGTTAGGACATTCTGGGAAGGAAGAGGCATGTTCATAATTCTTTCATACTGTATTAAGAAATTAATTTCTCATTAGCTAAGTACTGGACAATTGTCAGTACTAAAAGATGAGAGGCTAGAGAGAGAGAGCAATAAAGAACTGCAGTGCTCTGAACAACTTCAAGAATGAAACTAGGAAAAGGAATAATGTGATGTAGGAATGCCCCACTGATACAAATACTACCTAAATGGATGGTTTAGGTGTGTAAAACAATCTAGGTAATGGTGAAGTTTTCTGAGGAATGTTACATTGTATTATGAAATGGCCGGGTGAGGTGGCCCATGCCTGTAATCCCAACACTCGAGGCAGAGGTGGGTGGATGGCTTGAGCTCAGGAGTTCGAGCCACATGGCGAGACCCTGTCTATAGTATTATTTTTTAAATAATTGTATTATTTATTACTATTATTTATTTATTTATTTTGAGACAGAGTTTTGCTCTTGTTGCCCAGGCTGGAGTGCAATGGCGCGATCTCGGCTTACCTGCAACCTCCACCTCCTAGGTTCAAGTGATTCTCCTGTCTCAGCCTCCCGAGTAGCTGGGATTACAGGCATGTGCCACCACACCCAGCTAATTTTATATTTTCAGTAGAGACAGGGTTTTTCCATGTTGGTCAGGCTGGTCTTGAACTCCCAACCTCACGTGATCCGCCCGACTCAGCCTCCCAAAGTGCTGGGATTACAGGTGTGAGCCACCACCCCCGGCCCGGGGGCTGTTTTTCTAAAGAAAGAATAAGGATATTTGTGCATAAAAATACAATAGACTGAGTCCAGTGGCTCACACCTGCCATCCCAGCAGTTGGGAGGCCAAGCAGGAGGATTGCTTGAGTCCAGTTCAAGAGCAGCCTGGGTAACATGATAAGACCCCCATCTCTACAAAACAATTAAAAAACAACGCCAAAAACAACAGTAAACAACCTTCCATGGTATGTAACCAGACGGAATAATTCTAGGACACAGTGGCGTGGGTTTTTGTTTGTTTGTTTGTTTGTTTTTGAGACAGGGTCTCGTCTCCCCCATCCAGGCTGGAGTGCGATCTCAACTCACTGCAGCCTATAGCTCACAGGCCCAAGGCATCCTCCCACCTCAGCTTTTGAGTAACTGCATCTACAGGCATGCAACAGCACTCCTGGCTTTTTATTTTTTTGTAGAGATGGTTGGGGCGGGGGAGATGAGGAAGGGAGTATCACTATGCTGCCCAGGCTGGTCTGGAACTCCTAGGCCCAGGCCCACTTTGGTCTCCCAAAGTGCTGGGATTACACGAGTGAGCCACTGCGCCCGGCCTCTTTTTTTTTTTTTTTTTTTTTTTTTTTTTTTATTTGAGATGGAGTCTCACTCTGTTGCTTAGGCTGGAGTGCAATGGCATGCAACCTCTGCCACTCTGGTTCAAGCTATGCTTCTGCCTCAGCCTCCTGACTAGCTGGGATTACAGGCGCACGCCACCATGCCTGGCTGATTTTTTATATTTTTAGTAGAGATGGGTTTCAGCATGTTGGTCAGGCTGGTCTCGAACTCCTGACCTCCTAATTCACCCTCCTCAGCATCCCAAAGTGCTGGGATTACAGGCGTGAGCCACCACACCTGGCCCCATTAATCTTTTTTAAAAAATCACATTCAAGACTGGGTGCGGTGGCTCACGCCTGTAATCCCAGCACTTTGGGAAGCAGAGGCAGGCGGATCATCTGAGGTCAGGGGTGAAACCCCATCTCTACTAAAAATACGAAAATTAGCCAGGCATGGTGGCATGCAGCTATAACCCCAGCTACTTGGGTGGCTGAGGCAGGAGAATGGCGTGAGCCTGGGAGGCAGAGATTACAGTGAGCTATCATGACATTGTACTCCAGTCTGGGTGAGACAGCAAGACCCTGTCTCGAAAAAAAAATTAAAAATCACATTCAGTTTATACCTTCCCAGTCACTATTTGTGACTGTCTGTTTTCTTTAAAACTCCTGTAGTTTATTGACATTTTATTTTTTGATAGATTTGCAAACTCAAACTGTTTCACTTCTGTAATTACATGAGCCAATTCCTTACACTAAATCTCGATAGATAGATGATATTGATAGATATAGATACAAATACAGATATAGATATAGATATCCTACTGGTTTTGTTTCCCTGGAGAACCCCAACTAATACAATGCATTATGCCATAAACAATTTTCTAAGTCATTAAATATTCTTCTACAGCAGTTTGTTTGCATAGTATTCCACTATATAGGAATCCTCTCTTGTAAGAAGTTTAGATTGCTTTCATGTTTTATGTTATAGGTAATGCTGAAGTGAAAAACAAGTCTGTAATAGTATTTGATTCTCACTACCTTCCTTAATACTGGATGTTAATTTTTTAATCTGCCAAATTTGATTTTAAAAATGGATTTTTGGGCTGGGTACAGTGGCTCATGCCTGTAGTCCCAGCACTTTGGGAGTCCGAGGCAGGCGGATCATGAGGTTAGGAGATGGAGCCGGGCGCGGTGGCTCAAGCCTGTAATCCCAGCACTTTGGGAGGCCAAGACGGGCGGATCACGAGGTCAGGAGATCGAGACCATCCTGGCTAACACAGTGAAACCCCGTCTCTACTAAACAAATACAAAAAACTAGCCAGGTGTGGTGGCGGGTGCCTGTAGTCCCAGCTACTCGGGAGGCTGAGGCAGGAGAATGGCCTAAACCTGGGAGGCAGAGCTTGCAGTGACCTGAGATCCGGTCACTGCACTCCAGCCTGGGTGACAGAGCGAGACTCCGTCTCAAAAAAAAGAAAAGAAAAGAAAAGAAAAGGAGATGGAGACTATCCTGGCTAACGCGGTGAAACCCCGTCTCTACTAAAAATACAAAAATTAGCTGGGCGTGGTGGCGGGCGCCTGTAGTCCCAGCTACTTGGGAGGCTGAGGCAGGAGAATGGCGTGAACCCAGGAGGCGGAACTTGTAGTGAGCCGAGATTGTGCCACTACACTCCAGCCTGGGTGACAGAGTGAGACTCCATCTAAAAAAAAAAAGGATATTTTTGGCCGAGCATGGTGGCTCACACCTGTAATCCCAGCACTTTGGGAGGCCAACATGGGCAGATCACGAGGTCAGGAGTTCGAGACCAGCCTGGCAAACGTGGTGAAATCCTGTCTCCACTAAAAACACAAATATTAGCCAGACATGCTGGCATGTGCCTGTAATCCCAGCTACTCAGGAGGCTGAGACAGGAGAATTGCTTGAACCTGGAAGGCAGAGGTTGCAGTGAGCAAATATCGTGCCACTACACTCCAGCCTGGGTGACAGAGAGCGACTCCATCTCAAAAAAAAAAAAAAAAAGAATCTTATATTTTTTAATTTGTATTTTGTTGATTTACAATGAGGTTGAACACTATGCTTATTGGCAATTTGTTTCTGTCCTTTGCTGATTTTTTTTTCTGTTGGGGTGTGTGTTCTAGCTTACTGATTCATAGGAACTCTTTCTACTTTAAGGACATCAGTCCTTTGTATTCACTGGTATATTTTCATGACTTTTGTAGTATTAACAGTTAAATGATTATCTTAAATTTGTTATAGTATATGTATATTGAAAATAATCATAACTATCTGGTAAATGTTAATTTAGGTTGTTTCTTTTTTTTTGAGACGGAGTCTCACTCTGTTGCTCAGACTGGAGTGCGAATGGCGCGATCTCAGCTCACTACAACCTCTGCTCCCCGGGTTCAAGCGATTCTTGTGCCTCAGCTTCCCAAGTAGCTGGGACTATAGGCATGTACCACCACATTCCTTACCTCAACTCCTGACGTCAGGTGATCCACCCGCCTCGGCCTCCCAGAATGCTGGGATTACAGGTGTGAGCCACTGGTCCTGGTGAGCCACGGTGCCCAGCCTAGGTTCTTTTCTTTTCTCTTTTCTTTTCCACTCTTCTCTTCTCTTTATTTTTGAGAGAGTCTCATCTATTACCCACACAGCTCACTGCGGCCTTGACCTCCCCAGGCTCAGGTGATCCTCCCACCTCAGCCTCTAGAATAACTGGGACTACAGGCATGCCCCACCACATCTGGCTAATTTTTGTATTTTTTTTGGTAGAGACAGGGTTTCGCCATGTTGCCCAAGCTGGTCTTGAACTCCTGGGATCAAATGATCCTCCTACCTCGGCACACTTCTACCTCTGCCTCTCAAAATGCTGGGATTACAGGCGTGACCCACTGCTCCCAGCATAATTTAGTTTAATGACTAAGTGCCAGTCATAATCAGTGGTGAAGACAGATATAAGAAACATAGTCAGAAGACAAACATTTAAAAATACAGGCTGGTGCAGCATGTCATGCCTGTAATCCCAGCACTTTGGGAGGCCTAGGTCAGAGGATTACTTGAGCCCAGACTTAAAAACTCAAGCTTGAACTCACTTGAGTTTGAGACCAGCCCAGGCAACATATCAAGACTTCATCTCTATATATAAAATAAAAGAAAAATAAAAATGTCAAATTAAAAAAAAATAGGACCGGGCGCAGTGTCTCATACCTATAATGCCAGCACTTTGGGAAGTGGAGGCAGGTGGATCACCTGAGGTCAGGAGTTTGAGACCAGCGTGGCCAATATGGTGAAACCCTGTCGCTACTAAAAACACAAAAATTTGGCAAGGCGTGGTGGCTCTCTCCTGTAATCCCAGCACTTTGGGAGTCCAAGGAGGGTGGATCACTTGAGGTCAGGAGTTCGAGACCAGCCTAGCCAACATGGTGAAACCTCGACTAATAATACAAAAATTAGCCAGGTGTGGTGGCATGCACTTGTAATCCCAGCTACTTGGGAAGCTGAAGCAGGAGAATCGTTTGAACTTGGGAGGTGGAGGTTGCAGTGAGCTGAGATCTAGTCTGGGTGATAGAGTGAGACTCCATTTCAAAAAAATAAATAAAAGGAGAAAAAGAAGAATGTCCCTTCTAATGGGCTACATGGCTTTTCCACTCAGAACTGAGTCTGTCAGATAAATGTATAATTAACCTAGCTTTTATTTATTTATTTTATTTTTATTTTTTTTGAGACGGAGTTTTGCTCTTGTAGCAAGCTAATTGGCTGTGCCTGGCCTGATAAATGCACGTTTTTACACTTAAGATTCAGTTATGTTTCAGGTTGTTAGCAACAGTAATCACTAACCTTTTAAAAGCTGGGTTAAGGCCCAATGTGGTGGCTCTTGCCTGTAATCCCAGCTTGCTATTTGTAATCGCCCTTCCATTGTACCCACTCCCACCCCAGGATCCAGGTATTTTCTACTGGGAGTCCCCAGTAAAATAAAAAGATTTCCTACCAAATACTTTATTAATGCTGTGATAACAACTATTACTATTTGAATTTCTTTTTATTTCTTTTCTTTTTTTTTTTTTTTTTTTTTTTTGAGATGGAGTCTTCCTCTTGTTGCCCAGGCTGGAGTGCAATGGCATAATCTTGGCCCACTGCAACCTCCGCCTCCCGGGTTCAAGAGATTCTCCTGCCTCAGCCTCCCGAGTAGCTGGGATTACAGGCACCCTCCACCATGCCCAGTTAATTTTTGTTATTTTTAGTAGAGATGGGGTTTTGCCATGTTGGCCAGACTGGTCTCAAACTCCTGACCTCGTGATCTGCCCGTCTTGGCTTCCCCAAAGTGCTGGGTTTAGAGGCGTGAGCCACCGCACTCAGTCTGAATT
This sequence comes from Rhinopithecus roxellana, assembly GCF_007565055.1. Classification (NCBI taxonomy): domain Eukaryota; kingdom Metazoa; phylum Chordata; class Mammalia; order Primates; family Cercopithecidae; genus Rhinopithecus; species Rhinopithecus roxellana. The sequence goes on from NC_044565.1 coordinate 80,919,845, forward strand.
TCTTTTTCTAACAGAAACAATGCTAGGAAATCTTTCTAGGTTTATACAACTCTCTCCATGTCCAAAGTTCTATATAACTGACCATAATGTTTCATTTCATTAAAAGTTAGTTTTAGGCCAGGTGCAGTGACTCGCAACTGTAATCCCAACACTTTGGGAGGCAGATGCATGTGGATCACTTGAGCCCAAGAATTCGAGACTAGCCTGGGCAACATGGCAAAACTTCATCTCTACAAAAAAATCCAAAAAAAAAAAAAAAAAAAGGTAAGTGGGCATGGTGGTACATGCCTATAGCCCCAGCTATTGGAGAGGATTAGGTGGGAGGATCTCCTGAATTTGGGAGGCAGAGGTTGTAGTGAGCCTAGATCGCGCCACTGCACTCCATCCTAGGCAACAGGGCAAGACTCTGTCTCAAAAAAAAAAAAAAAAAAAAAAGAAAATAGAAAGCTACATACATTCCCTTTTCTGGCCAGATTCTTGTCCCCCAAGGCCTTCCCATAGAGAAATTTTACAGCTATCACAGTACAGTTCTACAACATGATCTTATGAAATTGATATGTTGGAGGAATGGTTACAAAATAATTCTTTTGCTTACAAAGGATTTACTTTGCAGTTTTTTTTTGTTTTGTTTTGTTTTGTTTTGTTTTTTTGAGACGAAGTCTCGCTCTTGTCCCCCAGGCTGGAGTGCAATGGCACGATCTCGGCTCACTGCAACCTCCGCCTCCTGGGTTCAAGCGATTCTCCTGCCTCCGGTCTCCTGAGTAGCTGGGATTACAGGTGTGTGCCACCATGCCTGGCTCATTTTTTTGTATTTTTAGTAGAGATGGGGTTTCATAGGCTGGGCGCGGTGGCTGAAGCCTGTAATCCCAGCACTTTGGGAGGCCGAGACGGGCGGATCACAAGGTCAGGAGATCGAGACCACCCTGGCTAATACGGTGAAACCCCGTCTCTACTAAAGAATACAAAAAACTAGCCGGGCGACGAGGCGGGCGCCTGTAGTCCCAGCTACTTGGGAGGCGGAGGCAGGAGAATGGCGTAAACCCGGGAGGCGGAGCTTGCAGTGAGCTGAGATCCGGCCACCGCACTCCAGCCTGGGCGACAGAGCCAGACTCCGCCTCAAAAAAAAAACCACAAAAATACAAAAAAACAAAACAAAAAAAAAAGAGATGGGGTTTCACCATGTTGGCAAGGCTGGTCTCAAACTCCTGACCTCAGGTGATCTGCCCACTTCGGCCTCCCAAAGTGCTGGGATTACAGGTGTGAGCCACCGCGCCCAGCCTGCAGTGTTTTTAAAAAACCATTTTTTCCTCATCTATAGTTGAATTTAGAAATTTTTTAAAAAGCATGTTTTGTTTAGTACCTTCCAAATGATTTGAACTTTTCAGAAATGCATCTTCTGGGTGACTAAAATTATTTTTTATTCCCCCCTTGTCTGACATAGATGATAATATCCTAATGCCGCACCTTACAGATAGTTGTTTGTTTGTCTCTATTTTAACAGCAACACCTCAGACTGAGCTTTGTGTGGAAGAAGTGACCTCAATCAGGAGATCAGGAGCTACCCTGATTACAACCACGTCACTCCACTTCCACTTCAGATATTTCTCATCTGTAAGTGGGGAAACAAATAATGTCACTTACTCTAAGTAAAATAAAAAGTAATCAAGAGGACAAGTTTGAAGATGCCTGTGAAAGTATCCCTGTGGCAACAACGATGAATCTACCATCTTCCTTGGAAGAATGCACCACTGGATTGTATTTATTTCTAAATAATAGATTCTCAGATGCAATAAATCTCATTCATCCATGGTCTAAAAACAGCATGTACCATTCCCTAATGTATGGTATCCTTATGGTTGTCAAGGCCGTACTGACTTTTGAACCACAGGATTTACAGATTGGAATGATGGCTACAAAGGATGCTTTGAAAACCTGTGACAATTTCCGGAAAAAACCTAAAATGACATTGTCTCATCTAGTAAGTAGACAGGGAATAACGGCTATCACAGAAGAGGAATTGCATGCAGAAGTCTGTTATGCTGAGTGTTTGATGTTGAAATCCTTTATATCACTTATACAGGAGGAGAGCATGCTTGCTTTTCTTAAAAGCGGGATCAGTGTTGGGTCAAGTTACCACATATACAAAGACTGTCAACAAGTATTAACACAGATCCCTGACAACCAAAGCAAAGCCCACAAACACCTGGTTGGAGGTATAAAATTTGGACTTGGAGCGTTCAATTTGATGTTATCACTTATGCCACCAAAGACACTTAAACTACTCAATATTATTGGATACTCTGGTGATAGAGAAGTAGGCTTAGCTTTGCTTCATGAGAGTGCATCTGGAACCCATATAAATAATATCTTAAGTCTTTTGATTCTACTCTTTTATTACAATTATGTCTATGTAGCTTTTGGTGTTGAAAAGGTTTACAATTCTGCTACAGAGGATCTCTTCCTAGTCTACCTCCAGAAATTTCCAAACTGTGTCATATTTAAATTTTTCCATGCACGTTCTAGTATGTTGAAAGGAAATTTTGAAAATGCACAGTTAAAATTACAGGAGTGCATTTTTACTCAGAATGAATGGAAGCAGGTTCATCACCTCTGTTACTGGGAATTCATGTGGTGCCACATTTTACTGCAGGATTGGAGGCAGGCTTACCACTATGCCAATCTACTGTCTCAACACAGCAGATGGTCCAAGGCAATATACGTGTACAGTAAAGCTATCACACTGGCTTTGCTTCCTTCTGATTTTGTGAAATCAGTAAGTGAGGATATGAACTCTCTCTTCTTAAGAGTGGAAAGCCTGAAAATCAAATTTTTAGGCAGTGCTGTGCCAATAGAGAAGTTTGTTGCAGAGAAGGGTCAGCGCTATGGCACTACAACAGGCTGGTTTACAGCCCAGCCCCTTCTGGAGTTCATATATGCCTGGAGTGGTTTCCTAGTCATGAGCAGAAAGAATGAGCTTATTTCAAGCTGGCTGTCGATAATCGACAAAGGAGAAGACCTTTTACAAGAAAATCCACATAAAGTGTATGGCACAGATGACATAAGTTTATTAAATTTACTGAAAGGCCTATGCCTGAAACACTTAGGCAAATATTCAGAGGCTGAGTATTACTTTAATTGTGTCATTCAAAAGAAGAAATTATTAAAATATGACCACTATTTGGTGCCATATACTTACTATGAACTGGGAATCTTACACTATCTAAAAGGAGACTATGACAGTGCAACAAAAAACCTAGACAACGTAAGAAATTACAAAGACTATTCCATGGAAACTCGATTACAGTTTAGGACTCACATAGCACTTGAACAAATAGCCAGAGAAAAATGACTTAAACACAAAGTGTGGTTTTGTTTAGTAGAGGTGAAATATCTACAGTGAGCAAGTAATTAACAGGTAGAAAAATCATATCTTTGCGGAAAAAATTCAAGAGGCGGCTGCCAAGAATCTGATCAGTAATAAGAAAGGGGTGGGCAATGACTTTTCCCTCTTTCTTTCTCATACCTATAAAATGCGATGTCTTAGAGGCAAATGAGGTGAAGCACATTCTTGAAAACGAAAAGGCAAATTATGTACATTAAAAATAATTCTCTCCTATGTTATAAATTCATCAATTATGTTAGAGAACATTTTCAAAACCTCAAAAACATTTTTAACATCTCACTAGATGATTTATGCAACTCACTATGCTAGGAATCCCAGTGCCCTATACGTATTTTTATTGAATTGTTTTTCTCTCGGCCTTAGTGCCATCTTCTTGGAAACCTTTGTGCCATGAGAGCCAGGTGGAGGAAGACGTGAATGCACAGGCTGAAGTGTAAAAGAAGAAAGATGAGGCAGAAGTCCAAGTCAACCAGTAGCTTGTGTACCCAGAAACATCGAATGCCAGAGGCTGGAGATGCTGGTACAAGTTGTTGGACTGCATGCTGCTGTCTAAGTGGATCTAGAGCTTCCATCACCATCTGATCACGGAAACCACCTCTGATACCCATCTTGCTTGTAACCAAAACAGCCCATTTGGTTCTTTGTCCTGGAACTGTGACATTCTGTACTATTTCTCTGTTCACTTGTGGCCGAGTATAACAAGCATACAATAAATCACCTCTTCTGCTGTCTTAGCTGAAGAATGAAAAAATTTTAAAAAAGACAAATTTCCAAATGATGCACCGAATGGCACAGACTCTGAATGATTTTCCATTATACACAATCATTTTTATTGGCTTTTTATACCAGAGGGGCTTGTCCACCCTGTGTGATCAATAGTATTTCTTACCCTTTTTTAGTAAGAAGCAGAATGTGAGTTTATAATTTGCCACAGGATAGAGAAGAAAGCCCTCTCCTTCTTCTACACACACATAAACTCTTTGAAGATAACTGGGAGAGGCCGAGAAGATAGATGCAGTGGTGGTCAGAGGAAAAGTTTTGTTACCATGTAATCCTCCCTTTAGTTGTCCTCCCTGAGGTGTAATTCTTAATAAGACCAGCTCTTCAACATAATTAAACTGATGGCATCTATCCATTGTGGGTGGGTTTATCTGAGAGTAAATAGCAGCTGTAGGGATGGGGCTTGGTATTGTTTTACTTGCCTTAGGGATAAAAAAAATGACCTAATTTCCAAGTCATTAAGTCTGGCTAAGTGTGTCTTCCTGGTAGTCACCCTTTGAAACAGAAGTTGCGCCGGGTGTGGTGGCTCACGCCTTCAATCCCAGCACTTTGGGAGGCCGAGGCGGGTGGATCACGAGGTCAGGAGATCGAGATCATCCTGGCAAACATGGTGAAACCCCGTCTTTACTAAAAAGTACAAAAAATGAGCTGGGTGTGGTGGTGGGCGCCTGTAGTCCCAGCTACTTGGGAGGCTGAGGCAGGAGAATGGTGTGAACCCAGGAGGCAGAGCTTGCAGTGAGCGGAGATCGCGCCACTGCACTCCAGCCTGGGCACAGAGGAGACTCTGTCTCAGAAAAAAAAAAAAAAAAAAACCAAAAAAATAAAAAAACCAGAAGTTGCTAGAAAAGCGTAGCTTGCTAAAAACACATCAACGAAACATGCTACCTTAATACTTTGGGTATCCAAACAACCAACTAAGACAAGATGAGGAGTTGGTATTTCAAGATTTAGCGATGTTTGCTTTTTAAAACATTAAAAATTAATCATCAATTAACAATAGACTTTAAAGTGAATACTTATGCTTGAGCTATTCTTTATTATTTAATTAGTATGGTTATAGTGGTTAAGAGGGCAAGTTCTGGACTGATTACCTGAATTTGTATCCCAGTCCTGCCACTAACTAGCTGTGTGTGGCCTTGGGCCTCTGTACCTCAGATTCCTTGGCTATAAAATAGGGTTAATAATAGTATCTGTCTCGTGGTTTTGCTATTTTAAGATTGAGCTAATAAACATTATTGTAATTACTACTAATACTGCTACTACATTGTTCTGCAGTGGAGGGAACTTTCTTTGAAACAGCAAAGGTCCTGTCGTTACTTGCTTTGTCAATCTGAAATTCGACCTGTTAATTTACTTTTTCTGTTCTGTTTATTTTGGTCACTTATGAAACAAGAAACTCTCTGCCTAAATGTTTTTGTGTTTTGTAAAGTATTTCAACTTCTTCCAGTGAAGAGCACATTTATTAATTGCTTAAACAAATATGTATTGAATGTCTACTGTATGCAGGTACTGAACAGTGCTGAGGATATAAAGTTGGTTTCTCTTCTGAGGGCCTTATTAGGGAGATAATTTAGAAAAGGATTTTGTTTGGCCAGGCACGGTGGCTCACACCTGTAATCCCAGCACTTTGGGAGGCCGAGATGGGTGAATCACTTGAGGTCAGGAGTTCGAGACCAGCCTGGCCAACATGGCGAAACTCCATCTCTACTAAAAATACAAAAATTAGCGGGGCATGGTGGTGCTCGCCTGTAATCCCAGTTACTGGGGACGCTGAGGCACGAGAATCACTTGAACCAGTGAAGCGGAGGTTGCAGTGAGCCAAGATTGGACCACTGCACTTCAGCCTGGGCGACAGAGTGAGAACCTGTCTCAAAAAAAAAAAAGAAAAGAAAAGAAAAGGGTTTTGTTTGGGTGGAAACACTCAAAACACAGGGATTAAACGGGCATTAATTTGCCCCAAACTGAAATCTGAAGGTAGGTAGTTCAGGTCTGATAGTTCATGGCTCTTTTGATTTTTCTTTTATCTTTTTACTTAGCATGTAAGCCTTCTCATGCATGTCTCCTCATGATGGAAAGAGGCTGCCTCACCTCTAGGCCTTATGTCCAAGTCAGGCAGCCTGGAGGAAGAATGGTAAAGCGACAAAAAGATCTTTCTCCTTCGTAGGAGGTTTCGCCTTTTTTATTCCAGAAGGGATGGGCTTCTTAGAGACTTCCATGTGTATCTCATTGGCTAGATGTATTCATATGGCCAGTCCTACCTGCAAGGGAAACTGAAGATTTTTAGCTTTGAAGCCTCATAAGAAGGTTGTGTGAAATGGTTAAGTGAACCAAGCTACATACAGCAGCTGCCAAAACACATATGTCAATAACAATAAGCTACCAAGTGGTATCAAGGGACATAGTTAAAAAGGGTAGTAGGCTGGGCGCGGTGGCTCACGTCTATAATCCCAACACTTTGGGAGGCCGAGGCGGGCGGATCACTTGAGGTCATGAGTTCGAGAAGAGCTTAGCCAACATGGCAAAACTCCGTCTCTACTAAAAATACAAAAAATTAGCCGGCTGTGGTGCCGGGCACCTGTAATCCCAGCTACTTGGGAGGCTGAGGCAGGAGAATCGCTTGAACCTGGGAGGCAGAGGTTGCAGTAAGCTGAGATGGCGCCACTGCATTCCAGCCTGGGCAACAGAGCAAGACTCCATCTCAAAAAATGAAAAATACAATAAAATAAAAAGGGTACTAGGTGGAGTTTCCAGATAGCTGAACACATAGAGATTCCTGGAGGGTGGTGCACCCAGGGAGGACACAGATGCTCCATGTCCCGTCCCCCATCTGCATTTCTTTTCTTTTCTTTTCTTTTCTTTTCTTTTCTTTTTTTCTCTTTCTTTCTTTCTTTCTTTCTTTCTTTCTTTCTTTCTTTCTTTCTTCTCTCTCTCTCTCTCTCTCTCTCTCTCTCTCTCTCTCTCTCTCTCTCTCTCTCTCTCTCTTTCTTTCTTTTTTTTGAGACAGAGTTTCACTCTTGTCGCCTAGGCTGGAGTACAATGGCATGATCTTGGTTCACTGCAACCTCTACCTCTCAGGTTCAAGTCATTCTCCCGCCTCAGTCTCTCAAGTAGTTGGGACTACAGGTGCACACCACCACGCCCGGCTCATTTTTGTATTTTGTATTTTCTGTAGAGATGGGGTTTCACCATGTTGGCCAGGCTGGTCTTGAACCCCTGACTGCAGGCGATCCACCCACCTCGGCCTCCCAAAGTGCTGGGGTTACAAGTGTGAGCCACTGGGCCTGGCCCCCCATGTACATTTCTTCATATGTATCCTTTATAATATTGTTTATAATAAACTGGTAAATGTTGGATCAGGTAGTAATTCATATAGGAGTACTGAGCTTGAAAGAATCATAAAGGCCCAACATGCAGAAGAAATAGAAGCCAACGGCATTGATGTCACTGCACTTTTCTTTTCAAACCATGAAACAAAGATGCTCTGATTAATTTTCTAATGGAGGCAGCTGCTGCTACCCTTGCATTGCCATTTTATTACTATCACATTCCTGACCTGACAGGGGTAAAGATTTGTGCTGAGAAGCTGTTTGATGAGATTCAGCGTGAGAGCCCCACTTACTTTTTTTCCTCTTCTTTTTTGTTTTTTTGAAGACAGAGTCTGGCTCTCGCCCAAGCTGGAGTGCAGTGGCACTATCATGGCTCACTGCAACCTCTGCCTCCTGGGCTCAAGCAATCCTCCCACCTCAGCCTCAAGAGTAGCTGGGACTACAGGCATGTGCCTCCACACCCAGACAAAATGTTGTATTTTTTGAGGGGACAGGGTTTCACCATGTTGCCCAGGCTGGTCTGAAACTCCTGAGCTCAAGTGATCTGCCTTCCTTGGCCCCCAAACTGCTGGGATTACAGGTGTGAGTCAGTGTGGCCGGCCAAGAGCCCCACTTTGTAAAGGCTGAAATTCAGTGACATAGATCTCAGACTTCAGGCAATGTGTTGATCAGGATCGCTAGCAACAGTTGACCTTCCTATTGTGGATGGATGAGCAACTGTTAAGTGCTCTGGTGATGGGAGCAACTGGAGCAGTGGACAGATTTATATCCACAGATTTATCAACTTTTTGGTCAAACTAGGTTTTCTAGTGTCACAGATCAAAGCCATCATGACTCTCGTCCCTGCAGCGGAAGTGGGCCCACCCCATCTTCCGCTGCAGAAAGGCTCTAGGGAGTTCACTGATAGTGCTGAAGTTAAGCTAAAAAGCTTGGATTTTTTTCTTTCACTGGTTTAAAAGATGGAGACTTGGAAGCCTGTAGCCAGTGCCGTCTGTCCAGTCAGGGTGTGTACATTAAGACATCATCCACCTGATATAATGCATTCTTTTCTCAGGGACTTTTTAGAAAAACTTGAACTGAACTCTCTCCTAGCAAATGAAATCTCACATCAATCAACAGATATTTAAGTACTTACTATGAGTCTTTTTTTTTTTTTTTTTTTTTTTTTTTTTTAAGAGACGGAGTCTCGCTTTGTCGCCCAAACTGGAGTGCAGTGGCCGGATCTCGGCTCACTGCAAGCTCCGCCTTTTGGGTTTACGCCATTCTCCTGGCTCAGCCTCCCGAGTAGCTGGGACTACAGGCGCCTGCCACCTCGCCCGGCTAGTTTTTGTATTTTTTAGTAGAGATGGGGTTTCACCTGGTTAGCCAGGATAGGTCTCGATCTCCTGACCTTGTGATCCGCCCGTCTCGTCCTCCCAAAGTGCTGGGATTACAGGCTTGAGCCACCGTGCCCGGCCCTATGAGTCTTAAAAAGGTTTATTTTAGGTTGGACACGGTGGCTCATGCCTATAATCCCAGCACTTTGGGAGGCTGCCTTTGGGAGCTGGAATTAATCAATTATAGTTATCTTGATTTCTAGTTCTTAATGTGATTTTAAAGTTTTCTACTGGACGTGGTGGCGCACGTCTGTGGTCCCAGCTACTTGAGTGGCTGAGGTGGGAAGAACAGTTGAGCCTGGGAGTTTGAGGCTGCAAGTGAGCTATGATTATACCATTGCACTCCAGCCTGGGTGACAGTGTAAGACCCAGTCTCTCAGAAAAGTTTTCTGATTTTAAACCACTATAATGTAGTTTTTTTTGGTGGTGGTGGGGGGGGGAATGTAATTTCATTTTAATAAATATCCATTTGGAATCTAGGTAACACTGAGCTACAGCATTTAGACAGGTACTTTAAAACCAAATTATAACATGACTCAACTATATACAACTGTGAATGCACCAGCTCATTTGACTTTTCAGTCTAACTCTAGAGCAGATGCTTTCAGATTAATTGCAATGTCACTGTTTTCTCCAAATACACTGTTATAGGACGAACAGGCTTGTATGCCCACTGCACAGTAACAGATCCATTACACTGAGACAGCAGGGATGTGGCAGAGAGTTTAATGACGGCAGAGCACCGAGTGAGGAGATGAGGAGATGGGAGAAGACTTTCAAACCCACAGAGTTCTGAGCCTGGGTTTTTTATTGTGTTTTGTTTTGTTTTTTGAAACTGAGTTTTGCTCTTGTTGCCCAGGCTGGAATGCAATGGCATGATCTAGGCTCACTGCAACCTCTGCCTCCCGGGTTCAAGAGATTCTCCTGCCTCAGCCTCCCGAGTAACTGGAATTACAGGCATCCAACACCACGCCTGGCTAATATTTTGTATTTTTAGTAGAGACGGGGTTTCACCATGTTGGCCAGGCTGGTCTCAAACTCCTGACCTCAGGTGATCCACCTGTCTCAGCCTCCCAGAGTGCTGGGATTATAGGCGTTAGCCACCATGCCCGGCCCTGGGCTTGGGTTTTAAAGGCTATCATGAAGGGCAAGGGGCCAGAGATTTGGGGTTGTCAATCGGTTTTAAAGGCTATCATGAGGCCGGGTGCGGTGGCTCAAGCCTGTAATCCTAGCACTTTGGGAGGCCGAGACAGGCGGATCGCGAGGTCAGGAGATCGAGACCATCCTGGCTAACACGGTGAAACCCCGTCTCTACTAAAAACTACAAAAAAAAAAAAAAAAAACTAGCCGGGCAAGGTGGTGGGCGCCTGTAGTCCCAGCTATTCGGGAGGCTGAGGCAGGAGAATGGCGTAAACCCGGGAGGCGGAAACCCGGGAGGCGGAGCTTGCAGTGAGCTGAGATCCGGCCACTGCACTCCAGCCTGGGCGACAGAGCGAGACTCCGTCTCAAAAACAAAAACAAAACAAAACAAAACAAAACAAAAAGGCTATCATGAAAGGCAAGGGGCCAGAGATTTGGGGTTATCAATTGGTCAGGGTAAAAGGGATGAAATCATCAGGATGTGGAAACTGCATTCTCTGGTGAATCAGCTTTTTGTGGGGTCCCTCAGACCAGCTGGCATCAGCAGGGTCCTGCAGATCAGCTGGCATAGGAGTGTTACCAGCATGTGCGATCTGAAGGCATGTCTCAAAGGGAAACCCTTTAATAATGTTCAGGTTATCTCTAGAGCAGTTATGGGGGACTAAAATCTTCTAACGGGGTCTACATGATCCTAGGATAATAGGCGCCAAACAACTATGAGGAAGCAGGTCAGGGAGCAAGCTGACCTCAGGATTAAGCTGACCTCAGGATTAACGCTGCATGTGCTGCAAACTTGGTTTACTTTTGTTTCTTCCCCGATTAATCTTATAAAGTTTATAGGGGTGGTTTCAACGTTGGAGTTAGATGAGGACTTGCTTTAGTTCTACAACTAAAAGGTTTTTTAGGGTGGCTTTCTCATAACAAAGCAAAGATCTTCTGCAAAGATGAATTTAAGTTTCCACTTCCTGCAATGTAGGAAACTTCTCAAAGCTCAAAGTTTCAGAATTCCAAAGGTTTCTTGAGGGCCTTTTCCTCTTGGAAGTCCTCTCTCTGTCACTAGACAGCTGTTTTCTTTTTCTTTTCTTTTTTTTTGAGATGGAGTCTCACTCTGTTGCCAGGCTGGGGTGCAGTGGCGCGATCTCGGCTCACCGCAACTTCCGCCTCCCAGGTTCAAGCAATTCTTCTGTCTCAGTCTCCCGGGTACCTGTGATTATAGGCGCCCACCACCATGCCCCAACTCCTGACCTTAGATGATCCACCCACCTCGGCCTCTCAAAGTGCTGAGATTACAGTCTGGGTCACTGCACTTGGCCCTTAATCTCTTTTCTAACAAAATTTGGTGTATGCTGTGTTTTTTTTTAAGACAGGGTCTTGACAAAATGTTGGGATCATGGGTGTGAGCCACTGCACCCAGCAAAGCGCTCACATCCATTTAGTTTAATTTTTAGTGCCAGTTTATTAGAGCTTGAAGAAGGTACCTCACTGTCGCTTTCCTGTACATAAATACAGATATAGTGCTATTGAAGCACTTTTTCCTTCGTTCTCTTTTTTTCTTAACATTTCCATTGAACAGATGATTTTTCTTTTCTTTTTTGAGATGGAGTCTCGCTCTGTCACCCAGGCTGGAGTACAGTGGTGTGATCTTGGCTCCTTGCAACCTCTCCCTCCTGGGTTCAAGCAATTCTCCTGCCTCAGTCACCCAAGTAGCTGGGACCACAGATGAGCACCACCACACCCAACTCATTTTTGTATTTTTAGTAGAAATGGGGTTTCACCATGTTGGCCAGGCTGGTCTCGAACTCCTGACCTCAAGCAATCCTCCCGCCTCAGTATCCCAAAGTACTGGGATTAAGGAGTGCGTCACTACACCCAATCAAAGCATTTTCATCCTTGGAAAACGATCTTACCTTCACTTTACTGCCAGGGAAACCAATCCTCCCTCTCTGAGGTTGTAAAATCTTCCTTCTGGGCAGGGTAGATAACACTAATCAATTTGGAGACACATCTCTCTAAGATTGGACCCTTCCTTCCCTTCTTCCTTCCTTCCTTCCTTCCTTCCTTCCTTCCTTCCTTCCTTCCTTCCTTCCTTCCTTCCTTCCTTCCTTCTTTCCTTCCTCCCTCCCTCCCTCCCTCCGTCCCTCCCTCTCTCCCTCTCTCTGTCTCTCTCTCTGTCTCTTTTCAATGTCTTGCCCTGTCGCCCAGGCTGGAGTGCAGTGGTGCAATCTCAGCTTACTGCAACCTCTGCCTCCCAGGTTCAAGCGATTCTTCGTTCCTCGGCCTCCTGAGCAGCTGGGACTACAGGTGGGCACCTCCACACCCAGCTAATTTTTTGTATTTTTAGTAGAGATGGGGTTCCACCATGTTGGCCAGGCTGGTCTCCAACTCCTGACCTCAAGCAATCCATCGGCCTCGGCCTCCCAGAGTGGTGAGATTGCAGTCATAAGCCATCTCTCCCAGCCTAAAATTGGATTTTCTTTTTCTTTTTCTTTTCTTTTTTTTTCTTTTTCTTTTTTTTCTTTTTCTTTTTCTTTTTCTTTTGAGATGGAGTCTCGCTGTGTCACCCAGACTGGAGTGCAGTAGTGTGATCTCAGCTCACTACAACCTCCACCTCCTAGGTTCAAGTGATTCTCCTGCCTCAGCCTCCTGAGTAGCTGGACAGGTACATGTCACTATGCCCGGCTAATTTTTGTATTTTTAGTAGAGATGGGGTTTCATCATATTGGTCAGGCTGGTCTTGAACTCCTGATGTCGTGATCCTCCCACCTCAGCCTCCCAAAGTGCTGGGATTACAGGCGTGAGCCACTGTGCCCAGCCCGGATTTTCTATTAGAAAGATGGTTGTTCTGGAGTCTTTTTCATAATACTATTATTCTAAGCAGGAAAGTATATTTTATATAATGTCTCATGGTATAGCTGCTCTATACTTCACTATTTTCCCCATATCCAATTTCTCAGCATCCTTTCTAATATACTAATTTAATCATATCATCATCCCATAAATCAACATTTCCCGATTCTCTGTAGTTTATTTATTGATTCCAATCCTTTCTAATATACTAATTGAATCATGCCACTCCATATATCAAAATTTCCCCATTGTCTATAGCCTGTGTACTCATTCACCAAATGAGTGAATGTTTGAAAGTAATTAGAATAGTGCCTGGCACAAGTTCTAACAAACAGAAGTTAGTTAAAGAAGTGACCGGGTGCTGTGTCTCACCCCTGTAATCCTAGTACTTTGGGAGGCCAAGGCGGGCAGATTGCTTGAACCCAGCAGTTCAAGACCAGTGTAGCAACACAGTGAGACCCCGTCTCTAGAAAAAATTACCCAGGCACGGTGGAGCGTTCCTGTAGTCCCAACTACTTGGGAGGCCAAAGCAGGAGGATTGCTTGATCCTGGGACATCGAGGCTGCAATGAGTCGAGTGGCACTGCTACACTCCAGCCTGCGTGACAGAGTAAGACTGTATAAAATCATAATAATAAAAAATAAATAAAATAAGTCATTTTGGATTTGGCAGAGAAAGGTATGTGTGTGTTTGTGGGTTTGAGGGTGAGGCTGGCAAACCTTTGGAAGGAGATGGAGGAGAAGTAGAAAAGCAGAGAATGTGAAGGGAGGGACACCAAATGGAGTGAAAGGCTCTAGGGGGACCAAGGGTAAGGGCTGACCTAGGAAAGGAGGTAGCCCCATTTGAACTCAGTGACAACCAGCTACAGGAGAGGGCCATTCTGAGAACTCGTGTTAGGAAGTGGGCTGGGCTCCAGTCTCTTAGAAGTCAGTGATTTGCATTAGCAGTTCCTGAGAATTTTACTTACAAGGCTAAAGGGGCAAAAAGGTAGGGAAATTGCCCCAGTCTCATCACCTTAAAAAGAGTAACTGGCCAAGCAGGGTGACTCATGCCTGTAATCCCAGCACTTTGTGAGGCTGAGGCAAGTGGATCACTTGAGCTCAGGAGTTAGAAACCATCCTGGGCAACATGGCAAGACCTTGTCCCTACCAAAAATTAAAACAAACAAACAAACATCAGCAGGGAGGGCATGGTGGCACATGCTTGTAGTCCCTGTTACTCTGGAAGCTGAGACAGGAGGATCACTTGAGCCCAGGAAGTCCAGTCTGCAGTGAATCATGACCCTTGCACTGCACTTCAACCTGGGAGAAAGAATGAGACCCTGTCTCAAAACCAAAAACAAAACACAAAAAAGGATGGGGAGTAACTGATGTTTACCTTGACACTAGTTTCTATTTGTAGAATACACACACACACACACACACACACACACAGGCCAAAGTCTTTCATGCTGGAGTATAGAGTACAGCTTAAAATGAAAATGAACAGTTTGTTGGCGGGGCACAGTGGCTCACGCCTGTAATCCCAGCATTTGGCATGCTGAGGCAGACAGATCACAAGGTCAAGAGATCGAGATCATCCTGGCCAACATGGTAAAATCTCGTGTCTACTAAAAAATACAAAAATTAGCTGGGCGTAGTAGTGGGCACCTGTAGTCCCAGCTACTTAGGAGGCTGAGGCAGGAGAATTGCTTGAACCTGGGAGGTGGAGGTTGCAGTGAGCTGAGATCATGCCAATGCACTCCAGCCTGGCGATAGAGCGAGACTCCGTCTCAAAAAAAAAAAAAAAAAAAGAAAGAAAATGAAGTTTGCCACATGTTGGTTGTAACTCTTTTGGACTGAATTTTTACGAGTTCAAGTGTTTTCCTTCACACTATGATAACAATTGGCACTTATATGAGCTCTTTGTAGATTTACAGAGGGCGTTAACCAGCAAAATCTAACAATCCACTAAAACTACATTAATATAATCAGCCAGCCAGGCGCGGTGGCTCAAGCCTGTAATCCCAGCACTTTGGGAGGCCGAGACGGGCGGATCATGAGGTCAGGAGATCGAGACCATCCTGGCGAACATGGTGAAACCCCGTCTCTACTAAAAAATACAAAAAACTAGCCGGGTAAGGTGGCGGGCGCCTGTAGTCCCAGCTACTCGGGAGGCTGAGGCAGGAGAATGGCGTAAACCCGGGAGGCGGAGCTTGCAGTAAGCTGAGATCCGGCCACTGCACTCCAGCCTGGGCGACAGAGCGAGACTCCTTCTCAAAAAAATAAAATAAAATAAAATAAAAATAAAAAAATATAATCAGCCAATCATGTAATGAATAAAGGCTATGGGAAAGATTATTGAAATGATGACAATAAGAAAATATACTTTGAAGATTACGTGGAACTTAAATGTCAAGGAGTAAGGGAAAAGCTGATTAATTTTTGATATTTTCTACACCTTTAATAGTCTTTTCATTCGGTTTTTGTAAATCTCCCTTGGTTTTTACATTTCCAGGAATTCAGCGTTTAGCACTTTGTACCATTTTTTAGTCCTAAAAAGATTCTGGATCATGCCAGAAGCCAGTTAAGTGCATGACCAGAAATCTGTAGCAGAAGCAAGTCTTTTGCACTTTTCTGCTGGAGGGGTTTATAGAGAGTGATCTGCTAGATGAAATTCATCCCGGTTTGGTTCATTTCTTTCCAGCTTCTGCACCTTTCTCAAGATTGTACTGAGTGCACATCCCAAAGGAGCAGGCGTTTTAATTGCCCTATACAAGCCAAGCAAACAAGAAATACCTGGGCCGTGTCAGAGACGTTGGAACCAGAGTGACTCCATTTTGAGTGAGGGCTAGGGAAATGAAGCTGGGACTTGCTGGGCTGCATTCTCAGAAAATTAGGCATTCCCAGCCTGTAGACGTTTACAGTTAAGGGAACAATTTAATAACGTTTGCCGCTGGGCTCACACCTGTAACCTCAGCACTTGGGGAAGCTGAGGCGGGCGGATCACTTGAGGTTGGGAGTTTGAGACCAGTCTGGCCAACATTGCAAAACCCCGTCTCTACTAAAAATACAAAAGTTAGCCAGATGTGGTGGCCAATGCCTGTAATCCTAGCCACTGGGGAGGCTAAGGCACGAGAATCGCTTGAACCCGGGAGGTGGAGGTTCTCAGTGAGCCTTGATCGCACCATTGCACTCCACCTGGGTGACAGTGTGAGACTCTGTTTAAAAAATAAAATAAAAAAGTTTACTAAACAGATCCAGACTTGAGAGGGTCCAGATATCCCAATATCTGGAGAACAAAGGCATTCCTAATTTTGCTTTAAAGATAGCAATATTGATGCTTGCAAAATACAGTAATTAAGAAAATTAATCCTTTATCATAAACCCTTGAAGTAGAGCGCATCTCCTCATATATAGGACTATTGTATCTAGGGTGGACGTGTTCCTCTTACTTTCGGGAACATCCTACTCTGTCTACGGAGCAGCTGTTCTTTCACCACTTTACTTTCTAAATAAACTTGCTTTTGCTTTGCACTGCGGACTCGCTCTGAATTTTTTCTTGCGCGAGATCCAACAACTCTCTCGGGGTCTGAATCAGGACCCCTTTCCTGTAGCAGCTCTATCGCTCTTCTCCACAGCACGTTCACCTCACATTCCTAGAGCTTTACGATTTACCCTGAGGGTTCATGTGCTTTGATTATAAGGCAAAAGTTCATTTCCAAGTCTACTACCATTGAGGACCTGGCACGAGTTTTTTCTTCTTTATTTATTTTTATTTTTAATTTTTTTGAGACGAAGTTTCGCTCTTGTTGCCTAGGTTGGAGTGCAATGGTGCGGTCTCGGCTCACTGCAACCTCCGCCTCACGGGTTCAAGGGATTCTCCTGTCTCAGCCTCCTGAGTAGCTGCGATTACAGGCGTCCGTCACTAGGCCCGGCTAATTTTTTGTATTTTTAGTAGAGACGGGGTTTCACCATGTTGGCCAGGCTGGTCTCGAACTCCTGACCAGTCTCGAACTCCTGACCCATTTCAAACTCCTGATCCGCCCACCTTGGTATCCCAACGTGCTGGGATTACAGGCGTGAGCCACCGCGCCCGACCGCTTTTTCCTCTTTAAAGAAAAAAAAGAGATTATTTGAAATGTCCGTCGTGGCAATGGAGAGGGATAGCCCTAGAGGAGATGGCGGCTTATTATTATTATTATTAGAGAAGAATCTTAGCCCCTGTCCGCCTCCTGCACTCGAGGGCCCGCGACTCCCAGACCTCCAAGTAGGACTACAAAACAGAGGCTTCTGGGGGAAGGAAGTGACGATCGGCGCAAAGCATGCTGGTCTCAGGCGGGCTCCTCTCAACGGTCCTTCCTCAAAGCGTGGTTGCTGAGTACCCAGTGTTGCAAGGAGTGTTTTAACCGGTATTTTTCTCGTTTGTCAGGATTAAACGTTAAGTACCACTTGGTTTTGAATAAAGCCTTAGGTATCGTGTGGCTGCAGGACAGGACCAGAAATCTAAGCTCTAGAGCTGTGGCCGCTGCCCCCTCGTTTGTGCATCCTTCAAACAAATTTTAAGGACAGTTGTCATAAATCGGGGGTGCCTGTCGATGGCGGGATCCAGCGGAGACACAGAGCCAGAGAGCGCGTGGGTGGATATCAGGAGAGTTCTCTGCTTCAGTTGAGGAGTGGGACGAAGTACTTTGGTCGATGGAAGAAAAGCAGAGTTGAAGGGTTTGAGCATCATCTGCAGGCCAGAGTTAAAGCGATTTGGAATGTGGTTGTGCACCGGAATAGATCTGTGCCGGGTGAATTTCCTCAGACTGCACCCTCAGCAAATTGGTGTCCCCTCTGCTTTAGGCCGAATTGTGCATATTAACTATTTTCCTTTTCCTGAGAAACAAAAATTCTCAAGCAGCCTTTACACGTGTTCTTTCCCCCAACTATAGTATCAGTTCCTATCAGTACATGCACTAATAATTAATTGTGTTAAGTAACTTATTACGAACTTGAGGCAAATCACAGATGTTCTCTGTCTCTAGGATAGGATGGAGATTAAGGATAAGACATTTGCTTAGGTGGAACATATATTAACCAGCACTGGTGTTGTTTCAGATCTAGCCAGGTGGCAATCATGAGTGAATGGATGAAGAAAGGCCCCTTAGAATGGCAAGATTACATTTACAAAGAGGTCCAAGTGACAGCCAGTGAGAAGAATGAGTATAAAGGATGGGTTTTAACTACAGACCCAGTCTCTGCCAAGTGAGTATGCATCCTACTTGTCTGAAATCTTGACACCCCTTTGTGCTACCTGTATGTTATAGACAGACAAAGCAGATAAATGAAAGGCTAATTATTAATATTTTCATCTAAGAATTTTTTGTTTGTTTGAGACAGGGTCTCACTGTCACCCAGGCTGGAATGCAGTGGCGAGATCTCGGCTTCTGTAACCTCTGTCTCGCAGGTTCAAGCGATCAATTCTCCTGCCTCAGCCTCCCAAGTAGCTGGGACTACACGCATTCGCCACCACATCTAATTTTTGTATTTTTTGTAGAGACGGGGTTTTGCCGTGTTGCCCAGGTTGGTCTCAAACTCCTGAGCTCCAAGGATCTCCCCGCCTTAGCCTCCCAGAGTGCTGGCATTACAGACTGAGTCACTGTACCCGGCCTCCATATGAGAACTTAACTGCCTTTGAATCTAAATGCTGTTCCGACTATAGATTACCTTATCAGACCAGGCAACTTCATAGAAATGGGGCATATAAATTATTCTTACCATATATATATACACACACACATATATATACACACACACACATATATATGTATATATATGTGTGTGTGTGTGTATATATATATATATTTTTTTTTTGCGGGGGGGATGAAGTCTCATTCTGTTGCTCAGGCTGGAGTGGTGCAGTGGTGTGATCTTGGCTCACTGCAGCTTCTGCCTCCCAGGTTCAGGCGATTCTTGTGCCTCAGTCTCCCGAGTAGCTGGGGTTACACGCATGTGCCAACATGCCCCACTAATTTTTTGTATTTTTAGTAGAGATGGGGTTTCACTATGTTGGCCAGGCTGGTCTTAAACTCCTGACCTCAGGTGATCTGCCCACCTTGGCCTCCCAAAGTGCTAGGATTATAGGCTTGAGCCACTGTCCCCAGCCTATAATTTTGTTTATATATACTTCACTATATGTCTTAAAAGATAAGGACTTTAAATAAATGTAACCACAAAAACTTTTTTTTTTTTTGAGATGGAGTCTCGCTGTGTTGCCCAGGCTAGAGTGCAATGGCGTGATCTCAGCTCACTGCAACCTCCACCTCCCCAGTTCAAGTGATTCTCCCTCCTCAGCCTCCTAAGTAACTGGGATTACAGGCACATATTTTTAGTACAGATGGGGTTTCACCATGTTAGCCAGGGCAGTCTCTATCTCCTGACCTTGTGATCCTTGTGATCCGCCCACCTGACCTCCCAACCAAAGTGCTGGGATTATAGGCGTGAGCCACCTCACCTTTTTTTTTTTTTTTTTTTTTTTGGGAGACAGAGCCTTTTTCTGTCACCCAGGCTGGAGTTCAGTGGCTCGATCTCGGCTCACTGCTTCCTGGATTCAAGTGATTCTCCTGCCTCAGCCTCCCGAGTAGCTGTGATTACAGACGTGTGCCACCACGCCCAACTAATTTTTGTATTTTTAGTAGAGATGGGGTTTCACCATGTTGGCCAGGCTGGTCTTGAACTCCTGACCTCAAGTGATTTGCCCGTCTTGTCCTCCCAAAGTGCTGGGATTATAGGTGTGAGCCACTGTGCCCAGCCTAGTTATTGTTTTTTTAACTCTAAAAGTTAAGTCTACCCTGCCTTCTTCCCCACCCCCGCCAGATGGAATCGTGCTCTATTGCCCAGGCTGAAGTGCAGTGGCGTGATCTCGGCTCACTGTAATCTCTGCCTCCCAGGTTCAAGCAATTCTCTGCCTCAGCCTCCCAAGTAGCTGGGATTACAGGTGCCTGCCATCACGCCCGGCTAATATTCGTATTTTTAGTAGAGATTGGGTTTCACCATCTTGGCCAGAGACTGGTCTTGAACTCCAGACCTCATGATCCACCCGCCTCGGCCTCCTAAAGTGCTGGGATTACAGGTGTGAGCCACCACACCTGGCTATCCTGCCTTCTTTTCTAATACACATTTAAGGCATTCATAACTCTTGTTTAGTCCTTTAATTGTATCCCACAATGATTGGCTGTAGGCTGGGCAAAAAGTTCACATATTTAGAATCCTTAGTGAATGTTTGTTGAATAAATGGAAGCATTCGTTGGTGACAGGATTAATTTCAGAGTAGAGTGTCATCTATTATTTTAGTGACCTACTTGGGTTGATGATGCCTCTGAACTTACTTTTCCTCCAAAGTATCGTCCTTGTGAACTTCCTTGAAGATGGCAGCATGTCTGTGACTGGAATTATGGGACATGCTGTGCAGACTGTTGAAACTGTGAATGAAGGGGACCATAGAGTGAGGGAGAAGCTGATGCATTTGTTCACGTCTGGAGACTGCAAAGCATACAGCCCAGAGGATCTGGAAGAGAGAAAGAACAGCCTAAAGAAATGGCTTGAGAAGAACCACATCCCCATCACTGAACAGGGAGATTCTCCAAGGACTCTCTGTGTGGCTGGGGTCCTGACTATAGACCCACCATATGGTCCAGAAAATTGCAGCAGCTCTAATGAGATTATTCTGTCTCGTGTTCAGGATCTTATTGAAGGACATCTTACAGCTTCCCAATGAGAGGCCAGGAAATGTGAACATACTGATAGAAAAAGACTATTTTTTATCCCTCATAAAATGTTTTGAGGCCGGGCGCGGTGGCTCAAGCCTGTAATCCCAGCACTTTGGGAGGCCGAGACGGGTGGATCACGAGGTCAGGAGATCGAGACCATCCTGGCTAACACGGTGAAACCCCGTCTCTACTTAAAAAATACAAAAAAACTAGCCAGGCGAAGTGGCAGGCGCCTGTAGTCCCAGCTACTCGGGAGGCTGAGGCAGGAGAATGGCGTGAACCCGGGAGGCGGAGCTTGCAGTGAGCTGAGATCCGGCCACTGCACTCCAGCCTGGGCGACAGAGCGAGACTCCGTCTCAAAAAAAAAAAAAAATTGTTTTGAATGTTAAGTTCATCATCCGATTGTAGGACTTTAAAGTTACATGACTGTGTGTGTGTGTGTGTGTGTGTGTGTGTGTATATAATTCTTTGTTTTGATAAAATCAAAGGAGCGGGTTATAAGTGCTAATTTCCTTGGGAAATTAATGAACTAGGGCAAGGATAGGATCCCATGCAATAAAATTAGCACAGGGACTTCAGAATTGTATGGGTCTTTTCTTTTTTCTTTTTTTTGAGATGGAGTCTCACTCCGTCGCCAGGCTGGAGTGCAGTGGCGTGATCTCGGCTCACTGCAACCTCTGCCTCCCAGGTTCAAGCGATTCCTCTGCCTCAGCCTCTGAGTAGCTGGGATTACAGGGGCCTGCCACCACGCCCGGCTAATTTTTTGTATGTTAGTAGAGACGGGGTTTCACCTGTATGGGTCTTTTCTTGTGATGGGGTTACACACCATTTTTGTTAGGCAAGGAAAGCATTTGGAAAAAAATGTAACATGTTAGATTCAATATAAAATATTATGGTAAGATCACGGTCTTGTTAAGTCTTCACTAACTATATGTGTCTGTTTTTAAAATATTTGTCTTTTATTTTTTAATTGTTAATTTTTTTTTAGATTTGTCTTTTATTTTGGTGTCATGATGAAATAGTTTTTGAATCAAGACTGCCCTTTTTTGGTTGAAACTTAAAAGTTTTGACTTCTAATAAAATGTAAGCCTTAACTTTCAAAGCTTTATTTATTTATTTATTTATTTATTTATTTTGAGGTGCAGTCTTGCTCTGTCACCCAGGCTGAAGTGCAGTGGTGTGATCTCTACTCACTGCAACCTCCATCTCCTGGGTTCACGTGATTCTCCTGCCTCAGCCTCCTGATTAGCTGGGATTACAGGTGCATGCCACCACGCCTGGCTAACTTTTTTGTGTTTTTAGTAGAGATAGGGTTTCACAATGTTGGTCAGGCTGGTTTTGAACTCCTGGCCTCAAGTGATCCACCCGCCTTGGCCTCCCAAAGTGCTAGGATTACAGGCCTGAGCCACCCCGCCCAGCTGACTTTCAAAGCCTTTAAAGTGACCATTACCTGATAATAGTTCTGAGAAAAAAGGTTAAAGTGACAAGATATTTTGCTGCTGAACTCAATCCAGTTATTTTGCCTACTAGATTCAACCCAGTCTTCAGACTTACAATGCTTTCTGCCTATAGTCTCCATTCTCTGGTTCAAGCTTTACTGAGGAAAGAGAATGCAGGAAGCATACTTTACTTACACTTAACCCTACCCCCCTTGAAAGCCAGTGAGAGGCCAGGACTCTGTACAGAGGTTCTGGATTAGAAAGGTACCTGTTACAGGCCAGGTGCGGTGGCTCGCGCCTGTAATCCCAGCACTTTGGGAGGCTGAGGCGGGCGGATCATGAAGTCAGAAGTTCAAGACCAGCCTAGCCAATATGGTGAAACCCCATCTCTACTAAAAATATAAAAAATTAGCCAGGTGTCGTGGCACGCACCTGTAGTCTCAGCTATTCAGAAGGCTGAGGCAGGAGAATCACTTGAACCCGGGAGGTGGAGGTTGCGGTTTGCCAAGATCACGCCACTGCATTCCAGCCTGGGCGACAGAGCGAGACTCCATCTCAAAAAAAAAAAAAAAAAAAAAATTATCGGAACACAGCATTACCTATTGAATTACAGTTTTCTGGTTTTTTGTGGAGTTTTGGTTTTGGTTTTTGAGACAGAGTTTCACTCTTGTTCCCCAGGCCGGAGTACAGTCTTGGCTCGCCACAACCTCTGCCTCCCGGGTTCAAGTGATTCTCCTGCCTCAGCCTCCCGAGTAGCTGGGATTACAGGCATGCACCACCGTGCCCCACTAATTTTGTATTTTTTTAGTAGAGACGGGGTTTCTCCATGGTGGTCAGGCTAGTCTCAAACTCCTGACCTCAGGTGATCCATCTGCCTCGGCCTCCCAAAGTGCTGGGATTATAGGTATGAGCCACCACGCCCCGCTGTTTTTTGTGTTTTTTTTTGAGACAGTCTTGCTCTGTCATTCAGGCTGGAGTGCAGTGGCATGATCTGCCTGCCGTGGCCTCCTAAAGTGCTGGGATTACAGGCACGAGAGCCTCCGTGCCCAGCTTTTTTTTTTTTTAAAGAGGGTCTTGATATGTTGCCCAGGCTTGTCTTCAACTCCTGGGCTCAAGTGATCCTTCCACCTTGGCCTCCCAAAGTGCTGGGATTATAGGTGTGAGCTACCACATCCACCTGTAAGAAATATTTAAAAATATTTAGGCTTCAGGGTCTTTGAATACAAGCCCTGATAACATAGCTATTTGCCTGCATAGTTGTCTAATAACAAGATGGTATAGCCCAGTGCTTCTTGCACTTTAGCAAATAATCAGAATCAGCAAATATTTAGGCTTCAGGGCCTTTGAATACAGTCTGATAACACAGCTATTTTCCTGCATAGTTGTCTAATAACAAGTTGGTATAGCGCAGTGCTTCCTGCACTTTGGCAAGCATCAGAATCAGCTGCAGGGCTTTTCAAAACAGATTGCTGGACCCTCCTCCCAATAGATTCTGATTCAGTAGTTCTAGTTGGGACCCAGGAATTTGCATTTCCAACAAACTCCCAGATAATGATGTTACCATTCCCAGACCACACTTGCAGAAGCAGTTAGAAACTTTAGGGGAACAGAAAGTTCCTCCCTGGCGACTTCAAAGTTCCATGATCCTGAAAGCAAAATTTAGCACAAATAGCCTTTCTCCTAGTGACTAAGACTCTCCTGTTCAAACCCTGGGATGTCTTCAGAAAGCAAATAGAAGGGGAATATGAACAGACTGAAGTCAGCATGGAAATAATTCTGATAAAATGAGGGAGGCCTTTGAAAAGGAAGAAGCCAGCCGGGCGTGGTGGCTCACGCCTGTAATCCCAGCACTTTAGGAGGCCAAGGCGGGTCAATCACTTGAGGCCAGGATTTGCGACCAGCCTGGGCAACATGGTGAAACCCTGTCTCTACTAAAAAAATTAGCTGGGTGTGGTCGTATGCGTCTATAATCCCAGCTACTCATGAGGCTGAGGCACTCGCTTGAATCCGGGAGGCAGAGGTTGTAGTGAGCCGAGATTGTGCACACTCCAGCCTGGGCAACAGAACGAGACTCTGTCTCAAAAAACAAAAACAAAAAAACCACGTAGGAAATAATCCATAGCATCAATTGGACTTGATCTTGGCTCAGGGACCAGGCCTGATGCCTTGATATTGGTAGATTTATTTGCCATCAAACTAATGAGCTGGGGACATTGACTCTTTCCTGGCAACTGAGTCCCCTGATTGTGTAAACAATTTGCCTGCAAACAAAACCTGAGTGCTTGAAAGGGTAAGTGATCCTGATCTGCCATAGAAACCTTCATGCTTAGGGAGTTTCCCTAGCTAGTTCCTCAGCTAAGAGTCTCTCCCCAGGAGTTTCACTCACCTGTTTCCAGTTCCTCCTTTGGGCTGTCAGCACCTGTGATTCCAGATTCCCCAGAGGGAGATTCCTCCCCAAAGCTGGCTCCATTTACTGCCAGTTCTGGGCAGTAGCCAGGGCAGTCTTTGAACACATTATCAAGAATACTTTTTAAAATAAAAGGCTGTTTCAACTTCCACAGTGTATTTTTTGTCTCCTTGGAAGCAAAGTTTCCAATCTTTGCACTGATTTCTCACCATCCCCTTTTCATCTGATTTCCTAAATCCACTTTTTTCTTCAAAAGATACTGAAGTTGATTTTTCCATGCAGTGTTTTTTTTTTTAAGTGACATTTAAAACATTCAATCAATTGTTTTAATTTGCTGAGAACTGATAAAACTTTCACAATTTTTTTTTAAGAGTCCATGTCTCGCTTTGTCACCCAGGCTGGAGTGCAGTGGCACGATCTCGGCTCACTGCTATCTCTGCCTCCCAGGTTCAAGTGATCCTCCTGCCTCAGCCTCCTGAATACATGGGAGTACAGGCATGGACCACCATGCCCAGCTAATTTTTTGTGTTTTTAGTACAGATGGGGTTTCACCAAGTTGGCTAGGGTGGTCTAAAACTCCTGATCCACCCACCTCGGCCTCCCAAAGTTCTGGGGTTACAGGCATGAGCCACCACACCCGGCCCCCCTTAAGTGTGTTTTCAAGCAAAAATAAAATTATTCCAATACCCATATATGTTTTTCGCTTTTGCACATTACTTTATAATCCTTTAAAGACTCTTAGGTAATTGTAATCAATGTATATACTTTTTTCTTTGTTTCTGTAGTCTTTATTTATTTTTGAGATGGAGTTTTGCTCTTGTTGCCCAGGCTGTAGTGCAATGGTGCGATCTTGGCTCACCACAACCTCTGCCTCCTGGGTTCAAGCGATTCTCCTGCCTCAGCGTCCCGAGTAGTTGGGATTACAGGCATGCGCCACCACGCCCGGCTAAGTTTTGTATTTTTTTAGTACAGATGGGGTTTCTCCATGTAGGTCAGACTGGTCTCAAACTCTTCACCTCTAGTGATCCGACTGCCTCAACCTCCCAAAGTACTGGGATTACAGGCGTGAGCCACTGCACCCAGCCCATATATTTTTAAATAAAATTGTGATTACTTAGACTTTACTGACTTTTTTATTTTTAATTAATTTTTGATACAGGGTCTGGCTCTGTCACAGGGGTTGGAGTTTAATGGCAAAATCATAGGTCACTGCCGCCTTGACCGCCTAGGTTCAAGCAATCCCGCCTCCAGGTGCAGTCCACCACATGGGCTAATTTTTTTTTATTTTTTAATTTTTTTTTTAGTAAAGAGGAGGTCTGGTTGTGCTGCCCAGCCTGGTTTTGAATTTCTGGGTTCAAATGACCCTCCCTCCTCAACCTCCCAAAGTGCTGGGATTATAGGCTTGAGGCAGTAACCGCACCCAGCCTGTGTTTTTGGTGACAGCCATTCTAGTTAGGTTGTGAAGCAGTATCTCCTTGTGGTTTCCTTTTGCATTTCCCTAGTGACTAAGGATATTGAGCATCTTTTCATGTGCATGTTAAACCATTTGTTTATCTTCTTTGGTGAAACGTTTATTGAGATATTTTGCCCTTTAAAAATTTTTTTTTGCAACTTCTTCCAGGAAGGCACTCATTTTAAAAATTGGGTATTTATTGACCGGGCGCAGTGGCTCATGTCTGTAATAATCCCAGCACTCTGGGAGGCCGAGGTGGGCAGATCACAAGGTCAAGAGATCGAGATCATCTTGGCCAACATGGTGAAACCACGTCTCTACTAAAAATGCAAAAATTAGCTGGGCATGGTGGTATGCACCTGTAGTCCCAGCTACTTGGGAGGCTGAGGCAGGAGAATTGCCTGAACCCGGGAGGCGGAGGTTGCAGTGAGCCAAGATCATCACGCCTCTCCAAAAACAAGATAAGTGATTTGCAAATATCTTCTCCCAGTCTCTCTCATTTATTTGTATGTTCTTAACAGTGCTTCTTGTTTTTTTTTTTTTTTTTGGAGACAGGGTCTCACTCCATCACCTAGGCTGGAGTGGAGTGGCGCGATCCCAGCTCACTGCAACCTCTACCTCCCGGGTTCCCACCTCCACCTCCAGAGTAGCTGGGACTACGGGCGCCACCAAGCCTGGCTAATTTTTACATTTTTCTTTCTTTAGAGACAGTGTCTCCCTATGTTGCCAGGGCTAGTACGGAACACCTGGGCTCAAGCAGTCCTCCCACCATAGTCTCTCTAGTAGCTGGAACCACAGGCACACCCAGTTAATTTAAAACGTTTTTTGTTTTTTTTTTTTATGTAGAGGAAGGGTCTTACTATGTTTCCCAGGCTGGTCTTGAACTTCTGAGCGCAGCCTCTCAAAGTGCTGGGATTACAGGCGTGAGCCACAGAGCCCCGCCTGAGAAAGTCTTAAAAACCACAATTAAGAAACTTGGTTGAAACCCTTAGCTCCCTTTTAATGTCAACAGACCCTTCTCTTCAGACCCTTCTGGAGGCTAAATTATGGTCCAGATTGAATTATTCAAATAACTTGAACCTGGGAGGCGGAGGTTGCAGTGAGCCAGGATCCCAGGATCATGCCACTGCACTCCAGCTTGGACAACAGAGTGAAACTCCGTCTCAAAAAAAAAAAAAATATTCAAATAAACTTTATGTCTCTGTTCTCATGTATCCCTATTTATCTTTGTATTCTGAGTTCCTAACATAGTGACTGACACATAACACTTCTTTAAAATATGTTAAATTGCAATTTTAAGGCCAGGTGCAGTGACTCACGCCTGTAATCCCAGCACTTTGGGAGGCCGAGGTGGGTGGGTCACTTGAGGTTAGCAGTTCGGGCCAACATGGTGAAACCCTATCTCTACTAAAAAATACAAAAATTAGCTGGGCGTGGTGGCGCACACGTGTAATCCCAGCTACTCAGGAGGCTGAGGGATGAGAATCACTTGAACCCAGGAAGCGGAGGTTGCAATGAAACGAGATTGTGCCACAGCGCTCCAGTCTGGGCGACAGAGCAAGACTCTGTAGAAAGAAAGAGAAAGAGAGAGGGAAGGAGGGAGAGAAAGAAATTATAAGCATAAACGTGGAGGGCATTTTTGCAACCCCAATATGGGTTTCAAACTAGCCAAGTAGCAAACGTTAGTTATAAACTGTACAATTGGCTTTTTTTTTTTTTTTTTTTTTAGATGGAGTTTCACTCTTGTTGCCCAGGCTGGAGTGCAATGGCGTGATCTCAGCTCACCGCAACCTCCACCTCCCGGGTTCAAGCGATTCTCCTGCCTCAGCCTCCTGAATAGCTGGGATTACAGGCATGCACCACCATACCCAGCTAATTTTGTATTTTTAGTATACATGGGGTTTCTCCGTGTTGGTCAGGCTGGTCTCACCTCAGGTGATCAGCCTGCCTCGGCCTCCAAAAGTGCTGGGATTATAGGCGTGAACCACCACACCTGGTGGCTTTCTTGTTAACGAATCAGATTGCATGCTTCCGTTAATTCAGTCTTAGTCATGCTTACTGTAAAAAAGGATGGTATAAATATTTATGAGCTAGAAGTAATAGCAACAGCTGGAGTTTGAATGGGAAGGTGCACAGGTGAATTTCAGAGACAGAAGGGCAGCATTAACGGAAACGTTCCTAATTACTAATTGTTTTGCTCTTGGTCTATAATCAGTGGATTAGTTTCTTTACCACATGGGATAGTCCCTTGGTGCCCATCCTATAGCATGGCTCCTGATTTGTAAAGACATCTGTCTTCTAAGGAGCATCGCATGTCTTTGCTGTTCTTCTGTCTCGTAATCTTACTAATAATCAAGTCCTAAAACAAATGGATTTTTCCAGTTCACACTATAGGAGAAGGGTTACTGGGCCTAGAAACTCAATTTTCTAATCAGGCTTCACTTTAAACGTCGTACAGTCAGCCGGGCGTGGTGGCTCATGCCTGTAATCCCAGCACTTTGGGAGGCCGAGGCGGGTGGATCACCTGAGGTCAGGAATTTGAGACCAGCCTGATCAACATGGTGAAACCCCGTCTCTACTAAAAATACAAAAATTAGCCAGGTGGTGATTAGTGTGGTGGTGAGTGCCTGTAATCCCAGCTACTCGGGAGGCTGAGGCAGGAAAATTGCTTGAACCCAGGAGGCAGAGGTTGCAGTGAGCTGAGATTATGCCATTGCACTCCCACCTGGGCAACACAGTGAGCCTCCTTCTCAAAGAAAACAAACAAACAAAAAAAAACCATTCTACAGTCATAGCCCTCTAGAGTCATATACTTTAAAACAGAACAGGCCGGGTGTGGTGGCTCACACCTGTAATCCCAGCACTATGGGAGGCTGAGGCAAGCAGATCACGAGATCAGGAGATCGAGACCATCCTGGCCAACATGGTGAAACCCCGCCTCTCCTAAAAATACAAAAAAAAAATTAGCCTGGGTGTGGTGGTGGGCACCTGTAGTCCCAGCTACTCAGGAGGCTGAGGCAGGAGAATCACTTGAACCCGGGAGGCAGAGGTTGCAGTGAGCCGAAATAGCGCCACTGCACTCCAGCCTGGGTAACAGAGCGAGATTCCGTCTCAAAAAAAAAAAAAAAGAAGAGGCCGGGCACGGTGGCTCATGCCTGTAATCCCAGCACTTTGGGAGGCTGAGGCGGGCGGATCACAATGTCAGGTGTTCGAGACCAGCCTGACCAACATGGTGAAACCCTGTCTCTACTAAAAATACAAAAAAATTAGCCGGGTGTGGTGGTGCACCCCTGTAATCCCAGCTATTCAGGAGGCTGAGGTAGGAGAATTGCTTGAACCTGGGAGGCGGAGGTTGCGGTGAGCCGAGATTGTGCCACTGCGCTCCAGCCTGGGCGACAGAGGGAGATTCCGTCTCAAAAAAAGAAAAAAAAAAAAAAAGAAGAGGCATATTGGCCAAAGTCGACTAGGTTGGACTTTGTTCAAAGATAAGGTAACAGTGTGTGTGTGTGCATGCGTGTGTTTTAAACATTTTAATGTGCGCCTAAGTGTGACAACTTGAATTTTGTAGTGCAAAGGTTTGGCAGTAGTAGCATTCACAGACAAGTCATGTCTTCACATTTTCAACATAAGTGATTCTGGCCAGGTGCAGTGGCTCACGCCTGTAATCCCAGCACTTTGGGAGGCCGAGGTAGGCAGATCACCTGAGGTCAGGAGTTTGAGACCAGCCTGGCCAATATGGTGAAACCCTAGCCTAGCTCTACTAAAAATATAAAAATTAGTCGGGCGTGCTGGTGCATGCCTGTAATCCCAGCTACTCGGGAGGCTGAGGCAGAAGAATTGTTTAAATCCGAGAGGCAGAGGTTGCAGTAAGCTGAGATCGCTCCATTGCACTCCAGCCTGGGCGACAAGGGCGAGACTCCATCTCAAAAACAAAAACAAAACAAAAGTGATTTTTTTGGTAAAAAGCCAAAACAAAATTTAATGGTAGAACATGTTTTTAAAGTAAATGTATCCCTATTCATTTGCGCCAGGCTTTTCTCATTTGTACATACAATTTCTTCAAATACTTCAGTGAGTACTTCATAATACTTAAGTGAATTCTTCATAATACTTAAGTGAAGTCTTCATAACAACACAATGTACACACAAGCTCTTATTCACACAGTACGTGTTTATTAGAGTTGATTTGGCAGAGATTTTCACTTTATTTTTATTTTAGTTTTTTTGAGACAGAGTCTTGCTCTGTTGCCCAGGCTGAAGTACAGTGGCATGATCTCTGCTCACTGCAACCTCTGCCTCCTGGGGGTTCAAGTGATTCTCCTGCCCCAGCCTCCTGAGTAGCTGGGATTACAGGTGTGTGCCACCACACCTGGCTAATTTTTTTTTGTATTTTTAGTGGAGATGGAGTTTCACCATGTTGGCCAGGCTGGTCTCGAACTCCTGACCTCAGGTGATGCACCTGCCTCAGCCTCCTAAACTGCTGGGTAATTACAGGCATGAACCACTATGCCTAGCCAAGATTTTCACTTTCTGTAGTCCAAAATATATTTTCATTTTCAGAGATGTCTATGGATATAATTTACACCTAATAGCTATTAGACTTTGTTAATGATTACTTATCTCATTTTGTTTAAAGCAGGGTTTTCTTCACCTTGGTTATATTGACATTTTGGACTGAGTAATTTTTTCTTTGGGTATCCTGTGCCTTGTGGGATATTTAGCAGCATCCCTGGCCTCTAAGCACTAGATGCCAGTAGCACCTCCCACCCCACAAGTGTGAATACCAACAATGTCTTCGGACATTGCCAAATGTTTCCTGCCCCCTCAAAACTGCCCCCTTTTAAGAACCATTTGTTTAAAACAAATAAAAACTACATTGAGCTGGGTACAGAGGCTCAGGCCTGTAATCCCAGTACTTTGGGAGGCAGAGGTGGGTGGATTGCTTGAGCCCAGGAGTTGGAGACCAGCCTAGGCGATAGCAAAACTCCGTCTCTACTAAAAGTAAAAACAAACAAAAAAAATTAGCCCAGCATGGTGGCACATGCCTGTAATCCCACCTACTTGGGAGGCTGAAGTGGGAGGATCACTTGAGCCTGAGAGGCAGAGATCGCACCACTGCGCTCCAGCCTGGCCTACAGAGTAAGACCCTGTCTCAAAAAACAGAAAAATAAAAGAACGCCTACATTGTCTCCTGGGTGAGGAAACTTCTTTATACTTTTTGTATAGGATAGGGCTCTGTATTTGTTAATCTCTATGGACAAATAAAGTCTTATTTGAAAGGTTAACAGGCATTGTTGTTAAAATACATTTCAAACTCAAGGATGGACCAGCCTCGGCAACATGGTGAAACTCCAACTCTACAAAAAGTACAAAAAATTAGCTGGGTTCCAGCTATTCTGGAGGCTGAGGCAGGAGGATCCCCTGGGCCCAGGGAGGTTGAGGCTGCAGTGAGTGGTGATCACACCACTGCACTCCAGTGGCATCAGAGTGAGACCCTGTCTCAAAAAAAAAAAAAAAAGAGAAACCAAAGGATGGAACGAAGCAACGCTTGCTCAAAGTGGAATCTCAGGACATAAAGGAAACTTCTTGGCTGCTATCCTGTCTTTTATTATTGTTTTCTTTTTGTCCACCAGGAGGTTCATGTCTTTTATTACTATAGAAGAAAATCAGACATGGATAATCTCTATAGTATAAATTCATTCAACATAGAAGAAAAATAATTCCTTCAGGCCGTTTTCAGTAAAACCTAGGATGGGGAGGTAGCAGTAACTGCATTTTCTGTATAAAGGAATAATTTAAAACACCTCACTGATGTGCTCTGTCTGAGAATGTTTATTAAATAATAATATATTATTATTATTATTTGAGACAGAGTCTTGCTCTGTTGTCCAGGCTGGACTGCAGTGGTGCGATCTCGGCTCACTGCAACCCCTGCCTCCTGGGTTCAAGCGATTCTCCTGCTTCAGCCTCCCGAGTAACTGGGATAACAGGTGTGCACCACCACGCCCAGCTAATTTTTAAAATATTTTTAGTAGAGGCTGGGGTTTTACCATATTTGCTAGGCTGGTCTCGAACTCCTGATCGCGTGATCTGCCCACCTTGGCCTTCCAAAATGTTGGGATTACAAGCATGAGCCACTGTGCCCGGCCCAATTATATATTATTATACCTGATTTCTCAATATTGTGTTTGTAGCATATCAGGGATCATTCTAAACTGCTGATTTTCATTGCTGGTAGTTATGAGATTGGGCTGAATTTCTAAGACCACCCCTTAGAAGTTGGTTTTCCAAACAAATGCCTCATAATGGTTTTTGTTGCCATTTCTCTCCTAAAAAATTCAAAGAGGTGAAAAAATCTAGGTGACTAGATTCTAAGCCATCTCTTATCATAGCTCTCTCAACTGGGGCCCTGTGTCCCGGTTTATTTAGTCAATTAGCCAGGCATGAACTGACTCAGGAGCAGCTCCGGGGCTAGCCTAGATGGGGCAAAGAGGCTGAACTATCTGGGGGAACAGGTTGTTCATGTTTGGGTTGCTGCCCTGCATCTTTTTTGTTTGGTTGGTTTTTTGGGACGGGATCTTGCTCTGTCACCCAGGCTAGAGTGCTGTGGCACAAACCCAGCTCACTGCAGCCTCAACCTCCTAGGCTCCAGGTGATCCTCCTGCCTCAGCCCAGCCTCCCCAAGTAGCTGGGACTACAGGCACACACCACCATGCCTGGGTAATTTTTTTTTGTATTTTTTGTACAGGGGCTTCCTATGTTGTCCAGGCTGGCCTCGAACTTTTGGGCTCAAGCAATCCTCCCGCCTCAGCCTCCCCAAGTGCTGGGATTACAGGCGTGAGCCACTGTGCCTGGCTGTCCTGTATTTTTTATGAAACATTGATTCCTCTAATTCCTGAGGGTTCATGAATGACAGGGCATGTGTGATTCTCCAAAAGAACTCCCTTTTTCTGCTCTTTGATAAAACAAATGTTTAAAACTTGTAAGATTTTAAAGCCCCTTAAGTATAAGTGATTGGCTACAAATTCCATCTAAGACCAATCTCTTTGATAAATAATTTTAGAGGTGAGAACTTAGAAACAGCAGAAAGTCTCTCCACGTTAACGATTCATTGTGGTTAGCTGTTCACCCAGTCATTCCATCGCTTTACATTTATGGGACCAAAAGACACGGAAGAAGCCTATCACTCTGGAACAGTCTGAAACTATTGCTCTGACAACAAACTGAATGAGTTGTTTCTATGTTGTTTCCATTTAGGGCACCTCTGTACTGTGATCACGCAAGTATTGACTGACACAGATTCGTGACCAAGATCTAACTTCTGGAAACAACAACTAGCCTTGTATTTATTAACTACTGGAGTATTTTAAGCAAACTTTACCCCTGTATGTGGGGGAAAATAAGCTGGAGGAATTATGCTTAATTCTCGTGTGACTTAGGAGGAAAAAGCCAGCCTCTGCCTAGGCTTGTTCAAGCATAATGCAGTGTGAGCATATTCTGTTACCTCCAGGAATCCATTATTTATGTGGCGACTGAGTGACATCCACGAGACAACCTCAATAGTGTGACACCCCGAGTTCACCCACTATGGGCCTTGCAATCGAGAAAACACAACACAGACTGGAGTCCTCAAAGAGCCAGCCTCAGTCTTAATGCCTTACATTTGCTGTATTTTAATTTTACAAAGTGCTTTCACAAGATTTTTTTTTTTTTTTTTTTTTCCTGAGATGAAGCTCTCGCTGTGTCACCTAGGCTGGAGTGCAGTGGCGCAATCTCGGCTCACTGCAACCTCCACCTCCTGGATTCAAGTGATTCTCCTGCCTCAGCCTCCTGAGTAGCTGGGATTACAGGCACATACTATCGTGCCCAACTAATTTTTGTATTTTTAGTAGAGACAGGCTTTCACAATGTTGGCCAGGCTGGTCTTGAACTCCTGACTTCAGGTGATCCGCCCTTCTTGACCTCCCAAAGTGCTGGGATTACAGGCGTGAGGCACTGTGCCCAGCCCACAAGATCTTATTTTATGTTAACCTCTTAGGAACATGTTCAAACCATTGCCCAGAAAGGAAAAGGAACTAACATTACCATATGCCTACAGATCCACATGCTAGGCTTAGTTTTATCTAAATTAAGCTGGTCAGATAATATTAAATAGGAGGATAAAGATCAAAGTTCATTACTTGCCAGGGAGTTTGAGTTGTTAATAATCTGATATGGAATTCGAGGAGGAAGAAGACAAAGCTCATGCTTTGTCAGTCTATGACTCCTTTGATCAGAATGCTTAGCTCATCTCATTTCCTAAGATCTTCCCAATTAGTCATAGTACAAAATAGAAGAGCAGATTCGTTTCACAGCAAGTATATTATTAATGTTACCTTGCTAGATTCCAATAGAAGTAAAACAAATATTTCATTTTGATTTTTTTTGAGATGGAGTATCGCCCTGTCACCCAGGCTGGAGTGCAATGGTGCCATCTCGGCTCATTACAACCCCCACATCCCAGATTCAAGTGATTCTCCTGCCTCAGCCTCCCAAGTAGCTGGGACTACAGGTGCACGCCACCACGCCTGGCTAGTTTTTGTATCTTTAGTAGAGACGGGGTTTCACCATGTTGGCCAGACTGGTCTTGAACTCCTGACCTCAGGCAATCCACCTACCTTGGCCTCCCAAAGTGTTGGGATTACAGGCATGAGCCACCATGCCCAGCCAGTAAAACAAATATTTAAAAAAACCATTTACCAGGCTCTCCATAAATTACATTAAATGCTGACCATCTTGTTGAGGGTTAGAAATCCTTGAAACACGGCCAGGTGCGGTGGCTCACACCTGTAATCTCAGCACTTTGGGAGGCCGAGGCAGGTGGATCACAAGGTCAGGAGTTCAAGACCAGCCTGGCCAAGATGGTGAACCCCCTATCTCTACTAAAAATACAAACAAATTAACCAGGCGCGGTGGCAGGTGCCTGTAATCCCGGGTACTCAAGAGGCTGAGGCAGGAGAATCGCTTGAACCTGGGGCGGGGGTTGCAGTGAGCTGAGATTGCGCCACTGCACTCCAGCATGGGTGACACAGCGAGACTCTGTCTCAGGAAAAAAAAGAAAAAATCCTTGAAACACTATACTGCATTCTGATCTTTCTTTCTTTTTTTTAAGATGGAGTTTCACTCTTATTGCCTAGGATGGAGTGCAATGGTGTGATCTTGGCTCATTGCAACTTCCACCTCGTGGGTTCAAGCAATTCTCCTGTCTCAGCCTTCCAAATAGCTGGGATCAGAGCATGCGCTTTCATGCCCGACTAATTTTGTAGTTTTATTAGAGACGGGGTTTCACCATGTTGGTTAGGCTGGTCTCGAACTCCTGACCTCAAGTGGTCCACCTACCTTGGCCTCCCAACATGCTGGGATTACAGGCGTGAACCACCATGCCTGGCCTGCATTCTGATCTTTCGTCATAAAGAAGTAATTTTATTTAATTTCTTATGTCATTATTTTAATGATGAGCTTAAGAAGTTTGGTCTTTGGGGTGAGGATATTCTTACTCAATGAGTTATGTCAAAGCTTCCCAACCTTTTTCACATTCTGGCACATCTATACCATGACAGTATTCGTGCATCTACATGTGGTTGGAAGTGACCATCCAAGAGCTGGCTTTCCCGAGGGAATCAATTTCACTGGTTGGAAAGTTTTGCTGTTGATTATCTCCCAGCTGAGTGCTCTGGGACAAACTTGTGTTAAATGCTGCAGGTCCCCTTGGGCAGATGGCTCTAACTAGGGCGGCATGAGCACCACTGTAGCACCAAGAGTGAAAACTGATGGTTTTTTTCGTTTTTGTTTTTTGAGATGGAGTTTCGCTCTTGTTGCCCAGGCTGTAATGGTGCAATCTTGGCTCACCACAACCTCCGCCTCCCGGGTTCAAGCAATTCTCTTGCCTCAGCCTCCCGAGTAGCTAGGATTACAGGCACGTGTCACCATACCCGGCTAATTTTGTACTTTTAGTATACATGGGGTTTCTCCACGTTGGTCAGGCTGGTCTCGAACTCCCAACCCAACCTCTGGTGATCCACTCGCCTCGATCTCCCAAAGTGTTGAGATTACAGGCGTGAGCCACTGCTCCCGGCTGTGAAAACTGATTTTTAAAAACTTTTTTAGGCTGTGTGCGGTGGCTTACGCCTGTAATCCCAGCACTTTGGGAGACCGAGGTGGGTGGATCACCTGAGGTCAGTAGTTCGAGACCAGCCTGGCCAACATGGTGAAACCCCATCTCCACTAAAAAAATAAAAATTAGCCGGGTGTGGTGGTGCATGCCTGTAGTCCTGGCTACTCAGGAGGCTGAGGCAGGAGAATCGCTTGAACTCGGGATGTGGAGGTTGCAGTGAGCCAAGAACCCACCATTGCACTCCAGCCTGGGCGATAAGAGTGAAACTCCGTCAAAAAAAAAAAAAAAGAAAGAAAGGAAAAGAAAACTTTTGTAGAGGCTTAATGCAGTTTTCTTCATTTCTTCTAAAGGTCTCAGCCTAATCAGTTCTGTAATAGGAGCCTTGTTTCAACAGCAAGTCAGAATTTGGATTCTGTGGGTGCTTGCATATGTATGTTTTTTATTTAAAGCAATGACATGAATCGATGTCTTTTAAAAATACTGCTTAGAGTCTAAGCTTTTCAATGCACTGAAGCTTAAATATACTTGATAATAGGCCGGGTGCGGTGGCTCAAGCCTGTAATCCCAGCACTTTGGGAGGCCGAGACAGGCGGATTACGAGGTCAGGAGATCGAGACCATCCTGGCTAACATGCTGAAACCCCGTCTCTACTAAAAAATACAAAAAACTAGCCGGGCGCGGTGGCGGGCACCTGTAGTCCCTGCTACTCGGGAGGCTGAGGCAGGAGAATGGCGTAAACCCGGGAGGCAGAGCTTGCAGTGAGCTGAGATCCGGCCACTGCACTCCAGTCTGGGCGACAGAGCAAGACTCCATCTCAAAAAAAAAAAAAAGAAAAAAAAAAACTTGATAATAATCATTTTGGACAGCCAAGGAGACTTCCTGAAAACTTAACTAAAATAATACCTTGAAAAGTGAACACCTTTCACTGATTTCACTGAGATGGTTTTGATTTAGTTTGAATTCTATCCATAATATGGAACCTGTAGTGACCCTGTCCTGAGGTCCATTTTTTTTTTTTGAGACAGTGTCTCACTCTGTCACCCAGGCTGGAGTGCAATGGTACAACCTCGGCTCACTCCAACCCCCACCTCCCAGGTTCAAGTGATTCTCCCACCTCAGCCTCCCAAGTAGCTGGGACTATAGGCGCCCGTCACCATGCCTGGCTAATTTTTGTATTTTTAATAGAGATGGGGTTTCACCAAGTTGCCCAAGCTGGTCTTGAACTCCTGACCTCCTGTGATTGGCCTGCCTCGGCCTCCTAAAGTGCTGGGATTACAGGCATGAGCCACTGTGTCCAGCCCTGAGGTCTAAACAAACATACAAATATTTTTTCTACTCAGCAATTTGGGATCCTTCCTGGCCACACTGATAGATGTCCAGGGAGAACGTAAATCCCCTGATGTTTTTCCAAAATGCTAGTGCCCCATTAGCGTAAGTGGTGATTGAAAATAAGCAATTTCATGGAAAGCATTGTGATGGCTGTAAATCCGATGGCAACCTTTTTGACCTCATCCATGCCAACTCTGCCCTAGGAATGCTATTAAAATTCTCCTTCGGTGATGAGAAACGTGACCATTGCGTCTGGCTGAGTTCACAAGAGAGAGTAAAGATTCCTAAATGTAGAACTATGAAGACATCCAGATTGTTCTGCTTTTAAGAATAGGAGTGTTATCAATAAGACCAGCTTCCATTTTAATACCAAAAGAGAACTCATTCAAATTTTTTTAACTTGCCCTTTAATGAGTAAAAATAAAAATCCCTCACAAATCAAGGTTACTCAGTAGCCAATAGCCTAAAATGAAATTTTATTTTTTCTTGTTCACATAGTTTTGTTTTTTTCCCCTTCTCTGTTCTGAATTCTCTCAGTTGAGCTTTGACGACAGGGAAAGAAAAAAAAAAAAGGCGTATTTCTCCTCATGCCCCTGTCTCACCCCAGTAAAAAGTAGGAGAAAAAGAATACACAGATTAAAACAGAATTGTATTATCCATTCACTTTTGTGTTATCAGGTGAACTTAATTCACTCCAGAACAGTCACAGAGACAAAGACAGGCAAGCTGGGTTTTAGGCTCTCACCCTTGACACTCCAAATTGTGCTGGGAGTGACCAAGGCTTTGTTAAAAACGGCCCTAAGGGTATATGCACTGCCTCAGCTGCCTTGGGCTGCCTGCCCTGGGCTCCTCCACCAGGGCCAGCCCCAACAGGTCTTTAGTTGGAGGTAGAGGTTCTGCTGTTATTTCCCAGGTGAGCTAGAAGCAGGTGAGTAGCAAGCACTCTCTAAGACTGCTCTTTATTGTGTGGTGACAAGTTTCACAATTGTGCTGATGATCCGGGATCCTCGAGGACACGTACACAGATCAATGCTTGGGTTTTTAATTTTATCCTGGAGAAGCTGATCAAGTTCGCAACGAAGCTCCTTTACCAATTCAGCCACCTAAAATGAAAACTACAATTTGAGCAGTGCTTGGAGAAACAGGCAGGATAGGTTATTGGAGGGAAATACCCCAGTTATGATTACCATTATTTATATTTCTGATATAATTTTAACTCCATTAGGAACAAAAAACGTAAACACATTTTGATTTTGTAGTAGACTAAATGAGGTCCATTATAAAAAAGTGCCTCTATCACATCTCATCTAAAGAAAAGATTTGGGCCGGGCGCAGTGGCTCACACCTGTAATCCCAGCACTTCGGGAGGCCGAGGCGGGTGGATCATGAGGTCAGGAGTTCAAGACCAGCCTGACCAATGTGAGAAACCCCGTCTCTACTAAAAATACAAAATTAGCTGGGCATGGTGGAGCATGCCCGTAATCCCAGCTACACGGGAGGCTGAGGCAGGAGAATCGCTTGAACCCAGGAGGCGGAAGTTGCGGTGAGCCAAGATCGTGCCATTGCACTCTAGCCTGGGCAACAAGAGCGAAACTCCATCTCAAAAAAAAAAAAAAAGGAAAAGAAAATTTACTGATCACAGAATACCTTGTCTCAAAAAAAAAAAAAAAAAGTGGTAGATAGGTTGGGCGCGGTGGCTCACGCCTGTAATCCCAGTACTTTGGGAGACTGAGGCAGGCGGATCACCTGAGGTTGGAATTCGAGACCAGCTTGAGAAACCCCATCTCTACTAAAAACACAAAATTAGCCGCGCGTGGGGGCACATGCCTGTAATCCCAGCTATTCGGGAGGCTGAGGCAGGAGAATTGCTTGAACCCGGGAAGTGGAGGTTGTGGTGAGTCGAGATGGCACCATTGCACTCCAGCCTGGGTAGCAAGAGCAAAACTCTATCTCAAAAAAAGAAAAAAAAAAAAAAGTGGGCTGGGCTCAATGGCTCACGCCTGTAATCCCAGCACTTTGGGAGGCCAAGGAGGGCAGACCATGAGGTCAAGAGTTTGAGACCAGCCTGTCCAATATGGTGAAACTCCATCTCTAATAAAAATACAAAAATTAGCTGGGCGTGGTGGCTCACGCCTGTAATCCCAGCACTTCGGGAGGCCGAGGCAGGCAGATCACCTGAGGTCAGGAGTTCAAGACCAGCCTGACCAACATGGAGAAACCCTGTCTCTACTAAAAATACAAAATTAGCCAGGGCAGTGGCGCATGCCTGTAATCCCAGCTACTCGGGAGGCTGAGGCAGGAGAATCGCTTGAACATGGGAGATGGAGGTTGTGGTGAGCCGAGATTGTACCATCGCACTCCAGCCTGGGCAACAAGAGCAAAACTCCGTCTCAAAAAAAAAAAAAAAAAAAGCCAGGCGTGGGCATGGTGGCGTGTGTCTATAGTCCCAGTTACTCAGGATGCTGAGGCAGGAGAATTGCTTGAATCTGGGAGGCGGAGGTTGCAGTGAACCGAGATGGCGCCACTGTACTCCAGCCTAGGCGACGGAACAAGACTCCATCTCAAAAAAAAAAAAAAAAAAAAAAAGTGGAAGATATTAGATGAATCAAAAATCTCTGTAGCTTTGGGATACACTGTATGCTTTTATGGCATTTTGTTTATGCTGATGCTGTGGCACTGCAGACGTCTTCCCAACATCTGTTTTGCCCCTTCCCCACTGTATGGGAACCATGCAGTTTGGACCCTGCTCTAACTCACGTTCACACTGTGAGCCTTGCCAGGGTGAATGGCTCAGGTACTCCACGTCTTCAAGTTCAGGACATCCCTTTGGTCACAGGAATTGGTTTAGGAGGGCAGCTTTGATTGAGCTTGTAGGCAAGAAAGTTTCTGGTTCTTCTGGATGGTATGCTGCATACATGTGACGCCAGGAACTATTGCAAGCCCTTCGATACCACTAGGTTAACCACATTTTTGTCACCACTGAACTGCTAAATCAAACCAACCTTGCCTGGCCTTGACCTGGACTGTCCAGTAAGGTAGCCACTAGTCACAAGTGGCTTATCTAATGTCTACATGAAATGTGGCCAGCCCAAACTGAGATGTGCTGTGAACATAAAATATATACCCGATTTTGAAGACTTAATATGAAAAGGTAATGTGGCCGGGCGCGGTGGCTCAAGCCTGTAATCCCAGCACTTTGGGAGGCCGAGACGGGTGGATCACGAGGTCAGGAGATCGAGACCATCCTGGCTAACACGGTGAAACCCCGTCTCTACTAAAAAATACAAAAAACTAGCCGGGCGAGGTGGCGGGCGCCTGTAGTCCCAGCTACTCGGGAGGCTGAGGCAGGAGAATGGCGTGAACCCAGGAGGCGGAGCTTGCAGTGAGCTGAGATCCGGCCACTGCACTCCAGCCTGGGTGGCAGAGCGAGACTCCGTCTCAAAAAAAAAAAAAAAAAAAAAAGGTAATGTAAACAATCTCAATAATTTTTATATTGATTACATGTTAAAATTAAAACATTTTGGATGTATTAGGTTAAATAAAATATACTAAGATTAATTTCATCTATTTCTTTTTACTTTTAAAAATGTGGCTACTGGAACAATTAAAATTACATATGTGGGTCACATTGTATTTCTGTTGGACACTGCTGCTCTAGACTTTAAAGTTAAATATGCCAATCAATTTCTTTTAATGTTTGAGTTGGCATATCTGCTTCTTGTAACATAAGAATTCTAACAGATGCAGATGTTAAAATGAAATTTTATTTATTTCTTCTTTTGAGACAGAGTTCCACTCTGTCACCCAGGCTGAAGTGCAGTGGTGCAATCATGGCTCACTGAAGCCTCGACCTCTTGGGCTTGAGCAATCCTCCTACCTCAGCCTCTGGCAGCTGGGATTACAGGTGTCTACCTGAAGTTTTATCTATCTATCTATTTATTTATTTGATACGGATTCTCATTCTGTCACCCAGGCTGAAGTGCAGTGGTGCGATCTCGGCTCACTGCAACCTCTGCCTCCTAGGTTCAAGCGATTATCCTGTCTCAGCCTCCTGAGTAGCTGGGATTATAGGCACCCACCACCACGCCCAGCTAATTTTTTTTTTTTTTTTGTATTTTTATGTATTCATTTTTTTGAGATGGAGTTTCCCTCTTGTCGCTCAGGCTGGAGTGCAATGGCGTGATCTCGGCTCACTACAACCTCTGTCTCCTGGGCTCAAGAGATTCTCCTGCCTCAGCATCCTGAGTAGCTGGGATTACAGGTGCCCGCTACCACATCTGGTTAATTTTTTTGTAATTTTAGTCGAGATGGGGTTTCACCATCTTGGCCAGGCTGGTCTCGAACTCCTGACCTCAGGTGATCTGCTCATCTCGGCTTCTCAAAGTGCTGAGATTACAGGCGTGAGCCACCGCACCTGGCTGAAGTTTCGTTTCTTAAATATGTACTCTCCATGAAATGTTTTTCACAGGGACTCCATATAGTGAATAATTGAGACCTGAGAATAAATGAAGAATTCAGACCCATTATCTTTTTCTCAAAATAGTAGCGGTGCAATCAGGGTGGTTTTTATTTATTTTTGCTTATCTGTATTTTCTGACTTTTCTTTGGTGAACATCTATTATTTATATAACAATAAGGAAGGTCCAGCACCCTCACTTCACAGTTTCTGTCCTAGCCTTTTATACCAACCGCAGCCCACTCCAGAAGAGTTCCCTTCTGGAACTCTTACTAGGGCTCCACTCCTGGCCTCACTGCAGCCTCATTCTTTCTTAGTATCCCAGTGTAGACCATCATTCTTTTTTTTTTTTGAGACAGAGTCTCACTCTGTTGCCCAGGCTGGAGTACAACGGCATGCTCTTGGCTCACTGCAGCCTCTGCCCCCTAAGTTCAAGCGATTCTCATGTCTCAGCCTCCTGAGTAGCTGGGATTACAGGCACCCACCAACGTGCCCAGCTAATTTTTGTATTTTTAGTAGAGATGGGGTTTGACCATGCTGGCCAGACTGGTCTCAAACTCCTGGCCCCAAATGATCTGCCCACCTCAGCCTCCCAAAGTGCCGGGATTATAGGTGTGAGCCACTGGGCTTGGCCGCCGTCATTCATTTTTAATTAGGTCTGTTACCTTGGTTCCTAGAGGAATGCCCTTGACTTCATAACTTCATATTGTCAAAGTCCCTCATGACCTGAGCTTCATAGAACAGACCAATTCTCCGTTTACCTGATGGGAAGCAGCTACAAAACGGATCCAACCATCATCCAGGGAGACAACGAACTCTCCTCTTTGAAGCTGCACATTCACTTGGCCTCCTCCAAACAAGACCAGTGGGTACACAGACACCATGCTGCAGTCTCGGATGAATACCCGACTAGTTTTTATCTTCTCGTGGTACAACAGGTAGGGGCTGTCAAAGTGTCTCACCTGTAACAAAAAACCTCAGATGATGACAGTGATGTCACTGGCAACAAAAAGGGAACACCCCCACCAGTCCAGGATTTAAATCCAGGATTTAAATACTG
The DNA here is from genome assembly GCF_007565055.1 of Rhinopithecus roxellana. Classification (NCBI taxonomy): domain Eukaryota; kingdom Metazoa; phylum Chordata; class Mammalia; order Primates; family Cercopithecidae; genus Rhinopithecus; species Rhinopithecus roxellana. The sequence continues at coordinate 80,962,746 of NC_044565.1, forward strand.
CCTGTCCATTAATGACTCCCCAAATTTATCTATAGCCCGTGACTTTCCTGAGCTCCAGATTTGCATGTGTAACTATTGACTTGCCATCTCTTCTTGGACATTTAATAAGTATCTCACACTTCTTGTGTTAAAAAAAAAAAAAAAAAAAAACAACTTTTGTTTTTTATATTTTTTCCTAGAGATAGGGTCTCACCATGTTGCCCAGGCTGGTCTTGAACCCCTGGGCTCCAGCAATCCTTCTGCCTTGGCCTCCCAAATTGCTGGGATTACAGGTGTGAACCACTGTGCCTGGCCCAGATGGAATTCTTGATTCTTCTTCCTTGCAGTGTTCCCTATCTCTGGAAATGACGCTCCCATTCACCCAGGGGCTCAGGCCCCTAACTGAGGAGTCATCATTGACTATTCTTTTCCCCCTCACACCATCTACATTGTCACTAAGTCCAGTCAGCTCTTTTCAAAATACAAAATGCCTTGACATATTCTCACCACTTCTACAGCTACCAAATTTTTTTTTTTTTTTTTTTTGAGATGGAGTTTCGCTCTTGTTGTCCAGGCTGGAGTGTAGTGGTGTGATCTCAGCTCACTGCAGCCTCTGCCCTCCGGGTTCAAGAGATTCTCCTGCCTCAGCCTCTCAAGTAGCTGGGATTATAGGCTCCTGCCACCATGCCTGGCTAATTTTTGTGTTTTTAGTAGAGACAGGGATTTCATCATGCTGGCCAGTCTGGTCTTGAACTCCTGACCTCAGGTGATCTGCCTGCCTCCGCCTCCCAAAGTCCTGGGATTACAGGTGTGAGCCACTGCACCCAGCCTTTTTTTTTTTGAGATGCAGTCTTGCTCAGTTGCCTAGGTTGGAGTGCAGTGGTGTGATCTCGGCTCACTGCAATCTCTGCCTCTTGGGTTCAAGTGATTCTCCTGCCTCAGCCTCCCAAGTAGCTGGGACTACAGGCTTGCACCACCACGCCCGGCTAATTTTTGTGCTTTTAGTAGAGATGGGGTTTCACCATGTTGGCCAGGCTGGTCTCAAACTCCTGACCTCAAGTCATCCGTCTGCCTTGGCCTTTCAAAGTGCTGGGATTACAGGTATGAGCCACTGTACCCAGCTACTAACTTAGTACAAACCATTGTCATCTCACAGAAACCACTGTGATGGCTTCTCGAGTGCTCTCCCCACTTCTATTTTTGCATTTTACAGTGTCTTTTCTACCCAGCAATCAAGGTGATCTTTTAAAAACGTAAGTCTGGCAGGGCGTGGTGGCTCATGCCTGTAATTCCAGCACTTTGGGAGACTAAGGCAGATGGATCACCTGAGGCCAAGAGTTTGAAACTGGCCTGGCTAACATGGTGAGACCCCATTTCTACAAAACTGCAAAAAGTAGTTGGGAGCGGTGACGCATGCCTATAATCCCAGCTACTCAGGGGGCTGAGGCAGGAGAATCGCTTGAACCTGGGAAGTGGAGGTTGTAGTGAGCTGAGATTGTGCCACTGCACTCCAGCCTGGGGGACAGAGAGACACTCTGTCTCAATAAATAAATAAAATAAAAATGAAAACATTAAGTTCAATTATGGCTCAAAACCCTCCAATGGTGTCCAAGGATTAAAATCTCAAGTCTTTGCCAGGGCTACCAGGTCTACCAGGTCCGCCCTGCCCCACTCTGCCCCTCGTCCCCATGCATCTCCCATCACTCTCACCCATGATCATCCCTCTCCACTGGCCTCTACGTGCACTTCCTGGAACACACCAAATACACTCCCACCTTATGGTGTTTGCACTTATGTCCTCTGCTGGAATGTTTCTCCTTTCTCTATATCTGCATGACTCGCTTTTCATTTAGGATTCGCTCAGTTGTTTTCTCCTCCTGGAGTTCTTCCCTGACCACCCCATGTGCAGGGCCCCTCTCCTGTCACTCTCTGTCTCTCTATCCTGCTCTATTTTGCTTTATAGCATTACCTGAGATTCTGTTTACTTATGTATTGCCTGTCTCCCTCACTAGAACATAAGCTCCTTGAGGGCAGAGACTGTGTCCATCTAGGTTCTTCCACTGTCCTCAATAGCCTACAACAGTGCCTGGCACAGAGTAGGTGCTAGTAGATATTACATGGATGCATGAACGATTTGGATTCTCAAAAGAGGAGTAGTTCTTTCTTGGAGAAACATGCAAAACAAACAAACAAAAGTATTAAAAAAAAAGGAGGGGGCGTGGAGCTAACTCAGGCCTGTGGTTCCTAACAGGCTGAAAGGGCAGATGACCTCCTGATCCTCAAAGTCCTCTAAGCTTAAGGAAATCCTTTCCAGGCTTTGTGAACATGGTCCTCAGTAGTTCCAGAGGATAGAGCAGCCTGAATGTTTCTAACTTGGGGACAAGGTATAGGAAGGACCATGTGAAGAGTCATGTGAGAGTGTGTGGTACACTCTGGATATGAAGATTTAAGCAGGGAATTAACATAGTCAAATAGATGTTTTGTAAAGGTAATCTGGCAGCAGTAGAGTAGTAGAAGGTTGGAGAGAGAAAGCACCAGAAGTAAGATTATTATAGAATTTCAGGCAAATGATGTTTGGGGTTCGAGCTAAGGAAGTGGTAGTGGGGATAAAAGGCAAATCTGAGATGTCAAAAAGGAGGCATTGATGGGACCTGGTAACCAACTGAGTTGGCGTAAGAAAAGAATTTGCTGATGCTTTCCAGCAGGAGAGTTCAGAAAAAAAAAAAAATGGAGGTCTGGAGAGAAGATCTAGGGTCTGTGTCTGTTTGTAAGCGGTAGTTGGGATGTGTAAGTGCTGTTGTGCGTTTGGTGGTTTAGGAAGAGTGCATGATGGTGAGAGAATAAGGACAAAGGATAGAACCACTGTTTCAGAGCAAAGGAAGAGAAGCAAATAAAGGAGATAGAGAGGATGACCAGAGAGAGAGAAGAAAGTGATATTTCAGAAGCAAAAATAACATCAAGGAGAATTTCAAGAGGAAGAGAGATTAGCAATGTCAAATACCATGTGAGAGGTGGCATGATGAGGACTAAGGGATGACACTGGCTTTGACAACTAAGAAGTTATTTGTAACTTCTGATGGGTTTAGTAAAGTGGTGGGGGCAGAAGCCTCACAGTGGCAGGCTGAGAGCTGAGGAAGTGGGATCAGCAAGAATAGGTCATTCATTTCCTTTTAAGGCACAGATTCAGTGATGTAATTAGCTCATGACTTCAATTACCATTGCAAAGAAACAATTTTATATCTGAAAGCAGGCTTGAGTACTTTTTGGTATTCAGTAGAATTTTCTTCAAATGGAAATAGTCTTTCCAGAAATAGTCCAATTTCTAGTCTGTTTATTCTTATTCAATCTTCCCTAAGACAGTGGTGCTGCTGGGCACAGCAAGTGATAGAACATGGTGTGGCTGAATTTAAGGGACTGTGTTTCCTACCCCAGGACGACCTGTAAACATTAAGTATACACCACCGTTCTGACCTGATAGTTCACTGATGAAGGGTGAATGTGTACATATCCATCGTTCTTGGTGACAAACTTCAACTCAGCCGATTTTGGTTGCATTCTGACAGCTCCAGTACTGGTCTTCTGAAATTTTCCTTCTGGGCTTTTCACCTAAACAACAAGTATTTGTAAAAATAGACGTATAATACTGGGCGACAGAGCAAGACTCCGTCTCAAAAAGAAAAAAAAAGACATATAATATATATATTCTTATAGAAAGTATCTCTTGGCACAAAAGCACAAAACCAGTCTTGCTCAGTCTTGCCTGAATAGCTTTCCTGTTTCTTCCCTTTCTTTCTTATTTTGTTTCCTTCTGAAAGCAGAACAAGCACATGCTTTTTTTGTTTTCCACCAAGAAGTGTGAATATAGGTGCAGTGGCTCTGGGTGACTATACCACATTGTGGCCATGTGGGAGAAAACTATGTCGATATTTTGGTTCTGTACTGATGATCAGGTGCTGTGACCCAGCTGATGACACTGGACCAGAGATCTGAGTATCCCAATCCCAACACCTTTCTTGTTTTGTTTTGTTTTTTTTTGGAGACTGAGTCTCACTCTGCACTCTCTCTCAGGCCAGAGTATAGTGGTGCGATCTCGGCTCACTGCAACCTCCGCCTCCCAGGTTAAAGCAATTCTCCTGCCTTAGGTTCCCAAGTAGCTGGGATTACAGGTGTGTGCCACCACACCCAGCTAATTTTTGTATTTTTAGTAGACACATGGTTTCACCGTGTTGGCAAGGCTGGTCTTGAACTCCTGACCTCAAGCAATCTGCCTGCCTTGGCCTTCCAAAGTGCTGGGATTACAGGCGTGAGCCACCGCACCCAGACCAGTAAATATCTTCTTCTTTTTTTTTTTTTTTTGAGATGGAATCTCTCTCTACTGCCCAGGTTGGAGTGCAGTGGAGCTATCTGGGCTCACTAAAAGCTCCGCCTCCTGGGTTCACGCCATTCTCCTGCCTCAGCCTCCTGAATAGCTGGGACTACAGGCGCCTGCCACCACATCAGGCTAATTTTTTGTATTTTTAGTAGAGACGGGGTTTCACTGTGTTAGCCAGGATAGTCTCGATCTCCTGACCTTGTGATCCAGCTGCCTCAGCCTCCCAAAGTGCTGGGATTACAGGCGTGAGCCACTGAGCCGGGCTTTTTTTTTTTTTTTTTTTTTGAGATGGAGTTTCGCTCTTGTTGCCCAGGCTGGAGTGCAATGGCGCAATCTTGGCTCACTGCAACCTCTACCTACTGGGTTCAAGTGATTCTCCTGCCTCAGCATCCCAAGTAGCTGGGATTACAGGCATGCACCACCATGCCCAGCTAATTTTGTACTTTTAGTGTAGATGGGGTTTCTTCATGTTGGTCAGGCTGGTCTTGAACTCCTGACCTCAGATGATCCACTTGCCTCGGTCTCCCAAAGTGTTGGGATTATAGGCGTGAGCCAATGTGTTTGGCCTTTTTTTTTTTTTTTTTTTTTTTGGAGATGGAGTCTCGTTGTGTCAGGCTGGAGTGCTGTGGCACAATCTTGGCTCACTGCAACCTCCACCTCCCAGGTTCAAGTGATTCTCCTGCCCCAGCCTCCCGAGTAGCTGGGACTACAGGCGCACGCCACCACACCCAGCTAATTTTTGTATTTTTAGTAGAGACGGGTTTTCACCATGTTGGTCAGGATGGTCTCGATCTCTTTACCTCATGATTCACCCACCTTGGCCTCCCAAAGTGCTGGGATTATAGGCGTGAGCCACTGTGTCCAGCCAGTAAATATCATTTTAATCTTCTCTTCCAAATTTATATTTTTATATATAAAAAGAAAAAACCATAAACACATAATATAAATAAAATAGCTTGAAAATGATGTATTTTCAATGATATCTTGAAAATAAACATGTCTTGAAACTAAAATAGAATCTTTTTTTATAACCTACTTTTTAAAACTTAATATATTAAGAACATTTTTCTATGTTGTGACATATTTTCCTAAAACATAATTTTCGATGGATATATAAGACCTTGTTGTAAGAATTTATAATACTTTAACCAATAAATTCCCTGTTATTTCAAATTTAGATTGTCCGCAATTATAAACATGCTGAAATATGCTGAAATGAATATTCTCCCAGCTGTATCTTTGTACAAATATGCAATTAATTATTTCCTAATAACAAATCCCTAGGAATAAAGCTGCTATCTAGAAAGGGAGTATAAACTTATATTCCTACTTAGAGTAAGAGTACTCATTTTGGGGGGGTTCATGACAGCACCAGCATTATATTTATTTATTTGCATTATTATCAAACAATTATTTATTTATTTTAATCTATTTTTGGTAGAGATGCGGTCTTGCTATGTTGCCCAGGATGGTCTTCAATTTCTGGCCTTACGCAATCCTCCCACCTGGGCCTCCAAAAATGTTGGGATTGTAGGTATGAGCCACCTTACTGGCCTATTTTTTATTTTAGGGATAGGGTCTTTCTATGTTGCCCAGGCTGGAGTGCAATGGCTATTTACAGGTACAGTCATAGCTAACTGTAGCCTTGAACTCCTGGGCTAAAGTGATCCTCCTGTCTTAGCCTCCCAAGTAACTGAGATTACCAGTGCATGGTACCACATCTGGCAGTATTATAATTTTTAAAAAGTTTTGCCTATTTATTATTTTTTGAGACAGGGTCTCACTTCTGTCACCCCGGCTGTAGTGCAGTGGCACAATCACAGATTACTGCAGCCTCAACCTCCCAGGCTCCAGTTATCCTCTCACCTCATCCTCCCGAGTAGCTGGGACTACAGGCATGCACCACCACGCCTGGCTAATTTTTAAAAAAATTTTTTTAGAGACAAGGTCTCACTATGTTGCCCAAGCTAATCTCAAACTCCTGGCCCCATGTGATCTTCTCACCTCAGGCTTACAAACTGCCACGAGCCACTCTGCCCAGCCCAGTTTTGCCAATTTAAAAAGTAAAAAGAGGCTATTTCTTTGCTGTTTTTTTAATTTTTTTTAGACGGACTCTCGCTCTGTCGCCCAGGCTGGAGGCAGTGGTGCAATCTCAGCTCACTGCAACCTCCGCCTCTCGAGTTCAAGCGATTCTCCTACCTCAGCCTCCCGAGTAGCTGGGACAACAGGCACCCGCCACCACACCTGGCTAATTTTTTTTGTATTTTTAGTAGAGACAGTGTTTCACCATATTGGCCAGGCTGCTCTTGAACCTTGTGACCTTGTGATCTGCCCGCCTCGGCCTCCCAAAGTGCTGGGATTACAGGTGTGAGCCACCGCACCCGGCCTTCTTTGCTGTTTTAATTTGCATTTCTTCTTACTAGTAACACTGAATGTAATTTTTGTGTATGTATTATCTGTTCAGTCATGTCCTTTGCCCACGTTTCTATTAGGTTCTATTAGATCTATTAGATCTTTTATTTAGTCTTTTTTTTTTTTTGAGACGGAGTCATGTTCTATAGCCCAGGATGGAGTACAATGGTGCGATCTCTGCTCACTGCAACCTCCGCCTCCCAGGTTCAAGCTATTCTTCTGCCTCAGCCTCCCAAGCAGCTGGGATTACAGGCACTCACCACCACGCCCAGCTAATTTTTGTATTTTTTAGTAGAGATGGGGTTTCACCATGTTGGCCAGGCTGGTCTCAAACCCTTGACCTCAGGTGATCTGCCCGCCTCGGCCTCCCAAAGTGCTGGGATTACAGATGTGAGCCACCACACCCAGCCTTAGTCTTTTTTTCTTTTTCTTTTTTTAAATTGTCATTTTATAGCTCCCCACTGTAGCTGCCTCCCACCCTTCCCTTTGATGACCACTTTTACAGGCTTCAGGGGGACCAGGGAATAAAGCTGGGGCCCGGTAGCCCCACTACACTGTCAGCCAGGGAGAACAAGTCACAATTACAAATTATCGCCAACAATTAGTGCCTGTACTTGGGGAATCTGCAAAGTGAGGCGGTCCTAGCTCCCCATTGTACAGGGGTCTATTTGGCAGTGACCTTGCTCTGGAGATGATGATATTCCTTCAGCCTGAGGGAACTGATGTTGATGAGACCGGTGGCATCGACTGGCTGGCTCACCATTGCCCTGCATGTTCACGCTCACTGCTCCCCACTGTAGAGAGACAGTGGGGCTCCTGGCAGAGGATGTACACCTGGCCCTTGAAGATGGACACCTGCACTTTCCCTTCCACTTGCTCCTGGGACTTGGTGATGCAGTGGCAGGCAAAGTCACACTCAGGGCTGTGCCAGAAACCGGTGTACACCAACTTAGCAAATTTTAAGCCCAGGCCTTGTTTGATTCTGCGCACTTCCTGGTCCATGGCAAAGCCCTCAGTGTCTAAATGAGGGTAGTAAAGGATGGTGCCTGCTGGGGTCTTGCAGATACCTCAGGACTTCATTTCAATGAAGCGGGTCTCCACGATGTCAATATGGCCCATGCCATGCTTGCCTGCGACTTCATTCAGGTACACGAAGAGCTCCAAGGAGGTCTGGTGGGTGGTGCCATCCTTAATGCTGGTCACTTTCACGGGGACCCCTTTTTCACTCAATCTTGAGAATGTTGGGGGTGTTGGGGGCTTTGGTTGGGTCCTGGATCTTCATGAAGGTACTGGGTTCTTGGGGTTCTCCAAGATTCCAGCCTCATAGCTGATGTGCATGAGGTTCTCATCCATGTTCCATGGGTGCTTCGGAGTGACTGGGATGGGATCCTATGTTTCTCTGTATATTCCATCAGATCACTGCGGCCCTTGAACTGGTTGTAGAAGTTGGGGATCCTCCCAGGAGCAATGACCTTAATCTGGGGGGCCAGTGAGTAGCAGGTGAGCTCAAACTGGACATGATCATTCCCCTTTCCCATGGCACTGTGGGACATATACTTGGCCCCATCCTGCTGAGCAATTTCCACTTGTTTGCGGGTGATGCAGGGCCTGGGGAGAGAGGGGCCCAGGAGGTAGCAGTCCTCATACAGTGCACTGGACTGGACGGCTGGCCAGATGAACTCCTCTACAAACTCCTTGCTGATGTCCTCAATGAAAACCTTTTTGGACCCAAGGTTCAGTGCCTTCTTCCTGGCTTCCTTGAAGTCTTCCTTCTTGCCGACGTTGGCAAGGTAGGCAATGATGTCATAGCCTTGTTCCTTGAGCCACATACAGAAGGTGTCCAGGTCGCCACTGTAGGCCAGAATCACAGAGCTTTTGCTGAACATCTGGGATTGGAGGTACAAGTTCCTGGCACCTGAAATGTGTCTTTTTTTTTTTTTTTTGAGACGGAGTCTCGCTCTGTCGCCCAGGCTAGAGTGCAGTGGCGCGATCTCGGCTCACTGCAAGCTCCTCCCAGGTTCACACTATTCTCCTGCCTCAGCCTCCCGAGTAGCTGGGACTACAGGCACCCGCCACCATGCCCGGCTAATTTTTTTGTATTTTTAGTAGAGACAGGGTTTCACCGTGTTCGCCAGGATGGTCTCGATCTCCTGACCTCGTGATCCGCCTGCCTCGGCCTCCCAAAGTGCTGGGATTACAGGCGTGAGCCACCGTGCCCGGCCCTGAAATCTGTCTTTATTGCTCCGTGAACCACTCGGGGCCTGGGGAGCAATGGCAGGCGATAGAGCAGGGCCCAAGTCTTTCTTATTGATGAGTTCTTAGATATACAGTCAGATAAATCACCTTTTCCTTTTTGGTTTAGCCTCAAAACTATATTGTTACCTAAAACTTCTTATCCCACATTTATGTTCTTTGTTTCTACATTTTAAGTCTCCACATGATTTTTCCCCACATTCTTTTTCTTTTTTCTTTTTTTAGAGACAGGGTTTTGCCATGTTGCCCAGGCTGGTCTCAAACTCCTGAGCTCAAGCAATCCGCCCACCTCAGCCTCCCAAAGTGCTGGGATTACAGGCATGAGCCAATGCTCCTGGCCCCCACATTCTTTTTTAAATAATCTTTTTATTTTGAAATAATTATAGACTCACAGGAAGTGGCAAAATAGTACTGAGTTCCTTGTACCCTTCACCCAGCTTCCACCAACGGTAAGACCTTACATTACTAGAGTATGATAGCAAAACCAGTAAATCTATATCCAAATGACTTTTTTTCCCTTTCATAACCACACTACAAAGCACAATTTTTTAAAAGTACATTTCAAATGGTTTGAAAAGCAGACAAGTGCTAAGCAGAAAATGAGCCATAAATCAGTCAGATGTTAACTGAGGATTTAATAAAAAAAGTGAAGGCTTTGAAAAATGATTCAGTATTCTGCCAAATTCAAACTCTTTGGGGAAAATGGTGCCTTGTTAGGGATGAATAATCAAAACTCAGGTAAAAGTCCAAGAGCACACTCAGGTAGCGTTTCCAGTAGTCTGGCCACAGGTGGTCTTATGGCAAAGCACTGACTTTTAATTTTTATTTGAGACGGAGTTTCGCTCTTGTTGCCCAGGCTGGAGTGCAATGGCGTGATCTCGGCTCACTGAAACCTCCGCCTCCCGGATTCAAGCGATTCTCCTGCCTGAGCCTCCTGAGTAGCTGGGATTATAGGCATGCACCACCACGCCTGGCTAATTTTGTATTTTTAGTAGAGGTGGGGTTCTCCATATTGGTCAGGCTGGCCTCGAACTCCCGGCTTCAGGCGCCTCGGCCTCCCAAAGTGCTCGGCCTCCCAAAGTGCTTGGATTACAGGCGTGAGCCATCGCACCTGGCCCTTATTATTTATTTATTTGTTTGTTTTTGAGACGGTCTTGGTCTGTGGCCCAGGCTGGGGTACAGTGGCATGGTCTTGGCTTATTGCAACCTCTGCCTCCTGAGTTCAAGCAATTCTCCTGCCTCAGCCTCCTGAATTGCTGGGATTACAGGTATGCACCACCACGCCCAGCTAATTTTTGTATTTTTAGTAGGTATGGGGTTTCACCATGTTAGCCAGGCTGGTCTCAAACTCCTGATCTCGTGATCTGCCCACCTCGGCCTCCCATAGTGTTGGGATGACAGGTGTGAGCCACCATGCCTGGCTATTTACTTTTAGTCCAGAGTAGAGGGCGTAAGATAAACTATAGTTGAATCAAGTTTCCAACTAACACAGAAAGTTAGTTACATATAGGTTGGCCGACTGACATTTATGTCTATTTTAATTTTTGGAATATCATATGTCAGAAGGATTAAAAATGTTATACAATAAATGTGTTATTGAATAACGTATCCAAATAGATTTGGAGAACTGAAGGAGTGAAAATGTATACTAAGTTTAAAAGGGTGTGTGTGTGTGTGCGCGCGCACACATGTGTATGTATCTCTTTAAGATGATTAATATGCACATCTTAACTTACATCACTTGGCTACAAATCAAACAAAAAATAGAAGGATCTAGGAAAAATGTTTTGTTACCTGCACTACATTTGGATACAAAGCAGCACACAGCATTGCTGATATCAGCTTGGGGTTCTCAGCATTTGAGTTTGCCTATGAGAAAATACAGCATTAATTAACAAGTAACACGGCTATTTCTTCTTTTTTTTCTGAGACGGAATCCCGCTCTGTCACCCAGGCTGGCATGTTGGCATGCAGTAGCGCGATCTCAGCTTACCGCAACCTTCGCCTCCTGGGCTTCGAGTGATTTTCCTGCCTCAGCCTCCCAAATAGCTGGGATTACAGGCATGTGCCACCACGCCCAGTTAATTTTGTATTTTTAGTAGAGACAGGGTTTCTCCACGTGATCAGGCTGGTCTCGAACACCTGACCTCAGGTGAGCCGCCTGCCTTGGCCTCCCAAAGTGCTGGGATTACAGGCGTGAGCCACCATGCCCGGCCTCTTTTTTTTCTTTTTGAGACGGAGTCTTGCTCTGTCACCCGGGCCAGAGTGCAGTGGCGCCATCTCGGCTCACTGCAACTTCTGACTCCCAGGTTCAAGCGATTCACCTGCCTCAGCCTCCCGAGTAGCTGGGATTACAGGCGTGCACCACTATGCCCAGTCAATTTTTGTATTTTTGGTAGAGACGGGGTTTCACCATGGTGGCCAGGATGGTCTCTAACTCTGGACATCAAGTGATCTGCCTGTGTCAGCCTCTCAAAGTACTGAGATTACAGGCATAAGCCACTGCGTCTGGCTCTAATATGGTTATGTCTATGCCGTAGAATTTACCATTTTATTATATTTGATCTCTACCTTAAAGCAAAAAAAGAGCATCTAATTTCTATCTCTTTGCTAGAAAAATTATTTCTAAGTAAAAAACAAATCTACTGGACCACAGTCACATTGGACCCATTCCAAGGAGCCTATAATGACTTTCTAGACTTTTGCAAAGCAGTTACAAAGCCAGTGTTCCTAAGTATAAATGGAGAAAAAAAATTCTGGTTCATGAGATGTTCAGAATCTCCAGGAAGTGCTAACTGCACTTGGAACACAGGGGCATCAGGTTCATCTTACAGAAGTGCTCTTCCTATAGTTATAGAAAAAAATGGTCCTTTGTTAGAAAAAATGCTGGCCTGATTTAAGAAAATTCTACCGGAAGTCTATTCTACCTTTTATGAATTTATCAAGAAGCAGCATGAAATTTAAAAACCAAAAACAACAGCAACGATGAGCAGAAAATCTTCTATTCTTTTTTTTTATGTGTGAGACAGAGTTTCGCTCTTGTTGCCCAGGCTGGAGTGCAATGGTGCGATCTCAGCTCCTCACAACCTCTGCCTCCCGGGTTCAAGCGATTCTCCTGCCTCAGCCTCCCGAGTAGCTGGGATTACAGGCATGTGCCACCACGCCTGTATTTTTAGTAGAGACAGGGTTTCTCCATCTTGGTCAGGCTGGTCTCGAGTTCCCGACCTCAGGTGATCTGCCCATCTTGGCCTCCCAAAGTGCTGGGATTATAGGCATGAGCCACTGTGGGCATGAGCCACTGTGCCCAGCCCCCTTTATTCTTATGAGTGTTAGCTGACACTTAAAAAAATTTTTCTATACTTTTTGCTTTTTTTTTTGAGACAGGGTCTGGCTCTGTTACCCAGGCTAGAGTTCAGTGTCTCAATCTTAGCCCACTGTAACCTCTGCTTCCTGGGCTCAGATCATTCTCCCACCTCACCCTCCCACGTAGCTGGGACGACAGGTGGTACACCACCATGCCTGGCTAATTTTTTTGCAGAAATGGGGGTGGGGGTGGGGTTTCACCATGTTGCTCTGGCTGGTCTCAAATTCCTGAGCTCAAGCAATCCACCTGCCTCAGCCTCCCAAAGTGTTGGGATTATAGGCATGAGCCACTGTGCCAGGTCGGCTGATATTTATTTGTGCAAAGTAGAAAATCAAGAATGCCATTAACCCACTGCTCATAAGGCTTAAGTGAAGAATGTCTACACATGTTCTCAGGTTAAGATCGTATTTAGGTACTAATCAAAGAGAAACAAGAACCAACTCCTCATTCTTTACCTCTTCTCCTGTGGCATCTAAGACACCATCTCCTCCTTGGGCCCTTTTCTCAATTTCCCTTGCTCTGAGCCCTTCCCTTGCAAACCCTATATCCGATAACAGCTCCGTGAATTGTCGTTTGAGGCTGGCCATTTCCTAAAAGAAGTGGAAAAACCTTTAAGCAAGGGCATCAGCATAACAGTGTTAAGTCTTACAAAAATGAGTGACTATGAAAATGCATTATTTCAGGGGATAGCAATGAGGCTCAAGCGGATTCATCACTCAGATAGGAAGAGGATGCTGTCTGGTCATTTCCAAGAAGCAGCTTTCACTTACACTAACTGGCAGGCAGAGTGAAACAGTTATGCAGAATTGAAAAATTCAGTAAATCCAAGGATCATTTATTTAACTCTAGATTACAATTTTAAACACTTTCGTTGGATTTTGGGTAGGCCTGATTTTCCACGAAATTCTTAGGACAGCAAAAAATGCACTTGGTTTTGACTGGAATTCCAACTCCAAGTGCTGCGGCACTGTCTACTGTCTAGCTTTTCCTACTTGCATTTCTGCTCCTGTCCTCTCAATTCCTTACTCAGGCCTAGAGTGGTTCGTGCTCTCGGTGGAACTCAGCAGAATGTTTCCTCTTTCTCCTTCCTTATGGTCTTGCTGGCTCATATCTTTTCCTAGGAATAGGGACATCATTAAGTGGTTTAAGATTTTTTTTTTTTTTTTTTTTGAGACAAGAGTCTTGCTCTGTCGCCCAGGCTGGAGTGCAGTGGCACGATCTCAGCTCACTGCGACCTCTGCCTGCTGGGTTCAAGCGATTCTCCTGCCTTACCCTCCCAAGTAGCTAGGACTACAGGCACGTGCCAACATGCCCAGCTAATTTTTGTATTTTTAATAGAGATGGGGGTTTCACCATGTTGGCCGGGCTGCTCTTGAACTCCTGATCTCAGGTGATCTGCCCACCTTGGCCTCCCAAAGCACTGGGATTACAGGCATGAGCCACCACGCCTGGCTTTGGTTTAAGATTTAGATGCTCCTTTTAGTGGTTGAGCAAAAATGTGAGAAAGCAAGCACAAACTTCTTTCTTTTGTGGCTACTGTTCTCACATGGGCTGCATATCAGACAAAGAGGAGATAATAATCATTGAAGAACTGAAAGCTAAGCAACACTACCCTGTCTCTCAATGATGGTTTAAGTATTTTCTTGCAATGTCTCAAGTGTACATGGATAACTATAATATAACTAGGAGTTAATATACCACAGTTTCTATTTCATGACAAAGTTTTAATTGAAATCTTAATAAAAATAATCCTACAATCTAAGCTGGAGTTTAGTGAAAAGATGCAACTCTTGTTTGATGGACCTTATAAGTCACAGCAAAATCTACACATATCCTAACAAAATAAATAAATAAATAAATTTAGTAGGAAATATAATTTAAAAGAAATATCCTCATCTTATATTTAAGCATCTTAATGACTTGAGAAAATATTTCTTATTGCCCTGTACATATAAATACCCCTCCTTTGATTAGTGATTCTCAGCCTCCCAAGTAGCTGGGACCGCAGGCATACACCATCACCGTGGGTAATTTTTATACTTTTTGTGGAGACGGGGTTTCGCCATGTTGCCCAGGCTAGTCTTGAACTCTTGGGCTCAAAGGTTCTGCCTGCCTTGGCTTTCCAAAGTGCTGGGATTATAAGCATGAGCCACTGTGCAGGGCCCCAAAATCTTTGAGTAAAATAGGCTTTGCAAAGATGTGTGCTATCATTATTTTGGCTTCTCATACCACTCTGGAATTTATTTATTTATTTATTTTTTGAGACAAAGTCTCCCTCTGTTGCCCAGGCTGGAGTGCGATGGCATAATCTCAACTCACTGAAACCTTCATCTCCCGGGTTCAAGGACTGTCATGCCTCAGCCTCCTGAGTAGCTGGGATTATAGGTAGGAGCCACCACGCCCAGCTAATTTTTTGTATTTTTAGTAGAGATGGGGTTTTACTATGTTGGCCAGGCTGGTCTTGAACTCCAGGCCTCAAGTGATCTGCCTGCCTCAGTCTCCCAAAGTGTTGGGATTACAGGCTCACTGCAGTCTTGACCTCCCAGGCTCAAGTGATCCTCCCATCTCAGCCTCTGGAGTAGATGGGATTACAGGCCCATATCACTAGGTCTGGCTGATTTTTGTACTTTTTGTAGAGATGGGGTTTTGCCATGTTTCCCAGGATGGTCTCAAACTCCTGGGCTCAAGCAATCCTCAGCCTCCCAAAGTGCTGTGATTATAGGTATGAGCCACCAAGCCCGGCTAAACATTTTCTTGTATACTCATTATATTCACTTAGTAGGTTCTGATGTAAGAAAAATAACAAAATCTGGTTCAGTATTAGTTCTTTGGTTTTGGGGAGAGGGTAAGGAGATTAGAGATGGCCATGGACTCCTCTGAAAAGCTGATGAAAGCTATGGTCCGTCTCTCCAGAATAATGCACATATGCATAAGCATACAATTTTGTATACAATTTCAGGGGCTTAGAGATTCAGGTTAAGAATGCCTGGGGTAGCCTGGGGTGGTATCTCAAGGCTGTAATCTCAGCACTTTGGGTAGCCAAGGTGGGTGGATCATGAGGTCAGGAGTTCGAGATCAGCCTGGCCAGCATGGTGAAACCCCATCTCTACTAAAAATACAAAAAAATTAGCTGGGCATAGGGGCATGCACCTGTAATCCCAGGTACTCAGGTACCTGAGGCAGGAGAATTGCTTGACCCCGGGAGGCAGAGGTTGCAGTGAGCCGAGATCACGCCACTGCACTCCAGCCTGGGTGACAGAAGGAGACTGCCTCAAACAAACAAACAAACAAACAAACAAATGAAAAAGCATCCCTGGTGTAATTACTGAAAAAACTGATTTCCAGTAAGCAGCAATCTTCAGAGTGCCTATGTTCTACCCTATCCTCCACATAAGTAAACAAAAATTCACCACAAAGAGGAAAAGGAGGTCAGTGGAAAGGTTCAGCGCAGAAAGCCCGATGTCACAGTGCAGGAGTCCATTTTACATGGCTGGTAAAGCCAAACATACTCCAGAAATAACATTTGCAATGTTAAGACAGGACACATAAGACAAAGTCGCAGCACCCTCTGGTGAGCTACTCTAATAC
Organism: Rhinopithecus roxellana; assembly: GCF_007565055.1. Taxonomy (NCBI): domain Eukaryota; kingdom Metazoa; phylum Chordata; class Mammalia; order Primates; family Cercopithecidae; genus Rhinopithecus; species Rhinopithecus roxellana. The sequence goes on from NC_044565.1 coordinate 80,978,714, forward strand.
AAAACGAAGAAAAAGCCACAGACACAACTCACCTGCAGAACTCTTCCGGACAAGAAGTTTTGTCTGCAGTAATTATAACTTGCACGCACACCTTCTTTTGTACTTAGCTGCCATCCCTAAATTTTGGAGAAAATCAAACTAACTTACTCAGTCTTTAGCGCCAACACCGGGAATAAAACGAAGCTATTAGGTCATATGCTTACCTTATATGCTTGTAGAAGGGCCAGATAATCACTGTTTGCGAATGCAAATTCCAGCTTTTTCTGGTTAGCTTCTTCTTTTTTATCCCAGGGAGATACCTAAAGGAGGGAGGAAAATCAGATTTAAAGAACACTTTTTTTTTTTTTTTTTAAAGACAGAGTCTTGTTCTGTTGCTCAGGCTGGAGTGCAGTGGTGCGATCATAGCTCACTGCAACCTTGATCTCCCAGGCTTAAGCAATCCTCCTGCCTCAGCCTCCCTGGTAGCTGGGACTACAGGTGTGCCCCATCATGCCAGCGAATTTGTTAAAATTTTCGGTAGAGATGGAGTTGTGCAGGCTGGTCTTGAACTCCTGGGTTCAGGCAATTGGCCCACCTTGGCCTACCAAAGTGCTGCCATTATAGGCATGAGCCACCACACCCCAGGTCCTACAGGACACTTTTTATCTGAGGTTTCAAATGGCATTTTCCTATTGCTAAAGCCAGATGCCTTGGGAAAGGATTTTGCGTGGAAAAGTGTAATCAGTGGGTCAGCTAATTAAAGGCAATTATGATGGTAAATGGCAAGCTCACAGTCTTTGCTCTGTGAGTCTGCCTGCCCACCCAAAATAAGCTCTTCTGGGTCTTTTAGTTCCAAGTGGCAAGAGTCATCAAAGAGCCACTCATTCTTTTTTTTTTTTTTTTTTTTTTTGAGACGGAGTCTTGCTCTGTCTCCCAGGCTGGAGTGCAGTGGCCGGATCTCAGCTCACTGCAAGCTCCGCCTCCCGGGTTTACGCCATTCTCCTGCCTCAGCCTCCGGAGTAGCTGGGACTACAGGCGCCCGCCACCTCGCCCGGCTAAGTTTTTTTTTGTATTTTTAGTAGAGACGGGGTTTCACCGTGTTAGCCAGGATGGTCTCGATCTCCTGACCTCGTGATCCGCCCGTCTCGGCCTCCCAAAGTGCTGGGATTACAGGCTTGAGCCACCGCGCCCGGCCGAGAGCCACTCATTCTAAAGCTACATTTAAAACCTAACATTCTGTTATCTGTGTTCTTTATTTTACAGATTCTTACTCATCTTCTACGTTTGAATCTCCCTTGCTTCTATACCCACACTAGTGTTTTACTCTTATTTATTGTTTTACTTAAAAATCTACACTGGGAAGAATCCTCTTATTTTATTACAAATGTTTACAGGTCTTCCTTTTCCCTACAAATGTGTAAAATCAGCAGGGAAGTAAATTTTCACCACTTTACACATACTAATTCATTAATCCAATGATATTTCTCTGCCTTCTCAGGCTCTAAAGATACCAGCATGAGCTGCAGTAGTTTCTCATGGCAATCTAAACCAATGCCCTAGCTGCAACACCACTGAAAATCATTCTAAACCAACCATAGTGCTTCTAATTTTTGTATATTTAAATAATCTTATAACGAATATAACAGCAGTAAAATTTTAGTTTCTACTTGGAAGTAAAATTCCTTCCTTTTTAGACAGGCCAGTGGGAAAAGGATTGCACGTGGGAGATTAATATTATGTTTACAGAGTCCAGCAAAGGACAGGTGCTCAGTTTTGGCCAAGGATGATATCAACATTTCTTCTCTCTCTCTCTTTTTTTTGTTTTTTCTTCAGATCACTAAATGAAGGGAGACATCAACATTTCTGGATTCAGACTCCAGAATGCTCACCATTATACCATGGAACCTCACACCAGACATCAACATTTCTAATGAGTCTTTCTTTATTCCAATAAAAGAAAATGGTCAGTGAGAGGTTGGTTTAGATGATTTGGGAAAAGGCAATGGAAGTCCTGTTCACAAGGCTGATACTGTGTACCCCCAGCAAGTTATGTCACCTCTTCTGGTTCTTGGTTTTATCATTTCTTTCTTTTTTTAAAGACTAGTCAAGTCTCAACAATCAATTGAGATAACTCACTACCACTGGACCAGCTGGTTTATAATTTGTTGTTAAGTCAGGGAGCTGGACTAAGATATTTTTGCAGATCTGTGAGTTTATAATTTGATGACATATAACATTAAAACTGAAGAAAATGAATACATTCATTGATTCCCCTAACTATATAAAATAAGCCATGATAAAAATAAAGGCAGATTGCTTATCATGAAAGGACCAGTAAAAAAGATTTGTTTTAATGAAGAAAAAAAAAAGGCAGACTGACACTCCACCTAACAGCAGAAAATCCTTTCTTCTCAAGTATACTCGGAACACCCTTCAGGATAGACCATATATGTGCTTGACCATAAAACAAAGCTCAATACATTTTAAAGAGGATTGAAATAGTACAAATATGTTTTCTGTCCACAACAGACTGAAATTAGAAATCAATAATGAAAAAAATTTTGCAAACTCACAAATATATAGAAATTAAACAACTCATGCCTAAATAATAAAGGGTCACAGGATAAATAAAAAGGAAAATCAGAAAATACTTTGAGATGAATGAAAAGGAAAACCAAAATGTATGGGACACAGCTAAAATAGTCCTTAGAGAAAAACTGAGAGCTGTACATGCTTACATAAAAAAGAAAGATCCCAGAACAATAACCTACCCTTCTACTTTAAGACACTAGAAAAAGAAGAGCAAACTAAACCTAAGTAAACAGAAAGAAGGAAAGAATAAAGAGCAGACAGTAATGAAATAAAGAACAAATTACATGACATTGTTCCCTAAAAAATCTTTGTTTTATTTGTTTTTGTCTTTTCAGAAATTTATTTTTGACCTTCTCCCTCCCATGCAGATGTGCCCTAAAAAATTCACATCTAACATACAAGCAAATTTTTAGGGGGCTCACATGCCCTTGATTCCCCCATGGTCCCCTTAGAGACCTATGGTCGTCCTCTTAGAGACTCCAGTTTAGATGAATGTTGTTTACTTACAAACGGAGACTTAAAAGCCAAACTGGCAGCAATGGTGAGAGCAGGATCCAAACAGCGGAAGATGGACCCAAACAACATTAGTTTGCCAATTCTCACATCCACAGGCAGAGAGGCCAAGTGATACCCAAGAGGGGTCAATTTTTCATCTGGAGTTAATGCTCCTAAGTCTCGTAATCGTATTTTTGAGGCACGAAGAGAATCGGCGTGTGGAGGTTCAATGAGCCGAGAGAACACAGACTGGAGATTATGAGCACTAAACATCTCTAAAATTTTAATTCTGAAAAGGAAACAAAATAACAATTTGCTAATTTTATTTCTGGTGGGATGACACAGAGGAATAATTTCTTGTGAGTGAGAATAACTGACAAGTTTAAACACAAATTTTTAAAATCTCGTGTTTTCTACTTCTACCAATAAACCACAGAAGCACTTTCAGATTCTAAAATTTTAATTCTGAAAAGGAAACAAAATAACAATTTGCTAATTTTATTTCTGGTGGGATGACACAGAGGAATAATTTCTTGTGAGTGAGAATAACTGACAAGTTTAAACACAAATTTTTAAAATCTCGTGTTTTCTACTTCTACCAATAAACCACAGAAGCACTTTCAGATTCTGAAACTTACTCATATTCAGAATAAAATTCTCTCTATAAACTTTCAAAATGCTTCTCTCCTTAATGGTGGGATCGAATTATAAAATAGAGTTCATGACAAAAGATAATAAGTGCTGGCAAGGATGTGGAAAACTTGGAACCCTGCACATTGTTGGTGGGAATGTAAAATGATGCAGCCACTATGAAAAACAGGATAGAGATTCCTCAAAAAATTAAAAATAGAACTACCATATGATCCAGCAACCCCACTTCTAAGTATACACCCAGAAGAATTGAAGTCAGAATCTTGCAGAGAGGCCAGGCGCAGTGGCTCACATCTGTAATCCCAGCACTTTGGGAGGCTGAGGTAGGTGGATCATTTGAGGTCAGGAGTTCGAGCCCAGCCTGGCCAACATGGTGAAACCCAGTCTCTACTAAAAATACAAAAATTAGCCAGGCGTGGTGATGCGCACATGAAATCCTAGCTACTCGGGAGGCTGAGGCAGAGAATCACTTGAACCCAGAGGTGGAGGTTGCAGTGAGCCAAGATCACGTCACTGCACTCTAGCCTGGGCAACCTAGCAAGACTCTGTTTCAAAAAAAAAAAAGAAAAAAAAAAGAATCTTGCACACAGCAGAGATACTTGCACTCCTGTGTTCACTGTAATATTATTCATAATACCCAAGATATGGAAACAACCTAAATGTCCACTGACAGATGAGTGGATAAAGAAAGTGCAGTATAGGCCGGGCTCAGTGGCTCAAGCCTGTAATCCCAGCACTTGGGAGGCCGAGACGGGCGGATCACGAGATTAGGAGATCGAGACCATCCTGGCTAACACGGTGAAACCCTGTCTCTACTAAAAAATACAAAAAACTAGCCAGGAGAGGTGGCGGGCGCCTGTAGTCCCAGCTACTCCGGAGGCTGAGGCAGGAGAATGGCGTAAACCCGGGAGGCGGAGCTTGCAGTGAGCTGAGATCCGGCCACTGCACTCCAGCCCGGGTGACAGAGCAAGACTTCGTCTCAAAAAAAAAAAAAAAAAAAGAAAGTGCAGTATATATACATACAGTGGAATACTATTCAGGCTTAAAAAAGAAAGAAATTCTGCAATATGCAACAGCATGGATGAAAGCTTGGGGACGTTATGTTAAGTGAAATAAGTCAGTCACAAAAAGACAAATGCTGGATGGTTCTACTTGTATGAGGTATCTAAAATAGTCAAACTCACAGAAGCAGAGAGTAGAATGGTTGCCAGGGGCTGAACATGAAGAGGGTAGATCTCATATTAAGTATTTTTACCATAATAAAAAACTGGACATGAATAGCTTAGATAGTTCTGACTGCTATACAATTAAAGGCATTTATTAAAAAATTTTAAATGATCCACTTATTCCTTCGCACATCTGAAGGTGCAGTCTTTATTTATTTATTTATTTATTTATTTATTTATTTATTTATTTATTTGGGATGGAGTTTCACTCTTATTGCCCAGGCTGGGGTGCAATGGTGTGATCTTGGCTCACCGCAAACTCTACCTCCCAAGTTCAAGTGATTCTCTTTCTTCAGCCTCTCGAGAAGCTGGGATTACAGGTCTGTGCCGCTACACCTGGCTAATTTTGTATTTTTTTAGTAGAGATGGGGTTTCACCATGTTGGCCAGGCTGGTCTCGAACTCCTGACCTCAGGTGACCTGCCTGTCCCAGCCTCCCAAAGTGCTGGGATTACAGGCATGAGGCACCATGCCTGGCCCAAAGTTGCAGTCATTGTTTATAAAATTAATCTGCATTGTGTCCTGCCTTGTGATAGCTCTTCAAAAACTAGTGTTTTAAATTATGAACTTCATCCAGAAAAAGAGTTCTCATTTTAAAAAGACAAATTATGAATATCAGCAACTTAAAGAAAAGTGTAACATACATAAAATTTTATTTACTTCACATACAGCTCCTTTTTAAGTTGCCAACTTATAAACATACAATTTCACATTTTTATTAACATGTATATTTTTGGTACCTTGCCTTTTCTCACTTAATGTAGTTCACTTTAAGACATGAATTGACAGTAATTCACTTACTTAAATTTCATTTTTATTTTATTTATTTATTATTTTTTTTGGAGACAATTCTTGCTCTGTTGCCCAGGCTGGAGTGCAGTGGTACGATCTCGGCTCACTGCAATCTCTGCCTCCCGGGTTCAAGAGATTCTCCTTCCTCGGCCTTCCAAGTAGCTGGGACTACAGGCGTGCGCTACCACACCCAGCTAATTTTTTGGATTTTTAGTAGAGATGGAGTTTCATTCACCATGTTGGCCAGGCTGGTCTCGAACTCCTGACCTCAGCTGATCCACCCTCCTCAGCCTCCCAAAGTGTTGGGATTATAAGCGTGAGCCTCCACGCCCGGCCCTACATATATATTCTTAAGCTCTATTTTAGGGCTATGCTCTGCAATGTAAGAGATCTTTATGTGCAGAAATTTAAAAGGAATGGTAAAGGTAACACTAAGGATCTTTTTCTTTGCAAATAAATGAGATTATTGGTGGTCATTCTTAGCCAAATATCTTCTAGAAGTAAAAGGAAAACATGGAACTTAATAGAGTGAGAAACATTTAGACCTTTTGGAAGCAAAACACAAAAAAACAGATGTCACCTTAGACACAGCTGTTCCAGTGGCACTCTTTGTATTTCTGGTAGCTGTTGCTTTAAAAGCTGGTGATTGTAGTGATGGCTAGTGAATAAATGGAAGCAGACCCCAGATGCAACACGGCCTGCTCGGCCTTTCCTTTGTAGAGCATTGGCTTGAGACACAAAAGTGTCCTCTAGACTTTCCATCCCTTTGCTGGCATCATATCTATAAAGAAAAAGAAAATACAAAATTGAGTCATTTTATAAAAATGTGGCCAAGACTGCTTGGCATGGACAGAACAGATGAACCAGCTTCCTCCTGTAGGACACAGTGCCCTGTATATTCCGGGATAGTTGAGTCGCTGGTAGGAGCAGCTAATGCTGATTTAAATGGCATCAAATGCAGAGTTTCCCAAACTAGATAGTTTCTTTATTCAACCCTTTTTCATACAAGCACATATCATATCACATGACAAAAAGAGAGAAAAAGCAATTCATTACTTTTCATCCCCATTTGATGTTAAGCTCCATGCTCTTGGCTACAGAATCACTCACGCATCCACGTGCAGTTTTCATAAATTATTTTTTCATACAGTAATCCATATAGCTTAATAGCATTAGCCATTAACAACTGTGTCTCCCTAAATGAAGCATTTTTAGCCCCTCTCTTACATCACCACAAGACGGAATACCTCTTTTCTTTCATTTTCCCAGAATCGATGACATAGACAACATCATCGATGGTTATGGATGTCTCAGCAATGTTGGTGGAAATTATAATCTTAGTTACTCCTACAGGAGGTTTTACAAACACAGCCTGCTGCTCTTCACTGGATAAAGATGAATGAAGTGGGTGAATAACACATCTGGAAGGAAATAAAAGCACATGAAGTATTCTAGCACGTAGCACTGAAACTGGATTACAGTGGGTGAATTTCTACTACGACTTCAGGTATTAGCAACTTCTCCACAATCTGTACTCAGAGCCCAGCTTTTCTACATAGTAAAGTATTGGCCAGGCGCAGTGGCTCACACCTATAATCCCAGCACTTTAGAAGGCTGAGGCGGGCAGATCACCTGAGGTCAGGAGTTCGAGACCAGCCTAGCCAACATGGTGAAACCTCGTCTGTACTAAAAATACAAAAATTAGCCAAGTGTGTTGGTGGGCACCTGTAATCCCAGCTACTTGGGAGGCTGAGGCAGGTGAATCACTTGAGCCCAGTAGGCAGAGGTTGCAGTGAGCTGAGATCCCGCCATTGCACTCTAGCCTAGGTGACAATAGTGAGACTCTGTCTCAAAAAATAAAATAAAAATAAATAAATAAATGGTAAAGTCCTTTCTGATTTTGACAAAATATTTACTTAGTTCTAGGAACCAAAAACCTCATATCAACTTGGGAAAAATGATGGAGTGTAATTCAGTAATAAATAATGAGGAGGAATAAATAATTGATATTCTACAAGCAACAAGCCTAGTGCAAACTAACCAGCAAAGAATCATTCTTCCTTTAAATACAGAGAAGAGCCTGTAATCCCAGCTACTTGGGAGGCTGAGGCAGGAGAATCACTTGAATCTGGGAGGTGGAGGTTGCAGTGAGCCGAGATAATGCCACTGCACTCCAGCCTGGGCCACAGAGTGAGACTCCGTCACAAAAAAAAAAAAAAATACACACACACACACACACACACACACACACACACACACAGAGAGAGAAAGAGAGAGAGAGAGAGAGAGAAGAGAGGTGATAACAATGATGTAACCTCAGAAACTTCATTCTTACATTTTTAGGGAGTGTTCGTTTGTCAAATAGTTCTCTTCTTAAATATGAAAACACACCTAGTGTGTCTTACTCCTGGAATCAGAACTATTGAAGATGATTTTCTCTCATAATGGTAGGACTTCTTTGTTGTTACTAACGCTGCCTTTCCCCCACCCTCCCCCACTCTCTGGGGCTCTGACATCTAAAATTACATGCAAATTTGCTGAGTCACTATGCTACGTGAAGAGAATTTTTTTTTGAAACGGAGTTTCACTCTTGTTGCCCAGGCTGGAGTGCAATGGTGTGATGTCGGCTCACTGCAACCTCCGCCTCCCAGGTTCAAGCTGTTCTCCTGCCTCAGCCTCTGGAGTAGCTGGGTTTACAGGTGCCCGCCACCACATCTGGCTAATTTTGCATTTTTAGTAGAGATGGAGTTTCTCTGCGTTGGTTAAGCTGGTCTCAAACTCCCGAACTCAGGTGATCCGCCCGCCTCGGCCTCCCAAAGTGCTGGGATTACAGGCATGAGCCACCACACCTGGTCAATATTTTTCCTTAATAAAAGGGGAATAACTGATTTCCTGCAGCAAATAGGTTTGTTCATTTCCAGCTGGCATAAACAAATGTATGCTCGAAGAGTCGTACTCTTCCAGGGTCTAAAGAGGGTGATATCTTTATAGGTAACTGCAATGGATGATTAAGAATATAGAAAGCTATTAGCTTACCGATTACTACGTCTGTTGTTGAAAAGAGAATTACACTGTAGCTGTTCATAAAGCATTTTGATTTCTGCTAGTCCTGGTAAAAATACAAGTACAGCACCTGGGTATATAAAAAGAATCAATATGTGGGTAAGCTTAGGCACAGAAAAGAAACAATGAAATTAAAAAAAAAAATCAATATGATAAATGAAGTAAATGAAAAACTAATATAGATTATAAAGCTGTTTTTAACCAAAATATGCAATAATCTGAGAATTTCGCCTGTGGTCTCAGCTACTCAGCAGGCTGAGGTAGGAAGGTCGCTTGAGCCAGGGAGGCGGAGGTTGCAGTAAGCCAAGATTGCGCCACTGCATTCTAGCCTGGGTGACAGAGCGAGACCCTTTTCAAAAAAAAGAAAAAGAAATTTTCACTATCATTTTTATTTTCTTTGTAAAGTCCCAGAGGATTTAAACAAATAAAAAATTACATGTTTTATATATTCTCTGACTTAATAAGGACAAAATGGAGATTTATCCTTCTATAACCAGAAAAACTGAGGTGTGGAAAAGTATAATGTCTATCAGTATAATGCCAAGAATTATTAGCTAAGCTCTTTTTTTTATTTTAATTTTTAGTTTTTGAGACAAGGCCTTGCTCTGTCACCCAGGCTGAAGTGCAGTCGCACGATCACGGCTCACTGCAGCCTCAACCTCCCCAGGCTCAGGTGATTTTCCTACCTTAGCCTCCCGTGTAGTTGGGACTACAGGTATACGCCATCAATTTTTTATATTTTTAGTAGAGACAGGGCTTTGCCATGTTGCCCAGTCTGGTCTCAACCTCCTGGACTCAAGTGATCCACACACCTCAGCCTCCCAAAATGCTGGGTTTATAGGCGTGAGCCACTGTGCCTGGCTTAGCTAAGCTCTTTAAATACACTTTTTCAGTACACTAGTTATTTTTTTGGTTTGTTTTTGAGACAGCGTCTTGCTCTGTTGCCCAGGCTGAAGTGCAATGATGCGATCTTGGCTCACTGCAACCTCTGCCTCCTGGGTTCAAGCAGTTTTTCTGCCTCAGCCTCCTGAGTAGCTGGGATTACAGGCGTGCGCCCCACACCTGGCTAATTTTTGTATATTTAGTAGAGACGGGTTTCACCATGTTGGTCAGGCTGGTCTCGAACTCATGACCTCGTGATCTGCCTGCCTTGGCCTCCCAAAGTGCTGGAATTACAGGCGTGAGCCACCGTACTTGGTCCCACTGGCTACTTTCTATTTCTTTCTTTCTTTATTTTTTTAGAGACGAGGTCTCACTGTACTGCCCAGGCTGGTCTTGAACTCTTGAGCCCAAGCAATCTTTCTGCTTTAGCCTCCCGAGTAGTTGGGACTACAGGCATGCACCACTGCACCTGACCTTGATATTAAATTTCTATAGGAAGAGGTATTCTCCTAACCTTATAAGACAGGAAGACTATTCTCTCTATTAATAAATAAAATCCATAAACATTTTACTGGAAATGAGAAAAGGAAACTAACTGGCTGGCCAATCTGGTAATCTAAATTCAGATATATTTTAGAGATAGCCCATTAACTAACCCTATCATATTAACAGTTTATGGGCTTTTAAATTTTACATTAAAGAAAATAAGCATGAAAACTGATTATAGTATATTTCTGTGTGAAGAGCAGTCACTCACTCAATAGTCACCTTCTTTTGTGCTTTATTCAGGGAGAAAAATGGTACTGTTTCCACCAGCCTCTCCTTTATTCCTACAAATATTTATTGGGTACCTATGTCAGCTCCATGTGAAGTGCAATGGGATATAAAACAAGCATCTGTCAGCAGAGAACTCATAACCTATTATTCATAGTTATCCTTTCCACTAAATAAATGAGGAATCTTAAATATCACAAAACTGGAACTCTGATGAAGGCTGAAAGAGATCTTACAGCATTTAAAAAAAATACTTCATAGTAACAAAGAATGCTCACGTATATTATCTCATTTAATCCTCATAGCCATCCGCTGAGAAGGTTATTAGTGGCCAGGCATGGTGGCTCAGGCCTGTAATCTCAGCACTTTAAGAGGCTGAGGTGGGTGGATCACTTGAGGTCAAGAGTTCGAGACTAGCCTGACCAACATGGTGAAACCCCATCTCTACTAAAAATACAAAAACTAGCCTGGCATGGTGGTACATGCCTGTAATCCCAGCTACTCGGGAGACTGAGGCACGAGAATCACTTGAACACAGGAAGTGGAGGTTGCAGTGAGCCGCGACTGTGCCATTGCATTTCACCCCAGGCCACAGAGCAAGACTCCGTCTCAATAAAAAAAAAGAAAAAAGAAAAAAAAGAAGGCTACTAGTACCCCTATTAGTGACTCAGTAACTTCAGACTCAGGTCACAGAGTTAGTAAGCATGGAGCTTGGACACAAACCTAGGGTTTCTGGCATCAGATCCATGTTCTTTCCATTACATACCCCATGATCCTCTCTGCTAAAATGCCACAAAATTTTATTGAGGTCAGGTATGGTGGTTCATGCCTGTAATCCCAGCACTTTGAGAGGCAGAAATGGGAAGACTGCTTGAGCCTAGGAGTTTGAGACCAGTCTGGGCAACATAGGGAGACACCGTCTCTACAAAAAATTAAAAATTTAGTAGGGCATGGTGGCACATGCCTGTGGTCCCAGGTACTCGAGACGCTGATGGAAATTGTAGGATTGCTTAAGCCAGGAAGTTGGGGCTGCAGTGACCCGTGATCGGTCCACTGAACTCTAGCCTGAGTGACAAAGTGAAACTCTATCTCAAAAAGAAAAATTTTAAAAATTATTTATTAAAGGAGAAGATAAGCAAAAAGAAAAATACAAAGAAAAAAGCCACAAAATTAAAGAATGATAAAACATACTATTACATGTGAATTGAAAATTTTGTCTATATTTTTATGTGCCTCATCTGTCCAGGATATCTTTAATGTTCACAAATATGTCACATATGTCACTGACTTCCTAGTCACTATATCTACTCTGCTTTAAATTTAGGTAATTTTCTTTCTTTCTTTCTTTTTTCTTTTTTTTTTTGAGACTTGTCCCCCAGGCTGCCAGGCTGGAGTGCAACGGTGCAATTTTGGCTGGCTGCAACCTCTGCCTCCTGGGTTCAAGCGATTCTCCTGCCTCAGCCTCCGAGGAGCCGGGATTACAAAATTTAGGTAATTTTCTAACATTTCTTCTTCATTTATGATTTTTTTGCTATGCTTGATTTTTTTCTTTTTCTTTTCTTTTTTTTTTTGAGACAGAGTTTCATTCTTATTGCCCAGGCTGCAGTGCAATGGCGTGATCTCGGCTCACTGCAAACTCCACCTCCGGGTTCAAGCAATTCTCCTGCCTCAGCCTCCTGAGTAGCTGGGATTACAGGCATGCACCACCACACCCGGCTAATTTTGTATTTTTAATAGAGATGAGGTTTCTCCATGTTTGTCAGGCTGGTCTTGAACTCCCGACCTCAGGTGATCCACCCACCTCGGCCTCCCAAAATGCTGGGATTACAGGCATGAGCCACCACACCTGGCCGATTTTTTTCAAAAATAGTCTTCTCCTTTGGAATGAAACAACATAGGCCGGGCGCGGTGGCTCACGCCTGTAATCCCAGCACTTTGGGAGGCCGAGGCAGGTGGATCATCTGAGGTCAGGAGTTCCAGACCAGCCTGGCCAACATAGTGAAACCCCGTCTCTACTAAAAAAACAAAAAAATTAGCCAGGCATGGTGGTGGGCACCTGTAATCCCAGCTACTCGGAAGGCTGAGGCAGGAGAATCACTTGAACCCAGGAGGCAGAGGCAGTGAGCCGAGATCGCACCACTGCACTCCAGAGTGAGACTTTGTCACACACACACACACACACACACACACACACACAAAATTACAAAAATTAGCTGGGGAACATGGTGGTGCACACCTGTAGTCCCAGTTACTTGGGAGGCTGAGACAGGAGAATTGTTTCATCCTGGGAGGCAGAGGTTGCAGTGAGCCAAGATCCTGCCACTGCACTCCAGCCTGGGTGACAGAGCAAGACTGTCTCAAAAAAAAAAAAAAAAAAAAAAAGAAACAAGATATTCAGTCCAGTGAAGTGATACTGCATTAGCCAACACTCACTACTTGCCAAGTAAAAATAAGGCATTTAAATAATTTTTTATGGCTCACAAGTCTCTTTAGATGACCACACAATGGGCCGGGTGTGGTGGCTCACGCCTATAGTCCCAGCACTTTGGGAGGCCGACTCAGGTGGATTATCTGAGTCAGGAATTCGATACCAGCCTGGCCAACACTGTGAAACCCCGTCTCTACTAAAAATACAAAAATTAGCCAGGTGTGATGGCACATGCCTATAGTCCCAGCTACTCGGGAGGCTGAGGCAGGAGAATTGCTTGAACCCAGGAGGCGGAGGTTGCAGAGCCGAGATTGCGCCACTGCACCTCCACTGCCTGGGTGACAGAGACTCTGTCTCAAAAAAAAAAAAAGAAAAGAAAAGAAAACCATGTAATGATTAAAGTATAAGCAGAAAAAAGCAGCCATTCCCATTTCTCTTCTTTATGACCACATAAATATATATATATATATATATATATATATATTTTTTTTTTTTAAGAGACAGAGTCTTGCTCTGTTACCCAGGTTGGAGTGAAGTGGCGCAATCTTGGCTCACTGCAACCACCACATCCTGGGTTCAACAACTCTCCTGCCTCAGCCTCCCAAGTAGCTGGGCTTACAGGTGCCCATCACTATGTCTGGCTAATTTTTGTATTTTCAGTAGAGATAGGGTTTTGCCATGTTGGCTAGGCTGGTCTTGAACTCCTGACTTTAGGTGATCCACCCACCTCGCCCTCCCAAAGTGCCCAAGGTGGGCATTACAGGCATGATCCACCATGCCCAGCCCACATAAAGTAATTTTTTGATCTATTATTCCATTTAATGATAACATTCATTTATTCATGCAACAAATATTTGCTCTGTACCTAAATATTCTAGGCACTGTTCTAGGGTCTGAGAAATATAGTGGTGAACAAGAACGGTCTATTCTTTTTCTTTCTTTTTTTTTGAGACGGAGTTTTGCTCTTGTTGCTTGGTGGTGAGCCAGAGCGCCTGGCTGAAATCTCTACTCTTAAGGAGCTTACATCCTATTGAAGGAGGTAGTCAGTATGCAAAATTCTAATTTCAGACATTGTTAAGTGCTACAATTAAAATGAATTATTTTATTTTATTTTTTGAGATGGAGTCATGCTCTTGTAGCCCAGGCTGGAGAGCAGTGGCATGATCTTGGCTCACTGTAACCTCTGCCTCCTGGGTTCAAGCGATTCTCCTGCCTCAGTCTCCTGAGTAGCTGGGATTACAGGCGCCCGCCACCATGCCCAGCTAGTTTTTGTATTTTTAGTAGAGATGAGGTTTCCCCATGTTGGCCAGGCTGGTCTCAAACTCCTGACCTCAAGTGATCCGCCTGCCTCGACCTCCCAAAGTGCTGGGATTACAGGTGTGAGCCATAGCACCTGGCCAATTTTTAGATATTATGATAGAGTAAGGGGAGTGGGGCAAGAAAACAGATAGGGTGGTCTGTAGAGGTAAATTGAGAAGAAACCTGAAGAAAATAAAGGATTTAGTTAAGAGAAGATTTGAAGTATTAATTCTAGGGACAGGGGACTGCAAGTGAAGTTAAGAAGGCTCCCAGGATGGGAAGACAGTGAGTGGAGAAAAGTAGTGATTACTCCGTGTACAGTAGTAGTAATAGTGTTTAACCATAATAAGTGTTCAGTTGATCCTTGAACAACATAGGTTTGCACGGCATGGGTCTACTCATTGGCAATTTTTTTTCAATGAATATACTGGAAAATTTTTGGAGATTTGTGACAATTTGAAAAAAACTAGCATACAAACTGCATAGCCTAGAAATATGAAAAAAATTAAGAAAGAGACATGTCATGAATGCATAAGACCCCTATAGATACTAGTCTATTTTATTCTTTATATCATGAAATAGTATATCATAAAATACACACAAACCTATTATAAAGAGTTAAATTTATCAAAACTCACACACACACACACACACTTATGGACCATACCTGGTGCCATATGCATCTAGAGAAATGTGAACAAATATAAAAATGCAGTATTAAATCAGGCCAGGCGTGGTGGCTCATCCCTGTAATCCCAGCACTTTGGGAGGCTGAGGTGGGCAGATCACCTGAGGTTGGGAGTTTGAGACCAGCCTGATCAACACGGTGAAATCCCGTTACTACTAAAAAAATAAAAATTAGCCGGGTATAGTGGCGTATGCCTGTAATCCCAGCTGAGGCAGGAGAATCACTTGAACCTGGAAGGCAGAGGTTGCGGTGAGCCGAGATCGCGCCACTGCACTCTAGCCTGGTCAACAACAGCGAAACTCTGTCTCAAAAAAAAAAAAAAAAAAAAAAAGCAGTATTAAATCACAACTGAATACAATGAACTACAGTGCAGTATACTGGTGTAATAACTTTATTAAAAAAATGATTTTGTAGCCACCTCCTGTTGCTACTGCAGTGAGCTCAAGTGTTGTGAGAATCCACTTAAAAAATGTATTGTGACACTAATCATCTCCAAGTAAGTCATTTGCTTTGTCAGAAAATTGTATATTACAGTAAAAAGTGATCTTTGTGGTTCTTGTGTATTTTTCATTGTGTTTAGTGGAATACTGTAAACCTTGAATAACATCATGAACCTATACAAAGTGCCACTAGTGATGCTGTAAGTACTCCCGAGAGGCAGAGAAAAGTCATGACATTACAAGCAAAAGGTGAACTGCTGAATATGTACCGCAGATGGAGGTCTGTAACTGTGGTTGCCTGCCATTTCCAGATAAATGAATCCAGAGTAAGGGCCATTGTGAAAGAAGAAAAAGAAATTTGTGAAGCTGTCACTGCAGCTACGTCAGCAGGTATGAAAACCCTGTGCTTTTTAAGAAATACCTTTTTATCCCATTGAAAATGTAGTTTTTATGTGGGTGCAAGATTGCTATAAGGCATACCTATATGATTCAAGAAAAAACAAAGTATTATACGACAACTTAAAGTAAATGGAAGGGAAGGATCTAAAGCTGGGAAATTTAATGCCAGCAAAGGATAGTTTGATAATTTTAGAAAGAGGTTTGGCTTTTAAAATATCAAGATAACAGAAGCAGCAGTTTCTGCTGACCAAGAGGCAGCAGATGAGTTCCCAGATGCCATTAAGAAAATCATTGAGGAGAAACGATATCTGCCTGAAAAGGTTTCAAATAACTGATGAAAGTGCCCTCTTCTGGAAAAAAAAAATGCCACAAAGGACATTTATTAGTAAGGAAGATAAATGAGTACCAGGATTTAAGGCAGGAAGGGATAAGCTAACCCTACTCTTTTGTGCAAATGTAGTCAGGTTCATGATCAGCACTGCCCTGTCTATAAAGTTAACCCCTGGTCTTGAAGGGAAAGAAGAAACACTAGCTCAGTGTTCTGGTTGTAAAAGAAAGGCTGGCCAGGGGGAACCCCTTTTCTGGACTGGTTCCATCAATGCTTTGTCCCTGGAATCAGGAAGTACCTCGCCAAAGTTCTTTTCATATTGGACAGTGCCACTGGCCACCCAGAACCCCATGAGTTCAACATCAAAGACACTGAAGTGGTCTACTTGCCCCTAAACATGTCTCTAATTTTGCCTCTATATTAGGAGTTTATGACGACCTTTAAGGCTCATTATACAGGGTACTCTATGGAAAGGACTGTCAATGCTACAAAAGAGAATTCTGACAGAGAGAACATCATGAATGTCTGGAAGGATTATTCCCTTGAAGATGCCACGGTAGTTACAAAAAAAAGTGCAAAAGCCATCAAGCCTAAAACAATAAACTGATGCTAGACAAAGCTGTGTCCAGATGTACATGACTTCACAGGATTTATAAGACAATTGAGAAAATCATAAAAGAGATTATGGATATAGAATAAAGGTGGGGAGATGGTGGCAGTGGTGAAGGATTTCAAGATATGCATCTTGGAGAAATTCAAGAGCCAGCAAACACCACAGCAGGGGAATTAACAGAAGACGACTTGATGGAGATGAGTGCTTCCAAACCAGTGCCAGACAATGAGGAAGATGTAAAAGCAGCAGCAGTGCCAGCAAACAAATTGACATTAGACAATCTGGCAGAAAGGTTCAAGACTACTTTTAACTTCTATTATGAAATGGAGCATTCTATGATAGAGCACTGAAACCAAAGCAAACAGGGGAAGGATTGGTACTATATAGGAACATTTTTAAAGAAATGAAAGAGCAAAGTCAGACAGAAATTACAATATGTTTCCTTAATGTTGCAATGAGCACGCGTCCCTCTTCTGCCTCCCCTTCCACTTCTTCCACCTCTGCCACCCCTGAGACAGCAAGGAGAACCCCTCCTCTTCCTCCTCCTCAGCCTACTCAATGAAGACCTTTATGATAATCTGCTTCCACTTAATGAATAGTAAATATATTTTCTCTTCCTTTTAACTTTTTAAGTTACATTTTCTTCTCTTTAGCTTACTTTATTATAAGAATACAGTATGTACGCCAGGTGCAGTGGCTCACGCCTGTAATCCCAGCACTTTGGGAGGCCAAGGTGGGCGGATCACCTGAGGTCAGGAGTTCAAGACTAGACTGGCCAGCATGGCAAAACCCTGTCTCTACTAAAACACAAAAATTAGCCAGGCGTGGAGGTGCACACCTGCAGTCCCAGCTACTCGGGAAGCTGAGGCCGGAGGACTGCTTGAACCCGGGAGGAAGAGGTTACAGTGGGTCACCATCATGCCACTGCGCTCCAACCTGGGCAACAGAGTGAGACCCTGTCTCAAGAAAAAACAAAAACAAACAAACAAACAAAAACCCCAAAGAGAATGCAGTATGTAATACATATACAAAACGTGGTGTGTGGTTTTTTTCTGTTTTTTTTTTTTTGAGACAGGGTCTTTCTCTGTTGCCTAAGCTGGAGTGCAGTGGTGCAATCAAGGCTCATGGCAGCCTCCACCTCTCAGGCTCAGGCAATCCTCCCACTCCAACCCCTTGCTGGGACTACAGGTGCCCGCCACTACGCCCGGCTAATTTTTTTTTGTGTGTGTGTTTTTAGTAGAGATGGGGTTTCACTGTGTTAGCCAGGATGGTCTCGATCTCCTGACCTCGTGATCTGCCCACCTCGGCCTCCCAAAGTGCTGGGATTACAGGCTTGAGCCACCGCGCCTGGCCCCTATGGTTTCTTTTAATCCCCAAAATAGTTTTACATAACAGGATTTATTACTGTCTTCATTTCACAACAAGGAAATTGAAGCACAGAAAAGATAAGGACTAGGCCAGGCATGGTGGCTCATGCCTGTAATCCCAGCACTTTGGGAGGCCGAGGCAGGCAGATCACCTGAGATCGGGAGTTTGAGACCAGCCTGGCCAACATGGAGAAACCCTGTCTCTACTAAAAAATACAAAATTAGCCAGGTGTGGTGGTTCATGCCTGTAATCCCAGGTACTCAGGAGGTTGAGGCAGGAGAATCGCTTGAATCTGGGAGGCGGAGATTGCGGTGAGCTGAGATCATGCCATTGCACTCCAGCCTGGGCAAAGAGAGTGAAACTCCATCTCAAAAAAACAAAAAACCAACCAACCAACCAAACAAAAAGATAAGGACTTTATTCAAGGTTACAAGATTCCTGAATAGCAGAGCTGGGAAGTTTACCAGACTGCAAAGCCTGTGCTCTTAACCCCACTGCCTTGTAGCCTGTATGCAAAGAGTTTGCATGTAATTCAAACAATCATGAGTAGACTCCCATTTAGCCAAGGACTGAGTGTTTCATTTGTGGATCATTCTGGCCTGAATAAAGCAGTTACCTGGAGGGTAGGAGTGCTTTCCGTCCACAATCCACTCTAATAAGGCCTCTATTAATTCAAGATTCACCTTTTCAAAATCCATGATGGACATTGTTTTGATGACTGACTTGCTAACACCTGAAAGAAAGAAAGGTAAAAATGAGAAGGATATTTATACCTTGTTGATGTATTTTATTGTATATTTATACCATATACAATTTGCCTGTGAATTAGGTGAGTGTTGGTTTGATTTAATAGCACAGATGTTAACATTTAATGTACTGAAATGAACTTTTTTCTTTTATTTATTAATTTAGAGACAGGGTCTTGCTCTGTCACCCAGGCTGGAATGCAGTGGTATGATCACAGTTCACAGCAGCCTCAACCTCCCAGGTTCAAGTGATCCTCCCATCTCAGCCTCCTGAGTAGCTGGGACTGCAAGCATGCACCACCATGCCTGGTTTGTTTTATTTTATTTTTTGTAGACACGGGGTCTTAGTGTTGCCCAGGCTGGTCTCGAACTCCTGGGGTAAGGCAATCCTCCTGCCTCAGCCTCCCAAAGTGCTGGGGTTACAGCCACCACACCCAGCCCACTTTTTTCATTTAGTATCCCAGAAAATCTAGCCTCATCAGAAGTAATTTTTGCTTGAACAATGACCTAAAAAGCAGGTTCCTGCCCCTGTTGGAAAGACCCAGACAGGCCAGTTTTTACTCTCCTTGTTCCTTCCCCTCTTTTACCCTTCAAATATTTATTGAAAGCTTGCGTTCTGGAAACAAAATTCAAAGTCAAATACATTTGAGAAACTTCTCCTAGATTCAATCAAATCATGAACGAGATATGCTGGAAGTCCAGGTAACACTAACCTATGGCAATCAATGGACAGAGACCACAACTTTCACCAGCATTTTTATAACAGTGACTCACTGAACCTTTAGGTTCCTTTGAGAAAATGATAAGTGATGGATTTTCCCTGAAAAATAAATGTGATTGTAATGTCTTCATTAACACCCGTGGAGTCTATTCATAGACCCTCACAATCTCTCCAGTCACAATCTCCTAAACTATCTGTGACCTGGCAAATGATGTAGTTCTGTAGGATGTACTACAAGCCTCAGCTCTTTTATTTTATTTTATTTTTGAGACTGAGTCTTGCTCTGTCACCCAGGGTGGAGTGCAGTGGCGTGATCTCGGCTCACTGCAACCTCTGCCTCCCGGTTTCAAGCGATTCTCCTGCCTCAGCCTCCTGAGTAGCTGGGATTACAGGCGCGTACCACCACGGCCAGCTAATTTTTGTGTTTTTAGTAGAGATGGGGTTTCACCATGTTGGTCAGGCTGGTCTCGAACTCCTAACCTTGTGATCCGCCTGCCTCAGCCTCCCAAACTGCTGGGATACAGGCGTGAACCACCGCGCCTGGCCGCCTTAGCTCTTTTAAAAGCAATAGTATATTGTTGGGGTGACTAACTCTTCAAAGACTGCTGTCCTTTCTTCTCAGGCCCTCCTAATGACCTATCGCCCTAACTACAGTTTAATTGGAACAAAATAACTATAGTTGGTACGAAGGAAGGGAAACTTTCTATATGAGAAGTTTGAAGATGGACGAAAGCAGTTTCGGCTGGGCATGGTGCCTCATGCCTGTAATCCCAGCACTTTGGGAGGCTGAGATGGGCGGATCACCTGAGGTCAGGAGTTCGAGACGAGCCTGACCAATATGGGGAATCCCCGTCTCTACTAAAACTACAAAAAAAAAAATTAGCCGGACATGGTGGTAGCGGTGGGCGCCTGTAATCCCAGCTACTTGGGAGGCTGAGGCAGGAGACTCGCTTGAACCCAGGAGGTGGAGGTTGCAGTGAGCCGAGATCACACCACTGCACTCCAGCCAGGCGACAGAGCAAGACTCCATCTCAATAAAAAAAAAAAAGAAAAAAGCAGTTTTGAAACAATGTTGTTCTAGTGGAGTGAATGCCACGTTGGTCAAAAATGAAAAAAAGGAAGAAACAGGCTGCACAAAAAAGGGTGTAGTTGGGTGAGCAAGGTGGAGCAGGAATCACTTTTCTTTGCCAAGATTCCAAAAAGCCAGACTTTTCAAAAAGAAGAAAGGATCAGCTAATCGAAAAAAGAAAATTGAACATAGTTTTGTTTTTTAAAACTATTATTATTGAGACAGGGTCTCACTCTTTTGCTCAGGATGGAATACAGTGGCATGATCATGGCTTACTGCAGCCTTGGTCCTTGGGGTTCAAATGATCTCTCACCTCAGCCTCCTGAGTAGCAGGGACTATAGGTGCATACCACCACACCAGCTAATTTAAAAAAATTTTTAAGAGACAAGGCAGCACCATGTTGCCTAGGCTGGTCTTGAACTCCTGGGCTCAGCCTCTCAAAGTGTTGGGATTATAGGCATGAGCCACTGTGCCCAGCCAAATCAATAATATATTTTAAATGACCAATTATTAATTTTTTCAAAGAAAAACTAGAACATGCCTTAAAAATTGAGCTAGGAAACATATTTAATTTGCTGAAAGGTGAAGGAGAACATTGAGATCAACTAGTTCAAGGCTTTTTTTTTTTTGAGATGGAGTCTTGCTCTGTTGCCCAGGTTGGAGTGCAGTGGTGCAATCTTGGCTCACTGTAGCCCCCGCCTCCTGGGTTCAAGAGATTCTCATTCCTCAATTTCCCAAACAGTTGGGACTACAGGCTTGTGCCACCACACCTGGCTAATTTTTCTAAGGACTTTTTAAAAAAAACAAAAACAAAAACAGAGAACCAGAAGCTCAGAAAAGCTAAGCAATCAGCCCAGTACCATACAGAAGCTGGTGGCAGAGTCATGTTTCCTGACCTCAAGTCCTCCATTCTCCTTCCTTAAAAAGGAGGTCCCAAAGGTACTTTCTGAACTTTCGTAACCTTTGTGCTTAAAATTAGAAAGTCATGGATTAGATTCAGTGATAATTTTAAAAGAAAACTCCAAAATTTTGAAAGAGATGCCAAAGGGATTTTCTTTTTTTTGAGACAGGGTCTCACTCTGTTGGGACTGGAGTGCACTGGTACGATCATAGCTCACTGCAACCTTGAATCCCTTTGCTCAAGCAATCCTCCCCCTCAGCCTCCTGAGTAGCTGGGACTACAGGTGCCAACCACCATGCTCAGCTAATTTTAAAAAACATTTGTAGTAGAGACAAGGTCTCAATATATTGCCCAGGCTGGTCTTGAACTCCTGGGCTCATGTGATCCTCCTGCTTCAGCCTCCCAAAGTGTTGGGATTACAGGCGTGAGCCACCGTGCCCAACCTCAAAGGAATTTTCTTGTTCCATAATTAAATGGAATAAGGGAATGGGAATTATCAGTTGGTATGATGTGTAAAAAGAACACAAAGTTTTGAGTTAGACATATTTTAATTAGAATCACAGATCTGTACTTACTAGCTGGGCACTATCCTTGTGGGTTTGTATTATACTCCTCTAAATGACTCCACTTTATAGATAAGGAAACTGAGGCACAGAGATGATAAAGAACTTGCTCAAGATCATTAGCTGGTTTTATGAGAGCCTTGGAGTTGAACCCAGGTCTATAAAATACAAGTCCATTCTCTTAGCTTTACATCTCTCAATACTGGGAAGATGAAATAAAATGTTAGGGAGCTATGCTTATCTTCCTAAACAACAGAACAATGGCTAATATCTTAATTCCTTGGTGATTACCATTCCACATCCAGGATTGGGAACTGTCTTTGGTAGATGGAAAAAAAGGAAAATTCATTTGCCGCTTATCCTACAGAAGCAGTAACGGATTGGAAGCTCTTACTCATGAATGATAAACACCCTTTTTTGGGAAGAACTAAGAGGAACAGGGGTGACAGTCTAGGGAAAAAGAAGAAAGAAGGGCAGCTGAGATCTGCTTCTAGTCTAGGCTTCAAGGAAGAAAGCAAAAGTAGTAATCCTGGGGTTTCTATGGGCTCAGTTTAGCTTATATGGATACAAGACCACATAGGAACAAAGAGTAGCCAGCTAGAGTCTGGCATGGGAGGAGGAAGTACCTACCAACATACATAAAAAGCTCAGCACAGGGTAGGCCTCAAAAGATGTTACTTTAAAAGCCCATGAATAATGCTAAAACTAGTGGGATATTAAAGGATTTTAAAATCATGTCAAATATTGCTTTATAAGTGACTTATTAACTACGAAAGAAATAGTAATTATCCAGGGGAGAAACTTAGCAAACATCACTTTACCAAGTGAACCAGTTAACATTGCCAATAATGGGACAAACCAACACCATGGGGCCCATGTGCCTTTTGATATGATGCATTGAGAAATCAAGATTGTTTTTGTGATGCTCCAGCCAAAAATGTATAACCTAAATTTAATCATGGGGAAATACCAAACCCAAATGGATGGACATTCTACAAAATAATCTTTAAAAATATCAAGGTCACTAAAAGACAAAGGATGAGGAGCTGTTCCAGATCAAAGGAGACTAAGAACACATGACTGAATGTAATATATGATCCATGATAGGATCCTGAATCAGGAAAATATAGCAAAAATAAACATTATTGAGATAATTGTTCAAATCTGAGTATGGACTGTGAATTATATAATTGTATCAGTGTTAAATGTCCTCATTTTGATCACTGTACTGTGGTTATGTAAGAGAATGTCCTTGTTCTTAGAAAAATCATACTAAAGTATTAAGGGTAAAGGAGCGTCATATCTGCAACTTACTCTTAGGAGACTCAGAAAAAAATACATGCTTCCAGAGCAAATGATAAAGCAAAAAATGAAGCAAAACATTAACAACTGGTGAACTGGGGTAAAGGATATATGAGAGTTCATTGTTTAGTCTTGCAAACTTTTCTGTAAATTTGAAATCACATCAAAATAAAAAGCTACAAAATATACAAGAATATAACTTACATTTTACTACCTCACAATTTTTCTCTAATGAGCACATATTTCTTTCATAATTAGAAAAAAACCCATTGGCAAATAGAGTAACAATTATATTCTAAATATGTATCTGAGCTATTTTTCTAGGTTTAAGGTTTCTCCGATGAATTAAAGGCAATGTAACTATGAAACAAGAATCATATTTTTATTCTTCCACATCATGGTAAGAAAGAATACTAGAAATCTTTGGCATAGTTAAAATATTCCCCCAGGTGGCATGTTACCTTTATAGCGGGCCAGGAGCTGCTTAAAATCTAACTGTTGATCTGGCACTACATCTTTGACAGAATCCTGATCCTGGAGGTGAAGGGAGAGCCTCAGGTCTTCTTCCACTTCTTCAAATGCAGTTCTGTTCCGCCTTGCTTTAAGCTTTTCTTTTGAAATCTGTTTCATGGACCGCATATATGGGCTCCCATCCTGTAATACATACCTGAGAAAGACAAAGGAATGTGGTTGTGTGTATGTGGTTCTGTTGGTGAGGAGGGAAAGAATTCACCTATTTCACGTGCTCATTCAGCAAAATGTCACTGTTTCTGTCCAATTCATGTGCCATCCTTCCACCAGTCCAGGATTCTTGCTGTACCCTATTTCTGGTTGGGAACACACTGCAACGCTTTTAGGTCTGTCTTGGAGACCAGCTAAGAATTTGGAGAAAAGCTCTATCCAGGAATAATGCTGTGGACATTCAGAAAACACATCTGAGTTACAGCCGCAGTAACACCCCTCTTCATTTTTAATTCTTCTTTGGCAATCTTACTGATCCTCTTGTTTCTATGATAATTCCCAGGCAGCTGATTCCCTTTTGTTGCAATCAAATTTGGACCCAAGTTTCTAGCTGTTGGCTGAACATCAACCTAAGACTGTCCTTAAAACATTTCAAAACTCTTACAACTGGATAGTTTAATATTTGTTAGTGACAACACTATTAGACATCATGACAAAGCAGAAAAATGAATAGATTTGAAAACAAAAGCTCTGGATTTGAGTTCTAGGTCTGCCACTAAACCAACCTGCTATGAGACTTCCAGCAAGTCAATTTCAAAGGGCTTTACTTTCTCATCTTTTGGGAAATTGGCATAGATAACTGCCTCGAATTTTTTTACCTGGAGCCTTAAATGTTGCTCAAAGCCCCAGGGAAAGGTAAGGGAATGGGAGCAAAGTAAGTAACTGGGGGCTATTCTTTCAGCCCGATCATTCCTGTTTTATGTTTCATTTTTTGATGATTTCCTATAAGATTTCATTTGCATAAAGTGTATTGTAGCTTTTTTTTAAAAAAGATTTAAAAACCTATGATTCTATAATGCTGACTTCCTCCAACCCCTTCTCTCCATTAAATGCCATATACTCTTTTCACATTCACCATTTGTTTGTTTATTGAACATTTACTGAATGTCTTTTTTGGACAAGGGACTACGGCAATGGTGGTGGTATGGTATAGAAAAATAAATACACTTTCAAGGAGCTTACAAACTAGTGAGAACAGAACAAAACAACTCGCTGTACTGTAAGACAGACAGAAATAAATGTCATTAGAGGCACAAGAAAAGTACTCTGTGACTTCCAATAAAGAAGTGATTAATTTTTAATAGCAGAAATAGGAAATTTCATGGAGGTAGCATTCAAGTTGGGTGTTAAAGAATGACTAGAGAAGGAAGTGGGGAAAAGAAATATAGACAGTAATAGTATGGCATCTTTGAGAAATAACAAGTAGTCTGACAGTGCTAAGGTTTGTGTAGGTAGGAAAATAAAGAACGAAAGGAAGTTAAATATTGGCTGGGGTCAGATGATATGGGCCTTGAGTGTCCATAAAGTGTGACTGATAGGGAACCAACGAAAGTTTCTAAGAATAGGAGGAATGTGACCAATTCTATGTTTAAAGATAATTCTGAGCCTGGGCAACTTAGTGAGACCTTGTCTCTACTAAAAATAAAAAAATTAGCCAGGCATGGTGGCACACACCTGTAGTCCCAGCTACTTGGTATTCTGAGGTAACAGGATCACTTGGGCCCAGGAGACCAAGGCTGCAGTGGGCTATGATCGCACCACTGCACTCAGCCTGGGTGACAGAGTGAGGCTGTCTAAAAATATATATATATATTCTGGAAGCAGTGAGTTTGAAAAAGTAAAGACAGGTAAACTAGTTGAAAGATGATTTCCTCAGACACTCATGTTCAATGGCAGTGGGATAGGGCCTAGAAAATAATAATTCTAAGAAGCTCCCCAAGTATTCTTATTGCACTTAATGTGCAATAAGCCACTGGTTTTGGGTTTTTAGCTTGAGAATACATTACCATTAAATGAATATGGAATTAGGAGGGGGGCTTATTAGAGAAGGAAGGAACAGAGAAGGAGAAAAATTCTGACTTGTATTTAAGCTGCCAGATATTAACGGTGTTTCATTCTAGAGCTCAGAGGTCAGGAATGAAGATACTGATCTGGGAGTTCTCGGCACAGGGATGACAGCTGAAATCACATGAGTCTAAGGTAGCCAAGGGAGAGTTAATAGTGAGAAGAAATAGTACAAGGAAAATCTTGGGGAATCCTCAAGATCAAAGACTAAGAAGAGAAAATACGGCTTTCAAAGAAGAGAGATCTGTTTATATACAATGGACATTAACATTTTCTACCTAGTACTTACAATTGTTTATACAGATATCTTAACACTCAGGCTATACTGCAAACTCTATGCGAGTAGAATGATGATGATGATAATAATAGCTAACTTTTTTTTTTTTTTTAATAGAGTTTTACTCTGCCGCCCAGGCCGGGTGCAATGGCATGGTCTCAGCTCACTGCAACCTCTGCCTTCCAGGTTCAAGCAATTCTCCTGCCTCAGTCTCCCGAGTAGCCGGCATTCCAGGCATGCACCATCACGCCCAGCAAATT
Organism: Rhinopithecus roxellana; assembly: GCF_007565055.1. Taxonomy (NCBI): domain Eukaryota; kingdom Metazoa; phylum Chordata; class Mammalia; order Primates; family Cercopithecidae; genus Rhinopithecus; species Rhinopithecus roxellana. The sequence continues at coordinate 81,005,156 of NC_044565.1, forward strand.
TTTGTATTCTTAGTAGAGATGGGGTTTCACCATGTTGGCCAGGCTGGTCTTGAACTCCTGCCCTCAGGTGATCCGCTCGCCTTGGCCTCCCAAAGTGCTGGGATTACAGGTGTGAACTACCGTGCCCGGCCAATAACTGCTAACATTTGAGAGCATCCACTATGTGCCAAGCACAGTTCTAAGCACCTTGCAAGTATTAATTCATTAATTTTTTTATGCTCTCAGCAGAATCAGCAAGTATTAATTCATTAAACCTAAAGTACAGAGAGATTAAACTACTTGCTAAAGTTATAGTATGTAGAGGGGGCCAGGCATGGTGGCTCATGACTGTAATCCCAGCACTTTGGGAGGCAAGGCAGGAGCACTGCTGGAGGTCAGGAGTTTGAGACCAGCCTGGACAACATAATGAGACCTCTGTCTCTACAAAACCATTAAAAAAAATTAGGCATGGTGGTGTGTGTCTGTAGTCCAGCTACTCAGGAGGCTGAAGTAGGAGGACTGCTTGAGCCAGGTGTTCGAGGCTACAGTGAGCTATGATTGCACCACTGCACAGCAGCCTGGGTAACAGAGTAAGACTCTATCTCAAGAGAAAAAAAAAAAAAAAGAAAAGAAAAAGTAAGTAGAGGGATTTAAATATTGGCCACCTGTTTACTGAAAGAGAGGGGAGAACAAAATGTTCAAACAGAAAAAATAGAAGAAAATCACTTCTTGGCTTTTTGGCTAAGATCAAGTGTAGAAAAATTAGAAAAACAGACTAACACATGTATTAGTATTCTGGCACATTGAGGGTCAAATATTCTGTTTTCAATGTTTCACTGAATCTTTTTTTTTTCTCTCAAGAGATGGGGGTCTCAATATGTTGCCCAAGCTGCTCTTGAACTGGCCTTAAAGGATCCTCCCACCTTGGCCTCCCAAAGTGCTAGAATTACAGGCATGAGCCACTATGCCAGGTCTTTTCACTGAATCTTAATTAGTATCTTCCTTACCTTGTCACAGCAATTGCATCTTCCAAAAAAAATTGATCAACAGGAAATGTACGACCTAGAAAAACAAGGAGATAAAATAGAAAAGCCTGAGAACACCCATTCAACCATCTTGAAATAGTTTATATATATAAAATTCTCTTAAAGCTTGTCATGCTAATGTTCTATTTGTTCTGTGGTCTTAAAAGTATTAAGAAGAAAAGTTCTTGGTAACAGAAATTGTAAAGGGTAGATTTCAGTCAGTAAACAGAAGACAGTGTATAGGCAGAGAAATGATCCTTTGCTAAGACTTTTTTTCTTTTACCTGTTATACATTTTATACCCTCCCCCCACACTTCCACCACAGAGGACCTCTAAACATTCAACGACTGTATTCTAGATCAAACACAACATTTCTTCCTTAGATTTATCGCCAGCATTCTCTATAACTAAAATAAACTGCACTATTGTTTATCAGTCAGCGTTTGCAAAGTGTTTTTTTAGTATTCAATTGAAGAAGGATAAATCAAAGCTCAGGGTGATAAATTAATTCCACAATGAGACTGTGGAAGTGCCAAAAGAAAACACACACTACCCAACCTCACTTTCTGCCAGAGTGGACCAACATCCAGAAATTTAGCAGAATCCAGAAATGAACAGATATACTGTCACAGACACAAGTTCCCTCTTTATGACAGACTGCCACTATAAACTTTGATGTTAAACACAATGGAATGCTAGAAATAAGTAACTATGACTTTTTTAAAAAGTCCCCTAAAAAAATTAAAATCTCCCAGCAATGGCCAGGAGTGGTGGCTCATGCCTGTAACCCCAGCACTTTGGGAGGCCAAGGCGGACAGATCACGAGGTCAGATCAAGACCATCCTGGCAAACACAGTGAAACCCCATCTCTACTAAAAATACAAAAAATTAGCCGGGCGTGGTGGCGGGTGCCTGTAGTCCCAGCTACTTGGGAGGCTGAGGCAGGAGAATGGTGTGAACCCAGGAGGCGGAGCTTGCCATGAGCTGAGGTCGCGCCATTGCACTCCAGAGCGAGACTTCGTCTCAAAAAAAAAAAAGGAAAAAAAAACTCCCTCCTTATCAGCTGCATTATATGGTTATGATTTTATGTTATAAATAAATCACTTCTCTAGAAAGAGGTATACATATCTACTTATGTCTCAAACTTTAAAATAATTATATTTGCTTGTAAGAATGATACATATTTAATGATGCACTTTATTCACCTGGTATAGTAATAACTGGGCAGGAATTAAAATATTCTGAAAAAAGCTCAGCGTTTAGAGTCGCACTCATTAAAATAACTTGAAGACCTGGCCTCTGCGATACAATGTCCTTCAAAACTAGCAGCAAGAAGTCACTAGAGAAAATAAAAGAAACACCTGAGGATCAAACAAATTTAACACATGAAAATTAGTAACTTTTGGTATATTTTGAGTAAGAAATGTGTAAATCTCTGTGGGAAAAAACCCCGTAACATTCATAGAATAGTGTGTCATGTTCTTGGATGTGAAGCCTTACTATTATAGGCTGAATATCGTTTATGTGAAATGCTTGGAACCACAAGTGTTTCAGATTTCAAATTTTCTCAGATTTTGGAATAGTTGCATATACATAATGAGACATTTTGGGGATGGGGCCTAAATCTAAACATGAAATCCATTTATGTTTCATATATACATTATACACATAGCCTAAAGGTAACTGTATATAATATTTTGAATAATTTGAAATAAAGTTGGTGTACACTGAACCATCAGAGAGCAAAGGTGTCAGGTGTGGAATTTGCCACTTGTAGTGTCATGTCAACACTCAAAAAGTTTCAGATTTTGGACCATTTCAGATTTCAGATTTTTGGATTAAGGATGCTCAACCTGTATAAAGATATAAATTATTTCTCAAATAAACCAAGTCCAGGCAGTACTAATCAAAATCCCAACAGGATTTATCATCAAATTTTATAATCATTATTTATTTTTACTCTTAGCTGGTATAGGGTACAAATTTGATAATTCTACTTCTTGACATCTACATGTACCACAAAGAGGCATATACAAAGATTTTCATTATAGCATTGTTTGTAATAATAAAACAATAGAAACTACCCAAATGTCCATCAACTGAGAAATGGTTAATTATAACATGAAGCAGATACAAGGAATAAGGTAGAGCTCTAGATAATAACATGAAAAAACCTCTAAGACATATTTTTAGTAGGAAAAATCCCAAGTTGCCTGGAATAATACACATGGCAGAATAACACCACCCTAATTGGACTCTTGGCCCTTGCCCCCTCACAATCTGTTCTCAATAGAGCCAACCAATAATGCTCTTCGAATGTCAGTCTGATTGTGCTGACCAGGTGCGGTGGCTCACACCTATAATCCTAGCAGTTTGGGAGGCTGAGGTGGGAGGAATGCTTGAGGCCAGGAGTTCAAGACCAACCTGGCCAATATAGCAAGACCCCATCTCTTAAAACAAAAAAGAAAAGAAATTGTGCCACTCTTATGCTCAGAATCCAATGACTTCTCATTACAAACCTTACTAACAAGGCTCTATACGACATGGTCTACATCCCATGCTCCCCATCTTTTTCTAGTGCTCTCCCGCTCATTCACTTAGCACCGGCTCACTGTTCTCCTTGCTGTCTTTGAGGCATGCACCTCAGATCTTCTGTACATGATATTAATCTGCCTGGATTACTGGGCTTCTCCTAGCCCTTCACACAGGTAGCTCCCTCACTTCCTTCAAGTCCTTACTCCAAAGATTTTTTTCAGTGAGGACTTCCTTGGCTACCTTATTTAAAATTTCAAATGCTCTCCTCCCTTACATTTCTATTGTCTTTTTCTGCTTTATTTTTCCTTCTTAGCACTTACTATATTCTGTATTTTACTTATTTATCTTGCTTATTGATGAGCTCTCCCACTAGAATAGAAGTTCTACAAGGACAAGAATTTTATTCACTACTCCAGGATCTACAACAATGCCTGGGACATAGTAAGTACTCAGTGAATATCCATTGACTTACTAAATGAATATATCATCTGTGTAAGAAAAAAAGGTTAGAAAACAAAAGTAACTATTTCTAACAAAGTAAACATCTATATCCATGCATAGAAGGACGTATTACCAGTTTACTTCTAAGAAAGGAACTGACAGTGGTCTGGGAGCATTATCACTTTATCCATAATGTTTTTCTTTTCTTTTCTTTTTTTCTTGAGACAAGGTTTCGCTTTGTCACCCAGGCTGGAGTGTAGTGCAGTGGTGTTATCACTGCTCACTGCAGCCTTGAACTTCTGGGTTCAAGTGATCCTCCTGCCTCAGTCTCCTGAGTAACTGGGGCTAATTTTTTTTTGTTTTTGTTTTTATAGTAGAGATGGTGTCTCCCTATATTGCCAAGGCTGGTCTCAAACTCCTGCGCTCAAGTGATCCTCTTGCCTTGGCTTTCCAAAATGCTGGGATTACTAAACACATAATCAGCAATCCCAGAATGGGAGGCCTATAGGTGTGAGCCACTGTACCTGGCCTGTTTGAGTTTTTAATGAAAACATATTCTTATACTACTTAGCTCTTTTTAAAGAGCTAATTTAATTACATTTATGACTATTTTTGTTTCTTTTTCAGGAAAAAGGGAAATAATCTAACAACAACAGGCAAATGGCTAAATAATTTATGGTATATCCAGACTTCAGAATTTCCTTATGTAACTCTTCATTTTACAGATAATTCAGCTGGGCGTGGTGGCTCACACCTGAAATCCCAGCACTTTAGGAGGCCAAGGCGAGCATATCACTTGAGCTCAGGAGTTCAAGACAAGCCTGGCCAACATGGTGAAACTCTGACTCTACTAAAAAAATACATAAATTAACCAGGCCTGGTGGCGTGCACCTCTAGTTCTGGCTACTTGGGAGGCTGAGGAAGGAGGATTGCTTGAACCTGGGAGGTGGAGGCTGCAGTGAGCTGAGATTGCACCACTGCACTCCAGCCTGGATGACAGAGACTTCGTCTCAAAAAAAAAAAAGATAATTAGTTAACTCATACTGTCATTCTGTTAAATCATAAGTAGCATGACAAAACTATATAATCCCAGTAGTGTTTGTGGAAATACATCTCTCTACCATATCCCTCTTCTAACTCCCAGTATACTCCCTGAAGAAAAGAGACCAAAATTATAACATGTAACTAGCAATTTTATAGGGGACAGAGATTCTGCTTTTACATTTTTTGGTATTTACTGAATGCTTTAGAATGATCATGTTATCTCTGTGATTAGAAAATTTATCAAAATTTCAAACTAACACAACTGTCACCTTTCTATATTCAACTTTTAATCTTGTCAATATTTTCACTGATTTTTGTTCCTAGATTTTATTAGTTTTTGCTTTTTTCAATCAGAGTTAGGAAATATTCCCCTACTTTTCCTTGTAAATTGTATACCCTTTCCTGTAAACTAGTATTTGTAAATGCTTGAAGCACCCTTCTCCACTGTGTAATTAATCTTTATTCAGATGTGAACATCTTTTGAATTTTTAACTGTTCATATTCTACAGATCCTTAGGTTTTATAAAAATCTTTCTCCTATTTAAGCCAGGAACCAAATCCAGTGCTATGTTCTCATTTCTTTAAGTCTGTGGAAGTACAAATGTTATAGAATCCAAAGCTATTCTTCATATTCAAAATTATACTGAATTTTCCCTAAAAGTTTAAACTTGTCTTTATAACGCAATCATTTAAATACCATTAGTCTGAGAGAATGTTTTATTTGGTTTCCTCTTCCAAGTTGTTCAGTGATTTTGTTAAAAAAATTTCTTCTTTCAGATGTTCATTTCCAACAGCTGCAAAATGACATTATTTACCATTAATTCTTTTTTCCATTGTTTTCTGGAGTTTCTACAAAAAGATCATTTGCCCCTTAGAGATTTCCAACATTTTCTGTATAGTCATTTAATATTTATTATTGTCTTGTTTTAGGAATTATTTCTTTTTTTTTGGTTTATTCTTTTTATCTAAAAGTCCAGTTTCTTTAGTTTCTAATTACTTCATATGTCTTATTTACTAATAATAGTAATGTGTTATTTCTTCTAATAGTTCTTCTGGTTATATATCTTCTCCGTTCAATTCCTTTTTTTTTTTTTTTTGAGACAGTCTTGCTCTGTCGCCCAGGCTGGAGTGCAGTGGTGTGATCTCGGCTCACAGCAACCTCCACCTCCCAGGTTCAAGCGATTCTCCTGCGTCAACCTCCCGAGTAGCTGGGACTACAGGTGCCTGCCAACAATCCCTTTTTTTTTTTTTTTTTTTAAATGTTTTGCTTTTAGCTATTTTCTGCTTTCCTATCAGTCCACCAAATTTACTTAGACTATTTTTCTTCTTCTCAAGATATTTATAGTGGTATAATACTTTTTGGGAAAACTTCATAATTTTCACAGGACTTTCTCTTTTTTTTTTCCCCACTAGTTTTCTTTGACTGCTCTAGGGCATGATCCACATGACAAACTATGATTAATGCCATCCATCTTCCTGGCCCTCTTCAGTACTTAAAATATTGAAACTTTTAATTTTTTTTTTTTTTTCCTAAGAGATGGGGGTCTCATGATATTTCCCAGGCTGAAGTGGCTCTTCACAGGTGCAATCATAGCACACTATAGCCTTGAACTCCCGAACTTAAGCAGTCCTCCTGCCTCAGCCTCCTCAGTAGCTGGGACTACAAGCATGCACCACTGTGTCTGGCAAGAATTTTTATTTTATGCCTCACCTTTAATGACTTCTAATTTTATAAGATAAAATCCACATGCTTTATTATTCACGATGCTTAAGGCTCTGGAAGGTCTGGCTCCTGCTGCTTGTTCCCTGTGCTACTTTCCCCTTTGCTGCTACACAGCAGGTGCACTGGCTTTCCTTGTTTCTGGACTCACAAAGCTCTTTCCCACTGCACAATCTTCAAACATGCTTTCCTTGCCCCCGTTTGTCACCTGGGATTCCTTCTCATATTTCAGTTTCCTTTTTTTTTAATTTGAGACAGGGTCTTGCTTTGTTGACCAGGATGGAGTGCAGTGGTGCTATCACAGCTCACTGCAGCCTCAACCTCCTGGGGGTTCAACTGATTCTCCTGCCTCAGCCGCCTGTGTAGCTGGGACCATAGGTGTGAGCCATCACGTCTGGCTAAATTTTTTTTTTTTTTCTGTATCCCCAGTAGAATGACTACTGGCTTTTTTTTTTTTTTTTTTTTTCATTTTTCATAGAGACATGGTCTCACTATGTTGCCAAGGTTGGGCTCTAACTCCTGAGCTCAAGCGATCCTCCCACCTCGGCCTCCCAAAGTGCAGGGATTATGGGTGTGAGCCATGCGCCCGGCCATACTTCAGTTTTCAATTTAAATTGTCATCTTACAGAGATATGATCTTTGAGCATCTATGGGTCTCTCTCTCCAAACATAGCATGCCATTTATTCCTTCATAGTGCTTATTCCAATTTGCAATCATTTACTTATTTACTTGTTCATTATTCGTTTTTTCTACCAGACTGTTAGAGATGAGGGGGAGCCATACATGCTTGTTCCTCACTGTATCCCCAGCAACTAATATATCACTTGGCATTTAAATGCAGGCTCAATAAATACATGAATCAATGTCAGGACTGAATGACTGACCAAATAAGGAAGAAGATACATTCAGCCACAGCATGCATGACATCTGTTATTTCTACTAAGTAAGGTATCAACTTAGCATAATGCCCAGGATGGTGTGAAGTATACCTTCTAACCTAATAGGATGACTCCATCTAATAAGTGATGAGCATACACTGTCCTTTTTAGTGTTATAGACCCTGGAAATCAAGAAACCAGTTGCTTTTCTCTAACATAGGTCTTCCTTGTGGCAAATTACCATTACTAGCTGCATGAAACTGAATTAGAACTAGAAAACAATTTTTTCTGCCATGCCTTCATTTCATGTGAGTGTGTGTTCACTAGGAAAGTCTTTGTTTTACCTTTCTTCTGTCCTCTCATGAACTTCATCAACAATGATATGGGAGACTCCCTGTAGAGCTGTATCTCCTTCTAGCCTTCTCAGTAGCACTCCCGTAGTACAGTATAACAGTCTGGTGGCTGAGGACTTACACATGAAAGGGCAATATAAATCATTAATAAAATTTTCAAAAAAGGAAACATTACTGGAAAGCCATTTTGAATGGATAGTGATAAAGAATATTGAAAACACTAGCAGTTCCATTTAATAGGAAACCATACTAAATATAGTTTCTTGCCAGGGACAGTAATAAAATCCTTTCTACTTCATATCAAAATGTTAAGATTTTCATAAAAAGCATTAAAATCAGTGAATAATGAAATCAGTTCTCAATTTGTCTGCTCCTTATTTGGTTAAATGGATTAAGTCCCAAGTTCAAGAACAAAACAGTCTTTACTAGATGACTTCTGCCAATAAAAAATAAAAAGCTTTACAGAGGAAATTTAATACAACCAAATAAGAGTGTTTTTTTGTTGTTGTTTTTTGTTTTTGAGACGGAGTTTTGCTCTTGTTGCCCAGGCTGGAGTGCAATGGCACGATCTCAGCTCACTGCAACTTCCGTCTCCCAGGTTCAAGGGATTCTCCTCCCTCAGACTCCCGGGTAGCTGGGATTACAGGCATGTGCCACCACACTCGGCTAATTTTTGTATTTTTAGCAGAGATGGGGTTTCTACATGTTGGTCACGCTGGTCTCGAACTCCCGACCTGAGGTGATCCGCCCGCCTTGGCCTCCCAAAGTGCTGGGGTTACAGGCGTGAGCCACCGCGCCCAGCCATAAGAGTTCTTATCCCAAGATATTTCTAAAAGGACTTCACCCCTACCGAAGGTGATCATTAATTTAAAAATAGCCTGAAAGTATATATCCCAAATTGCCCATGAATCTCCTAACCCCCAGAACTCTTTATACCTAAAAATCGTAAATTTCTGTTACCAGGAAATAAGCAGAGCATACAAACCTTGACACTTTCTAACCGAATCTGGTATCCCACGGTCAGACCCACCCTCTCTGCTCTTTCTTTAGCAACGCGTTCAGCAACAGAGATTGCAGAGATTCGTCGGGGTTGGGTACAGATGATGTTGGCCACCTTTTCAGGTGGTCCATTCAGAGAATCATCCAGAATAAACTGTGGAATCTGTGTGGTTTTCCCACATCTGTATATTAAAACAAATAAGTCCTAAAATGAAGTTTTCAAGGGCTAGTTAACTAAAGAAGCAATCATACGGAATGAGGAAAGTGATAAAGCTAATTAGAACACAAATTGTTCAGATTCAGGTATTTTCTAAAACAACCTCCTGACTTATTACCTAGAGGTGAGAAATTCTAGGAATTTGCACTCCAATCAAAAGGACAATCAAATAATAGTTTAGTAACATTTGTAAAATTGGGACTATTGAACAGACATTAGATTAAGGTCTGTAAATGCTTCTAGGAATGTAAACTCTACCCATGAACCCTAAAGAAAAGGAGTATTAGCTTATGATTATCAAAATATTTTATGTTTTTCCCTTTGATATGTATTAATTTGGCTATGATTAGGCTGAGGTTAAAAAGATAAACTAGATGATACGAATTGTTACCATATCACTGAGTCCAGACACAAATGTAATTATTAAATTGTATACTTTTGAATAAATAACTAAATAAAGTCTGCAAATTTGTCCCTGCTAAATAGGAGGATGTAAAACAGGAAAAATAATGCACCATAATTAAGTTGTTTTTAAAAGAAAAATAAAGGCTGGGCGTGGTGACTCACACTTGTAATCCCAGCACTTCAGGAGACTAAGGCAGGTGGATCACTTGAGGCCAGGAGTTCGAGACCAGCCTGGCCAACATGGTAAAACCCCCCCTCTACTAAAAACACAAAAAAATTAGCTGGGTATGGTGGTGCACCATAGTGGTGCACCTGTCATCACAGCTACTCGGATGGCTGAGGCATGAGAATCACTTGAACCCGGGAGGCAGAGGTTGCAGTGAGCCGAGATCATGCCACTGCACTCCAGCCTGGGTGACAGGAAATCAGAATAAATTTAGAAGATAAAAAGCTTTCAAGCTAAATGTTCTAGAACTATCCTTTAAATTTAAACATGAGCCTTGTTAAAAGTCTTCAGCTGGATTTTTTTGCCTTATGTCTCAAGGCAGAGGTATATAATGTCTATAAATCCAGTTACAGTTTTTAACAAGTTGAACTGGTTATGGTAACCAGGGTGCATATAATATTTATAGATGAAAGCTGCCAATGAATAAACTGCATTCTTACCCAGTCATACCACTTATGACAACCACCTGGTGCTTACGCAGTAAGTTAAGAATGGTTTCTCTTTCTTCCCAAGCAGGGAGTGATTGTCTCTCTTGCAGAATGGACTGGAACTGTCTGGAAGCCTAATAAAATCAAAGATAAGACATCATTGGGTTACTTCTCTTTTTTTTCTTTTTTTCATTTGAGACAGGGTCTCACTGTGTCGCCAGGCTGGAGTGCAGTGGTACAATCATGGCTCACTCCAATCTCCACTCCAGGCGCTAGTGATCCTCCTGCCTCAGGCTCCCAAGTAGCTGGGACTACAGGTGTGTGCCACCATACCCGGCTTTTTGTATTTTTTTGTAGAGACAGGATTTCACCATGTTGCCCAGGCTGGCCTCAAACTCCTGTGCTCAAGTAATCTACCTGCCTTGGTCTTCCAAAATGCTGGGATTACAGTTTTTGTTTTTGTTTTTGTTTTTTTTTTAGTTACAGAGACCGAGTCTTGTTATGTTTCCCAGGATGGTCTTGCACTCCTGGCCTTTGTTGGATTTGTTGGGATTGGATGTAGGGGACTTTATTCAGAACGCTGCTCAGAGAATCAGTCAGAATGAGCTATGGAATCTATACATTAAATAGTTTTCCAACATCTGAATAAACTGAAAGATTTTCTGAGTGAAATAAAGCCCTCTTGCTTAGCACATATCCAGTTCTTCCCAGCAAGAGTCTCTATACCAACACTGTCCAATGGAACTTTCTGTGTTGATGGAAATGTTCTATACCTGTGCTGTCCAATACAGCAATCCCTGGCCACATGTGGTTATTGAGCACTTGAAATGCGAAGAACAGTGTTACTGAGGAACTGAATTTTTAATTTTAATTAATTAATATAAACAGCCAAACATGGGTAGGGGTTACCATATCAGACAGCATAGCTCTAAACAACATCAGATTTTTACGTAAATCAATAATAGAAAAGCACTCACTAAAGCGTTATTTTTGGGTAGTCACTACAACTATATAAATCAATTTCATATTTAATGGCCAATGCTATAAACATTGCCTTGTTTATTACAACTCTGGCTGTACTTTTGAATACTGTAATAACTTTACAGGAACATGCCATTTCCTACATATAATTTTATCATAAACTTAGCACACTGATCAAATTGAATATCTCATTTTTTGTTTCTATCATCTACAGTGCAATTTATATACATTGTGATGTTCTATGGGTATTGCACTACATATGTGATGGTGTTATATGGTGTCAAAAATCAGACTGACAGAACTTTAGAACTGGAAGCGCCCTTAGAGAGCATTTAATCCAATTCCTATATTGGTTAAGCAACTTGCCTCTGCCCTACCTCTAACTTTGCCCTCAGGGTTCACTTACGAATTCTATTAAAATAATCTTCATGTGAATGGGGTAAAAACAAAATAGACTTTAGAAACAGAATTGGCTAAACCACTTACTAGCTATGTGACCTTGGGCACACTATTTATCCTTTGAGTCTTTGAAACAGGGTAAAAGTCCTTCCTTATCCTTCTCCTTTTATATATTAATTTTTTCTAATGTAAATCGCAGTATTTGTATTGTTTTGTTTTTAGAGACAGGGTCTCATTATGTTTTCCAGGCTGGCATTGTCTCCTCCTGCCTCAGCCTTCCAAGTAGCCGAGACTACAGGCATGTGTTACCATGCCTACCCGGCTCTAACCCCACAGTATTTGTTTTTGTTTCGTTTTTTTTTTTTTTTTTTTTTTTTTTGAGACGGAGTCTTGCTCTGTTGCCCGGCTGGAGTGCAGTGGTGCAATCTCAGCTCACTGGAATCTCCACCACCCAGGTTCAAGTGATTCTTGTGCCTCAGCCTCCCAAGTGGCTGGGATTACAGGCACCTGTCACCACACCTGGCTAATTTTTGTATTTTTAGTAGAGACGGAGTTTTGCCACGTTGGCCAGGGTGGTCTTGAATTCCTGACCTCAGGTGATCTGCCTACCTCGGCCTCCCAAACTGCTGGGATTACAGGTGTCAGCCACCGCGCCCAGCCATTAAACCACAGTATTGATATTCCTTTTACATACCAGATTGTCCATCTCAGTACCAAAGGCACATGATTCTGAGACTATTTGGCATATATGTGTGTGTCTGCTATAGGATTTTCCAAAACCATCTAGCATATGCACTTAAGTTTGCTGTGGCCTGTAGAAATTTTGACCACTCAGGGAGAAAAAGAACCAAAAGAATATTAGGGAGGGTAGCCAAAGCTTCCTAATTCATAATCCCATCATCCAGATATTAGGGAGGCAATGCCACTCATTCTCTCAGCATACCCTACCTGTTTCATTCGGAACTGCTTGCAGATTTTACCATTTTCAGCATGTACTGACTTTGCCTGCCAGTCATATCTTTTGGAAATCTTTTTCTTAAGGTTCACATAGCTTTCATTCTCTACTAGAACAGGTGCAGGACCTTCATCCTCATCTGACTCCTCAGATTCTGATTCTTTTTCAACTTGAAGGAAAGAAAAGAAAACGTTTCAATACAGAGCCCTTTCTTTAACAAAATGGGAAAGTCGCTGTCTAACAGAGTATCAAGTCAAACAAAAAGTCAAAATGGAGAAAAAGTTAAAACTTGAATAAAGTAAGTTCATTCACTTCCAGTACTTCTATTGCCAAAGAACTTAAAATGCATCCTCAAGTAAACTTTTATCAAGCATAAGTGGTTATTTTTAAATCAAATTAAAAACAAAGTAACATGAACATAATTAGCAGTGAATGTTTCAACTATTTGCAAGTGTCCCCAAATCCTACAACATAAAACAACCCAAATGTCTATCAAATGATGAATCGATGAACAAAATGTGGTATGTCCACATAACAGAATAGTACTCACTAATAAAAAGGAATGCTGTACTGATATGTGCTAGGACATGGATGAACCTTGAACACATTATGCTAAGTGAAAGAAGCCCATCTCAAAAAGCTGCATATTGTATAATTCCATTTCTATGACATGTCCAGAGTAGGCAAACCCATAGAGATAGACAGCAGATTTGTGATTGCCAGAGGCTGAGGGAAGGGGTAAATGAGGAGAGACTGTTATGGGTACATGGGTACAGGGTTTCTTTTGGCGGTGATGATAACGTCCAGGGATTAAAAGGTGGTCATTGTTGCACAACTCTGTAAAAATCCAAAAAACATTGAACTGTATACTTTAAAAGAGTGAATCTTATGGTATATAAATTATGTCTCAATAAAACTACTATTTTACAAAAAAAGGCCATGGCACATAATTGTCATTTCCCAAGGAACATATTTGAATCCCATGCGCTAGAAGCTGGCATCTGGGAGTGGGATGGGTGGTTAGTGAGTGAACCCGGCTAACTGACCAGCCGCCACATCTCAGCACAGCATCACTATTCTCTACTCATTGAAGTTTACCCAAGGACTCTTATGTTTCTTTTGTTTCTCTGGAAGAAAGATAGATAGCAACAAATAAAAGAGGATCCTTCCTTCCCTTCCTTCCCTCCCTCCCCCCCTTCCTTCATCCCTCCCTCCCTCCCTCCTTCCCTCCCTTTCTTTCCCTCTTTCTTTTCTTTCTTTCTTTCCCTCTTTCTTTTCTTTCTTTCTTTCCCTCTTTCTTTCCTTTCTTTCTCTTTCCTTTCTTTCTTTCTTTTTCTTTCTTTTTCTCTTTCTCTCTCTCTCTCTCTCCCTCCCTCTCCTTCCTCTCCTTCCTTCTTTCCTTCTTTTTTTTTCTTTTTAAGACATAGAGTCTCACTCTGTCTCCAAGACTGAAGTGCAATGGCTCACTGCAGCCTCTACTTCCCAGGCTGAAGTGATCCCCCAACATCAGCCTCTTGAGTACCTGGGACAGAGTGCATGACCATGGCTGACTAGCTAAGAAAATATATATATTTTGTAGAGATGGGGTCTCGCTATGCTGCCCAGGCTGGTCTCAAACTCCTGGGCTCAAGCAATCCTCTCACCTCAGCCTCCCAAAGTGCTGGGATTACAGGCGTGAGCCACCACACCCAGCAGAGAATTCTTTGAAAGGGGCTTCCTTGTGGTGTAAGAATCTGCACAGTAGGCCATGTGTGGTGGCTCATGCCTGTAATCCCAGCACTGGGAGGCTGAGGCAGGTGGATCACCTGAGGTCAGGAGTTCGAGACCAGCCTGGCCAACATGGTGAAACTCTGTATCTACTAAAAATAGAAGTTAGCCAGGCGTGGTGGTGGGCACTTGTAATCCCAGCTACTCAGGAAGCTGAGGCAGGAGAATCACTTGAACCCGGAGGGCAGAGGTTGCAGTGAGCTGAGATTGCACCACTGCACTCCAGCCCGGGGGACAAGAGCGAAACTCCATCTCAAAAACATAAAAAGAATCTGCCCAGTAAACCTGGATCTAAACTAGGCTAGAAGCCTGCACAAGTATTTGAGGATTTAGGGATTCATAGAGCTATCCCTAATGAATTCTGGGGATCTAGTATACCAAAAGCAGGAGGGTACGGATAGTGGTATAGAAAGCAAAATATCTCTAAAATTTCATTTGAAAGTAATTCAGTATATAATATAAGAAGTAATCATATGAAAACCAAATGAATTAAATAAAATAGATTTTCTGAGAAGGTACCTTAAGGTCCTTCCAAGCCTCAGATTTTATATGGTTAAAATAAACACACATCACAACAAACTTCAACTCAGGAAGCCCATCCACAGCAACGCAACTGGGCCTTAAGCAACACAATTGAGCCTTACAATTAAAGTTGGACACAATTACAGTTCAGGGAATTCTCATTCCCTTTTGCCCATGGGACTGAATGGCTTGTTCAGTTTGTTCAAGATCACTAAGCCATCCTGGACCAGCTTTAAAAGCTTTGACTTCTAAACCCATAATTCTGAATGCCTCCCTCCACAAGATCAATGCCTTACATACCTTCTGGAATTTGATTAGAAACAAAAGAATTATTTGGAATCACTGGTTTATGACAGGCAGGATTATTTATCCTGGTCCTAGAGGGTACTGGCAGAAAGTTCACGGGAGGGACACTATACTTGTGATGGGTATTCGTCAGTAACTTGATTATTTCCGATTCTTCCTCTAAAAGGGTTATCAAAGAATATACGACAGGTTCCGAAGTTTCTGCAAATGTCAAGGCCTTGTCATAAAGAAACTCAGAAATATGTAAACGACAAGCCAGAGGTAGGTTCTCATTGGTGGAATAAAATGCTATGAGGGGAGCTTGGTAGGGATATTTGTGGTCTTTAGAAAATCGAATTTCAAGTTCATATAAAAAAGATCCATCTTCATTAGCATTAAGATGAGAATCGTCTACACTTCTTTCTATTCTTCCAACAATTTGATTTGGGGGCACTTCATGTTTGAATTTGCATTTTGATCCAAATTTACAATTTCCTTTGAGGTAAAATTTACAGATTTCAAGTGAATTTTCTTGTACATTTTTGGTACTTTCTTTTGGCTTGGATTTGCGGAATCTACTTGTCAAATACTCCAGTTCTAATCCAATGGTCCAGACTCTGTTCTGAATTCTTTCTATAAATTTTTCTCCACAGATGGACTTGAGAGCAAACGCCTCTTCCTGTTGCTGTTCCATACACTCATCCAAGCTTATCTGGTTGACTGCCTCAGAGATCTTCATCCTCTCTCCAAATGTCTCTGAAAAACACTGGGTAAGGAGATGCTCTAGTGATGCTCCCACATCTCCATCACACATCCTCAGGACTGCTTGACAGCGTTCAATATTGAAACCATACCTGTCAAGGGCAAAACATGACAAAAATGACACAAAAAGCAGTATCACACCATTACAGTAAAATTCATTTAAATATGCTTATGTGAAGTTATGACTATACACAGGCAGGGCTTGTATTTTGAAAAAGCAACCCTGATAACAATAAGCCCTCCTGAATGACCCCATCTGATAAGATAGAATATTCGGCCTAGCAGGCTTTGCTGGAACCCACAAAATAGGAAAGTACACAAAGAGGGGTAGTGGGTTTATATGATTTCGGTTTCCTTGAATTCTTTCCCAACTCCTAAAAATGATTAAAGCAATCACCTGGAAAGTTTTTGCACTGCAAATGGGGAGACTGTAAATTCTGGAACATGAGGCTCCACTGGGGCTAAGCCAGCATATTCCAAAGGATCCAAGTCGGGAACGAGGGAAGGTTCCTGTCCAGCTGGCCAGTACCGCTCATCGTTACAGCAATCAGGCTCATCATCTTCCTCCTCCCCAGAAATGCCTCTTCTAGCAAAGGCAACATTTTCATACATTAGATATTACTTTCTACTTCAAAGAAAAATTTAGCAAAGGTCTAAGAATTTAATTAATAGGATCCTGACTACTCTTCAGTTGCTGATTTAATCTTATATTGAACTATTAATTTATACCTTGGCAATTAACATTTAGCAGTCATTTATTAAATGCCAGGTACTGTGTTAAGTGCTTTATATGAACTAACTCCTTTAATCTTCCCAATAACTGTACCAAGTAATATTGGAATGTCCTTTTTTTTTTTTAAGATGATCAACTAAAACTCAGAGAGGATTAGTAACTGCCTAGGTTACACATTAAGGAGCAAATAGAGATTTTTACCAAAGGCAGACAGATTCCAGAGCCTATGTTCTTAATCACAGAAACCTCGGCTATCCTCTGTCTTCTCATTCATAAAAATAACTATCCCTAATTGTTCGTTTTGCTACATAATCTCCTTTTCTAAATCTCAGATAAGAGATTTGTAGATAGGATGGAAAATGAGCTGTTCATGACTGGCCACTAATTAATTCTGGTAAATGGAAAGAAGGAATTAACTCCTTCAACTGAAATCCAAAACAAAAGAGCGACTAAGATTTAAGAATAAAAGCTTTCTCTTACGCAGATGGTCATGATAAGCAAATCCTGAGACCGCACCTGACCAAGTCAATATTTGCTCCTTGAACACTACTTCTGCTTGTTCATTACAAGGGTTTATCTGGAAGATTACAGATAAATCAGTTACTGAATCCATATGAGCACTGCCCTGGAAAAAAATAAAGATAAAAAGGCAATCCCATGGATGCTGCAAAACAAACTCACTCTAAAATTGTTGCTGAATAATTACTCTTGTATTTCTCTTGACTCACTTTCAACTAATTATATGGCCACAATAGAATCAGTACTGACACAGCATTCCAAAGATGCACAGGACCTTCCCACTGCCAGTATGTTTTCCTTACTATAATAGTTTATTCAAATAAAACAATTTACTCAGATCCAGCATCAGCATCTTGCTCTTGCAGGTCTCGGAGAAGAGCTTTCACTTTCTCTTGATTCTCAGAAGTCATATGTAGCGTCTGAAGGGGTACTTTGGCTTTGGGTTTCCATTTTGGGCGTGCCTCTCCTTTGCTTATGTTATTGTTGCTAGGTCTATAGAGGACAAAAGAGCAAAATTACACACATTATCTGCGATCAGAACTTTTACACTCTCCTCAGGGTCCCCAAATACACAATACAAACTGGATTGTCAAGTATCTTACAAAAGATGACAATGAATGTGAGGAGATTCTCCACTTTCTATAGTATTTGCCAGACTTCATTACATCAAAACTGCTGGAAAAAAACCTTATCAGATTCTTGGCCAGGCACAGTGGCTCACGCCTGTAATCCTAGCACTTTGGGAGGCCGAGGCTGCTGGATCACCTGAGGTCAGGAGTTTGAGACCAGCCTGGCCAACATGGCGAAACCCTGTCTCTACTAAAAACACAAAAATTATCTGGGCATGGTGGTGCGTGCCTATAATCCTAGCTACTCAGGAGGCTGAGGCAGGAGAATCACTTGAACTCGGAGGTGAAGGTTGCAGTAAGCCAAGATTGCACCACTGCACTACAGCCTGAGAGACACAGCGAGACTCCGTCTAAAAAAAAAAACTTACCGGATTCTTAATCATTAATTCTGGCTTCACTAACTCAAGAATCCCTGGGAAAAAGCAATGCTAATGATGGTTTCCTCTGCACTATAGGGCTCTGAAAAGAAATAAGCTACACACAAAGAGCATTTCATTTCATTCTGCATTAAAATCTGAAAACCACTGAGTTTCATTCTTCCTTGTGAATATTAGGTCCTATTTCTAAAATACCCAATTATCTTTATTTCTGATTATTAAAAAAAAAAAAAAAAAAAAGGCCGGGGCAGTGGCTCACACCTGTAATTCCAGCACTTTAAGAGGCTGAAGTGGTAGGATTGCTTAAGCCCCAGGAGTTCAAGACCAGCCTGGGCAATATAGCAAGACCCTACTTAAAAAAAAAAAAAGAAATAAAAAAATTACACAGCATATATAATCTTTTATGATTTGTCTGATCATGAGGAAATGATCAGTAAAAATGAGGGGGAGTTGCGAGTTTCACATGTTCCTATCTTAACCACCATTTATTTGTACACCCCTGTGACTTGCCTTCCTTCCTGTTATTAAGGGCGAACCATCCTTTATCTTAAAGTCAGTCTTTCTATTTGTAAACTATATGCCATTTCTTTAATCTCCTCAAGGAAATCATTCCAACACTTATCCTCCTTTCTACATCATTGGTTTTTCATTCTTCTTTGGATCATTCCCATCAGCATACAGACATACTATAATGTCTACCCTCTTAAAAAAAAATTAAACCAAGCCAACTCCTCCCTTGAGTGCACATCTCCCTACAGCTACTGCCCCATCTCTCCTCCCTCTAGCTCCCTTATAGTAAAGCTTCTCATTTAGGTTATCAAAATCATTGTCTCTGTCTCCATTTTCTTTCCTCTTCTCTCTCAAACACAACCCAATCAGTATTTCCTATGCTAATACAGCTCTTGTCAAGGTTAACTATGATATCCACATTGCCAAATCCAGTGGACAATTCTCAGTGCACATTTTCCTTGACCTGCCAGAAGCATTTTTCCACAAATGTGTACCCTCTTTAAGCATACAATTCAATCTTATTGACTACTCTCCTTTAAAACACCTTTGTCCCTTGGCTTCCAAAAACCACTCTCTTAGTTTCCTACTTCATTGGCAGCTCCTTCTCAATCCCCTTTGTTTTTCATACTTTCTCTTGGTTTTATTTTTTAATTAAAATTTTTAATTGATACATAATAACTGTACATTCTTTATAGGGTTGATAGTGGTTTGGCTGCAAGTCAAATCTCATCTTCAATTGCAGTTCCCATAATCCCCATGTCATGGGAGGGAACCAGTGGGAGACAGTTGAATCATGGAGGCAGTCTCCCCCATACTATTCTCGTGAACATACTATTCTCAGTAACTTCTCACGAGATCTGATGGTTTTATAAGGGGCGTCCCCCTTCACTTGGCTCTCATTCTTTTCTCTCCTGCCACCTTGTAAAGAAGGATGCGTTTGCTTCCTCTTTCGGCATGATTGTAAGTTTCCTGAGGCCACCCCAGCCCTGTGTTTTTTGCTGTTTCCTAAACCTTCCAAGCACATTCCTGCCTTAAGAAATTGCTATTCCCTCTGCCTTGAATATTCTATACTCAGAAATTCACAGCTTATTCCTTTACTTACTTCTTGCCTCTCTTCACATGATATCTTATTGGGGGCTATCTACCTTATTAGGGGGGCTTTCTACATAAAATAGTAATTCTATTTTGGTATTTTATATCCCTGTTACACTCCTTTATTTCTCTCCATAGCATGTGCCACCGGGTAATGTTATACATTTGTTTATGTCTTTTCTATCTCAAATCCCATTCTATCTAGATAAGGACAATATTTTACTCCCTGCTGCAATTCGAAGTCCCTAAAACAGAAAACAGTGCCTGGTGCATTCAGTAAATACTTACTGAATGAATGAACACCTATGGACTCCAATAATGTATAATGTCCACATGTTTTGAAAAACTATGGAGCTGCAGCTAACTCAGAAGTTAGGTTCTTGGCTAGGCATAGTGGTCACACCAACTGTGGCTCACCTTCAACACTATGGGAGGCCAAGGCAGAAGACTCGCTTGAGCCCAGGAGTTCGAGACCAGCCTGGGCAACATAGAGAGACTATGCTGCTTGCTATTTATAAAGTCTATAGTAGTGTACAGTAATATCCTAGGCCTTCACATTCACTCACCACTCCCTCACTGACTCACCCAGAGCAAATTCCAATCCTGCAACTCCCATTCACGGTAAGTGCCCTATATAGGTACCATTTTTAATCTTTTATACTCTATTTTTACTATATCTTTTCTATAACTAGACATGTTTACATACACAAATACTTACCATTGTGTTATAATTGCATATTTAGTACAGCAACATGCTGTATAGATTTGTAGTCTAGGAGCAATTGGTACATCATATAGCCCAGGTGTGTTGTAAGTTGCACCATCTGGGGTTGTGTAAGTACATTCTATGATGTTTGAACAACAATGAAATCACCTAACAATGCATTTTTCAGAACACATCTCTGTCAATAAGTGATGCCTAATTGTATTTATACTGTATAACATGCAATAGCAAAATGTTTACTTTTATTACTCATTAGAATTACTAGAATTCCCATAATTTATTCATTAGTTAAAAGTTGAACAGGAGAGAAGCCTAGATAAGACATCTGTTACTGGTCACCACATGTAACACCATCAGATGATGGCTGATTTGGCTGGAAAACACACAGCTTATCAACTAGAAAGACACAGTACAGTCATGTTGCACTTTAGGATGTTCAATGTTTGTTTCTTGAGATGGAGTCTCACTCTGTCACCCAGGCTGGAGGGCAGTGGTGTGATCTCAGCTCACTGCAACTTCTGCTCCCAAGTTCAAGCAATTCTTCTGCCTCAGCCTCCCTAGTAGCTGGGATTACAACTGACCACCACCATGCATGGTTGATTTTTGTATTTTAGTAGAGATGGGATTTCACCCTATTGGCCAGGCCGGTCTCAAACTCCTGACCTCAAGAGATCTACCCACCTGGGACTCCCAAAGTGCTGGGATTACAGGCGTGAGCCATTGTGCCTGGCCATGTTCAATGTTAACATCATCATTTTAACATCAATCTATGATGCCTAAGGAATACTTAAAATAATTTTCCTCACACTATTTCTATATTTACTATCAGAGTAACACTGGGTATAATAGCAGTATTACACTCAATTCACAGCGTCATGCAACCTACATACACACAAAAGCTGTTATTTCCCATCATGCCTTCAGAAATGGGTTACAAAGAGGAAGACAATTAATTTGACCAGAATTACTTGACTTTTTTTCCCTTCTCAGCCATTCGTTGTCCCATACATTAGGGGTTGATACCATTTCCATATTTAAACATTCAAAGAGTTATAATGACCTGGAAGGGCGCCTTGATTCACTGAAGATGCAAAAGTCATCTCCATCATCCCATATTCTACTGGAGGCCTTTCTGTTGCCGCCACCTCCACCACCACCACCGCCACTGCCACCACTACCACTCCCATGAGATTTACTGGCGTGGCTCCTGCCTCCTCTTCCTCCTCTAGAAGACCCTTTTCCACCTCCTTTGCCTGGCTTGCCTTTTCTTCTTACTGAAGAACTCATTTTCACCTGTAAGAGAAAAAAATTAATGTAGACATCATAAAACCAGATAGGTATGATAATCGTTTGTTTGCCAAACTTATGAATATAGGCTACTTTAAAGAAACGAAGGAAAATGCACATGTAAAAAGAGCTGATCTTGGAGCAGGATTCTGAATCTGTTCCAGTGAAAACATTTTAAAACTACAAAATAAAAAGAGCCAGCCAGTTTAGGGGTAGTGTGGATAAATCTTCACAAAAGATTTATAAGCACTTCTACCTCAGGACTAATATTTAGTGAATGTCTCTGACACAGATTTCTTAACTAAAGATATACACCATAAACACATGGAGAAGTGTCAAACACACATGTCTAGGCTTTAATCCTAGATTCTCATTTGGTTAGGTCTAATTTAGAGTTTTATTTATTTATTTATTTATTTATTTAGAGATGCAGTCTCGCTCTGTCACCCAGGCTGGAGTGCAGTGGCACGATCTCTGTTCAGTGCAACCTCCGCCTCCTGGGTTCAAGCAATTCTCCTGCCTCAGCCTCTGGAGTAGCTGGGACTACAGCTGCCTGCCACCATGCCCAGCTAATATTTGTATTTTTAGTAGAGACGGGGTTTCACCATGTTGGTCAGGCTGGTCTCAAACTCCTGACCTCAAGTGATCCGTGCACCTCAGCATCCCAAAGTGCTGGGATTACAGGTGTGAGCCACCACACCTGGCCTAGTATAGGATTTAAAAAATCCAGTTGAGAAGTTTCCATGCATTTAATATATGTTTTGACAAAATTTAAATGTATATACGCTCTATCAGGAACACAGCTTGGGCTCAGAGATTCTGCCAAGGGCAAAAGGGAAGTAGGCCATAAAACAGATAGCTCCTAATCTTTTTCCAAAGGACCGACTCCATTTACAATGGAGTGTGGAGAAGTTCAAACTTAAAGGTGCTTTCAAGAATAGTGAGGTTGCGGGGAAAGGGAGATTACAGGATTAAATGAAGATACAGTTTAGACTGTTGGCCAACTAGTTTGCAGGAAGCAAACCAAGGAATAAGACCACTAGGAAGTTCCTTTTTGGGATTAGAACAAGTATTAAACCGGGATCTCAGAAACTATTGCTTCACAGAAGCCATAATTTGGTTGGATTAGTTTGTAAAGGAATTTACTCTCCAGAGCATTGTTGAAAACAATTGAGCACTCAACCATGGGCATACCCAAAGCCGTGCCTCCCAGAGGAGCAACAACAGAGGCTTAAAATCGTGGGAGGGAAATAGACTTCACTAAAATATTCTAGCCAGTCACTAAAAAGTAAACCAGCAAATAACAATAAGAAGCCCCCGAAAGGGGAGAATCAGTACCCAGAGTTGTTACAGTGTGTTATCTAAAATGCCCGGTTAACAACAAAAAGTCACAAGGCATGCAAAGAAACGCTTAAGTATGACCCATACACTGGGGAGAAAAAGCACAAACTGTCTATGAGTGAGATCAGATGTCAGATTTAACAGAAAAGAATTTCAAAATAGTCATTGTAAGTATGTTCACAGAAATAAAGGAATGCACAATTAAAGCAGTAAAGGAAGGTCTGATGACAATGTCATATCAAATTGAGAACATCAATAAAGAGATAAAAAATTATATATATTAAAAAGAACCAAATGGGAATTCTGGAGTTGAAAAGTATAATAATTGAAATTAAAAATTCACTAGAGAAGCTCCATAAACATGAACTAGCAAGAGAAAGAACTGATGAACTTGAAGACAGACTGACATTGATTATGCAAGCTGAAAACAGAGATAATGATAAATGAAGAAAAGTGAACAGAGCCTTGGAAAAATGTGGGACACCATCAAGGGTATCATACACACATAATTAGAATACCAGAAGGAAAGGAAAGAAAGAAAAGAGCAGAAAAAATATTCAAAGAAATAATGGTAGAAAACTTCTCTGATTTATTGAAAATCAATAACCTCTACATGCAGGAAGCTCAATGTCCTCCAACTATTAGAAAATAAACACAGAGATCCACAAAATAGATAAGTTGCAACAAAAATGTTGAAGGTCAAAAGACAAGGAGAAAATCATGAAAGGAGTAAGAGAAAAACAACTTATCACTTACAAGGGGAACCCCAATAAAATTAATGACTGATTTCTCCACAGAAACAATGGAGGGCAGAAGGTAATGACATATATATTTAAAGTACTCAAAGAAAAAAATAGGGCTGGGCACAGTGGCTCACGCCTGTAATCCCAGCACTGTGGGAGGCTGAGGTGGGCAGATCACGAGGTCAGGAGATTGAGACCATCCTGGCTAACACAGTGAAACCCCATCTCTACTAAAAATACAAAAGATTAGCTGAGCGTGGTGGCACGCACCTGTAGTCCCAGCTACTCGGGAGGCTGACATAGGAGAATCGCTTGAACCTGGGAGGCGGAAGATGCAGTGAGCTGAGATCGTGCCACTGCACTCCAGCCTGGGTGACACAGTGAGACTCTGTCTCAAAAAAAAAAAAAAAAAAAAGAAAAGAAAAAAAGAAAGAAGAATAAATAGTTAACCAAAAAAAGCTATCTTTCAAAAATGAAGGTAAAATGAAAACTTTCTCAGACAAACAAAACTGAGAGAATTTGTTGCCAATAGACTCGCCTCACAAGAAATACTAACAATTCTTCAAGTTGAAGCAAGTGTCCCTGGATGGTAATTTAAATCTACATGAAAAAACAAAGAGTAAAGGTAATTGTGTAAGTATTTTTAAAAATCCACATTTATATTGGGCATTTATTTATTTGAAAACCAGTATAAATGTATTGTTTCTTCTTCCCTCTGAAATGATTTTAAAAAGCAATTATATAAAATAAGATGTATATGATATAATGTTGGGCCTGTAACCTACAGGAAGGTAATATGTATGTAATATATTTGCCAATAACAGCACAAAGAAGATTGGTGGGAGCATAATTGTACTGTGCTGAGAAAATGACTACAGACAGTAAAGTAATACTTCTAATAAGTATAGTTGGGTATATAACATTAATAGATATAATATGTATAACAATACTATAAAAGGGAGGAAGGGAATAGAGCTATATAAAAGTAATACTTCTATATATCTGTCTTAGTCTGTTTTCTGCTACAACAGAATGCCACAGACTAGGTAATTTATAAACAATAGAAGTTTATTTGGCTTATGCTAATGGAGGCTGGGAAGTCCAAGAGCATGACAATGGCATCTGTTGAGTATCATCTCATGGTGGAAGATGGAAGGCAGAAGTGGGCATGATACAGAGAGAGGCACCAGCAGCCAGACTTATTTTATAATTACTCATTCTTGCTATAACTAACCCACTCCCATGCTAGTGACATTAATCCGTTAATAAGGGCTCTGCCCTCATGATTGAATTACGTGTTATTAGGCCCCATCTCCTAATACTGTTGCATAGGAAATTAAATGTCTAACACATGAACTTTGGGGGTAAACATTCAAACCATAGCAATATTGCTGGAATTAAGCTAGTATAAATCTGAAGCTGTTCATAAACCCCAAAGCAATCACAAAAATATTACATTAGAAAATATTCACTTAATGACTAAATGCAAATGAAAGCATAAAGTAAGAACAGAGGAAAAAATAGACATTGAGACATACAGACGTCCAAAAGTAGACTAGAATTAGATGTAATTCCCAGTATACAGATAATAAAAATAAATGTGAGAGAATAAAGCAGTCCCATCAAAAGACAGAGACTGTCAGACTGGATTAAAAAACAGGATCCAAATATATGCTGTCTGCAGGATAGGCACTTTAAATTCAAAGACACAATAAATGAAAAGTAAAAGGATGGAAAAAGATGATCTTGCAAACAGCAACCACAAGAAAGGTGGAGTGGCTATGTTAATATCTGACAAAATAGACTTGAAAGCAAAAAATGTTACTAGAGATAGGGATATTTCTTAATGACAAAAGGTTAATCTGTCAGGAAAAGATAACAATTAAAAACACATATGTACCTAATAATAAGGCACCAAAATACACAAAGCAACAACTGACAGAAATGAAGGGAGAATTAGACAATTCAATAATAATAGTAGGAGACTTCAGTACCTCACTTTTAATAATGGTAGAACAACTAGACAGAGGATGAACAAGGAAATAAAAGACTTGAACAACACTCTAAACCAACTAGACCTAAATAGGTGTCTATAGACAAATATTCACACTTCTCAAGTACACATGAAACATTTTCCAGGATAGACCATGCTAGGTGATAAAAGCGTGGTCTATCCTGGAAAAAAAATACATTTCTTTTTTTTTTTTAAGATGGAGTCTTGCTCTGTCGCCCAGGCTGGAGTGCTAATAGCGCAATCTTGGCTCACTGCAACCTCTGCCTCTCAGGTTCAAGCGATTCTCCTGCCTCAGCCTCTCAAGTAGCTGGGACTACAGGCACCCGCCACCATGCTCCCTGGCTAATTTTTGTATTTTTAATAGAGATGGTGCTTCACCATGTTGGTCAGGCTGGTCTCAAATTCCTGACTTCAGGTGATCCGCCCACCTTGGCATTCCAAAGTGCAGGCATTACAGGTGTGAGCCACCTTGCTCAGCCATAAACCTCAATAAATTTAAAAAGAAAGAAAGAATATGAACTATATTCTCCAACCAAAATGGAATTAGAAATCAAAAGCTAGAAAAAATTTGGGAAACTCACAAATATGTGGATATTAAACTAGGTCTTCCTAAGTATTCCTTTCTTCAAAATTCTTGATGATTATACATATGTATTCAGTGTTTAAGTTTGTCTCTCCTTTCTACTCCCAGAAAGCTCTTTGAAAACAAGACGATGTCTATTTTGATTACCACTGTACCCTTAACACAGTGTCTAGCATATGGTAGGAATTCAATATCTATTTGTGGAATGAATGACTGAAGGTTGAAAAAATGACTTATGTGGGAATGGAGATTTATTCATCTATTTATTCTTTCCACAAATATTTATTGAGTACTTATTATGTGCCAGATCCTGAGGATATAACAGCAAAGAAGACAAAATTTCTGCTTCATGAAGCTTACCTTCTAGAGGGTAAGACAGACATTAAACAAATAGATATATATTATTACTTAAGTGTTATCGAGAAAAAAACCTTGAGGCAGTTATTTTAGATAGAGTGGTTGGGTAAGGCCTCTTTGAGATCACGTTTTAAAGGACATCCGGAAGAAACTGAGAGAATGAGCCCTGAAATAGTCATCCCTCAGTATACACAGGGGATTGGTTCCAGAACCCCATGTATACCAAAATCCACGGATACTCAAGTCCTCCAGTCAGCCCTGTAGAATTTGCATACAGGAAAAGCCAGCCCTCTGTATGTGTGTTTTGCATTCCAGGAATACTGTCTTTTCTTCTTTCCTTCCTTCCTTCCTTCCTTCCTTCCTTCCTTCCTTCCTTCCTTCCTTCCTTCCTCCTCCCTCCCTCCCTCCCTCCCTCCCTCTCTCTCTCTCTCTCTCTCTTTCTTTCTTTCTTTCTTTTTTTTTTGAGACTGGATCTTGCTCTATCACCCAGGCTGCAGTGCAGTGGTACGATCACAGCTTATTGCAGCCTCGATATCCTGGGCTCAAGCAATCCTCCTGCCTCAGCCTCCTGAATAGCTGGGACCACAGACGCACCACCACACCGAGCTACTTTAAAAGTTTTTTAGTAGAGATGAGGTTTCGCTTTGTTGCCCAAGCTGGTCTCGTACTCCTGAGCTCAAGCAGTCCTCTCACCTTGGCCTCCCAAGGTGCTGGGATTACCGGCATGAGCCACTGTGCCTAGTTGAAATACTGTATTTTCAATCTGTGTTGGGTTGGAAAAAATCCACCCATAAGTGGGCCCGTGTAGTTCAAAACCATGTTGTTCAAATGTCAACTTTACTCACAAAAATGTAGAGTCATTAAAATTTTAACAGGCAAGAAAAATAACAGGTCAAACTGAATTCTGTAAGGTTGTGCATCAGTAATTATCTATGATTTCTAAAATTTACGGAAAGGAAATAAATCAAACAGACAGATTAGAACTTCCTCTCAAAAACCATGCATCCCAGGTAAATTTGTGTACTGAGAAACATTAGGAAAAAGCAAGAGGATACTTACTCTGATTCAAAACAAGTTGTCTCACAACAATCCAGAAAATGTTACTTTTACAAGTAGATCTGAGATATGCGCTCAAAATTTTAAACGAAGATTTGCTGACTGTAATGGTATCCAATACCACTCTCCCAGAGTTTTCCAGGCAATAGGAATTAGGTTGTATAATCCACGTGGTTACATTCCACTATCTATTCCGTCTAGCCCGGGAAGATTCCAACTATCTTTCTTCACCATGGATACAGGGACCTAAGTCTGGCTGTAAGAGTATTCTTTGTTTGACAGCCAAGGCACTGAAAAGTGACTACACACTACTCTCCTCCCAGGCAGATCTCTGACTGATCCAACAATATAACCAGCTCCATACAGATATCCAGATCTCGTATCCTTTTTCGAACTGACATCGTCCCCACCCTTCTCCCCAAAAAAGCCACACAGACAGAGACAGGGAACGGAGCCTGACCCCTTCAATCAACCCCTTAGCCTGCTCCAAGCCTGAATTTCACGCCTCGTCCCCCGGCCCCACCGCCCCCGCACTGCAGTTTCAGCGTGCACAACCTCAGCGGCAGAGCTCCGCCTTGGTCCGGTCCCGGGGCCTGAGATCCTGTTGGTCCAGATTCACCGGCCCCAGGCAGACAGGATGAAACACTGGGCCGCGATGCTCCTCAGATCCCGACCACTCCTGGAGCAGGAGGCGGCAGACACACTGACAAACAGGGCGACGCGCAGACCGTGCGTACAACGCGCATCACTTGTCCGCAGAAGTGGAAGACGTACCTGGCTCGCAGAGTTGGGTCCCGAGCCAGCTGTCGGGAGGTGTTGCCCAAGGGTCAGAGGTCCCCACAGGGCTTGGCCACCCTCACGGTTCTCACTCGGAGCAGCCCTGTGGCCCAGCTGCAGCGGCACAGCCCCGGCGCCTTCTGATTGGCTCAGCTTCAGCCCCTCGCGTATTCGCTTCCGGGTGAGAGGTGCCCGGTCGCCCCAGCAACCAAGTCGCACCTGGAGCTGTCCTAGCGCCTAGTACTCTCCCGGCTGCAGAGCTGGCCGCCCAGGGGGAGTCGCAGAGTTTGGAAGATCTCTCTAACACCTCTCGGCCAAGTGAGTGCCCATCCTCCCAACGACCCGGGCAGAGAAGGGCTCCTTTAAGTCGAACTAGCGTGGAGACAGAACTTGCTTGGCCTCCGGTAATTCCTGTAGGGGTGTGACATATTTCCTAACCGTCTAGCCGAGGGGCACGGGGGAACCCTTGGTCTGGGAATCTAGCTCTGATCTGTCGCTGTTGAGACACCCGAGGCGCGTGCCAACCTCCCTGGGCCTCAGTTTCCGCTATGGTGCCGGGCGGTCTCTGTGAGGTTCCCTCTAGCTCTGACATTCCCAAGTTTCGAATGTAGAACATTTTAGCGGCAATTGAAAACAGTCCAGTTTCTGATATGATTACGTTTAATGCTCTGCTTCATAGGCATTTAACGATTACTTCCGAAGTGCCCTTCATTCACTAGACGTTCTGTTACTATTAGTACTAAACACAGAGTCGGACAGTAGGGTGAGAAGAGATTTGACTAATCCGCCATTCGTGGGCTGGAGGAACTGGGTGGGATAGGGGATCCCGGTACAAAGGCATGATTTTGATAGAACCCTAAGTACGACAGTAGGAATAGGCCCAGAGTGCTGTGGGGGCTCCTGAAGGAGTCTGAGGTTGAAGAAAGGCTTTGTGGGAGAGCCCATACCTGACCTAGGGCTACAAGAAAACAATAGCTAATATTTACAGAGTTTAGACACTGGGCTAAGTGCCATTTTTTTTTTTTTTTTTTAGAATCCACTGTTGCTAATGTCAGTCCTTTGTAGTTTATTGTAGGTAATGTGGTTTTTGTTTGCTTGTTTTTAACTAGCCTAACTGGCTTTTGGTCTTTTTTTTTTTTTTTTTTTGAGACGGAGTTTCGCTCTGTCGCCCAGGCTGGAGTGCAGTGGCCGGATCTCAGCTCACTGCAAGCTCCGCCTCCCGTGTTTACGCCATTCTCCTGCCTCAGCCTCCCGAGTAGCTGGGACTACAGGCGCCCGCCACCTCGCCCGGCTAGTTTTCTGTATTTTTTAGTAGAGACGGGGTTTCACTGTGTTAGCCAGGATGGTCTCGATCTCCTGACCTCGTGATCCGCCCGTCTTGGCCTCCCAAAGTGCTGGGATTACAGGCTTGAGCCACCGCGCCTGGCGGCTTTTGGTCTTTATGTCATGAAATTTTACTGTAACCTGTCTAGGTGTGGGATTTTGCTTAGTTCCCATTTGTAGTCCAAGCAGTCATTTTCTTCAGTTCTGAGAAAATTTGGGGTATTTATTCAAATATCTCTTATTCTTTCCCTCTGGAATTCTTATTAGACTGACAGTAGCATTTTGGATCCGCTTTCCATTATTTTAAAATTTCTCGTGCTACTTGCTTTTTTTAATTAAAAAAATGTTTTTTCCAGCCATCTCACTCGCACTTTGTGCTACTTTCTAAGCACATTTTTCAACCTAATGTTCCAGTTCACTGATTTGTTTTCAACTGTATCTATTCTGCTATTCATCCCTCCTAAGAAGTTTTATTTCACCTATTATTCATTTCCTGGATTGCTAATTGTTCTTTGTTTTTTATAATCACATGTTCCTATTTCAAAGATACTAATACTCTCCCTTTCTCTCTGAGGATATTACAGTTTAAGTCCTCTACCTATTGTGTTAATTCTGTTTCCTCAGAGGGGATGAACCTCTAGCCTTTCTCAACTGGCACCTAAATTAATTTTTAAATTCCCTTGCCCCACCCATAAAAACTCTGATTCAGTAGATGTGGGGTAGAGAGAAGAAACTTAGAAGCGTCTCACGTGATTCTGAAGGATGGGCCACAGAGGATATGCCTGCATACCCTCTCTACATAAGTTTTCTTCAGTATCGGAAAATACAGTTTCTAATGTTTTAGTCCACTAAATGTCCAGGGATCTGAGACCCAGAGTCCCCCTCAGTCTTGTGGTCCTCTTTCTTCCTTTTTCTCTTGGTCTCCATACCATTCTCATTCTGTGTGGACCTACCAGCCCTTCCCCACTTGCTATCTTTATTTTCCATTTCTTCCTACTGTCAATTTAAAGATTCCTCACTCCGCCTTACCTCTGTGGGACAATCAGTAAATCATATGGGCTACCAAAGAGAAATAAAAACATATCCACACAAAAATTTATACACCAATTTTTTTTTTTTTTTACTCCTAGGAAGCTGTATGTTTTAAAATTTTACATCAATGTTTATAGCAGTATTATTCATAATGGCCCCAAACTGGAAACAACCTAAATGTCCATGAACTGATGAATGAATAAACAAAATATGCTATTTCTGTACACCATATTTATACAATATACTTGGCTATAAAAAGGAATGAAGTACTGATACACAATACAACATGGATGAACTTTGGAAACATTAAGTGAAAAGAGCCAGACATAAAGGACCGCATATTGTATGATTTCGTTTATAGGAAATGTCCAGAATAGGCAAATCCCTGAGGCAGAAAGTAGATTAGTGGTTGCCAGGGGTTTGGGGTTGTGGGGTGACGGGTGTTTGAGGGGAATTGTAATGGGTAACTGCTCATGGGTACAGAGTTTCTTTCTGGGATGATGAAAATATTCTAAAATTAGATTGTGATGATAGTTGCACAACTCTGAATCTACTAAAAAACATCAAATTGTATCTTTTAAAGGTAGATTTTATGGTGTGTGAATTATATATTAATAAAGCTATCATAATAAATAAATTTTAAAGGAGATCATGTAGGCAAAATTGTTTATTTCCCCAGGACCCTACATTAGACAATGGAAATACCAAGTAATCATGATATGCTGTGATCTTGAGAAGTAAGTCCATTTGGATAGTGTTGAAAGCACATTGGTTATAGGTCTTATGACATAAGAATATTTACATTTGGCTGGATGTGGTAGCTCACATCTGCAACCCCAGCACTTTGGGAGGCTGAGGTGGAAGGATAGCTTGAGCCCAGGAGTTTGAGACTGGCCTTGGCAACATAGTGAAACCTTGCCTCTATCAAAAAAAAAGTAAACTTATGTCATTCTTCTTAAATCTTTTAAAACAGCTTCACAAGTGTATAAGATCAGCTTTATCTTTCCAAATGGAGATAAGTATGGTAAGCATACACTGCAATTACTTTTTCTGTACAGAAAATTAAATAGCTTAAGAATAAAAAAAGAGACTTAAATTTTATAAAACTATTAGGATATTAACTTTATTAACTAAGATAACAGAAATCCTAATAGATAAAGAGATGTTAAAATCAAAACTCCAGTGTTAACTCTAGCCTTGGAAACCTATGGGATCTGTCAATCTTCCTGGCCTTTGAGTCTCAATTGTTACAAGATGTTGTATGTCCACGAATTTACTCGCCTCTGGTCTCACTGGTTTCAGTGCTAGGGAGGCAAAGAAACCCATGAGGTGTAGTTGCGATTAGGCCCAGATATAACTATTCTCATTTATAATCTTCAGTATTTCTCCTTTGTTTAGATGGTGACTGTACAAGAGCATCTTCTGGAATCTATGAGAGAAATGGAATAGGTATTCATACCACTCCTAATGGGATTGTCTACACAGGAAGCTGGAAAGATGACAAGGTATTGTTGTTGTTTTTAATACTGGCAGTGGATAAATAACCCTGTGGGTTTAATGATTCCAGGCATTTCACCATTAATCAAAAACTCCTATAATGAGTAGACTATATAATAAAAATAACGAATGATCATATTAACATGTATTAACTTATGAGTAATATTAAACTCACTGCAGAGAGCTAATCATCGTTATTATCTTTCTCATCTCCTATTCATTGAGTAAAGCTGAATCCATTACATAATTTTCTCATTTAATCCTCGTAACACCCTCATGAGCTGGGTACCATTAATACTCTATTTTACAAATGAGGAAAATCAGGCTCAGGTTTCTTGCCCATCTAGTAAATGATAAAACAGGAAAGTATACCCTGGTCTGCTTGAATCCAAATTTGAATTATTAACAACTACTTTGTACTGGTTTCTTGAACTAACTAAACTGGTTGCCCTTTAAGATTTCTGATACATTCAGGGTATCTTGAGGACCCCTATTATCTTCATCGTGGACCCCTTGATGTTCAAATGCCCCAGATCCAGAACATTTGATTTAGTGGGCTTCACAGATAGACACAGATGAAGGAAAATGATAAAAATGTTGTCTTTATACTATGGAAATAAAGGACAATACAAAGTTGATTAATAATTAGCAGATGATAGACATATATTTGTACATTTTTGAAAGGTTCTTGGGAAACTAAAGATTAGTTTCTAAGGTAATTTCCTTTGTTACAAACAGATGAATGGTTTTGGAAGACTTGAGCATTTTTCAGGAGCAGTATATGAAGGACAATTTAAGGATAATATGTTTCATGGACTGGGGACTTACACATTCCCAACTGGGGCAAAGTATATTGGAAATTTTAATGAAAATAGGTAAGCTTAAAATAAAGAAAAAATCACTGCAGTTCTGAAAGATTATTTTCTGGTACGTTTGCTTAAATACTTATTTATTTATTTATTTATTGAGACAGAGTCTCGCTCTGTCATCCAGGATGGAGTGCAGTGGAGTGATCTCAGCTCACTGCAACCTCTGCCTCCTGGGTTCAAGCGATTCTCCTGCCTCAGCCACTCAAGTAGCTGGGTCCACAGGTGCACACCACCATACCCAGTTAATTTTTGTAGTTTCAGTAGGAATGGAGTTTCACCATGTTGGCCAGACTGGTCTAGAACTCCTGACCTCAAGTGATCTGCATGCCTCGGCCTGCCAAAGTGCTGAGTATACAGGCGTGAATCACTGTGCCCAGCTGCTTAAATACTATATTTAGTTAATTCTAAATATTCTTTTATAATATAGTTTCTAAAAATTGTTGGAGGCCTGGTACAGTGGCATAGCACCTCAAACATCATTGATGGTCAAGAAATATTTGTTGAATAAATGAAGTAATTAAGCTAGAGAGCCAATGTAAACTTTTCATTTTTTTAACTCATTGTTTCGGTTTTGTATGAACTTAGATTATGTGATCCTAAAATCTTGGACACCAAATAATTGATTGTATTTGTTTGGAATAGTACTTGTTTTTTCTTTACCTTTTTTCTTTTTTTTTTGTAGGATATGAAGGCAGGATGCTGGGTTTAAAAGCAAAGCTTGAAACTAAAAGATATAATGCTTCAGACGTAGTATATATTATGCTAGACGATCTTATATCTGGACTGTAAATTATTTGTCTTTGTTAATGAAAAACTTATTTTCTACTATTGCAGGGTGGAAGGTGAAGGGGAATATACTGATGTCCGAGGACTAGAATGGAGTGGTAACTTTCATTTTACAGCTGCTCCAGACCTGAGATTAAAACTTCACATGTAGATGTGCTTCACATTGTAGATTTAATGTTAAATTAAAGTTTAAATGTAGTAATTGAAGCTTTTAGTTGTAAGGAAAGCAACTTAATCTGTTATTTGAAATGACTTCACACACTATACCTATAAGTTTGCCCAATAAAACCATCACATCCTTACGTCTTTTTGAACTTTATTTTCACTGTCTTACAATTAGTTTAAAATAAATTACATGATTCAATTCAGTCTACTTATTATAATAACTATGGCAGAATCATCCAAATCTTGGCAAAGTTGATTTCCAATCCTCTGTTTGAGTTTTGTCATCTTTTTTTTTTTTTTTTCTAGTCTGTGCTGGTGTGTCCTGGTCAACATTCACCCTCTTTGAAAAAAAAATTTTTAAGGCCATAATACATTTTATTTATTTATTTATTATTTTCTAGCTTTTATTTTAGGTTCAGGCATACATGTGCAGGTTTGTTATACAGGTAAACTCATGTCACAGGGGTTTGTTGTACAGATTATTTTGTCCCCCAGATACTAAGCATAGTATCCAATAGTTATTTTTTCTGATCCTCTCCCTCCTCCAAACCGCCACCCTCAAGTAGCCCCAGTGTTTGGGATTTTCTGTTCCTGTGTTAGTTTGCTAAGGATAATGAACACAATTTTAAGTGTACAATACATTATTGTTGACTACAGGTACAATGTTGTATAGCAGATCTCTAGAGCTTATTCATCTTGCTTGACTGAAACTTCATGGCTTTTTATTAGTTACCTCTTGTTTTCCTATTACCCCAGCCCCTGGTAACCATTATTCTACTCTTTGATACTACGAATTTGACTATTTTATTTTTGAGATGGAGTTTCACTCTTGTTGCCCAGGCTGAAGTGCAACAGCGCGATCTTGGCTCACTGCAACCTCCGCCTCCCAGGTTCAAACTATTCTCCTGCCTCAGCCTCCTGAGTAGTTGGGATTACAGGCATGTGCCACATGCCCAGCTAATTTTTGTATTTTCAGTAGAGATGGGGTTTCACCATGTTGGCCAGGCTGGTCTCGAACTGATCCACCCGCCTTGGCCTCCCAAAGTGCTGGGATTACAGGCGTGAGCCACCCAACATGGCCAAATTTGACTGTTTTAAATACCACATACTTAACAGTGGAGTCATACAGTACTGGTCTTTCTGTGACTGGCTTATTTCACTTAGAATAATGTCCTCAGGGTTCATCCATGTTGTCACAAATCACAGGATTTCTCTTTTAAGGCTGAATGGTATTCTATCGTATGTATATACCACATTTTCTTTGTTCATTGTGGTGGATGTTTTGTTTCCACATCTTGTCTATTGTGAAGAGTGCTGCAGTGAACTTAGGGTACTAATATTTATTTGAGATCTTGATAGCAATTCCTTTTTTTTTTTTTTTTTTTTTTTTTTTGAGACAGAGGAGTCTCACTGTTGCCCAGGCTGGAGTGCTATGGCGTGATCTCAGCTGACTGCAACCTCTGCTTCCTGGGTTCAAGCGATTCCTGTGCCTTGGCCGCTCAAGTAGCTGAGATTACAGGTGTGCTCCACCACCCCTGGCTAATTTTTTGGTATTTTCAGTAGAGATGGAGTTTCACCATGTTGGGCAGGCTGGTCTTGAATTCCTGGCCTGCCTGGCCTCCCAAAGTGCTGGGATTACAGGCATGAGCCACTGTACCTGGCTTCAATTCTTTTGGATAAACACCCAGAAGTAGGATTGCTGACTCATAATATAGTTTTTGTTGTTGTTGTTATTTATTTATTTATTATTATTTTAATGCGGACCACTTCACAAATTTGCATGTCATCTTTGCACAGGGGCCATGTTAATCTTCTCTGTATCATTCCAATTTTAGTATATGTTCTGCCAAAGCAAGCACAGTAGTTATATTTTTAATCTCTTGAGGAACCTCCATAGCATTTACCATAGCAGCTGCACCATTTTGCATTCCCAGCAACAGTGGGCAAGTGTATGGTAATCCAGTTCTTCCCACTTTCTTTCTTTGCCCTTACTGAAAATCACAGAGTACTTTGACTACTCTGTGACCCGGCTGGCTACAGGTTTTTCTCAGCAGGCTTGAATGCAAACTGGGCCTTGAACATTCCCAGGCACTGAGAAAGGTATTTGGGTTGTTGCTCAAAACACTGAAACTGGCCCCCAGCCTTGAGCCAAATTTCTCAAACTGTCATAGAAACTCCAGACTCTGATCCCCTTGCTGCAGACACACAGAAAAGGTATAACATTCCTTTTCTCTCTCAGCGATTACTGCAACACTCTGTACAGAAGTTTCCCTAATACATTCTTTGGACTGATCACCCTAGAGCTTAGAATTTTTTTCTTTGGTATTCCAGCTAGCCCTATCTCAGGACAGTTGGAGACTCCCTTGTGGGAAATCCCCCTGCCACTGCTTTTTGGGGTAATTCCAGCCAAGGATTTGAGGGTTTAGAGAGACAAAACAGCAAGGGTTCAATTTATCCAGTTCCTTAGCATTTGTTTTTTGTTTTTGGTGATAGCCATGCTGTCTGGTATAAGGTGATATCTCATTGTGGTTTTGATTTCTATTTCTCTGATGATTAGTGACATTGAGCATTTTTCCAAATACCTATTGACCATTTATATGTCTTCTTTGGAAAAATGTCTATTCAGTTCCTAATCCATTTTTAAATCATATTATTAATTTTTTGT
Source organism: Rhinopithecus roxellana (assembly GCF_007565055.1). Taxonomy (NCBI): domain Eukaryota; kingdom Metazoa; phylum Chordata; class Mammalia; order Primates; family Cercopithecidae; genus Rhinopithecus; species Rhinopithecus roxellana. Next base: position 81,042,157 of record NC_044565.1, read on the forward strand.
TACCATTGAGTTGTAAGAATTCCTTATATATTTTACAGATTAAATCCTGATCTGATATATGATTTGCAGATAGCTTTACCCATTCTGTAGGTTGTTACCTTTTCACTCTGTTGATTGTTTCCTTTGCTGTGCAGAAGATTTTGGTTTGATGTAGCCCCACTTGTTTACTTTTTGTTTTGTTGCCTGTGCTTTTGGTGTCATTATCCATGAAATCATTGCGAAGACCCATGTCATGAAGATTTTCCCCTGTTTCCAACAACATTTGGAAAGGGTCGTATACCATGACCAAGTGAGATTTATCCCTGGGATGCAAGGATAGTTCAACATACAAAAATCAACTAATGTGATATTCCACATTAACAGAATAAAGGATTAAAATCACATAATCAGCTCAACAGATGCAGAAAAAGCATTTAACAAAATTGAGCACCTGTTCATTATTTTAAAAAAAACCTCAACAAATTAGGAATAGAAGGAAATTACCTAAGCATAACAGAGGTCATATATAAAAAGCCCATAGCTAATATCATACTCAACAGTGAAAAATTGAAAAGCTTTTACTCTAAGATTGGGAACAAGGCAAGGATGCTAACTCTTGTTACTTCTATCTTTAAAAAAGTATACATTAAAGGAGACTATCAAGAAAATGAAAATACCGTCCTCACAATGGGATAAAATACTTGCAAATCATATCTGTCAGAAATTTGCTTAATATAGTCACTGCCTCAGCATCCATTTTTAGGCTTGACATAAGTTGTCTGACGTCCAGTCATATCCCATTACTGTTGGCCTAGTTAAAACTTTCCTTCCCCTTGTAGTTGTTTGCAATACAGCCCACTTGTTCCTTACCCTGCTGACCCAAACCCAACACATCTCACAGGTGCTGACCATGATAAAACCTAAAGGTCAACATAAGTCATGCAAAAATAAGTTCCCTCTTTCCACGTGTTTTCTTTAAACTAGCCAATCCACAACCCCAGAGGGAAAGCCTAAGGGATAACATCCATGGACCTTAATAAAGGTGTAGTCCTGTGGTCCTCTCTCTCACCCCCACCCCACTGGTTGAGCTCACTGCTACCTCCAGATTTCCAGAAACCATAGCAATAAAAATTATGACACTGATAAAAAGTCTAGTTTTCAAAATTTCTAAAGAACTTTTATAACCCAACAATTAAAAAAAAAAAAACCCATTTTTAAAATGAGCAAAGAAGCGGGGGGCAATGGCTCACACCTGTAATCCCAGCACTTTGAGAGGCTGAGGCAAGTGGATCACCTGAGATCAGGAATTCAAGACCAGCCTGGCCAACATGGCGAAACCCCATCTCTACTAAAAATACAAAAAATAGCTGGGCGTGATGGCAGGCACCTGTAATCCCAGCTGCTCAGGAGGCTGAGGCAGGAGAATCGCTTAAACATGGGAAGCAGAGGTTGCAGTGAGCTGAGATTGCACCATTGCACTCCAGCCTGGGTAACAGAGCGAGATGCCCATCTCAAAAAAAAAAAAAAAAAGGGGCAAAGAATTTGAATAGATGTTTCTCTGAAGAAAATATACAAATGGCCAATAAGTAAACAAAAAAATGCTTAACATACTTACTCTTAAGGGAAATGCACTTTAAACCCACAAACCCACCATGAGATACCACTTCACATCAACTGGGATAGCTATTTTTATTTTATTATTTTATTTTATTTTAAGTTCTGGGGTACATGTACAGGATATGTAGGTTTATTACATGGCTAAATGTGTGCCATGGTGGTTTGCTGCACTTATCAACCCATCACCTAGGTATTAAGCCCAGCAAGCATTAGCTATTTTTCCTGATGCTCTCTCCCTTCCCCTGCTCCCGCAACAGGCCCCAGTGTGTGTTGTTCTCCTCCCTGTGTCCATGTGTTCTCATTGTTCAGCTCCCACTTTTAACTGAGAACATGCATTGTTTGGTGGGATGGCTATATTAAAAAAATAATAAAAATAAAAAATAGAAAAAAAGACAATACAAAGATTGGCAATGATGTGGGGAAATTGGAGCCCTCACACATTTGCAGTGGGAATATAAAATAGTGCAGCTGCTGTGGAATACAGTTCCTCAAAATATTAGACATAGAGTTACTACATGACTCAGCAGTTCCTAGGTATGTATGCAAGGAATCAACTTGTACACGAATGTTCATAGCAATGTTACTCATTGCTATAGTCTGAATGTGTCCCTCCAAAATTCATGTTTAAACCTAATTTCCTCATGCCTGTAATCCCAGTACTTTGGGAGGCTAAGGTGGGTGCATCATTTGAGGTCAGGAGTTTGAGACCAGCCTGGCCAACCTGCTGAAACCTCTTCTCCACTAAAAATACAAAAATTAGCCAGGCATGGTGGTGTGCCTGCAATCCCAGCTACTCGGGAGGCTGAGGCACAAGAATCGCTTGAAACTGGGAGGTGGAGTCTGCAGTGAGCCAAGATGGTGCCACTGCACTCCAGCAGGGGCAACAGAGCGAGACTTTGTCTAAAAACAACAACAACAACAAAAACCTAATCTCTACTGTGGTAGTATTAAGAGTTGAGGCCTTTAGGAGGTGATTAGGTTATAAGGACAGATCCCTCATGGATGGGATTAATGCCCTTATAAAAGAGATGTGAAGGAGATTGCTTGCTGCTTCTGTCACAAGAGAATGCTGCAAGAAGGTGCCATCTTTGAAGAAGAGAGCAAGTCCTTACCAGACACTAAATCTGCTAGTGCCTTGCTCTTGGACTTAACAGCCTCCAGAACTGTGAGCAATACATTTGTGTTGTTTACAAATTACCTTGTCTAAGGTATTTTCTTATAACAGTTCAAATGGACTAAGACATTTATAATAGCCCCAGCTGGAAACAATCCAAATGTCCATCAACTAATGAATGTATAAACAAAATGTCCATATAATAGAATATTATTCAACCATAAAACATGAAGTACTGATACTACAACATGGATGAACTTCAAAAACATTGTACTGGCCAGACAGAGCGGCTCATCCTGTAATCCCAGCACTTTGGGATGCCAAGGTGTGTGGATCGCTTGAGTCCAGGAGTTTGAGACCAGCCTGGGCAACATGGTAAAATCCCATCTCTACAAAAAATACAAAAATTAGCCAGGTGTGGTGGCACATGCCTATAGTCCCAGCTACTTGGGAGGACTGCTTAAGCCCAGGAGGCAGAGGTTGCAGTGAACCAAGATCATGCCACTGCACTCCAGGCTGGGTGACAGAGCCAAACCTCATCTTAAAAACAACAAACAAACAAACAAACAAACAAACATTGTACTAAGTAAAAGGAGCCAGTCACAAAAGGCCACATATTGTATGATTCCATTTATGTGAAATGCTCTGAATAGGTAAATCCTTAGGGACAGAAAATAGATTAGTGGTTGCCAGGGGAGGAAGGGATTGGGAGGCATGAGGTTTCTAGAATTAGACAGAGGTTTCTAGAATTAGACACAGTCTTGAAAATATACTAAAAACCACTGAATTGTTCACTTTACAGGGACAAATTTTATGTATGATATGTAAATTATGTCTCAATTTCTGAAAAAGTAGATCTGTGTGTTGTCATATATTCTATGTCCAGAAAACCTCTTTACTTTTTACATAAAATAATTTAAACATTTCCAGAGCAGTATATGTCAACTACATTTTAAAAGTTACAATAAAGACCTGAATTTTTTTGCTGAAACTCTATATTCTAAAACTGACAAAAATAGTGTATGCAATACATAACTTCTTTGTCATATTTCTCTATTCAAAATCTTCTGAATATTTGTATTTCTCAATATATCATTGCCAAAAAATGTATATTTTTATTTTTTGCTGTACTGGCACAAATTTGGTTGCAATGTCTTCTAAAATGTTAAAATAAAAATAGCATTTTTGTTAGTTTCTCATAATAATAGCCTCATGGTTAATTTCAAAACACCCTATTTGTTAAGTTTTCAAAGATAGATTTTAAGAATTGGACATTTTTGCATATGTTGCTTAACATTAGCTGGCATGGCTTTAGAATTAAATATTATTATTATATGGAAATTTATGAAGAGATAAATACTGGACAAGTTAAGATAATGTGAGAAGATGTTTTCAGGGACCAGGACATATAATTTAAATTCAAAAACTTCTGGAAAATATAGAAAAGTATCTGTTTTGCTGCAAACTAAATTTTCCCTAATTTTTTTCTATTTATTTAAGGCAGCAAGATATACATTTTACTCTTAAAATATTTAACTTGTATTGCTATATTAATAACTTTTCAATGTACAACTTTTCAATTTTCTAATATACCAAAGATATTCCTCCTAAATGGGTTTCTTCCTTTTACTCATTGAAACTAAATGCAGTTCAGTTATTTGATTAGTTGATGCTAGAATTTGACCTGGAGCTTATATAATTAGAAGAGACACTAGTTTTCATCATTTAAAAGCCTGGTTAGCATACTACGGTCTCGTTTCAGGGGAAGTCAAACCTCTCTACTGCTTCTTTTTATAACCTTTAAGTTAATTCAGAACCCAGATAAGCCTTGATCTGAGGATGATATAACCACCGCAAGCAACATGGGGTAAGTATGCGCTTTTATATGCTTTAAGGGGCACTGAAAGGGGAAACAATTTTATAAGAGATGAAAACCCATCAATCCTTACCATATGGTGTACTAATTTAAATTCGATATATGCTAACATTCATTTAAGGTAGCCATTCAAAGAAATAACTTTTATTTAAAAGTTATAACAATTTGTAAAACCTTCATTTATTTCCTTGCTTAATTTTTATATTATGTCTTAACTGCGCTTTGCAGGTTATCAATAAACTGGAGACTGAAGTTGTTCTGCATATTAATATACTTGAAGCTGAGTTAAATTTTGAGAACAGTCTTAAAGAAAGGATGCTAGGTAGCATAAATCTGACATGGACATGCCTCTTTGGGATTAAGAATAATTAAAGAATGAAAAAGATTAGGGATGGAGGGAGATTGGTTTATTCCTTTCTAACACAGAAAAAGAATAGAGGAATCTTCAGCATTCACTCCTCCATGTACAGAACAAAAAACACATCCTGATTGGAAATGTGTACTGATTAATTACATGGGGGCTTTATTGGTGAAACCTAATTCTAAGCACTTCATGGGGCTTTGGTGTGTAATGAGAAGAACTGAGTTTCACTTAAACACTGTCTTTACTTAAGTGAGAATAGCATTCTGTTATAATTAGTATTGGAATTATGTGAGTTTTTGTATGCTGAAATAGTATTCTGAATATGTAGAAATCTCTCTTTATATCACCCTTTTATATTTTTAATAGCCCCTTTTAATACAAAATCATATTGCTGTAAATGGAATAGCTATTTCATTGAAGGCTACTTCTGAAGGATTCAACATAATGATCAGAAATTTATGCTAGATAAAAAAGTTTTTGATTAATATTTATTCTAAACATTTTTCACAAACAATTAATTAATGTCTACATTTTTCATACCATGGGCTCTGAAAATGCAATCTAAACTCATTTGAAAACTCAGAGGCTTTTGAAAGAAGATGATCATACTATTGTGTTTTTTTTCTTCTCTTTTCTTTTTCTAGACAAGGTCTCACTTTATCACCTGGGCTCAAGCGATCCTCCCACCTCAGCCCCCATAGGTAGCTGCGACCACAGGTGTACACCACCACACCTGGCTAATTTTTGTATTTTTTGTAGAGGTGGGGTTTTGTCATGTTGCCCAGGTTGGTCTTGACCTCCTGATCTCAAGCAGTCTTCCCACTTCAGCCTCCCAAAGTGCTGGGATTACAGGCATGAGCCACCATGCCTGGCCTTATTCTTAACTTTTTCTTAATTCCCTTTATTTACCTTCCCTTTTCTCTGTGTATAAGGGTGTACTTCAACGTAGCAGGCCAGTAATAAACTAAGCAGTGTGGATACAGAGATCAACTGATCTTCCTCCTTCCCTTCCTCTCTCCTTTCCTCCCTTCCTCCCTCCTTCTTCCTTCCTTTCTTTTTCTTTAATGACAGCAGTTCTTAACCTTTTTGGTGTCAAGAATTGCTTTTAGAATCTTCAGAAACCAGTCCACCATTTCTGCAAAAAAAAAAAAAAAAAAGGTATAATCACACAAAATTTTGCATACAATTTCAGGAGAATTACAGGTGACCTGAAACCCTGTTCCTGGGACCACAGGTTAAGATCCTTAGATTTTGATTTTAGGACTGGAGTATGATTTGTTCAATATTTCTCTTTGGATTTTTATAAATGTAAGAATCTTTAAGTTCATAATTCTTGCTAATCTTCTCAAGGACAGTGTGGAAGATTCCCCACCCCCCCACACATGCAATTTACATGAGTGTGAAACATAGTTTAACCAACATGCATCACATTACTGCTGCTGGGCCCCAAGGACTTGACTAATCACTTGTTCCTTATGAGAGTGCCAGGAATCACCTTGGGAATCACGGACAGAAAAAAACCCTCATTTTGTTATTTTTAAAGCACTTTGAATGCCCCAAATAAGATGAACAAAACAAATCATAAATGCTAATATTACAGGAAGCACTCTTCTGATTGTTATGTTCGTGATTATTTTGTTGTCTGTTCGTGCCTTTATTGACAAAAAGACAGGGTAGTAAGTATTAACATCTGTTTGAGGCTTCCTAAAATAATCAGAAAAAGAGAAAGTGGCAGCTAATCAGATTCTCAAATGTACTCATTTGAAGAAATCTCTAGAATTTATTTCCTGAGAATGAGGGAGTAACTGTTGTGGATTTGTCTTCGGGGCCTACTTATCTCAAATGATTTGAGGATATAATTCCCTTATATGGGGCAATGCCAGCCCTTTCCACCTTTCCCCAGGCTATGCTGGCATGGTTTTAGCGAGCAATAAAGAAGCAAATACTGGAAAATTCTTACGCTCTCTAAAAAATCTCCTCCTCATAAATTTTCATTGCGTTTCTTATGGAGTGTGTGAGTAGGTGGGGTGGGTAGAGATGATGCCTAAAGGTGGGTGAATAGATAACTGGGGAAAAACCTAACTGACATCTGCTAAGTACCTTAACACCTGGGCAAAGGATGAACAATGGGAAAGAAAGGATGGCTGTATTTCTTTTTTGAGATTTTTTTTAATGTGCTTTCCCCATCTCGTAGCAGAGTTAGTCAGTGCACCCCCAACTGACATATGGGAAAAACAAAAGTTAAGGTTCTGCTAAAATTGTAGAACCAACAAGTTCATTATTATAGCATATTCAGCCTCCTTTTAGTCTCCTGGTTCAAATAAGTTTAGAGTAATTTTAAAAATTATCTTATGGACATATTTCCTCCTTCTGAATCTGAGAGTGAATATCCAACTCTTTTTCTTGGGTGAAGCATACGTTTGGCTCATGGAGCAACCTTTGAAATGTTACTTCTATCTGTGCCCTCCTTTCCTTTCTAAGAGTCACTTCCCTAATTCAGGTCATCATCATCTTTTACTTGTGTTATTAAAGGTGCCTGCTCACTGGCCTCTTTGCAGCTGCTCTTTCCTCTACCGTGCCACAAAGTCATCTTCTTACCAGAGATATGTGATCTTGTTATACCTCTGCTTAAACATTTTCAATGACTCATTCTCTCCACTGCAGAGCAAGCTCCAAAGAAGAGATTTAAGGCCCTCTATCTGCCCCCAATCTACCTGTCTAACCTCATCTTCTACTCTACCTTCCTTGCTCCCTAGGGTTCCTAAGTCCACCTAGGCCTTGTGCTTTGTTCCTCTGGTAATCCTCTTTTTTTTTTTTTTTTTTTTTGAGACAGGGTCTCACCCTGTTGCCAGGCTGGAGTGCAGTGGCACAGTCTCGGCTCACTGCAACCTCTGCCTCCTGGGTTCAAGCGATTCTCCTGCCTCCGCCTCCTGAGAGCGGAGACCTGCCACCATGTTTTTGTATTTTTAGTAGAGACAGAGTTTCACCATGTTGGCCAGGCTGGCCTCGAACTCCTGAGCTCAAGCGATCCACCTACCTCAGCCTCCTAAAATGCTGGAATTACAGGTGTGAGCCACTGTGGCTGGCCCCTCTGGTGATCACCTTTTGACCATTTCTACATATCGTGCAAAGCTTGGCTCAAATCCTATCTTCTTAATGAAGCTTTCTCTAATCTCCACAAGGGAATGCATCTTTTCTCTGAAAATTTTAGGCACTTTACACTTTTGTTTTTCATTTGTCACAATCCATGACATGTTACAGTTATTTGTGTGTCTCGTCTTCCCTACTAGACTGGAAGCAGAAACAATGACATCCTTGCATTTCTCCCAACACCTGGTACAATGCCTTTTATATGGTATATGCTTATTAAATACTTGTGGAATGCATGTGAACTCTGTTTAAACCCCTAAAAACTTAATTTTAGCCAAACTTTCTTTCTTTTTTTCCCCAATTGAGTTGCCTTGTTTTCCAGGTTTCTATCTGAGGAGCTCAAATGAGTGAGTAGTATCTAAAATGTAGGCAATTCAAGGGAGACAGGGCACAAACAAGGACTGGAGTGGGAAGACTTCTGAAGTCTTTGTTGTTAATAGGCAGAAAGCACACGTAGGCTCCAAGGAAATATGAGAAAACTTTCCAGAATTAAAAATCGTTCTTGCCAGGCTGGCTCATATCTGTGATCCCAACACTTTAGGAGGCAGAGACACTGGGATCGCTTGAGCCCAGGAATTCAAGACTAGCCTGGGCAACATGGCAAAACCCCATCTCTACCAGAAACAAAAAACAAAAACAAAAAATTAGCCAGGCATGGTGGCATGCACCTGTAGTTCCAGCTACTCAGAGGCTGAGGCAGGAGGATTGCTTGAGCCCAGGAGGTTGAGGCTGCAATGAGCCACAATCACACCACTGCACTCCAGCCTGGGCTTCAGAGAGAAAAACCTGCCTTTTATTAAAAAAAAAAAAATTTTTTTTTGCTTTTGGGCTCTGGATAGCTTGCTAGAAGACCAGCATATCAGTAAGGATTGGGTTAATGTGTATATGCCGGGGTTCGGGGGGAGGTGGGAAGAATAGAGGCTTAAACAAGCTAGAAGTGTATTTCCCTCTTACATTAAAAACAAACAAACAAACAAAAAAACCCACAAAGGTAGGCAGTCCAGTGCTGTTAGATGAGTTCCTTGGTGTGAGGCACCCAGGTTCCTCTCATCTTGCTCTTCTGCCATCCTTAGTATATCACCTCTTGGTCCAAAAATGTTGCTAGGTCTCCACCTATCTCACTGGTGTTCAGCCAGCAAGAATGAGGGATGGGGAAAAAAGGTGTGTTCTCCCTTTTAGGAAACTTCCCAGTGGTCACTCAGTGTTTCTCCTTGTATTGCATGGGTAGAAATCTAGTCTCATGGTTACACTTAGCTGTGAGGAAGAGGGGGAATACAGTCTTCTAACTGGGTTTCCAAAAAAAAAAGAGGAGAATGAATCCTGGGTGGCAACTCGAAGTGTCTGTCAGAGCCAGTATCAGGCCTTACATGGCCTCATATTCCTTTAGACAAAGTACAGCATTATGTATAAAAGTAATCTCTTAAGAAAAAAAAAAATCTGTTAAGTTAAAGGAAAAAAAGAGCAAGCCAAGCTGGGAATAAACAGATTCACCCAGGATAAAGGCCTCTTGATAAAATGACAAAAGGTGACCAAGTAAGGCTTTGCCCCTCCCCGCACTCTATATCCAGTCTCCCTCCCTCCAGGCTTCATGTCCCTGAATCTTCACATCCACACTGTGAGGCGAGTATTAGTAAGCCAATCATACAGGGCAGGAAACCAAAGTCCAGGAAGATTCGGTGAATTGGCCAAACTGCCTGTACTACAGCAAAAATTATATAAATCACAGAATGTTTTCTAAATAGATTTGTTCTTAATTTTGAGTATAGATCACTTCAATTGGGCCCTAAAGAAAAACCTATTACAAACACATGTCACTTGAAGTAGGTGATTTAATGTGGAATATTAGAAAAGACTCTAGATTTGTGGCTTTCAATATTTTAAGGTCGCATCAACTGCTTTGAACTCTTCTGATTCAGCAACACCCCCTAAGCCATGTTGGAGTTCTCCAGCTATGTTTTTAAATACATAGAAATTTATTTTTATGAGTCCCCCAAACATATGAATACTGAGGTGATTGTACTTACTCAATACCAAGTGACTTAAAAATTAAAAGACTAAAAGAAACAAAGACTTTTACTTTTTTACTGTATATGTTTTTTACCTATTAGAAATTTTTAACAACAGTGAATTGTATATATAATAAGAACTTTTAATTACAAAATTATAGGAAAAAAATGATGGATACAATGCAAGGTAGCTATCATTATCAATGGCATTTTGTTTTTTACAGAACTTCTAGAGAAAACAAGAAGAAGACTTCGAAAAACATGCTGTGATGTCTCCCAGTGGAGACAGGGCACGAGGTGAGTGAAAATTGCAAAGAACTGTTTTCTAATAAGAACACAGGCAAACTGAGAGCTTAGCTTAAACCAGTGATCATTCTTGAAGCAGAAGTATTATAAATTTCTTTATAGAATTTTATAACACTTCGTGGTTGGATAACCATCAAATAAACTAATTGTGAGATGACTTAATTAGCTAGCAGAAAGGGCAAATAGCCACCTTCTAAACCAGCTATGTTGCATCAGTTGATTGCATATATGAATGCTTATAGCATTGAGACAAGAATGAACTATGTTTTTGTTTGTTTGTTTTGTTTTGTTTTGTTTATACAGAGTCTTGCTCTGTCGCCCAGGAGTGCAATGATATGATCTCAGCTCACTGCAACCTCTGCCTTCCAGGTTTAAGCAATCCTCCTGCCTCAGCCTCCCGAGTAGCTGGGATTACAGGCTCACGCCGCCATGCCCAGCTAATTTTTGAAATTTTATAGAGACAGGGTTTCACCATGTTGGCCAGGCTGGTCTTGAACTCCTGACCTCAAGTGATCTGCCTGCCTTGGCCTCCGAAAGTGCTGGAATTACAGGTGTGAGCCATTGTGCTCAGTCACACTATGTTTTAATTAAGTTCTATTTTGGATGTCTTTGATGATTGCGAAAAACAGATCACATTTACTTTCCATTGAAGTGATGTATTCTGAGTTCCTACTTCATGCTGGGCTTTGTCACTTAATAACCATGTGGGCTAGGTAACCATTATGCCCGCTTGACAGTTGAGGGAGCATAGGCTTAGGAAGATTAACTTTCCCAAGTCCTAAAACGAAATAAGTAGCAGAGCTGGGATTCGAAGCTAGATGTCTGACACACTTAAGAAAAAAGTCTCATAATTTAAAACATTATTTTTAAATTTCAAAACCCAAAAGTGCTCATTGTAAAATAAAATACAAACACGATCATGACAGAAGAGTTTAAGTAAGATTTAAAAGCCCGTCCTACCTCTAACCCCATTACTCTTTCCAAGCATAACCACTGTTAGTAGTTTGGTATAAATCCTTCCATATCTTTCTTTTTGCCTAGCGTAATTTTCTTTTTTTCTTCTTTTGAGACTGAGTCTCGCTCTGTCACCCAGGCTAGAGTGCAGTGGCACAATCTTGGCTCACTGCAACCTCCGCCTCCCGGGTTCAAGTGATTCTTCTGCCTCAGCCTCCTGAGTAGCTGGGACTACAGGCGCACACCACCACGCCCAGCTAATTTTTGTATTTTCAGTAGAGATGGGGTTTCATCATATTGGTCAGGCTGGTCTCAAACTCCTGACCTAGTGGTCCGTCCATCTCGGCATCCGAAAGTGCTGGGATTACAGGCAGGAGCCACCACACCTGGCCCAACCCAGTGTACTTTTCATCGTACATTTGGCAGGAGAAAGATATGGAAGGATTTTCACAGTATCACACTTGAATGTATGAAAAATATCCATACTTTTCACAGAATCACACTTTCTATCTACTTAAATAAAAAAACAGAGGAGGTTGAATTTACTATATATCTTTACTAGAATAAGCATCTACCTCTAAACAATAACTGAAATGCTCATTCAGCTAACATTAGGCATCTATCTGCAGAGACTCAAAGAACTCTAGAACTCACTCTCTGTTTCCCAGGGACTCACAATCTAGTGCAGTGGTTTCTAAGTTTATTTTTGAGAGAGTAGTTATAGACTCCTTTGAGAGACTGCTGTGAGCTCTGAACTCTTTCCCAAGAAGAAAATGAACCTATACAATTTTGCCTATAATTTAAGGATTTGTGGAAACCTTGAGAGTATGGACCCCGATCTTGTAGAAGTGAGACTTTTAAATGTATAGTTTGATAGAAATACTATAATGGAAGTGTAGACGAGATGCTATACTACAGCACAGAAAAACAGGGCTTAACTCTCCTGGGACATATCAAGAAAGACAGGGAAGAATGACATTTGCACAAAATTTTGAAGGACATTAGGAGTTTGACAGCTAGGCTGGTGCAGGGGAAGGATGTCCATACAGGGAACAACCCCAGAGGCTAGAATAGATGGGGAACCATGACTGTCTTTGTGATAGGAGCCCAGTGTGTATGGGAGCGACTAAAGATGAGTCTGCAGAGCTGGGCAGAAGCCAGAACTCAAAGGGGTTTTTCTGTTGATTTAGGACATTTGAACTTCAGGAGTCATGGAATGATTTTGATCAAGACTTTCATCGGTGGGCAGAAAGTCTATATTAGTGCATGGCTAAATAAATCATCATGGGAATAATAATTCGGATGACGGAATAAGGTATAAAAAGTAGATAAGACCATTGGATTCTGATTTTGAAGGGGATCATTGACTACCTGATATATTGTTTAAAATATATATTGCTAAAATAAAATGGAATTGATGGGAAAGCCATTGCTTTTACAAAGGAAGTTGGGAGAATAAAGTTCTGAAACTGTATGAGATAAAAGGGGTATATGTCAAACACAAAATTTGGGCAGCACATTGACTCCTTGGCTGCAGTAAGTCCCATGCACAGGCAAGCTAGTGTCAGTCACTCAAGGTGTATCGCTCGCTCCTGATTTAGCCACTGTCATGCCCTCTGTTGTCTTCCAGGTGCTTCAGATGGGCCATGTGACTTCCTATTGATCCTTCCACCTACAATGAGCAGGAAGGAAAAAGAGGGTCCAGTGGGTCAGGCTTTTAACATCTCTACATTAAGCATGTATTGCTTTTATAATTGAGATTTGAAAGCAATGTAGTATAAAGCAAGGCTTGCAGATAACATCATAGCTGATTCATTTCTATTTGGCTGTACTTAACCTGATATACTTAAAAAAAGGAAAATAGTAGTTTTACGCCCTACTTCTTGGCAGTGGCTTCATAAAGTCTCAAGGATATTTCACTGGATAAATATTATTTATTATTCCATTAAATTTTTTACTTATCAGATACCGTAAAGACTTGGAAAAGTAAACTGTGCATGTATTGCATATGTTATTTTATGTGTATAATGTATCTTATGAAAATTTTTTTAAATACAAAGAATCATTTGGTCTTTGCCAAAGGGTAGTGCTCTGAAAGGTTTCTCAGGCATGTTTAAATAGTGAGCTTTGTTAAACCAAAATTTACAATTTAGGTGAAATAACATTGATTTTTCCAGTTTGCCTTTTCTAGCTCATTAATTTTTTTTAAAAAAGAATGGTCTTCTTGCTATTAATATGAATAAATAAAAGTTCTGTGGGGTTTTTTAGGGAAAGCAATAATTGATTATAAACATCTCCTGAAATTAAATTCAACTCAAACTTGTGTTGAGTGCCCACTGCAAATAGTTCGCATGTCAGAGGAATGTGAACAAATGATTTAAATGTAGTTATCTTTAAAAGTCCAGCTAATTTTGCACTCCCCTCCATAAAGTATCTGAACATTAAAAATATTTGATAATTTTTTAATTGCTGAAAATTAAGTAAAATTGTTAGTATAAAAAGTAAAATGCTAATATGAAGAGTAAAATTGATACTATAAGGAGATATGCCATGTTTATTCTGAGGCTTCAAGTCCAGCACTCTAGGATCATAAGATGTTATGCTCAGAGAAATAAGCCAGCGCCAAACAGCAAATACTACATGAGCTCACTTATATGTGGAATCTAAATAGTCAAACTCATGGAAGTCAAGAGTAGAATGATGGTTTCCAGAGGCTGGGGGTGGGTGGGTGAATGGAGACATGTTGGTCAAAGGGTACACTTTTCAGTAAGACAGGAGGAATACATTTTTGAGATCTATTGCATAACAGGCTGACTTTAGTTAATATATTGTGTATTTCAAAATTGCTAAGGGAATAAATTTGAAATGTCCTCACTACAACAATGACAAATATATGAGGTGACAGGTAGGCTAATTAGCTTGATTTACTTATTCTATGTTGAATACATGTATCATAACATTGCACTATGCTTTCTAAATATATACAATTATAATTTGTGGATTTAAAAAAAAGAAATTAAAAAAAATCATTACCTGCCAGATACAATGGATATGAATATGAAATGGCACGGTGGGTCATGACTGTAATCCTAGCACTTTGGAAGGCTGATGGGGGAGGACTGCTTGAGGCCAAGGAGTTCAAGACCAGCCTGGGCAAGAAAGCGAGCCCTCGCCTCTACAAAAAATAATTTAAAATTAGTCTGGTGTGGTGGTGTGCACCTGTAGTCCCAGCTACTTGGGAGGCTGAGGTAGGAAGGTTGCTTGAGCCCTGGAGATCGAGGCTGCAGTGAGCTAGGATTATACCACTGCATTCGCTCCAGCTTGGGCAACGGAACAAGAGCCCATCTCGAAAAATAAATAAGTAAATACGTAGAGACTATTGCCTATAATTCCTGGCAGGAAGAAATATTAATAATGCAGTTTGAGAATGTAGTAGAAGAGGGATTGACTAATTATGACTTAGAGGACAGGGGCAAGCTTCATAGAGAAAGAGGTGCTTGAATTGAGCCCTGAAGGATGAGAAGTATTTCATTAGATAAAGAAAGATATTTGAGGGATAGAAGATGGGAGGAACAAAGGCATAGAGGCATGAAAGTGTTTGGTGAAAGGCATGAACTGTGATCATCTACACATGTATATCACATATACTAACTACTATAAAGTTTTATTTGAATTACTCTGAAATAGAGGAACAAACCAAGTAAATTCAGTTAGTCCAGTCACTAGCTGTTACAAGAAGCAAAATCATATCAACCAATGTCTAACTGGCTACAGGGACACACCAGGAACTCCACCCAGACAACCTCTCCAGATTCTGATTAGAGGAGCAGTCCCACAGGATATGGGGAGGTAGTGATTTGCAGAGCCGACGAGGTGGAGTTAGTGAGATGGGGTTTCTGAGATTTGAGATTAAGGTCCCACAGACAGAGCTGAATTAAGATACCTGAGGCAGAGCAAAAGTAAGGCACTTGCTTAAACGGATTTTCTTTCAATATCTCACACTTGAATGAAGAGAGGGTGATCTCTTCCTGGAGGAAGGGTGGAAGAGGAGGCTCCTGAGAGCAGTACTCAGCTCAGCTTCCTGTCCAGGATCAGTAAAGTTCAGCTCTGACCTCACACTGGCTACACCACTCAGCAAAATGAAAATCCCGCAAGAAAACCAGACTGTCTTCTTTGAAGGCTAAAGGCTTTTTGGTGACCATGTGTTGCTATTCAAACCTGCATTTAGGATACCCTACTCTCACCCCAAACACACACACACACACACACACACACACACACACACACACACACACGCCAGCCCTCAAGGGGCTTATCGAAGCATTTCTTTCTTTTTATTTATTTAGTTTTCTTACTTTTTCATGATCAGTAAAACTGCCAGAAGGAAGCATACCATTCAATCACACAAGAGACTATCCTGAAGAGAAATCCTGATAAATCTAAATCTAGTTTTCTCCCTCTCACATTTCCAGGGATGTTTTAGCACCTCTGATAAATTGGTGCCAGGGCAGCTCCTCCATCCCACTCTAACCCCAACTTTAGGCCCAGAGTTGCCAAGCAGCTGGTTGCTGGTGAGCTCCCTTCCTACCCACTGCTGGGCTGAGGCTGCGCTGTGGATGGGAGCACTCCATTCTGACAGCTGCAGTAGTAACCAGCTCCCGGTGGGGCTCACTTCTGAGCTCGGTGCTTCAGACCTTGGAAGCTAACACATCCCTATCCTGTAAGACCTTTATATCTGGACTCCTCAGGAGACTTCTGCATTTGCTTGTTCTCTTATCTCTACTGATCTCAGGCTAGAGCTGAGCTTCCAGCTTTGTACTAGGACTAAATTGCAAAGCATAGCAATAATCACCACTAGAGACTTACGGTCATTCCAGACTGAGCTAGCAGACTCAGAGAGGATAAGTAATTTTCCCAAGGTCAACCAGCTATTTAAACCATGGACTTGGGATTTTAATTCACATCTTCCAGACTTCAAACTCAAATTCTCCATTTCTACTCCCTATTAACAACTAGCGTGGCTCTTGGTGTTGCTCTCAACTGACTGAAGTATTAGCTGAGAACAGATTAAAGTGTGTTTTAAAAAATATCTCAAGATTCAAAGGAATAGAGTCATAATGTTGATGACAGGCAGTGAAGCTGATATATTTGGGCAAGGCATCTGACCTGACAGCCATTTTATACCACTTACTTCTGAGGCCTGCCTCACTGAGATGAAAGACGTGTTATCCGATTCCATAATCATCATTTGTATATAAGAAATTGGGACTCTATAGTGAATCATTTTATTTTTTCTGTCAAAACAGGAGCTTATGACTTGGCCAAGTCACTTATCCTCTCTGGACCTCGTTTTCTGTATTTGTAAAGTGACAGGGCTTGGCTGGCTGATCTCTGTATAATCTTTCTGTTTGATTTTCTTTACCACTCTACGCTGATTCCTTAGCCCATATTGCAAGGAGTTGTGATGGGTGCAGTTTTGTTTCGTTTGGTCCTTCCGAACTGTGAGATTGCTTTATTCATTTATTCAGCACCTATTTATTCAAGGCCTATTCTGTGCTAGACACTGGTTTAGGTCTTGGGGAATACAGAGTGAACAAAAATGTCCAAGCCCTCATGAGGTGGCGCTGATAAGCCAAGATGGTCAATGAGCAAAGAAATATATAACATTATCATATGATTGGTAAATGTTGTGGAGAAAAATAAAGCAGTGAAAGGGAGATAGGGCATAGAGGCCAGGACTCCTCTCTTACATGTATGTGTCAAAGAAGGCCTTTCTAATAAAGTGACATTTAAGCAGAGACCATAGATCTTTTTTGTCCTTGATGTCGGGCAGGAGGATATTGTCAATTTGAGAAGACTCTGAAGTTGCCAAGAGATAGGAAAGAAATAGGTCTTAGTGGAGATAAATCATAGCTCGAGGTTCAACCTAGCTCTTCCTCCTCACACTCCTTATAGCCCAGGATTTCCACAAATCAGCTTCTCTGGGCTTCTATGATTCCAAACAGTCTTTTAAACATTTTAATGACTTCTCAAATGTATTGCATCTACTTATTTATTTAATTTTTACCAATGGACAATTAACAGTACATTAAAACTTAACTATGATAACTGAATTTACAGGATTTTAAGAAGCAGGGATCTGTTTTGCATGTGAATTTTACATCCAGATTTATACCACATGCTAAAGGAAGGACCTAAGCTAAAAAATGTATAGGAAGGAGTTAAAGATGCAAGGACTAGGCTGGAAATACTATTTTTAAGGGATGGATTTTTTTTGTTTTTTTAGATTTATTCTGCATCTACTGGCTCATTCAAAGCCCATCACATAATTTGTTTTGGAGACAGGAGCATTCAGGAACAGATGAATGGCAGACACTAGGAGCCAAAGGCAAGCCCTCCAGGTGTTAAAAGGAAAGAAGTGGACAAACACCAGGCAGTGAGGATTCTAAGGTGCATTCCCAAGTGGGTGAAGGAAGAAAAGGATTGAGTTTGTTTCTAAATTTAAAACATGAGAATCTAATATATGTAACAAGGGCTAAGCTATTGCAGATCATCCTATTTTATGACCCTGTAACCCTGCAAATGTCCTTTAGGGCCTAAATAGAACACTAAATCCTTTTGTTCTACTCTCCCAGTCTGGATTTTCTTCTACCAATTATTTCTCCCTTAATCTCTACATCCATGATTTTTAGATGCGAGAACACCTTATCAATTAATTATCAATAATTCGTTAGTTGAGGGGGATTATTTGCTAGATAGTTACCACTGCCAGTGTTTAGGACAGTGTAGTGTCTTTGTCAACAAGCCTTTATTGAACTTCTACTCTATGTTAGAATATATCCTATGTACCAGGGATAATAAGAGGTGGAAAAAATAGCCTCTTTTCTCAACGAAGTTTACAATTAACTTAGAAAATGAGATTATTTACATAAAATGAATAACAGTAGAAAAATTTGTTTTGATTCCTATTGAGTTTTATAGTTATTCCAAGAAAGGAAAGATAATTTCCTATTGGATTGAAGGGGAAAGTTCTAGAGAGGGAATGGGCCTGCATTAGACTTTGGAGAATGAGTAAGGATTTGTCCATTGCAGTGGGGCAGACCACGCAGCAGGGAGAGGGAGAGACAAAGTAGGAATCCAAGTGGTGAACAAGGCTGAGGCGGCTGGCAGACCTCCTACACATCAGAAATGAGGCTGGAGGGGCGGGCCAGGGACATTGTGGAGGACCTTGAGATCTCAATTTTATTTTATGAAGACAAAACAACAGGCCGGGTGCAGTGGCTCACTCCTTTCATCCCAGCACTTTGGGTGGCCGAGGCAGGCAGATCACCTGAAGTCAGGAGTTTGAGATCAGCCTGGCCAGTATGGCAAAATCGCATCTCTACTAAAAAGACAAAAATTAGCCAGGCATGGTGGTGGGTGCCTGTAATCCCAGCTACTTGGGAGGCTGAGGCAGGGAGAATTGCTTGAACCTGAGAGGCAGAGGTGGGCAGTGAGCCGAGATCACACCACTGTACTCCAGCCTGGGAGACACAGTGAGACTGTATCAAAAAAAGAAAAACGAAAAAAGGAAACGCCTGTTACAGTTTTTGAGCGGGAGCAAAAGATCATCTAAGTGACATTTAAAGGAAAACAATGTAGTAGCAGTGAAGAGGATGGATGAACTAACTAGGATGCTCCTAGAGATGTTTAGGCATGAAGCAGTCAGGGCTGAACCAAAGAGGCGACAATGAAAACAAAGGAGAAAATGAAAGAAACCTTACCAAGGAAGACTTGTAAGGATTTCACAACTGGTGGATTTTAGGATAAGAGGCAATCATTTCAGGGTCTTGAGCGTGGGTCAGTGGTGGTGCTGGTGGCAGAGCTAGGGGAACCTGAAGGGGGAGTCTGGAGAGGTTAAAGATACCAATGTGATTTCAACAGACTGAGTTTCAGGACCATGGAGCAGCCCAGTGACAGTATTCGTTGGAAAGAAATGTAAGGGTGACCAGGGACATTCATTTAGCCAGAAAAAGAAAGAAAGAAAGAAAAAAGTTTTGTTTCCTTTCCTTAAAGACCTGAATACTAAAACATAGGTAAAACTGCATAGCGAAAATACTAGGGATTGAGAAATGATGAATTGTTTAGCATAATTTCAGCTTAGGGTAAGGTGATGATTTGTTTGGATTAAACAAAAGAACAGTTACAGAAGGCTTTGGGGGCTGGAGGGCTGGGGAAGGGAGGCCATTGGTTGTGATATCACCTTGTTACCACACTGCTGAGTGATATTTGGAATTATCCTGTTAAATTTTAGCCTCAGCATTTTAGAGCTACTAGGACTTTGAAAGCCTCCTCATACTACAGATGAGAAAATGGAAGCCAAGAGAGGGGACCTGGCTTTCCTAAGGCCCCACAGTAAGAAGTCAGGGTTAGATCTCAGTCTAGCATTCTTCTATTCCCAGACTGCATGGGCCAGCAGGTACCCTGCCTTCCTGACTCTTAGAGGAACGCTTTTATTTAGTTCTACAGCGGGAAGCCTGATGAAAATGTTCACAGATTGCATTACCAAAAATCAAAATGGAAGACCCTCTGAAGAGCATTAAAGGCAGGAAATGGTGTGGGGCAGCGTGTGTGTACCCTGTTAGATCAACTTGTCTTCAGGTAAAGGAATCATTTTCCAGTGGCATCAGAGCAAGATGAAAAGAGCATAATCTGCACAGGGACTGACTGCCTTACAGCATATGCTTAAGCAGTCCCAGAATAGACTTCAAGTGAGGTTGTTCAGTGTCTTTCCTCGCATACTTTAAAAAATGCTGAAGAAGCCAGGTGTGGTGGTTCATGCCTGTAATCCCAGCACTTTGGGAGGCCCAGGTGGGCAAATCACTTTTACCCAGGAGTTCGAGATCAGGGCAACATGACCTGAGAAACATAGTGAAACTCCATGTCTACAAAAAAATACCTAGGAGGTGGAGGTTACAGTGAGCCAAGATTGTGCCACTGCATTCCAGCTTGGGTGACAGAGCAAGACTCTGTCTCAAAAAAAAAAAAAAAAATTCTGAAGAACAGGACTGCTATCTAACTACCTGGAACAAAGAAGTATGTAATTCAGTTTGGAGGCAGGGGGATGGAACACTTCTCTTCTATTTTTTTTTTTTTTTTTTTTTTTGAGACCGAGTCTCGCTGTGTGGGCAGTGGTGCCATCTCCACTCATTGCAAGCTCCGCCTCCTGGGTTCACGCCATTCTCCTGCCTCAGCCTCCCATGTAGCTGGGACTACAGGCGCCCGCCACCTCGCCCGGCTAATTTTTGTATTTTTAGTAGAGATGGGGTTTCACTGTGTTAGCCAGGATGGTCTCAATCTCCTGACCTCGTGATCCGCCCGTCTCGGCCTCCCAAAGTGTTGGGATTACAGGCGTGAGCCACCGCGCCCGGCCCTATTTTTTATTAACTTATTCCTGTCCCAACTTGTTCCAAACAAGGACATTGAAATAATGCAACAACAGATTGAGGAATCAAAAAATAGCTTCTTAGCAAAACCAGCCCCAGTGTGTTCTGGCCTCCTTATGGAATGTCTCTAGCCCTTTTCTCATTGTTCCAAACTTTTCAGATGTGGTAAAAACGTACTAATTGGTGGGGTTCAGTATGCCTTATCTCTAGGGAGGGCATGTATGAGATAAGCTGAAATTATAAAAGAAATAATCAAATTAATGATGAATTTACACTTTTCATTGATCAACAAAAATGTTGACTCTTTCCCATATCTAGGCTTCTGCTGCTGGACTTTGCGATAATAATCGGTTATAAGATGAGACTTGGCTGGGTGCAGTGGCTCATGCCTGTAATAATCCCAAGACTTTGGGAGGCCAAGGCAGGAGGATTGCTCGAGTGCAGGAGCTCGAGACCAGCCTGGGCAATACGGTGAAACCCTGTCTCTACACACACACACACACACACACACACACACACACACACAGGGCTGGGTCTGGTAGTGCATGCCTGTAGTCTCAACTACTCAGGCAGCTGAGGTGGCAAGATCGCTTGAGCCTGGGAGGTCAAGGCTGCAGTGAGCCATGATTGCACCACTGCCTGGGTGACAGAATGAGACCCCCTGTCTCAAAAACAAGATGATCCTTGGTTTAGCTGAGGAGAGACGAGATGACAGTTGAGGAGAATGGCCAAAGCAGGCTTCATGAAGGGTATGAGACATGAGTTGCCCTTTGAGGGTTGAGCAAGACTTGGTTGACAGAGAGCAGAGGGTTGTAGGACCAAGATCCCCAGGTAGGAATGCGTAAGGCCTGTGAGTGGACTAGTTCTGTAGGGGAAAGTGCTGTGGTTTTAGTACTCAGGGACCATCGCTGACCCCTGTCAAGTATGCACAGGCTGTGGGCTATTTTTCTAACTGAACTCATCGATTTTCAAGGCTTAACTATGATTTCCAACTTTTGAAGGCTTTGCTCACTGGGAGTCTTTGTTCACTGGGCAGTGGTGGGAAATTATAGTCATTCTGAAAATTGGATTGTACTCTTTTTCTCCTTTCTAGCTGTTCTGAAAGCGCCAAAGGCAGTTCCAAATTGGATGTCATTTCATTTGAACTATGAAAAAATTCTCCCAGGAGGGGCAGCAGTAACCTGGTTTCCCCTCTCACCTAAATTAAGCTTTGGTGACTGATGATCCATTTCACAAGGTACTACTAACTCAGCCACCTGGTTTAGATTTTGGGAGTCCTGCAACTGCCTCTGCTTTAGCAGAAGGAACGTTTCCTGAGGACTAAAGTTTTTCCATGTTAATGTGCTCCTCTGCAGATCGGGGCCATCTCTAGGACTGGAGGGAGTTGTCTCTGGAGCTCAGGGTTCTTTCCCTCCAGCGTCTCCCAGGACAGCGCTCTTGTCCTTCTTTGTCTTTCCTTCCTATCAGTTGGGACTTACTTAGTGAAAGTATAGTGACGGTCACTTTATTGTCTTTTGAAGTAGATATTTACATTGTACTGGGGCTCTCTGCCTCTTGCACAGTGTCTCTGGGAGGATTTTTGTTTTTTTTTTAGACAGGGGCTCACTCTGTCATCCAGGCTGGAGTGCAGTGGCACAATCATGACACACTACAGCCTTGACCTCCCGGGCTCAAGCGATCCTCCCACCTCAGCCTCCCACGTTGCTGGGACTACAGGTGCATGCCAACATGCCCGGCTAATTAAAAACAAAAAACAAAAAACAAAACAAAAAAACCAAACTTTTTGTAAACACAGGGTCTCACTATGTTGCCCAGACTGGTCTTGAACTCCTGGGCTCAAGTGACCCTCTTGCCTCGGCCTCTCAAAGTGCTGAAATTTATAGGCTTGAGCCACTGTGCCTGGCCTCCAGGAGGTTTTTAACTTCCACTCAGATGAATCCAGGGAGAGAATCTGTTTGAAAGTTTGAAAGATTAAAGACAGTCACATCAGGATAAGAAAAGAGATGAAGCATATCTTCCCTGACCAGACGCAGAGACCACGAGACATTCAGGCTCACAAAATCTGGTTCTGACACATTTAAGTATGCCAAGCATTAAAATGAGTCAGAAGAGCCCCTGGAAGTGACTTTCAGCCCTGATCTGAAACTTTTGAGAAGTTTTCATGTCTTCAATGAGGCGTTTTTAAACTTAAAATAATCTCTGGCCAGTGGTTGGTTTTGTGTGTGTGATAGCATGCTGATGTTGTTTTTTTCCTGATTGATGTAGACACATATTAATTCTACCAATTGACTCTATCCTGACTGAGCTTAGGTGAACAACGACAAAAATTAACATGCCAGTGGAGTGAGGATGGAAGGATCTTTGTTATTTCATTTCTGAGCCTTCTGTGCTCCTGAGCTATGGAATTACCTCCTCTGCATGCTTTGCTCCTGTTCTCACTGGCTCTGGGCACTTTGGGGCTGCTGGCCATGATGAACAGCACTACAGTTAGTTTTGGTGTGGGACCGTTCTCTAGGAGAGCCTACTCTCTCTTGGTGTTTCAAGCCAGGGAGTGGGAACAAGGGGATATATTTCTGCCAGTGGAACTTTGCTTGTTAAAATAAAATAGGGCTTTTTTCCTAATAAAAATTATCTGCAAGCCAAACTCTCTGTATTTACCACTAAGTCTTTGTTGTTGATGTGAAGCAAGTTGTAGTAAAAAGCATGTTTCTCTGGTAGTCTATCGCATGAGAATTCAGGTCACTTCCACAAATATTTGTTGAGAGTATGTTGAGAATGGTGCCAGGGGCTGGAGACAGAAAGATGAATAAAACTCCCTGTGTACTCCCTAATTGCTCACAGTCTGGGGAGGGGACAGCCATGCAGGCAGTTAACTAAGGAGGGGTGATGGCCTTGTGCCCTGGTTCAGTGGCAGGAGCCACCCTGTTTCTAGCAGCACCTATATTTGAGAAAGGGTCACGTAAGGGGCTGACTTGAGCACCAGGGACCATTTTCAAAATAAGGCCACTTATTGTTTGAGATGTCTGGTGACCAAGTCCTATTTTAATTCTTTTATTTATTTCATTTTTAAATTATTTTTAAATTTTTTTTTGAGACCAGGTCTCACTCTGCCACCCGGGCTGGAGTGCAGTGGCTCTATCATGGCTCACTGCAGCTTTGACTTCCTGGGTTCAGGTAATTCTCCCACCTCAGTCTTCCAAGTGGCTGGAATTACAGGAGTGCACCACCACGACTGGCTAATTTCTTTTTTTTTTTTAATTTTTTAATTTTTTTATTTTTTGTAGAGACAGGGTTTTGCTATGTTGCTCAGGCTGGTCTCAGACTTCTGGGCTGAAGCTAACTGCCTGCCTTGGCCTCCAAAAGTGCTGAGATTACAGGCATGAGTCACTGTGCCAGACCCCTATTTTAATTTTAATTCTTTAATTTATTGCCTTTGCCACTTTAAATTGCTATGTATTCAAAGATTTGTTGTTGTTGTTGTTTGGTTGTGGGCATAAAAAGCTACATTTTCATTGAGGTATCCTAGTTTTAAACACTTGTGTATTTACATATTGTGAGAATTGTCTTATCTCCTTACCATTTTGCTTCTAAGGGTCACACTGTACTCTTTGTTTTCTTGCGTTACATTTATTAATTAATTTTTATTTTCTAGAACAAGCTTTGCTGATCATAGTGTTATATTTTTGTTTTCTGACATTTTATTTAGAATATGTTTATTTATTTATTTAGGCTATCCTAGAGTTGGTCTTAGAACCTCATAGAATAAATTTAGCTATTTACATACATCCTATTCTATAGCATAGATTAAATAACACAGACACTGTTATTTATAGGACCTTCCTGTGATATGATGCTGAATCACTTCTTATTGGGGAGTAGATATTTGACCTTCCCTTTTAATATTTTCTGCAGATAGTTGTTCTGGATAAAAACATTTCTACTGTTTTTAAAACAAATTTCAATAATGTATGTTTTCCTCAAAAATTATCCATTTCATCTAGCTTTTAGAAATTATTGGCGGCCGAGTGTGGTGACTCATGCCTGTAATCCTAGCACTTTGGGAGGCCGAGGTGGGTGGATTGCCTGAGCTCAGGAGTTCGCGACCAGCCTGGGCAACACAGGTGAAACTGTGTCCTCTACTCAAATACAAAATAAATTAGCTGGGCATGGCAGCTTGTGCCTGTAGTCCCAGCTGCTTGGGAGGCTGAGGCAGAATTGCCTGAACCCGGGAGGCAGAGATTGCAGTGAGCAGAGATCATGCCATTGTACTCCAGCCTGGGCGACAGAGCAAGACTCCGTCAAAGAAAGAAAGAAAGAGAGAAAGAGAGAAAGAGAGAGAGAGAGAGAGAAAGAAAGAACGAACGAATGAACGAAAGAAAGGAAGGAAGAGAGAGAGGAAGGGAAGGAGGGAGGAAGGGAGGGAGGAAGGAAGGAAGGAAGGAAGGAAGGAAGGAAGGAAGGAAGGAAGGAAGGAAGGAAGGAAGGAAGGAATTGGCAACAAATATTGCATATCGAATTTTACAAATAATATTTCATATTCTCTGAATTGCTGGTTACATCCCTCTTTGTAGTCCTACTTGATATTATTTCTCTTTCTCTCAATCTCTCTCATCAGACCCGCCAAAACTTTTTTCCTTGTATCAGTCCATTCAACCTGTTTACTCAGATGGCTATCAGAGCCCACACAGGAATTGATACCTTTTTTAAATGACAATGGTACCTTAAAGTGGTACCTTAAATTACAGTACTTTGGAATACTGTGGCATGAAGCAGTTTATTTAAAGATAGAGAATCATAGAAAGACTACTGGTCTTACTTGAAGCAACTTCCAGTGTAACTCTGGGCAAATAGTTTGTACAAGCTATGGCTTCCTCGGGTATAAAATGAATGGAACATGTGCTGGTCCACCGCACAGCATTGCTGTAGTGATCAAGTGAGATAACGTACATGAGAGTGCTTTGAAAACTATGAAGCATGAACAAACAGGGTGTTACTGTCACAAAATAATGTTGCTTTTAGGTGCTATAGAAAAAAAAAAAGGAAACAGCCCTTTTCATAATGTTTAAAGCATTTTTTCTACACCACAAAGATTATATAGACTCTCTTCTTGAAAAAGTCTGCAGGATTTGTCCTGATGAATTATTTTAGTTTCAGGGGAAAGTATTTCCTCATCACCCTCCCACCAGCATAAAAAGTTCTCATTCTACTAAATTAGAACTGTGCACTAAAGACCCATTCAATAAAGGGCACTGAAATGGAAATTAACTCAAGTCTGCTTTCAATTAATTTGAATTCCCCAAAGTGCCAAACTTTCCTTTTCTGTCACAGCAGTAATTGGAAAGTAATAGACAATCCTCAGTTTTTGTGGTCTTATGTGTGTATGTGGGGAGGAGGATACACATTCTAGGTCAGTCTAGGGGAGGGTCAGGAGACTTTTCAATATTCTTTAGGTTTCTGTTAACTTATTATTTTAAAATTTTTTTCTGAATTAATTTTACAAAAATATGGCTATAACTTCTTATCGTTTCAACATTCTTATTTCTCTATATCAATGATTTTAGAACCTTTGTTTTTAAACAGCAGAAACTGATCTTCAAAGGAAATCCTTTCCCACCAGGCACTATGGCTCATGCCTGTAATTCCAGCACTTTGAGAGGCTGAGGCAGGAGGATTGCTTGAGCCCAGGAGGTTGAGGCTGCAGTGAGCCATGATCCTGCCACTGTACTTCAGCCTGGGTGACAGATTGAGACCCTGTCTCAAAAAAAATAAAAATAAAAATAAAAACAGGAAATGCTTCCCCAAAAGCTGTAGTATGTGAATCAGAAAAGAACAGAGAGACTCTGGTTGAAGGGGGTAAGAAGGGGGATCCAGAACCCCACCAGCTTGGTGGCTTCCTCTCTCCACTCAAGACAGACTCAAGAAAGCCTGAGGGCTTCAAAAAATATAAACTGAAAACCATTGCTTTGTATCATGATAGGCATGATATAGAGACCAACAGGCTCTTTCCAGAAACTTAACATTATTTTCCTTAGTGTTTGCCAAGGCCTGAATGGGTGTTTTTAGAGGTTAGCACTGCAACCGTAGAGATGGAAAGAAAGGAGGAAGGTCAGGGAGGAATAGGAGCCACATTAACTTGGTGAGAGGCATGCGGCAGCATCTGATGGTTATTTATTCAAAGGCAGGCAGTGCTTCAAGGGTTATCAAGGGCAGCGTGAAGAATTACTAGGCTCAGAGTGAGGGATTCCCAGTACAAAATGAAGAGCAGACTGCAAGTGAGATCTCAAAGGGACTGTCATAATCATAGCAAGGCTTTTTTCAGAATAAGTCATATTACCTGTCTGTGTAATCCTGTTATTAACCTCCCTTTTAAACTGTACCCTTTAATACATATTCATTATCACAATCATTCTCGTCAACCTAGAAATTCTGTTCTGGAAACTCAGCTTAAGAAAAGATGTCCTAAATATGAAGAAAAAGGACTCTATTCCTTTTTATATCCACTTATTATCGTAAAAAACAGAAAAATACCCTAATAATTGGGGGAGGGAAAGAAAACAATGACACATTTTGTCAAGCAACTATTTCTTAGTCAATAAATATAATGATTGTGAAACTATTTGGAGAAAGCCAGGTGTAATAAATGAAAGAACCAGTTCCAGGGCCGGGCGCGGTGGCTCAAGCCTGTAATCCCAGCACTTTGGGAGGCCGAGACGGGCGGATCGCGAGGTCAGGAGATCAAGACCATCCTGGCTAACATGGTGAAACCCCGTCTCTACCAAAAAATACAAAAAACTAGCCGGGCGAGGTGGTTGGCACCTGTAGTCCCAGCTACTCGGGAGGCTGAGGCAGGAGAATGGCGTAAACCCGGGAGGCGGAGGTTGTCGTGAGCTGAGATCCGGCCACTGCACTCCAGCCTGGGTGACAGAGCGAGACTCTGTCTCAATAAAAAAAAAAAAAGAAAGAAAGAACCAGTTCTGAAATCATGTGGATGTACCTGAATTACATTTCTGGCTCTCTTTGCCATGATCCTGGGCATATTATTACCTCATTTTCCCAAGCCTCAGTATTCTCATCTGGAAAATGAGGATAATGATATATCCTCAACAGAATCAATATGAGATTTAATTAAATGAGACAATAGAAATAAAATATGAAGCATCATGTTTGGTACATAGCAGCTGTTCAACAAATGTTCCTTCTCTCTCCACCATTCCTTACATAGCATATGGGAAAATGCTTATGCTCTGTCAACAAATTTTTCTTTCTTTTTTTTTTTTGAGATAGGATCTTGCTCTGTCACTCAGGCTGGAGTGCAGTAGTGCGAGCCTAGCTCACTGCGGCCTTGAACTGCTGGGCTCAAATGATCCTTCCACCACAGCCTCCCAAGTAGCTGAGACTACAGGCTCTGTCAAAAAATTTGACGAACTTAAGGAAATCTGTAGTTTCCTAGGAAAATATAAATGACTAACTAGTTGAAAAGCTGCCTAGATAAATTTCTTTTGAAGAAACAGAAAAGGGCTTGAAGATCTGACTACTTTTTAAAAAGGGTACCAAGATCAAATGGTTTCATAGCTATGCTCTATTGTCTTTTAAAGAACTGATAATTCCAATGTAATTGAAGTTTTTATAGATTATAGAAAAAGATGGAAAACTTCCAATTCATTATGGCTAACATAAGCTTAATGACAAAATAAAATAGAATAAAAACCAAAAACTATCTACCAGCTGGGTGAGGTGGCTCATGCCTGTAATCCCACCGCTTTGTGACAGACCAAAGTGGGTGGGTCACTTGAGGCCAGGAGTTTGAGACCAGCCTGGCCAACATGGCAAAAACCCGTCTATACTAAAAATACAAAAAATGTGCTGGGTGTGGTGGCTCATGCCTGTAATCCTAGCTACTCAGGAGGCCGAGGCACGAGAATCACTTGAACCCAGGAGGTGGAGGTTACAGTGAGCCAAGATCGTGCCACTGCACTGGGGGACAGAGTAAGACTCTGTCTCAGAAAAAAAAAAAGAATATTTTAATAGCAAAAGTGACCACAAAGTCAAAAGACAAAAAGATAAATGGGAAAAAACATTGCGTATAACAAATAAACAGTTAATACATGTTATTTAGAAGCTCTCACTATTTGGTACAAAAAAAAAGGCTGATAACCCAAAAGAAAATTAGGCAAATCAGAGGACTAGATAACTGACAGACGAGCAAATCTTAATGTATAGTAAGTATACGACACAGAGGTGCTCAGTAGCACCAGCAATCAGCAAAAGTAGCTATAAACTATCACCTGTCACCCATCTGACTGACAAGAACTAAAAAGTGTTAACATCCACTATTGGCTGGAATGCAGGAGAAAGGCATTTAGGCAATAAATATTCCTGGGGGAAATGAGAATAGTTATAGCCTTTTTGGAAAGCAGCCTAGCCACATCTATGGAAACTCCACATAAATAAAAGCACCAATATGTAAAGCTCTGTGTACCAAGATGTTCGTTGTGGCATTGTTTGCAGTGGCAAAATAATGGACATAAAGGGAATGTTCATCAGTGGAGAAATGGTTAACACAGTCATTTGTACCATGGAATATTATGCAGTCATTATAAGTAATTTCTTAGGGCCAAGCATGGTGGCTCACACCTGTAATCCCAGCACTTTGGGAGGCTGAGCCAAGCAAATCACGTGAAGTCGCGAGTTCAAGACTAGCCTGACCAACATGGTGAAACCAGCCCCTACTAAAAATACAAAAATTAGCCAGGCATGGTGGCGCACATCTGTAATCCCAGCTTGAAACTGGGAGGCGGAGGTTGCAGTGAGCCGAGATCTCACCACTGCACTCTAGCCTGGGCAACAGTGAGACTCCATCTCAAAAAAAAAAAAAAGTAATTTCTTAGATGTATAACAATTAACTTGGAGAGATTGCCACAGTGTATTACTTGAGAGTAAGATACAGAGAAGTACAATATGTAAACCTACAATGACAACCCCACTCCATATATGTATATTCCGTATATGACTGTATGCGATTATATGAGGATGGATAAAAGAATGAAAGAATACCAAAGATTATTAACATCAGTTGGGATTGGGGAGGAACACTTTTACCTCTGCTCAAAAAGCCACAATAAAAACAGTATAAATAATAATGGTCCAATTTTTAAAAAAAAATTTTTTAAAGTTTATCTTCACTTATTTTATCTGTACAACAATAATCATCCCATGTTTATTTTATTTTTTCATTTAAGAGATGGGATCTTGCTATGCCTAGGCTGATCTTGAACTCCTGGCCTCAAGCAATCCTCCATCCTTGGCCACCCAAAGTGTTGGGATTACAGGCATGAGCCACTGCACACAGCCATGGTCCAATTTTTAAAAGAAAGTAAAATGTTTATGCTATAATATAGGTGGGAAAGGTAGTTACAAAATTTTAGGTAGGCTTCATTAATAATTATGTAAAATATTCTAGAGAAAAAAT
This sequence comes from Rhinopithecus roxellana, assembly GCF_007565055.1. Taxonomy (NCBI): domain Eukaryota; kingdom Metazoa; phylum Chordata; class Mammalia; order Primates; family Cercopithecidae; genus Rhinopithecus; species Rhinopithecus roxellana. Next base: position 81,072,417 of record NC_044565.1, read on the forward strand.
GTTAACAGGCAATACAAACAAGTGATCATGATAGCTGTTTAAGTAGAGACATTATAGTTGCTTTGTCCCCTATATACTTTCCAAATTTTCTCTCATGTAGGGTTTTGGTTTTTTGGCCTTTTTTTTTTTTTTTTTTTTTTGAGACAGAGTTTCGCTCTGTCCCTCAGGCTGGAGTGCAGTGGCGCGATCTTGGCTCACTGCAATCTCTGCCTCCCGGGTTCAAGCAATTCTCCTGAGTAGCTGGGATGACAAGTGTGTGCCACCACGCCTGGCTAATTTTTAAATTTTTAGTAGAGCGCAGTTTCACCATGTTGGCCAGGCTGGTCTTGAACTCCTGGCCTCAAGGTATCCACCTGCCTCGGCCTCCCAAAGTGCTGAGATTACAAGCGTGAGCCACCATAGCCTGGCCTCTAATGTAGGTTTGTTGCTTTTGTAATTTACTAAATAAAATTTCTAACTCACTATCCATCACACGTGTTTATTATGTGTCATGGTGGTTCATGCCTGTAATCCCAACACTCTGGGAGGACAAAGTGGAAGAATTGCTTGAGGCCAGGAGGTCAAGAACAATCTGGGCAATATGGGGAGATACTGTCTCTACAAAAAGTGGAAAGTTAGCCATGCGTGGTGGACATGCCTGTAGTCCGAGCTATTTGGGAGGCTGAGGCAAGTGGGTCCCTTAAGCCGAAGAATTCAAGGTTACATTGAGCTATGATCATGCCGTTGCACTCCAGCCTGGGAAAAGCAAGACTCTGTTTCTACAAAAAATAAAATAAAAGAAAGTCTTATGCCTTGAAATAAGTGGTCACATGTACATATGTGAGCATGTGAGCATGAGGATATTCTAGCTCAGAAAATGTGTAAGTTTTCATTTTACCTATGATATATGGGTTTTTTGTTTTTTGTTTTCAATTATTTGTAGATTAATGACTAAATCTCCAGGAAAAATCACCCACAAAAATCCCTTAAAGGTATGGCTTTGCATATTTAAAGATTTTCTTCCCCCAAATAGTAACAGAAATTGCTTCTAAAGACCATTTTTAAAGCTGGGTGGCTTTGGGCAGGCCACTTCTCTTCCCCTCCTTAGGTCTCATTTGCTTCTTTTATAAATGAATAACTTGGATAAAATAATATTCTTAGAGCCTCTTTGACGGTAATATTCTGCGATTTCATTATATTCATCCTTGAATGGATTAGATGTCAAGTAAATTAACAATTGCTAAGGAGAAGAAAGTTTTCATCTTAGAAATGTTTGTATCAGCTATGAAAAAAGATTGAAGATAGTTAGGGAAGATGCCTTAGCTTGCCATAACTTTCATGCTTACGTGAAAAATGTGCAAGAGTTTAAACAGCATATGGCTTTGACTTTGGGCCTTTCTTTATATTCGTCATTTATAACCATATAGCTATTTTCCAATGGCTTTTTACCTGTGTGTACCCTCCCACCCTGCCAACTTATTATTTTGCTTTATAAACCTCAGTATGTGAATAAAAAGTATTTTTGTTTTGGTTTGGATACACTCCATATTTTATAATAAAGTCTTATTTATTATTATTTTTTTTTGAGACAGAGTTTCGCTCTTGTTGCCCAGGCTGGAGTACAATGGGACGATCTCAGCTCACTGCAACCTCTGCCTCCCGGATTCAAGTGATTCTCCTGCCTCAGCCTCCTGAGTAGCTGGGATTACAGGCATGCGCCACCACGCCCAGTTAATTTTATATTTTTAGTAGAGACAGGGTTTCTCCATGTTGGTCAGGCTGGTCTGGAGCTCCTGACCTCAGGTGATCCACCCACCTTGGCCTGCCATTATAGGTGTGAGCCACCGCACCCGGCCTTTTTTTTTGAGACAGAGTCTTGCTACGTCACCCAGGCTGGAGTGCAGTGGTTGATCTCGGCTCACTGCAACCTCTGCCTCTCAGGTTCAAGTGATTCTCCTGCCTCAGCCTCCCGAGTAGCTGGGATTACAGGCACCTGCCACCATGCCAGACTGATTTTTGTATTTTTAGTAGAGACAGGGTTTCACCATGTTGGCCAGGCTGGTCTCGAACTACTGACCTCAAGTGATCTGCCCACCTCAGCCTCCTAAAATGCTGGAATTACAGGCATGAGCCACCACATCCAGCACATAATGAAGTCTTAAATCAGCTTTCTTCAGATATAATGTATGTAAGATAAAATGCACCCAATTAAAATATACATTCAATGAGTTTTGGCAAATTTGTGCACCCATACACCACTGACACAATTAAGCAGTAGAACATTTCTATCATCCAAAAAAGTTTCCTGTGCGGCCAGGCATAGTGGCTCATGACTGTAATCTCAGCACTTTGAGCTACTGAGGAAGGAGAGTTGCTTGAGCCCAGGAGTTCGTGACCAGCCTCGGTAACATAGTGAGACTCCTGTCTCTATGAAAATAAAAAAATTAGCCAAGCATAGTGACCTCCACCTGTAGTCCTACCTACTCAGGAGGCTGAGATGGGAGGATCACTTGAGCCCAGGAGTTCAAGGCTCCAGTGAGTCATCATAAGGCCACTGCACTGAAGCCTGGGCAAGAGTGAGACCTTGTCTCAAAAAAAAAAAAAAAAGAAAAAGGTTCCCCGTGCCTCTTCCCAGTTATCCCTCCACCTCCTGCTCTAGGCAACTGTTGACCTGCATTTTGTCACTATAGATTAGATTTGTCTATTCTAAGTGATGAACAAAGTTTAAACTTGTGTTTTCTTAATCTTGGATAGTGTTCGTATCTTTGTGTTGTTTCAATCAGGTTTCTTAGTTGTAAGCAACAGAAAACAATCTCTGGCTGATTTAAGCAGCAGAGGAATTTGTTGAAAGGAGATGGACAGCTCAGGGAATTGCTGGGAGGCTGGAGAATCGAGTTTGGGATTCTATGGCCAGCAGCAATGCCTAAATCACATAGTACAACTGTTCTAGTGAGGAAAGCACCGAAAGTAGCACCTGGAATTTCCTAATATGTTTGTAACAGATAATGGTCACCACCACTACCCTCACTACCACTGCTGTCTTAGAAGGTAGAAAGAATATCGAGTATCTGCCTTAGGAATTCTTTTTGCAACTGCCAGTGTTAATTGGGGTAGGTGCATCTGAGTGGTATGTCCTAGGCATGTATCTGTCATGCCTTAGCTGCAAAGAAGGCTAGAAGAACCTGGTGCTTTCAGCCTCTATAGTGGGAGGCATCTGATCAAGTCTCATAAGGCAGGGGAATTCTTCAAATTTAGGAAAGGGTTAAACTGCTCTATGGCTGAAAAGAGGGCCAGTATCCACAACACTGACTGTGTGCTAGACTGCATTCTGACTTTGCAGCTTCATGTCTAATGGTCACATCAGACATGGCCTGTTTGCTAAGCATTTCCTGGGTGCAAAGGAGTCTACCAGGTGCCGAAAGTGGGGACAAGGCTATCAAGGAACATACTATTTAATGGAATAGAAACAGATGTATTGGCCTTCATATCTGCTCAATTTTTTCTCCTTAAGATAATTTCCCTGGGGCTGGGTGTGGTGGCTCACACCTGTAATTCAGCACTTTGGGAGGCCATGGTTGGAGGATCACTTGAGCCTAGGAGTTTGAGACCAACCTGGGCAACATAGGGAGACCCCATCTCTACCAAAAAAAAAAAAAAAAAAATCCAGGTGTGATGGCATATGCCTGTGGTCCCAACTATTTGGGAGGCTGAGGTGGGAGGACCGCTTGAGCCCAGGAAGTCAAGGCAGCAGTGAGCCATGATTGCATCACTGCACTCTATCCTGGGTGAGAGAGCAAGACCCTGTGTGGAAAAAAAAGAAAAAAAAGAAAAAAAGAAAATTTCCTTAAACTATAACTTGCTAGTAAAATCAATGTCTTAATTAACTGATTTGATCCAAAAAAGAATGTAGCATATTGAAAAACTATCCTAAATTTGAATAATGAATTTCATGTGTATTCACAAAATGTATTTACCTTTACGCTAAATGTTTACTCAACTTAATATTTTTCCTCTTCTGAAATTGCATGTATCTCAAGCTGTGTTCCTTTCAATTTTTTTAAGTTAATATATGAAGTAAATCCAGTTTCTTTGACAGTTTTACCTGTTATCCTTTACTCTTGATTTGAATTGACAGGTGCAGGGAAGAGGAGGTGGCCTGAGGCAGGACGATGAGGATGCAATGTTGAAGAATAAGCTGGAGAAGAGAAGTAACCGGCACTATGGAAAAAACCAAAACAAAGCAAGGTCAGATTTTTCCCATGTCTTGTTTTAGGACTTAGGATTCAAGGAATGTAGGTTTTTGCTTTGTCTTACCACTGTCTCGAGACATGACAGTATGTTAACTATTTTCATTTCCCTATCATCATATAATGACTATGAAGAATATAGACTGGGCGCTGAAAAAATAGGAAATGCGATTAGAATTTGGTCTGTGTTGTTATTTTATTGTTCTTAGCAATAACTTTAGGGCTGCCTCAGAACAACATGCTGGGTAAGGTCAAGACACAGATTCAACTACTAGACATCTATCATCTTCTAGACTAGCCTAGAAACATAAGTGCTTTCTCTTTTAATCTTTACCATATAGAAACAACTATATAGAAGTAGATTCTGTTACCATCTCCAATTTATGGAAGAGGAAACAGTCATAGGGAAGTCAGGTGACAACTACAAAGTATCAAAGTTAGGTCTGGGATCTGTATCTTTCCTCTCAAGCCCTGATTCTTGCTATTATACTAGGCTGTTGGGACATAGTATGAAATTGTCTAAATAATCTTTACTCAAGCTTATGCAGAAAGTTTGGGTAACCTCAAATCATATGGATTTTATAGGGACAGCCTGCTGTATGTATAAATTCTGGGCCAAGGTTATATATTATTTATGGACTTAAATACTGAGGCTGGAGGGGTTTCCTGTACCAGCATGCCTTAGGAGAACAATATACACATCCACACAACCAAATGTTTGCAACCAGGGGCTTCCTCTATAAACTGCTTGATGCATATAACATGACACACTGGAGAAGAAGCTAAATGGATAAGCAACTAGCTGAATGTTTTACGTGGATTGCCTCATCTTTATGGCCAACCAATGTGGTTCTGAAAGTGCATTCTAGGCCAACCTCTTTTTCTCCCTAGGTTGTGAATGGTTTTCTTTTCCTTTCTCTTTTCTTTTCTTTTCTTTCTTTCTTTTTCTTTTTCTTTTCTTTTCTTTTCTTTTTTTTTTTTTTTTGTTTGTTTTTTGTTTTTTTTTTTTTGACAGAGTTTCGCTCTTGTTGCCCAGGCTGGAATGCAATGGCACAATCTTGGCTCACTGCAACCCCACCTCCCGGGTTCAAGCGATTCTCCTGCCTCAGCCTCCCGACTAACTGGGATTACAGGTGCCTGCCACCACACCCAGCTAATTTTTGTGTTTTTAGTAGAGACAGGGTTTCACTATGTTGGCCAAGCTGGTCTTGAACTCCTGACCTCAGGTGATCCACCCACCTTGGCCTCCCAAAGTGCTGGGATTAGAGGCGTGAGCCACCGTGCCTGGCCTGTGAATGGTTTTCTACAACCTACTACTTCCTCTGTGTGTGCCCTGTGTTTCCTGAAGTCTAGTATTATACATTACTGTTTTCTTCTGCCTGCATTTTTCCCAGAACCTTTCCATTGACAATTCCTTCTATCAGCCTCTTGCCCAGGAGGACAGCAAGATTCCCTTAGCTGAACTTGGCAGTGACAGCAGGGCAGAGTTCAGAAGTCTGGCAAAGATCAGAGTTGGGGGAAGTAGAGGATATTTTATGCAGGCTTGCTGAGATCAGTAAGTGCCTGGTGAAGAGCCGCCTTCCTGACTGTAGAACTGTTCCCGCAGGTCAATTTCAGTTAGCCTCAAGAACATAAGGGAGACACTTCCTGCAAATTCCTTTCTGGCTATTTAATAATCACACATCATTCAGTTTGGTTGAGAAACTTCCCTACTGTGGTAAAACGTGGTTTTCTATTGCAAGAGAATATCAGGTAGATAACAGTTTAGTGATTAGGATGTGTGAATACGGACACCACCTACTTCAGCTCATTTTTTGTTCCTCTGGAATCATCGTTTTCTCGTCATGCAGGCACAGATGTAGGATCCTGTAAGTTTCCTTACTCCCTGCATGTATCTGGAGAGGATAGGGACAGAATGAGTAGTGTTGATTGAACAAAGCTTTTTCTCCCTGCAGGAGAGAATGAACATATGCCGGTGAATAATCCTTCCACGCAGATTTACCAGGTAAAGACAAATCAATTGTTTCGAATGCTCCCATGTATAATAGTGATGACTGACTATTCTTTATGTGTAGATGTTTTTAGCACTCACAAGTGCTTCCACATATATCGTTGCACTTGTTCTCTTAACAGGACTGTGAGACAGGCACCTCAGTGGGTCTCGCCACTCGCAGTGCACTTTGGCGATAATGATTTTTTTTTTTTTGAGACAGGGTCTTGCTGTGTTGCCCAGTCTAGTCTTTAACTCCTGGGCTCAAGCTCAGCTTCCTGAGTAGCTGAGACTATATGTGAGCACCACTGTGCCTGGCTGAGAACTCATTATTGAAACACAAGTTATCCTGTTTATGAAATGCAGCACTATCACCCCCGGCTCAACTCTGCTTCTCTTGCTTGCTGCCCCCATCGCCATGGCCATTACACTGCAAGATAACATTTCCATCAGAGAGGAGAGGGCAAGATCTGTTTTTCTTACTTTTCTATTTTAGCAGGGAGAATTGAGAATGAAAAGGGGATTAACATTGCAAATGTTCAAATATCTGTACAGGAAAAACTTTCAAGCTCTTTTTAAACAATGGGAACAATTTGCTTTACAAGGAAGATGAAAGTTCTGCAAAACATCTTTGCAGTAAGAGTCATAGGAGATTGCTTTGGTCCTCTAAGTGGTATTCACTTGGCTTCTGTCTCCCAACTGTAAATTTAAAGTACATCTCTGTTCTTAAAAATCATGAAACTTTATTCTGACATAATTTGTAATATAAAAGCAGCTTGGGCTAGGGAAACCCATGCTCTTCTCCAGACTTCAGGCAGTGCTGCCTGGAATATGTGAAAAGGAAGAAAACATTGACAGAGCTTGGTGGGGGTTGGGAGAAAGGATGCTTTCAAAGTTGATCTAAGGTTTAAGCCCTGGTCACTAGGAAAAAGAGTACTCTCTCAAACAGAAATACAGGAGTCCAGAAGAGTAGATAGTTTAGGGGAAATGTTATTTAGATTTGTCTAGTTTAAGTGACGGTAAAGTGAAAATGACAACTAGTTCCCAGAATTATCATGTAAGAGATCTTTGCTATAGAACAAACTGGGGCAAATCAACACAGGATTATGGAAACATGATTTAACCATATTGCCCCTACACTCAGGCCAGCTACAGGATGAATGGGGGAAACAGCATCATTTCAATTGAATACACATTTATTGAGCAGTTACTATGTGCAAAGTCTACTGCTTAGCCTCATGGCAGATTAAACAGATGAAACAGACATTCTCATTGATTTTTCTGTGTCCACAACCTGAAAAACACATAGAATTATAGTTTTTACAAGGTAGGCTGTTGAAAGGATTGTGATAGAAGCATTGATAAAATTCTGTGGGGAAGGGATGAATTAGTATTGACTGGAGGATTTGATTTAGGTACTTAAGGACAAGTTGATCTTTTGACAAGTATGTATAGGTAAGGTTGTTTTGGGCAGGGAGACTAGCTTGAACAAAGGCCTAGAAGCAAAAAAAATGGGTCTTCACTCAGTGCTGCTTTGATGCCTCACTGGTCCAAGTCCTCCAGATGCTTTCCCTGTCCACCTCCCCTCCGTTCTCATCTGACCTGTGTATGACATTTGAATGAGTGTGAGTACCTCTTTAAAGTCAGGTATGATTTAAAGTCTATTATAGATTTTATGTAGGTCACTCCCTGAATGTTGGCTAAATATAGCTGCAGTGGGGGTGGCCTCATTATCTTATTGCACTACAAATCCTAGTACATCTGTTCGCAGTGGAACACACAAAGCAATGGAAATGAAGTTGGTCTATATGACCTCTGTGATGCTATTATAACCCCATCCTTGTTTTAAAAGAACACTTCCTAAGCCCCAGTCTGTTTACTCCAAGCAACATTTAACCAAAAGAAGAAGAAGAAAGAGGAGAAGTAAAGAAAGAAGAAGAGAAAGAGAAAGGAGGGAGCTGAGGAGGAGTTAACCATAATAGAATAAAATCTATAATAGAAGGGAGGGCACCTGAAGCAAAATATAGTATTTTGGTAGTTCTCTACCTCATTTTATTTTCTGGATAGATCCTATCCCTACCTGACATTATCATATGTATCACCTCGTTTGTTTTTTAATTTTCTGTCTTCTCATCTAGAATGTAAGCTCTAAGGGCAGGAATTTAGTCCATTTTGCTCTCTGTTGTATTCTCAGTGTAAAGTACAATGCCTGGCATATAATACATATTCAATAAATATGAGATGAATGAATGAATGGATGACTATATTACAAGATGTCTGTATTGCTTTGAGCCAAGAGGTCTCATGCAGTCACTCAGTCTTGTGCCAAACAGTGTTGGAAAGATTTTGTCTGGTTCTTTGGAAAAAAAGAAGAGATCCTCACTTCATACCCCAATCAAAACAAATGCCAAAGTGGATTAAAGGCTTAATATAAAAAATTCAAACCATAAAATTTTAAAATAAGTGGGTATTTATTTTGTCTCCAAATGTGAAATATCTTTCTAAGTTAAAAAGCAATGGAAGAAATCACAAAGAAAGAGATTTGAGAGTTCATCCACATTACAATTTAAACTATTTCCATAAAAAAAATGTTAAACAAATTCAGAGGCAAATAACAAAATCAGAAAGACACAATAAATATTTCAAAGGTTTAATTATAAATAAGTAGTTCATGAAGGTCAATAAAAATGGAAACTTCTAAAACCCTAATAGAAAATTAGCAAAGAACACAGACAATTTACCAAAGTAAAATTATAGATAGCGAAGAAAAAGTTGAAGCTCAAAGAAGCAATGATTAAAATAAGGAGTATTATATTTTGACTAATTAGCAAATAATAATTAATAATATTTAGTTCTGGTTAGTGTATGTAATTGTTAGAAACTTTTAGAAAAGTCTATTCCCTATTTCCTTTTTCTCTTATCTTTTGTCCACTGCACATACCCCTCTCAAAGTCGTTGAATCAGATCTCTTTTCCCGAGTCAGATGGTATCATTTCACCCTAGATTACTTCATTTTGCATATGGATTATTAAAATTATGATCTCATTAACATGAGAGGGGACCCCATAATTAAGGCAACAGACATAGTAACTGCACAATTTAATGCTAGCCCAACACTCACACTAATGATTTCAACTCCAACTGTGTTTAAGCTCACTTGTAGTCTTAGGAATATAAACACTATGGCTTCTTCTATTTCTATTGTTTTATATATTTTATTATTCAAGGTATGTTTTTCTAAATCCATGAATTTAGGACATTACATATCATATATAATGTTTCCAAGAATATACAGCCATATTGCTATAACTTTTCAAATCCGCTGGTCAAATATAATTTGTATAGTTATTAATTAGTTGAATATATTGCCTCCCTGTGATATAGTAGCTTTCCCTTTGGGTCAAACACTACTTGACATCTTTGACCCACAGGCATTTCATATTTAGGAATTTATTCTAAGGAAATAATCTGAAATATATACAAAACTTTAAAACAAAAACATAATATGACAGCATTAGTTATAACATTGAAAAATTACAAGCAACATAAATTTCCAACAAAAATGAATGGGTAGGTAAACTCTGGCAAATTCATAGGATGGAATATCATGTAGCCATCAAATGTAGACATTTAGAAAAATTTTGAAGGCTATCGTAAATGCCTTATTAGAATATTAGGAGGGAAAAAAGAGAGGTAGAATCAAAATGTATCTGCAGTGTGATTTCAACCATATAAACATGTGCATTTATATGCATAGAACAAAATAGAAGGAAATGTGAGTGTTAATGGTTGTACTGAAATAATGAAATTTGGGATGATTCTATTTGGCGATTCTCTTTCTTCTTCTTTATTTTTCTCCATAATGAAAATAATTTAAGAAAATAAGTGATGTTCCAAAAGAACCTCTAACTGAAACACTATGGGAACCAGTCCTACAGTAATAGGTTTCATCGTCAAAACTGCTGTTGAAAGTTTTCTAGGATTTGTAAATCCTGATTGAGACTCAGTCTCTTTTTGCCATTGAGGAATGTTCTTCTGATACTAGAGAAGTTAACTTTTCTAGGCCTGTGGTGTATCCGGGGATCAATAAGATAAAGTTCCAGCACACCAGGCTGCATGTCAGTCTCAATAAGGCCCTGCAAGAATGACTTGAAGGGTCAGCCTCTGCAGGGAATGTAGAGGAGTAGATATAGGAAGTTTACTCTCGACATTCAGATTACTTGCTCCTCACTTTCTATTTTAAATCATTGCACCTCTGGGGATCAATAAAGAGCCCTACAATTGGAAGATGGAAGTTGGCAGAAAACTCATGTTGCTTCTGCAGTGACCCTGGTTTAGGGGGAAAACCAAAGCAATTATCTTGGCCTCCTTGCCATCGTGTATGTGCCACTGTGAAACACCTGGCTTTTGCTTTTATAGAATTGTAGGAATTGGGAGGTTTCCCAAACCTTGACATTTATGACTTTGCAAGGTTCCCAAGCCACAGGTCCAGTCCCCCTAATTTACCTCTTGGTAGCCTCCTGGCCTGGGTAATGTGGAAAAAAGGAAGAAATGCCCATAAAACACACGTTGAAATTTGTGAAAATTAAGTTTGAGGCCTGAGGGATCTTTCATGAAAAAAAATTGGAAGACACTGATTAAAATTCATCTTAAGAAGAGTTAAGAAGCCAAGAAAAGAAAGAAAATTGAGAATCAGAAATTAAGAGCAGGAAATAGGAAGAATTCGGACTCCTCTCCCCTATTTATTTGAGCCTAAGATGCCCTCTGTGGTACCGTAGGCTTCGAAGTACAAGTCTTCCCTGAACCTACCTCCAGTGGGAGCCCGCCTCCAGCGGCAGGATGGAGGGATCATAACCTCTCTAGAGCAGCTTCATGAAAAAATCAACGAGATGAGGAACGTGTTCAACTCGCTGGAGAACAAGGTAGACACCCGTTTCTAATCCTTGGGGTGGGCTGTGGGCTGTCAAAAAAGAAAGCTGAAGAGAGAGCAGAGAAAAGATGTTAAGACTGTGTCTTCACAGTATTTATTGTTTACAAGGGAGTGGTCAGGTTGATAGTTGAAAAGCACTCTGTGGGGGCTAAAGATACTAAGATCCCTCAGCATCTTAAAAGTGACATGTTGTATCAGGTGTGTGTCTTCCTGACGGCTTCCCCTCCCTAGCTGGTCAGGGCTGTGAAGCTGTTTACAAAGCAGTAGCAACACTTCAGTGGCAGGTACCCATGGAGCTCAGAGTAATATGTTGGTAGGAAATGGGCTCACGACTCAAAAATAGCTTCAGAATTCCCAGAGCTCCTATGTCACCTGGCTGTTAGGGGAAATTTTAATAAGTTTTTGAGAGCTGGGGTTCTGCAGGCAGGAAGGTCCTTTTCCTAGGAGTCTGCTGCTGCCTTTTGGTCTCTGCAGAAAACTCTGCCTAAGGAAGCAAGGATAATGAAACCTATTTCTGTTGGGTAGTGGTTCCCTTTTTTTTTTTCCCAAGCAGGAAACCTAAGTGAATGTTACTAAGAAGAATGTCAGCTTTCCTTCTTCCAATTTTAAAACTTGCATACATTTTTGATTTGATGTTATATAGCCATCACTTTTGTTTATTTTGTTTACAGAAGATACATTTACATAATGAAAAATTACCAGATCAGAAAGTGGTTGATCTGGTGATTTAATTCACCATGATGACTGAGTTAGGATGTAAGCCAAAATCAATTGCAAAGATTAATTATAATTAAAAATGATTGAAATGAAAAATAGATTGCTCATGATGTTTCCCAGCCTTCTAGCCCCAAATACTTGACAAGCCCTGTTTTTTTCCTCAAAATGATCTCTCTGGTTCCTCTTATTTCTCTCTATTCCCAGCAATCCTTTGTAAGGCACAATGAACCACAAAATCCTATATTTTTAAAATGTGATATAGGAGACAAAGTCGCTGTATAGTGAGTCGGAAATGCCATTGCAGGTGAGAATCATGTGGATGACCTGATTCTGAAAATTTTCAGAAATACACATTCAAAGAAATTTTTTAAGGTATCTGGACTTTAGTTTTCATTCCTTTAAAGTAAAAATACTTGAGACCGGGCGCAGTGGCTCACGCCTGTAATTCCAGCACTTTGGGAGGCCAAGGCGGGTGGATCACCTGAGATCAGGAGTTCAAGAGCAGCCCGACCAATATGGTGAAACTCCATCTCTACTAAAAATACAAAAATTAGCTGGGTGTGGTGGCACATGCCTGTAATCCCAGCTACTTGGGAGGCTGAGACAGGAGAATCACTTGAACCCGGGAGGCAGAGGTTGCAGTGAGCTGAGATCGTGCCACTGCACTCCAGCCTGGGTGACAGAGCAAGACCCTGTCTCAAAACAAGACAAAACAACAACAACAACAACAACAACAACAACAACAAAACTTGATTATAGAATAAACCTTCTAAATGGTTCTGTTTTAAAGAGACACGTAGAGCTAAGAGTTCCTCTACTTAACAGAGTGTAAGATCATAAATGTCAAGAAAGTAATGTTATTATCTTATTGTTATTATTAACTTACTGTCTGTTGAAAATGCTTTTTTCATTTGTTCAATAAATAAAACTGAACTTTAGAAGTGCTCCATTTTCTCCATATTTCTGTTTGTGCTTAACTTTTTGATTTACCACCTAAAGGGGGAGAAGAATGAACATTTCTTGAACATCTGTATACCAAGTATGTGCTGTGGTAGGCAGCTTACCTATGTTTACTCATTTAATTCTCAAGGCAGCCCTGTGAAATAGATATTATTATAGCTATTTTATGGATGAGAAAACTGCTACAAAAAAGTTAACCAACATTTCCAAGGTCTTAGTACTTTAGGGTAGAAGTAGGATTTGTACCCTTCCTGATCCCAAACACCTCTTTCATCGTGTCAAAGTTGACCTACATGACCAGGACTGACTGCTGAAGATGATTCATATCACCATCAACAACATTCTGAGCTCCTACCATATCCTAACAGATATTTCTGTGCCTTCCTTATGAGTTAAAGCCCACCATCATTGAAAATACTGTTACCTCCTTTCCCATGATATCATCTAAGAGTATTTTTTTTTAAAAAAACCTTCTTTCCTTTCAAATAAACTCTCAGTTATGCTTAGTTGTTTCTCTGTTTATTCTTTAATTTCTTAAGAAAACAAGAACTGAATTTCCTTGCCTCTCATAATAACCAGAGAGAATATGATCCATTTTCTTCTTTCACAGAATTCGAAGAGTTATTGGATCAAGATTCACATACATGTTTCTTTTCAAGCAAATCTCATTTTAATCAAAGGTGTTAGAATAAATAGAAGCTTGTAGAAGCACTTGTAAACTTAATTAACAGCTTGCTTTCTTGTCATTTATCAAGCTTCAACATGTGCTGTATATAAAGAAGACACTCTTTTTCTTAGATAAACGGGGCCAAGGTTGTCTTAAGTTGTCCAAACTGAAGTACACTAGTAAATGAGGTCTGTAGATTTTCAGGAGCCTCATTTCTCAAACAAAAGAAAAATTCAAGGGCCAATGGTGCCACTTATAATAATTTCCAGCAAATTGAATTAACTTTTCATGCGTTATTTAGTTGCAGGCACTAGCCTCCGAACTCAAAACTGGTTTCACAGAAGCAATGCAAGAATTGTCAAGAATTCAACATGGAGAATATGCTTTGGAAGAAAAGGTTAAGAGCTGCAGATGTTCCATGGAAGAAAAAGTTACTGAGATGAAGAATTCATTAAACTATTTCAAGGTAGGCCCCTCTTTAATTTCCCTGCTGACAAGAGAATTTTGGTCTTAGTAACAGAAGTAGAAAACTTGCCTTTTTCTGGCTGGGCATGGTGGCTCACACCTGTAATCCCAGCACTTTGGGAGGCCAAGGCCAGCGGATCACAAGGTCAGGAGTTCAAGACCCCCCTGGCCAATATGGTGAAACACTGTCTCTACTAAAAATACAAAAAGTAGCCGGGTGTGGTGGCGGGCGCCTGTAGTTCCAGCTACTTGGGAGGCTGAGACAGGAGAATCACTTGAACCGGGAAGTGGAGGCTGCATTGAGCTGAGATCATGCCACTGCACTCCAGCCTAGGTGACAGAGCAAGAATCTGTCTCAAAAAAAAAAAAAAGAAAGAAAAAGAAAAAAGAAAACTTGCCTTTTTCCATAGCAGTCAAATATAAGAATTTTTCCTCTGGGCCATTCATAGTTATCACGGAAAAATATCTTTCATGTTTTCTTTTTTGTAGCTCTGTGTTAAAATTTGATGCCACAATGGAAGTATAAATTTTTTAAATCTCTCATTCATTCAAGAAGTATGTATTTAAAGTGTACAGTGTGCTAGATTATGTGATATACTTTTACCCCATATATAACCCATACATTACCCATAATAACCTATCAGATATTAAGAACCAGAATAACCTTGTCTTTGTTTCATAATGCTAGTTGTCTGGATACTTCTAAATTTCAATTGAATTAAAAATATTGTACAGTCAATACTGTGCTAACCCATGTACCACGTTAAAACATAGCAATTCTTATTTTTTAGGAAGAACTGAGCAATGCCATGTCGATGATCCAAGCCATTACCTCCAAACAAGAAGAAATGCAACAGAAAATCGAACAGCTTCAACAGGAGAAGCGAAGAGAATCTCGAAAAGTTAAAGCTAAGTGAGTGTCTTTTAAAAATGTACCAAAGGCAAACCCATAAGCAATGGCTTCTGCAGAGGCACCCGGAACACCTTCCCCACTCTCAGTATATAGTCTGCTGGCCACTGTGCTCCACAGCTCGGCATGCGACGGAGGTTATAGAATTATAAAATGGGTTAATACCAAAGACAGATGGTACCTATTACATAGAAAAATCCATTTAATACGATATGTAAAATGAAAGTGACATAAAATGGCATGAATGCTTTGATTACAAGTATAAAAATATGTAAAATAACAACTAGAAAGATACACTCAAAAATAATGATAGTTGTGTTAAGATAGTGGCACCATCAGTGATTTTCTTTTTTTATTAATTTTGTAAAATGTCTCTAATGCAATTATTATTTTAATTCTAGGGTTGAAAATAAATTTATGTTAAACGATGTCTGGACCTGGTTGAATCAAGTAAAGTTTCACCATTAAACATATGTAATCTTTATTGTCACTTACGTGGTTGTGGTTTTGTTTTTCCTTTTTTCTTTCTTGTTTTTTGGAGACAGAATCTTGCCCTGTTGCCTGCGCTAGAGTAGTGGTATGATCACAGCTCACTTCAGTCTTGTACTCCTGGGCTCAAATGATTCTCCCACCTCAGTCTCCTGAGTAGCTGGGACTATAGGTGTGGACCCCATGCTAACTAATTAAAAAAAAAAAAATTGTAGAAATGGGGTTTCCTTATGTTTTCCCAGGCTGGTCTTGAACTCCTGGGCTCAAGTGATCCTCCCGTCTCGGCCTCCCAAAGTGTTGGGATTACAGGCATGAGCCACAGTGCTCAACTTACATGTTTTTAATATTATCAAATTGAAAATAGAAATGTAGGAATAATATGTGTGTGACCTTGGAGAATAGGTTGTTTTCAGGAGAGGACTTGCTGCTTTCTGGTACTTTTGAATTGCATTGCTAAGCAAATATAAATCATTTCAAGCAAATTGTCACCACTGCAAACTCTAAAGATCCCGACGAGAAGGAAGCCAGTAACAAAAAAATAAGAATGTGGATATTATAATTAGAAGGGTGATTTGTAAATATTTGAAGTTTTTTCTCCAGCTGAGGTGATGAATTAAGTTGAACCATATGAATTGCTAGTATTTGACTACTTTTAATTTTCAAAAATAGCAATTTATATAGTTCAACCTAATAATTCAGACATTTTCTTGAGTTGTTCTGAACTGAATCTCCTTGTAACCTATCAGATATTAAGAACCAGAATAGCCTTGTCTTTGTTTCTCTTTCCTAGGAAAACTCAAAAAGAAGAGCACAGCTCACAGGCCGGGCCTGCCCAAGCACAAGGAAGTCCTTTTCGTTCAATCAATATCCCTGAGCCTGTTCTTCCAAGCGAAGACTTTACCAACCTTTTGCCTTCTCAGGCCTATGAAAAAGGTACAGTTCACAAATCATACTGAATTAATAAAGTATTTTTTTTCCCCAATTCCCAGGGCTTAAGAATGTTGGCCGGGCGCGGTGGCTCAAGCCTGTAATCCCAGCACTTTGGGAGGCCGAGACGGGCGGATCACAAGGTCAGGAGTTCGAGACCATCCTGGCTAACACGGTGAAACCCCGTCTCTACTAAAAAATACAAAAAAAGCTAGCCGGGCGAGGTGGCTGGCGCCTGTAGTCCCAGCTACTCGGGAGGCTGAGGCAGGAGAATGGCGTAAACCCGGGAGGCGGAGCTTGCCGTGAGCTGAGATCCGGCCACTGCACTCCAGCCTGGGCGACAGAGCGAGACTCCGTCTCAAAAAAAAAAAAAAAAAAAGAATGGGCTTAAACCCTCCATCTTTGTTAAAAGAAAATGGTGTATTGCGTAGAATTTTTCTGCTTGTAACTGAAATTTAGAAGAATCCAGAGGATCTAGGAGACCACAAGAGTCTGCCCAATTTTAAATATTTTTTTGGGGGGGGGCAGAATACTAATTTGGATACTTCTAAATTTCAATTGAATTAAAAATAATTTATTGTACAGTCAATACTGTGCTAACCCATAAGAGAGAAATGTTAGAAAAAATATCGCTTACTCTAATAAGTCATTTTAGTGGCAGTCTAACTCAGCACCTGTCTTTCTCTGGAAAACCAGAGCAGATGCTGCCTGTGGGCTGAAACAGTCACCACTCTTATTCCTGACCTTTGGGATGTTAGATATTAAAAAATGGTACCGAAGAAACTGGCTTTCCAGTGGAGGTCTGAGTTTTGGTTATTAACTTATGTTCAACTCAGGAAAAGTAAAAACAAAAAAAAATTGCCACGTCTTTGTATCCTCAACCATGTCTACCAAAGCACCTGTAGACAGAAAAATAAATGTAGATATTAACATTGTTTAGATGACATTTCCTCTTATTTATGGTCTCACGTAGAAAGTCCTCAAGACAAAGACTCAATGATTTCTCAACCAACTGTCAGTGTGTCAAAGGCAGGGTTGGTGGTTTTCTATCCTTAAGACTAATGGAACAATTTGGTTTATATGCTCATAGACAATGTGTATTCTGAATAACTGAATCTAAAAATCTAAATCAAGTGGCTTTTAATTGGTATACTTCAAAGTACAGATTTGCCTTTTTAATTTTTTTTTTCTTTTTTTTTTTTTTGAGATAGAGTCTCGCTCTGTCACCCAGGCTGGAGTACAGTGGCACGATCTCAGCTCACTGCAACCTCTGCCTCCCAGGTTCAAGTGATTCTCCCGCCTCTGCCTCCACCTCCCAAGCAGCTGGGACTACAGGCATCACCATGCCTGGCTAATTTTTTGTATTTTTAGTAGAGACAGGGGTTTCACCATGTTGGCCAGCCTCGTCTCGAACTGCTGATTTCAAGTCATCCACCCACCTCGGCCTCCCAAAGTGCTGGGATTACAGGCGTGAGCCACCGTACCCGGACTGTCTTTTTATTTTTATTTTTTTACCTGTTTGAGTAATTCATTGAGAGACTGATAGGCGCAGCCTAGGAAAACTCACTTGATCCATCTGGGGACTGGGTTCATTGCAGATGGCTCTATTTTCTTTCCTCTAGGACATGAACAGCTCTACATAAAAGGATGATCCTATCTGGGAAAGAGTATAGTATAGGATAGGCTTAGAGTTCAATGCCAGTCTGGAGCAGCTAAACATGTTCATAAGATAAAAGGTTAAAAATTATCTTTACAAAGTAAATTTGTGCATGTCTAGACAATGTGTAACAGCCCCCAGGGACATGAATAATCACAGAATGTGTTGAATCCACTGAAAACAGCTGATCCAGATGATTTTAGTGCCCACATGGATTTCAGTGAACTATTTAGTGGCAATTCCTCCTTCCTTTCCTCCTGTATAGACATGGTCATAGTTTATTTTACTGAGTTGCTGCAGAAATTTAAGAATAATGTGCCATGATAAGACATTCTGCACATACTTGGTGGCAGATTGTGTTAAAACTCAGGGGTCAAGAACCAAAAACTCAGAAAGTCTTGGCTTATCCACTGTTAATGATAAAATAGT
Organism: Rhinopithecus roxellana; assembly: GCF_007565055.1. Taxonomy (NCBI): domain Eukaryota; kingdom Metazoa; phylum Chordata; class Mammalia; order Primates; family Cercopithecidae; genus Rhinopithecus; species Rhinopithecus roxellana. The sequence continues at coordinate 81,090,784 of NC_044565.1, forward strand.
ACAACTGTTATCTATTGTCCCAAAGTTCAGTAGCTTAAAATAGCAAACATTCATGGTTCACAGTTTCTCTGAGTCAGGAATCTGTGCACAGCTTAGCTGAGTGCCTCTGGCTCAAGGTCTCTCATTAAGGCTGTAATCAAGGTGCTGGCCATGGCTCTCATCTCACGTGAGGGCTCTACTCACGGGGGATCTGCACCAAGCTTACTCACTTGGTTATCGGCAGGCTCCAGTTCTTGTAATATGGGCCTCTGCAAGTTGCTGCCTTACAGTTTGGCAGCTAGCTTCTCCCAGGGCAAGTGATCTAAAAGAATGCTCAATACAGAAGCCACAGTGTGTTTTTTTTGTTTGTTTTTTTCTTTTTTTGAAACAGAGTTTTGCTCTTGCCGCCCAGGCTGGAGTGCAATGGCACGATCTCAGCTCACCACAACCTCCACCTCCTGGGTTCAAGCGATTCTCCAGCCTCAGCATCCTGAGTAGCTGGGATTACAGGCACCTGCCACCATGCCCTGCTAATTTTTGTATTTTTAGTAGAAACGGGGTTTTGCCATGTCTCTGGTCTCAAATTCCTGACCTCAAGTGATCTGCCCACCTTGGCCTCCCAAAGTGCTAGGATTACAGGTGTGAGGCACCATGCTCGACCCACAGTCTTTTTAGAACCTAATCTTAGAAGTGGTAGTCTGTCTTTTCTGCCATATTCTATTAATTAGAGGCTAATCAGTAAATCCAGCCTTTACCTTAGGGGAAAGATAACATAAGGGCGTGAATGCTAAGGGTGGGGATAATTGGAGCCATCTGGAGCTGCTTACCACAAATAGCTGACGGCCCCTGTCTGAGAAGGCAGCCAATTTATGGGAACCCTGATGCAACAACTTCATTTATGTGCCTGATAATTGTAGAACTTGTCAGTTTGAAAATGTCATTTTACAGGCCCAAGTATACCTTTCCTTTAGGTTCCTTTCCCCACCCAAGAAACTCCCAAGATGTTCAGCCTCCCCACTCCTGACATATTCTTGCTTGAGAAAATTGAAAACTAATTTTTTTGAAAGATACGGTTTTATCATCCATCTCTTCTTTCTTACCTCCTATTTATTCTACCCATTCAATATTGGCTTTCATCCTTACCACTTCACTAAAATGGTTTCCTTACCTCTCCTAATAGTTTTTGGTACCCTTGATACCCACCTTCTTGAAACATTCTCTTCTTTTAGCTGACATTATGCTTCTTTGATTTTCCACCTACTTTCTGGATGCTCCTTTTTAGATTCTCTTTGATTCCTCATCACCATCAGAATAAAGTCCAAGTTCCTTAACACAGTACATGGCCGTGTTTTAACTTGCCTCTGCTTTTCTCTTCAGACTTATATTTTGTTACACTTGACTTCTCTCTCTCTGCGTTCAAGCCTCCCTGACATTTTCCCTCCCTCCATCCCTCCCTCCCCCTTCTCTCCCTCCTCCCTCCTCTCCCTCCCTCCCCCCTCTCTCCCTCCCTCCCCCCTCTCTCCCTCCCTCTATCCAAGGCACTGTTTTAGGTGTTAAGATATAGGAATGAACAAAACAACAAAAATTCCAGCCTTCATGGAACCATTTCTCTGAGGCAAGCAGACAATAGACAAGATGAGTAAGATATGTAGTATGTCAGAGAGTGATAAGTAAAAAAAAATAAGTAAAGAGGAATTGTCATTTTAAATAGGGTGCCAGGCAAAGACCTGAAGGAAATGAGAAAGTTCACATATGGCTACTGAGTGGAAGAGAAGGAACAGCCAGTGCCAGGGTCCTGTGAGAATATGACTGATGTGTTCAAGGAATACCAAGAAGACCAGCGGGGGTAAAGCAGAGTGAACCAGGGAGAAAACAGGAGGTGCAGTTAAAAAAAAAGAAAGAAACAGCAGGGATGAGTTGGGGGCAGATATTCCAGGGCTGTATGATCATTATAAGGGCTTTGGCTTTTACACTGAAATGGGAGCCACTGGAGGGCTAAGCAGAGAAGTGACAGGGTCTGGTTTACTCTTTTTTTGAGACAGGGTCCTGTTCTGTCATCCAGGCTGGACTGCAGTGTCACAATCTTGGCTCACTGCAGCCCCAACCTCCCGGGCTCAAGCGATCCTCCTATTTTAGTCTCTCGAGTAGCTGGGACCACAACACACACCACCCTGCCCAGCTAATTTCTCTTTTATTTTTTGGGGGGTGGGGGCGGGGGGGCGGGGGGCGGGTAGAGATGGAGTTTTGTCATGCTGCCCAGGCTGGCTTACATTTTAACAGTACCATTCTGCCTTTTTTTTTTTTTTTTTTTTTTTTTTTTTTTTTTTTTTTTTTTGAGACGGAGTCTTGCTCTGTCACCCAGGCTGGAGTGCAGTGGCCAGATCTCAGCTCACTGCAAGCTCCGCCTCCCGGGTTTACGCCATTCTCCTGCCTCAGCCTCCCGAGTAGCTGGGACTACAGGCACCCACCACCTCGCCCGGCTAGTTTTTTGTATTTTTTAGTAGAGACGGGGTTTCACCGGGTTAGCCAGGATGGTCTCGATCTCCTGACCTTGTGATCCGCCCGTCTCGGCCTCCCAAAGTGCTGGGATTACAGGCTTGAGCCACCGCGCCCGGCCATTCTGCCTTTTTTAATTATTACCATCATACCACTGCCACCACTATTATAGTTAAACAACTATTTAACTCTCAACAATATGCCGGGTAGAACTTCAAGCAGTTTACAAATCCTAACTTATTTATTTCTTGTTGTAATCCTTGAGGTAAGTACCACTATTGCATCTTTTTACAGCTGAGAAAATAGCACTTGCTACATGATACTGTAATTTCTTTTTTTTACTGCTCTGCCTCCCCCATGAAACTGTAGAATCTCTGAGTCTGCCCCCAGTGCCTGGCTCACGGAGGGTGCTTAGTCCATGTTAGTGGAACGAATGCTGAATGAATGCTTTCCTTTCTCCGCAGCCCAAGAGTCCAGATCTGTCCATGTAGGAGACAGTAACGTGAAGGGAATGATGGGCCCTGGTAAGTGGCTCTTCTCTTAGTTTTCTTTTCTTCCAGCAATTCCATTCTTTTCCTCTTCTATCTTCCCTGCGTCCACTTCCTCAGTTTCAAACCAGGCATGAAAGAACTCACAACAGATAAAGTTACGAAGTTACAAAGATTCCAAGATGTGTACTAGAGCAGGCCAGTGACTCATTTGAACCCAAGGAGAGAGAAGGGCTAGGGAAGGTTAAGACAAAACCAGTATGTTTCATCCTTTCTGGCTTATTTCAACGACTAATGAATTCACATTTGCCAAAAAGTTGCAGGTTAATGTAGCATGACGTAAGTTTTCCATGGATCACACACTGTATAGTTTAATTCAAAAGTTATTTACTTTTACATCTGTATAGTGCAGGTAATAAAGAAAGGACTAAATAATGGAAAATAAACAAAAGAAGATAAAAGACAACAAAATTTTAAAAAGGATTTACTTAATTGACAATTCATCAGAATTTTATAAATTATTTAATCTTCCCTCTCTCCTTCCTTTCTAGCATTAGGATCAAGGGGAAAATGGCCAAAGAAGACATTGTTTTTGGCACCCTTCCTCCTCCTCTTTCTGTATTCTCTTCCCAGGAGTGCTCCAGCATCTGTGCGCTCACCTGAAAGGAAGCAGATATAAGGAGTCAATACATACTATAAATTAGCTATACTGTTTGATAAATTCATTTTTAAAAACTCCTTATTTAGTAAAGACTATGTATAAAGCATAGAGGATGTATAGACCAGAAACAGAGGGGACCCCGTGCAGCTGTGTACATTTTTAATCCTTAATTGGTATATTTAATCCTCAAGGAATAGTTGTACCCAAACAAAGGCAGATTCGTTAAGAGTTAGTAACAAGGTCAGGTGCAGGGGCTTACACCTGTAATCCCAGCACTTTGAGAGGCCGAGGCAGGTGGATCACCTGAGGGCAGGAGTTCAAGACCAGCCTGGCCAACATGGTGAAACCTTGGCTCTACTAAAAATACAAAAATTAGCTGGATGTGGTGGCATACACCTGTAATCCCAGCTACTTGGGAGGCTGAGGCAGGAAAATCACTTGAACCTGGAAGGCAGATGTTGCAGTGAGCCAAGATGGCCCAATTGCACTCCAGCCTGGGCAACAAAAGTGAAACTCCATCTCAAAAAAGAAAAAAAATGAGTAACTTTTTTTTTTTTTTTTGAGACAGAGTCCCGCCTTGTCACCTAGGCTGGAGTGCAGTGGCACAGTCTCGGCTCACTGCATCCTCTGCCTCCCAAGTTCAAGCCATTCTCCTGCCTCAGCCTGAGTAGCTGGGATTACAGGCGCCCGCCACCATGCCCAGCTAATTTTTTGTATTTTTAGTAGAGACAGGGTTTCACCATGTTAGCCAGGATGGTCTCGATCTCCTGACTTCGTGATCCACCCGCCTCGGCCTCCCAAAGTGGTAACAAACATATTTTTAAAAAAGATTTTGATAGCACTTTTGTTTGTTTCCCTGCCCCCAACCCCCACCCCCACCCCACCAGGAGTGAACCCAACAACTCCAGAAGCAGAAGAAAACCTCAAGTCTTGCCTCTCGGCTGATATCCAGTCCAAGGGCCATCTGCCATCTGGCATGTGGAGGCAGCCTAAGGATGGTAAAGAATGGGGTGAAGAATACGTCACGAAAGACCACCCAGATAAACTCAAGGAGGCTGGCCAGGGTAGACACAGCTCCTTGGAAAATGTTTTATGTGAAACCTCCTTAGCTGGTAAGTTCCAAGGGGGAATGCAGGCTGATAGTTTAAAGAACGGGATGTACCAGAGCTTTGAACTCAAAGGTGAGAATCCTTGCAGTTCAGATTCAGTGGACACATGAGGCCACCTAATTCCTGGTTTCCTTTTCAGATGAACTAAAGCCTATAGAGGTAAAGGGACTCATTAGAGGTCACAGGGCCAGTGACTACCACCTTGATTCTATGTATTCAAGACACTTAGTAATGGAGTGCTATGGGGGGAAAAAAGGCATAAGGTTGGTGGAGAAGAAGGCAGAACTATTTAGCCAGTGATGTAGAATCTTCTAGAAGCAAGCCTTTCATCAACAGTCTACCACCAAAATATAACACACTGCAACAGAGCCTGTCCTCCCTCCTTTTTCCCTCCTTTCTTCCCTTCATATCACAAATCATTGCTGAACACTTACTGTGTCAGACAATGGCATTTCCCCCTGGCTATTTTGGGGGAGGTAATTTTTGAAAATTATTTTGAATTTTTTAAATCAAATACATGAAAAGTCAAATAGTATTAAAAGGTTTGTTATGAAGAAGAGTGCCAACAACTTTAAACTCTTTTGACAGTTTTTTCTGGTACTTGCTTGCATGTTTTCTTTTGGGGGACATGGGGGAGGGAGAATGGCAGGCTCAGGCTGGGTACGCAGTCCTCCTGTGCTTCTATGTTTTTAAAATATGTTTAGCCAGGCATGGTGGTTCACACCTGTAATCCCAGCACTTTGGGAGGACAGGGTGGGAGGATCTGTTGGGCTCAGGAGTTGGAGCCAGCCTGGGCAACATAGTGAGACCCCTGTCTCTACAAAAAATAAAAAAAACAAATTAGCTGGGCCTCCTGGCATGTGCCTGTGGTGCCCACTACGTGGGAGTCCAAGATAGGAGGATCACTTGAGCTCAGGAGTTCGAGGCTGCATTGAGCTATGATAGCGCCATTGCACTCCAGCCTAGGCAACAGAACAAGACCCTATCTCAAAAAAAAAAGAAAAACAGTTTTACACTATTTTTTTTTTTACTAATACTTTATTGAAAGTGAATTTACATAGAGTAAAATTCACAGAGCTTACCTTTAAGCTAATAGACATTTTACATGTGTCTATCCCCTGTGATCACCACCCAGATCAAGATATACATAGTTCTGTGCATGAAAGAATCTGAGAAAGTTATTTCATGCACTTTGCCGGTCAATATCCACCCAAAGAACCACTATTGTGACTTCTAGTACCACATATCAGTTTCGTCTGTTCTTAAACTTCATGTAAATGGAATAATACAGTGTGTACTCTTTTGTGTCTGGCCTCTTTCTCCCAACATAATGTTTTTTAAAAAAGATTTATGCATATTTTTGCACGCAATTCATTCCTTTTTATTAATCACATTGAATGAATTTATCACATTTTTAAAAATTCATTCTCCTGTTGATGGACTTTTTTTTTTGAGACAGAGTCTTGCTCTTTCACTGAGGCTGGAGTGCAATATCGTGATCTCAGCTCCCTGCAACCTCTGCCTCCTGGCCTCAAGTGATTCTGCTTCAGCCTCCTGAGTAGCTGGGATTACAGACATGCACCAGCGCATCTGGCTAATTTTTATATTTTTAGTAGAGACGGTTTCACTGTGTTGGCCAGGCTAGTCTCGAAATCCTGATATCAAGTGATCTGCCTGCCTTGGCCTCCCAAAGTGCTGGGATTACAGGTGTAAGCCACCATGCCTAGCTAGCTATGAATATTCTTGTACAAATTTTTTTTTAGTGGGGGGATATATGCCCTCATTTCTCTTGGATGTATAACTAGGAGTGAAATCTTTGGGTTGTAGGTTATGATTATGTTTATCTTCAAAAGAAAATGCCAGCCAGGCTCGGTGGCTCAAGCCTGTAATCCCAGCACTTTGGGAGGCCAAGACGGGCGGATCACGAGGTCAGGAGATCGAGACCATCCTGGCGAACACGGTGAAACCCCGTCTCTACTAAAAAATACAAAAAACTAGCCAGGAGAGATGGCGGGCACCTGTAGTCCCAGCTACTCGGGAGGCTGAGGCAGGAAAATGACGTAAACCCGGGAAGTGGAGCTTGCAGTGAGCTGAGATCCGGCCACTGCGCTCCAGCCTGGGCGACAGAGCGAGACTCCGTCTCAAAAAACAAAAAAAAAAAAAAAAAGAAAAGAAAATGCCAGTTTTCTAAAGCAGTTGGCTAATACTCCCACTAGCAATGTATGAGAGCCCAGTTGCTTCACATACTTTCCAATACTCGGGAAGGATGTTTAGTCCTTTCCATGTTAGCCATTCTCAGGGATGTGTACTGGTATCACACTGTAGCTTTAATTTGCATTTCCCTGGTGATTACTTGTATTAAGTATGTTTTTGTATGCTTATTGGCTATTCATATATTTTCTTTTATAAAGTGCCTAAGTAAGTCCATTGCCCAACTTTTTTTGAGGCAGGGTCTTGCTCTGTTCCCCAGGCTGGAGTGCAGTGGCATGATCACAGCTCACTTCAGCCTTGATCTCCTGGGCTCACGTGATTCTTCCTTCTCAGCCTCCCAAGTAGCTAGGACTACAGGTGTGCACCACTGCACCCAGCTGTCAATTTTAAATTCTTAAAATAGCTCGTGACTTTCTTGTCTTTCTAGGAAATATTTGCTATTTCACAGTTGTGAAGATACTCTGGTATGCTTTCTTCTAAAATCTTTATAGTTTTAGCTTTCACATTTAGATCTATGAGTTATCATGAATAAATTTTGATGTACAGTGTGAGAAAGGGCTCCAGGTTCATTTTTTTTCCCCGATGGCTATCCAGTTGTTTCAGCACTATTAAATGAAAATACCTTCTGCTTCCCATTGTTGCATGCAGAAAGTCAAGTGGTCTTATATGGGTATCTAATTTTAGACTCTCTTTTTAAAAATTCCAATTATCAGGTAATTGACATCTTGACAGTATTGAGTCTTCCATTTGAAGAACATGGTATATCTCTTCATTTATATAGATCTTGAATTTTTCTTAGCAATATAACAGAAACTTTACTATTTACATCATCACTGTTTTTAGTTTTTAATTTATTTTTATCCATTTAGTTTTTTAGAGGTGGGGGTTTCCCTTTGTTGCCCAAGCTGGCCTCAACATCCTGGGCTCAAGTGATCCACCTGCCTCAGCCTCCCAAGTAGCTGGCACTACAGGCACAGGTCACTATGCCCAGCCATCTTTTTTTTTTTAAAGAGCATTTGCCTCCGTCATCCTATTCTGCTTTGGCCCAATGTACTGCCATCATCCTGGGACTTTCCAGTCTTCTTAAGAATTTTTTTTTTATTTCTCCTCTGTTCGATTCCTGTTTGTTTGTTGCTATTGTTGTTTTTTTCATCTTCTGTATCCTTGGTTTCTTGGTTTACTCCCAGTTTTGGTGGAACACATCATCCAGTAGCTTCTGCATATGTAATCACTTGGCAGGTCCTTCTTACCAGCTTGCTGTGCAGGTGGAGCTGACTTACTGCAGCTGCTGTATTGCAATTGAGAAAGAGTTGAATAAACATACAGCAAGCTACGCAGCAGACTGGAGTTTATTATTCAAATCAATCTCCCTGAAAATTCAGAGACTGGAGTTTTTTTAAGGATAATTCGCTGGGCAGGGGGTTATGGAATGGGTGCTGTTGATTGGTTGCAGATGAAATCACAGGGATGTGGTCCTCATATGCTGAGTCAGCCTCTGGGTGAGGGCCACAGGACTGGTTGAGTCATGGGTTCTGGGTCCAGGTGGAGTCAGTCAGCTTCCAGAAATGGAAAAGTCTGGAAAAATGTCTCAAAAGACCAATCTTAGGTTCTACAGTAGTGATGTTATCTACAGGAATAGCTAGGGAAGTTACAAATCTTGTGACCTCCAGAACAATGGCTGATTATCATTTATGCCTATAGCTTAGTGTAATTCATAATATGAATACATAATTCATAATCTTAACCTTTTGACCTTTCATTAGTTTTTCATAGCTAGTTTGGGTACCAAATCGGAGGGCATGGGGTTAGTTTTGGGAAGGGCTATTAGCATCCTTGCTTTAAGTTGAACCATGAACTAAATTGCTCCCAAAATCTCAGCCTATGCTCAGGAATGTACAAGGGCAGCTTGAAGTTAGAAGCAAGATGGAGTCAGCTATGTCAGATTTCTCTTGCTGTCATAATTTTGCAAAAATGGTTTCACATAGTTGATTAATAATTTGGCCAAATATGACATCTTTTTTCCTCATGATTTTGAAGCAATTGTTCCACTGTCCTCTACCTTCTAATTTTGCTGTTAGGAAGTCCAGTACCATTCTGATACTCAGTTTTTTGTACGTTACCTAATTTTTCTTTTTCTTTTTCTTTTTTTTTTTTTTCTGAGATGGAGTCTCCCACTGTCACCCAGGCTGGAGTGCAGTGATCTCAGCTCATTGCAACATCTGGCTGCCAGGTTCAAGTGATTCACTTGCCTCAGCCTCCCGAGTAGCTGGGACTACAGCCGTCCGACACCACACCTGGCTAATGTTTGTAGTTTTAGTAGAGACGGGGTTTCATCATGTTGGGCAGGCTGGTCTTGAACTCCTGACCTCGTGATCCACCCGCCTCGGCCTCCCAAAGTGCTGGGATTATAGGCATGAGCTACTGTGCCCAGCCCGTTACCTGATTTTTTCTATCTGGTAACTTTTAGGATCTTCTTTTTATTCGTGGTGTGCTAAAGTTTCACAGTGATGTAATATGCCTTATAATGATGTGAGTCTTTTTCATTAATTTTGCTGAGCACGAGGGCCCTTTTCTCTGGAAATACATGTCCTGGGATTTTTTTTTTCCTGTTATTAATTTGATAATATCTTCTCATCCATTTTCTTTCTTTTCTCTGAAACTTCTACTAATTTGATGTTGGACCTCTTGGATTGATTTCTCAACTGCCATCTTTTGCTCTATTTTTCTTCAATATACCTCTTTCTTATCTTTTTTTTTCTTTTCTTTTCTTTTTTTTTTTTTTTTGAGACGGAGTCTCGCTCTGTCACCCAGACTGGAGTGCAGTGGCCAGATCTCAGCTCACTGCAAGCTCCGCCTCCCGGGTTCACGCCATTCATTCTCCTGCCTCAGCCTCCTGAGTAGCTGGGACTACAGGCGCCGCCACCTCGCCCGGCTAGTTTTTTGTCTTTTTAGTAGAGACGGGGTTTCACCGTGTTAGCCAGGATGGTCTCGATCTCCTGACCTCGTGATCCGCCCGTCTCGGCCTCCCAAAGTGCTGGGATTACAGGCTTGAGCCACCGCGCCCGGCCTTTCTTTTCTTTTCTTTTTTGAGATGGAGTCTTGCTCTGTGACGCCCAGGAGGAGTGTAGTGGCACTATCTCAACTCACTACCACCTCTGCCTCCCGGGTTCGAACTATTCTCCTGCCTCAGCCCCCTGAGTAGCTGGACAACAGGCACACGCCACTACGCCCAGCTAATTTTTGTGGTTTTAGTAAAGACGGGGTTTCACCATGTTGGCAAGTCTCGATCTCTTGACCTTGTGATCCGCCCATCTTGGCCTCCCAAAGTGCTGGGATTATAGGCGTGAGTCACTGCTCCTGGCCCCTCTTATCTTTTTTATTTTTTAAGAAAGGGAGATTTATTTTACTTCATCTTCTACCCTTTTAATTTTTTCTATCTTTTAAGCAATGTTTAAAAGTTTCTCCTTTTTAAAAATTAGCCTCTCTTTTTAAAAATAGTATCCTGCAATTGTTAAATGACTGGAATATGTTTCTTATATTTCTTTGAGAATATGAATTGTAAGATTAAAAATTTTTATTCTTTTGTATCCTGCATTGTCTCTGTTCCTTCAGGGTCCTCCCTCCTTATAAAAAAATATATGTGTATATGCTTTTTTCTTCTCGTTCTTTTATGGTATAAGCTTTATTCAAAAGTGTGAGCATTCTTAGCTAAATATATGTAAGAAAGAGCTCTTAGAAAAACTCTGGAAATTTTGTATTGGCCAAGCTTGTCAATCAGTGGGCTTTATTATGGATAGGCTAATCAGATGGCAAATTAACTTTTGATAGTTGACCTCTTTTTCTTTTTTGAGACAGTCTTGCTCTATAGCCCAGGCTGGAGTGCAAGGGCGCGATCTCAGCTCACTGCAACCTCTGCCTCCTGGGTTCAAGCAGTCCTCCCGTCTCAACCTCCTGAGTAGCTGGGATTACAGGCATGTGCCATCATGTCCGGTTAATTTTTGTATTTTTAGTAGAGATGGGGTTTCACCATGTTGGCCAGGCTGGTCTCGAACTCCTGACCTCAGGTGATCTACCCGCCTCGGCCTCCCTAAGTGCTAGGATTACACGGGTGAGCCACTGTGCCTGGCTGATAGCTGACCTCTTTATATCAGTGTCTGTGGATCTTTTTTCCTTGGGCAGTTCAATTTCTCAAGTGGAAGACCCTCCAATCTCCTGCCTGAAGAGTTTAAACCTGGCTGCTGCTGGCACTCTGGGATCTACAGGGGAAGGAGGCTGAGGGAAGTCTCACTGTTCAGTATGAAGCCTTCCCTGAGTCCCTTTTGTTTTCATTTTAGCATCTGAACTCTACTATGTCGTAAGTCTTTAGCCCAGATCCCAGAAACCAGGGCTTGTCTAGTTTCATTTTTCTTGTTTGCCATGGAGAGGAAGTGAGGAAGCCATCTTGTATGGGGGTAAGGATCTGGAGGTTCAAGTGCCCCATATGTAGACTTTCAATGATTGCTCCTGCTTTCAGCATTGCCACTTATTTGCACTATCTCTATTGCCCCTGGTGTCTCCAATCCTTGAGCTTTCCAGCTGCTTCTCAGCAGATTTTCCAGCTGCAGATGGGGACACCAAGACTTTGTGCCCTTTGCTCTGCTGAATGAATTATGGCGCCTCCATTCTGCTTTCTACCTTTCAAAAATTTGCAGATGGTTTTTTTTTTTTTTTTTTTTTATGTTTTCAATATCCTTTTGTCGCTTTTATTGCTTGCATTTAATGGGATTTTAGGAAGTAATGGTTAATATAAAATCCCTCTTTGGTTTGTTTCTAAAGCTAAAAGACAGACTGTGGCCCTGGAACTGCTTGAATCTGAAAGAAAATATGTCATTAACATCTCTCTGATCTTGAAGATAAAAGCCACATTCCAGGGGTCAGATGGAAAGAGGAATTCCAAAGAGAGAAGGTATCCATGCACTCATTGCCTTTGCTTTTCAGATTGATTAGGATTTAAGGTAAGTGGTTTATGATTTCCACTTTGGGATTTCTGGGGCCTATAAAGAGTTCCAGAAACAGTCTTTGAAAAGACAAGAGGCAGTGATGGCAGGTGTCTCGGTTCACTTTGTGCTGCTATGACAGAATATCATAGACTGGATAAGTTATAATGAACCGAAACTTCTTCTCTCACAGTTCTGGAGACTGGGAAGTCTAAGATCAAGGCACTGGCAGATTCAATCTCTGGTTCCAAGATGGCACTTTGTTGTTGTGTCCTCCAGAGAGGAGGAACATTGCAGCCTCACACGGCAGAAGAGCAGGAGAGAGCAGGGGAACCCACTCCCTCAGGCCCCTTTTGTAGTGGCAATAATCCATTCACAGGGCGGAGCTCTCATGACCTAAACATAATCCATTCGTGGGGCAGAGCTCTCACGACCTAAACACCCACCACAGGCCCCACCTCCCATGACTGTTGCATTGGGGGTTAAGTTTCCAGCACATGGATTTTGGGGGACACATTTAGGTCATCATAACAGGGAACCCCTGGCAAGTCTTAAACTTAGATTTTCATCAAGGTAAGAAAATGATTATAGTCTCCTGGGGCTTCAGTGTCTGTAACATGTCTTTTAAAAACTTAAAGGGGGAACAAATGCTACACTGAGGGAGGCTTTGGTCTCTGTTGCCATCTGCATGGAGTCCCCATGGGTCACAGGTCTCTTAGAAGCACGAGAGAATGAATGGCAAACCGAAGCACTCAGTGGCCATTAGAGAAATGACACAGGGCTGACATAACTCTGGACCTGGGCCTTATCATTAGTGTGGGTGATCTTGCAGTACTGGGTAAGGCATGGGTGTGTGTGTGTGTGTGTGTGTGTGTGTGCTCATAGGGTCTGCCACCTGTTGTAACAGCACACTTTCCCATGTCACAACACTTCACCTATATCTGTTCATAGTCTTTAGACTTTTTTTCTCTTTCCCTCTCTATTGGGAGAAAGCAGGAAGGAGGAAAATAAGACTTGGTGAAAAAGATTAATGTAATGAATATATAATAATCTAGAAAAATTGAGGAAAAGGCCAATCCAAAAGAATGGAAAGTCTGGATTATGGACTACTATGGACATATGTGGCATTATTACTTTAAATATTCCATCGGGTAATATACACTGGTGGTTCATAAATTCTGAATCTACCCAGGGAAGCCCCTAATTATATTTTTCTGCTCCTTACCATCCTCCCAAATCTATTTGACTTAGTGGCTCCCAACAATATACTCAAAACACACTGCGGCCCCTCCTACCTAAATGACCGAGTGAGGCACTACTCCCTGACAAACCCACAAGTGGCTTGACTATTTTCAAGAATTATTTTACTACAAAACCGAGGTAAACAAAATACAAAGCAACAAGAACAGAAAGGCTAAGGTGACCTAGCTAAAGCTGTGACCATCTGGACTGGGCCTCACCTCTAAGACGCTGCCCAGATTCTCAGCAGTCCTTCCTTCCCCATCTGGCCCTTCCAATTCCCCCTCCTTGATCCTCCCAGCTGCGCTGCAGGCCTTTGGAAGTCTCTATATGCTCCAGCTGTCTTGATGTTGCCAAAGACCTACTCAGTTTACAGTAATGAAATCTAAAGGCGGTGTACCCTTTGTTGTGGCTTTGCTTCCACATAGAAAATTCTAAGCCAGCAGCATCTCTTCTTAGTCTGAAAATCTGGGGAGGCGGGGTCAGGCGGGGAAAAGAGAAAGAACTGTTTACTGTGGAAGGGTAAGCAGCTGCTCTGCTAGGCACTTGATTTATAACTTCCCGAAATGTTCAGCAGAACCCTGTGACCCCTACCTTATAGATGAAGGAACTAAAGCCCAGAGAAGCTTAAAGCTGCAGAGCCAATTAGTGCTGGGATTCAAATGCAGGCCTGCCCGACCCTGTATTGTGTGCTCTTATACATCATACCACTTCCCCAAGGCCACCGCCTTAACAGCAGTATATAAAGTTTCTCAGAGAGCCAGAAGCATAGAGTTGTCTCTTCCTATTTCAAAACTCAGCCCTCCCTCTTGCACGGCCTCTAAGTGTTCACTTCAGATCTCAGTTGATTTGTTAAGTACGACTGCTAGATATGTTTGTCTAGCCCTTGTTGCAAGCCTCCAGCAGGCGGGAGGTCATAGGGGAGAGACCAGACCCTGCAGAAGATTTGGGTAGATAAAAGAGAGGGCCCTTGCTGACTTGCTGCCACTTCCTATTTTTCTAAGATGTTCTCTTATGACCCATCACTGGGAGGAAAGAGTAGAACTCTCCCTCAAATCCTACAAGATTAAAAAATTAAAGCTATCATACAATCCTCTATGAAAGTGAGATCATAGTTACTTCAAGATACCTGCAATAATGCTATTCATGTTAGTTATTTGCTAGGCTAACCCTCTTTTTTCTTTGCATGGACCAAGCAGAGAAAAGCTTCAACCTCACACTCTTTTTTAGTACTGAATATGAAGTCTCTGGTTCTGAGCTTGGTGGTGTTGCCGTTTTTCTATTTTAGGGTTAGATTTTCATTATTCTTCTCCACTCATTATCTATCTTCTTTTTTTAAAGCTTTTCTGAAACCTTTGTGTGTACTTTATTTCTTTCTTTATTTTTTTGAGACAGGATCTCACTCTGTTGCCCAGGCCAGAGTACAGTGGCGTGATCTCGGCTCACTGTAACCTCCTCTTTCCGGGTTCAAGTGATTCTCCTGCCTCAGCCTCCTGAGTAGCTGAGATTACAGGCACACACCACCATGCCCAGCTCATTTTTATATTTTTAGTAGAGATGAGGTTTCGCCATTTTGGTCAGGCTGGTCTCGAACTCCTGACCTCAAGTGATATGTCCACCTCGGCCTCTCAAAGTGCTGGGATTACAGGTGTGAGCCACTGTGCCTAGCCTCTCTGTGTACTTTAACTAAACCAGCTGAAGGAAATGCAAAGCAGAATGAGATTGTTCCTTTTCTCTATTGGCATTTTTCTCCATGCAAAGATGAAAATAAGTATATTAACATTTACTAATTTTCCCATCACAAGCCACAAGCCTTCAGCACTTTTTACCCCAATTGGAAAGTAACCTGGGATGCAAATAACCCCCACTGCAAGTACAACTTGACACTCAAGCCTGAGGTGGCCACATCTTCTCCAACCTATTAAATAAAACCTTTGGTTTTTCCTAAAACGAAGTAAGTCACTCAAGAGCTTCCTCAGCCTGTTGGAAGCCAGCCCTGCCCCTGGCTGAAAGGCCTGGAAGTTGCAGGGGCACATGCTGCTGGCTAAAACCTGGGCAGAACTTGAGGGCTATGGTTCATTTGTTTGTTTTGTTTAGAGACAGGGTCTCTGTCTGTCGCCCAGGCTGGAGAGGGGTGCAGCGGCCCAATCACAGCTCACTGCAGCCTCAAACTTTTGGGCTCAAGTGATTCTCCTGCCTCAGCATCCCCAGCTGGGATTACGGGCATGAGCCACCATGCCCAGCTAATTTTTCAGTTTATTATAAAGACGATGTCTCACTCTGTTGCCCAGGCTGTCATTTGTCGAAGGATCACAGAAGTTGGAGTTCTGGGCTTTTTTGACTCTGACTCACCTAGTTAGAGTCACAGCCTCAGGATCACAGTTCTGTCTGAACACTTATGGAAGGTGCAGTGATCAGCTCAGCAGGATTGTCGATTAGCCTTGTAAGCTAAACTCCAGTGCTATGTCCACCAAGAGCACAACAAGCTTCGTGCTACAGATCACCACCAGGTGGCACACGTTTAATGATCATGCCCCTCCAAAGTGGTGGGAACCTGCTACTGCCAAGCTCAGGAGTTATTTTGGCCTCATTCTGGGCTGGCAAAAGCTAAGTTATTAACCTGAAACTATAACTGGATTTTTCTTTCTTGCTTTTAGTGTATTTCCCTCATTGATTAAGTACTATGTTGTTAGGAGATACAAACTTTAGAGACATTAGAAATAATAAACTACTCATGTTACCATAATTTCATCCCCAGTAAGGAATAGGAAAAAAAAAAAAAAAAAAAAAAAAAGCTGAGCTCTGAATACTTTGTCTTCATGAAAAAGTTGCTTTTGGGCGTCAGGTCTGGCGCCAGGCAAAAGAGTGAAACAGGTGAAGTGTGGCTGTATTTCTTGCCATCTTTCCCCCTTTGCTCTCTGTCTTCTGATTTTACACTCCTCCCTAATTTCAAATAATACCCTTGTTAAATTTGTTTAAAAGGTTTAAAGCCCGTTTTCAATATTTCGTACAGAACCCCCTGTAGGTCATTGTTTTTCATGTAATTTTATGTGCTTCCACAGTACTTGATGGGGTCCTTAGCCTTCTCTGACCCCACCCTGAAATCTCAAACGATCATCCCGGTGGGCAGTCCAGGAGGAGATTGGTACCAGCTCTGCTCTTCTCCAAGTACACTGACCACAGTGTAGCAGAATGCAGCTCTCTAGAAAGAAAGGGAGAAGGAAGGAAGAAAGGGAAGCAGAGAGGGAGGGAGAAAGGAAGGGATGAAGAAAGGGAGGGAGGGGAATGACGAAAGAAAACGGAAATCAATAATCCAAGACATATTATCTACATATATGGACAATTCATCACAATGTCAGATCTTCCCATGGTGCCCTAATATCTTCCAGGGTCATACCAGGACTATTACACGAAGTCATTTACAACCACTGGGTAGGAAGAAATCTTTTGCACCTAGATCTTTGGCTGGTGCAGCATTTTACTCTTTCAGTACAATCAGTTGTGCTTTTCTCCATCAGGTTTATGGTCTTCTCCCAGTCAGTGTATCTCCTAGCCACCCCTCCAAATTCCCCTCTGATCTGGACAGGGATTTTTTTGATCTCCTAAGCCCACTATTCCATTGTAAGTGCTCAGGTCAGGAGGCCTCTCCTCCTTTGCACATGTGGGGGCTCCAGGCACAGGAGGTGGAGGGAGTGGAAGATGGGAGTGGAAGGCTTCCTTGTATCCGTTCACTGGGGTCTAGGTACCCTATTCTCATGTTTGTGTGTCTCCTCTGAGCTACAGTCACAGGGGTCACTTTGCTTGGCTTGGAAATGAGTTGGAAAAAACCTCCTCTCGATCTGGCGTCCTTCCTATTGTTCCAACAAAGGTTTGCTTCTTGGGAAAGCACCCCAGTTGTCCAGCAGTTTACTCTCATTTGACCGTGGGGAAATATTCAAGTAAGTTCAGAACAACCAGACCATCTCTTTCCTGTTTGTTAAACTTGCGGTGCGGAAAGCATAAAGGAACCTACCTTAAATCACCAAGTTAGAGCTCCAATCCTTGCTGTAACCCAGAAAAACTCTGCTTCTTTTTGTTTTTTTCTTCCTCTTTCCTATAGGCCTCTAATCACCTCACTCTTACCCAGCTAGTTCCTCTTCCTCTTCCTCCCATGATTCTCTATCTCTCCTCTCCACCCCACCCTTCTCTGACGTCTCCCTTCTTCTCTTCATCACTTCTGGGAAAAAAAAAAAAAAAAAAAAGGAAGTACATTGCAAGATGGAGGAGAGAGGGATGGAAGGATAGAAAAGGTGCTTTGTAAAATTCAGGGAGTAGCAGGCCAGGCCTGGTCAGTAGCTGTGTTAGGCTGTTTTCACATTGCTATAAAGAATACCTGAGACTGGGTAATTTATAAAGAGGTTTAATTGGATCATGGTTCTGCAGGCTGTACAGGAAGCAGGAAGCTGGCATCTGCTCAGCCTCTGGGGAGGCCTCAGGAAACTTACAATCATGGTGGAAAGCGAAGGGGAAGCAGGCATGTCACATGGCCAGAGCAGGAGCAAGACAGAGAGATGGGGGGCACTAAACACTTTTAAACAGCCAGATTTCATGAGAACTCACTCACTATCACTATCACTTGGTAGGACAGTACCAAAAGGGATGGTGCTAAACCATTCATGAGAAATTCGCCCTCATGATACAATCACCTCTCACCAAGCCCCACTTCCAACACTGGGGATTACATTTCAGTATGAGAGTTGTGTGGGGACACACATCCAAACTGTATTAATAGCCTACCCAGACAAGACTCTGTCCTGGCCCTGTATTCCTCTTAGAAATTGAAGAAAAGGAAACAAGAAACCCTCTCATACCCTACAACTCCCTGAGCTTTTTAGTTGCCAACTTTAAACAAATTTTCCCACTTACCTAAATAGCAGTCTCCTACTGGTAGCTGAGAATGGTCACATAGATGCCACCTGAGTGCTGCATCTACAACGCTAATTAGAATAGACTATTTTGCACATCAAATAGGAATAGCTCTAAAACATCGAAAAAGGTATCCATTAGAATTTCCACTGAGTGTCATTTAAAAGAGCATGTAAAAAGGTCTTTCAAGTGATGTGCTCTTTGTTTATTTGTATTTTATTTATTTATTTATTTATTTATTTATTTATTTATTTATTTTGAGACAGAGTCTCGCTTTGTCACCCAGGCTGGGGTGAAGTGGCGTGATCTCAGCTCACTGCAACCTGTACCTCCCGGATTCAAGTGATTCTCCTGCCTTAGCCTCCCAAGTAACTGGAATTACAGGTGCATGCCACCATGCCCAGCTAATTTTTGTATTTTTAGTAGAGACAGGGTTTTGCCATGTTGGCCAGGCTGGTCTTGAACTCCTGACCTCAGGTGATCCGCCCGACTCCCAAAGTGCTGGGATTACAGGCGTGGCGTGCCAGGCCTCTTTATTAGTTCAATACACATTTGTATAGAAGCCATTAGTAAAGGCTTTTGTTTGGTTTTGTTTTGTTTTGTTTTGTAGTCAGGATATCTGCTATTAGGTGTGCAGTGAAAAACTTTAAAAAATCCTAAATGCAGGCCTGTGACTCAGAGTATGTTGGATGGCCGAGAGAATGGGCCCTGCTGCACGTATTTTTGTAGGGTCCTTTCTTCTCCACACCTGGTTTGTGTGATTCCGTCTCTATTCTGTTTCAAGCCTCTTCCCTGGCTCTTTACGGTATCTCGTCCAGCAGCACCTGGATCTGCTTCACGCACTGCAGGAAAGGGTCCTGAAGTGGCCACGCCAAGGCGTTCTTGGAGATTTATTCCTTAAGTTAACAAATGATGAGGTAAGGTTTTTTCCGCCCCTCCATACATTTTACTTATATGGATTTGTGTCTCATTTGTCTACTTCTCTTAATAGAGAATCTAGAAGCAATGAATTTCAGAGCTAGAAAAAATACTGAGATCTAGTCTAACTTTCTCATTCTACATACAGATCATAGAATGATTCAGAGAGATTTAAAAGCCTTGCTGAAATCACCCTGCTAGCTAGGTAGTTGGAGATGAGTGACTTTCAGAACCCTAAGTTAGGTCTTCTGACTTCTAGTTCATAACTTTCCACTGTACTATAACTGCCTGTGTCTAATATGCATGTGGATGTGTGTACATATTGTGTGTGTGTTTGTGTTTATATAAATGTATGTATATATATTTGTGGGCCGGGTGTAGTGGCTCATGCCTGTAATCCCAATATAGCCTCCCTTTGGGAGGCTGAGGCAGGGGAATTGTTTGAACCCAGGACTTCAGAACTAGCCTGAGCAACACAGCAAGACCCTGTCTCTATTAAATTAAAAAAAGGAAAAATGTATATATACATTAAAACATGTATATATATGCATGTGTATATATATACACACATATACACACATGAAATATATACACACACATGCATATATATACATATGAGAGTTTGTATATACATGTGTATTTTCACACACAATTTTCATTCCTTGGAGATTTTTTAAAAAATGTGATGGGTGGCTTTTATCTTGAATTTTGCAATCTCTATAATATCCTACAAAGGAAATATGATCCAAGCCAGAGGCTGCAAACTCAAATGCCTACAGGGCCAGACAGTGGCATAAATGAGTGAAGTGAACACAGTATGGACTGGTGTGAAGTGTGAGCTGCGGTAGAGCAGCTGTGTTGTTTTACAAGGAATAGCTACTTAGCTTTGTCCAATCATTATGCAGGAAAAAAGGACTAGAGTTGCCAGAGCTTCTGATATTTTAAGAAAAGCTGGAAATCCAGAATTTTGTGGGAAATTTTCTTATTTTTAAAAGATTGTGTGGGCTAATTAAAATTGGTCTGCAAGCCAGACTTTGCCTGAAATCAATTTTTGTGTATCAATTATTCTCATCTGTGGGTAACAATACAAAGTTTACAAATTATTTTCTTCTATAGACTAGAGTGGATATAATGTACTAATATCCTCTAATATCACTTTTACTTACTTGTGTTCCATATTCTTCCTTTTGCTGAGAATTATTATAACTTTATAAGCTGAGAATGATTTTCCTAAGGGGATAATGCATAGATAAATATGCAGTTAGTGGAAATATGCAATTACTAGAAAATGTTGTGAACTACTGATCTGGATGATATGAAGTGGGATGGGCAGAGTCCCTCATCTGGACATAGATGATTGACTGAAATGAAACGAATTACAAAAATAAAATATACATTTTTATTGTTAAATGACTAAAAAAAAAATACATTTTCAACTTACATGAACCTCCCTCCTCCCTGGGTTTATTATTTCACTTTCTCTCATTAGGGAGGGGATGCTGAGTTTGGATTCCAAAGCAGTAGGGATGTTTACCTTAAAACCAAAATTTTTTTTAAGATACATTTTTTTTTTTTTTTTTTTTTGAGACAGAGTCTCGCTCTGTCCCCCAGGCTGGAGTGCAGTGGCACAATCTCGGCTCACTGCAAGGTCTGCCTCCCGGGTTCTAGCAATTCTCCTGCCTCAGCCTCCCAAGTAGCTGAGATTACAGGCACCCGCCATCATGCCCAGCTAATTTTTTGTATTTTAGTAGAGACGGGGTTTCACCTGTGTTGCCCAGGCTGGTCTCAAACTCCTGAGCTCAGGCAATCCACCCGCCTTGGCCTCCCAAAGTGCTAGGATTACAGGAGTGAGCCACTGTGCCCGGTCAAAATATATAAAATAAAGAACATATTAAATGAATAAGATAATCTCTGCAAAGTACTCTTCTTTTATATATATGACTCTATAAATATATTATAGATGCTGTTTTCAGGTTCTTACCATGCATTTTTATGTTTGTTTTAAAGAATAATTTCTTGGATTATTATGTTGCCTACCTAAGGGACCTGCCTGAGTGCATCTCATTGGTTCATGTTGTAGTCCTGAAAGAGGTGAGTTAACGCCATGTATATGCTATCCTTCATCTGCACGTGGTATCATATGATGTTGCTCATCCACCCAGTCAATACAGCACATGCACTCTGCTTTCTAGGCTGGGGAATGGCCCGAACACAGCCACTAGTACTACTACCTTGCGTTAAAGGAACTCACTTGAGGACCAGTGCCATTTTGTTGGTCCTCTCCCTGCCTTACTGACCCTCTGTTCCATTCCGTTGGAACTATAGACAAACTATAGTTCTATAATGGGCGTTCTCTGCAGAGATCTCTAGGCTGCAGCTCACCTGCTATATGTGGTGGGTTTTTTTTTCAGTCTCAGAAGAGATGAATCCGAATATTAAACTTCAGTCATCCTTTGTCAGTTTATAAGATCATAAGGTGGCTCTAGTCATGTTGCTTGAAGTATTGCTACTGCAATGATGCATTAGGTGCTCAGTAAGCACATATACATGTATAACAGCTTAGTTATTTCAGATCAATAGGAACAGACAGTATCAGAAGCCCCAACACTAAGAGTTAATCAAATTTCACAAGAGATAAGAGGCTCTGTCTTATTAAGTTTCTACTTCAACCCCCTACTACTGCCAACCCAGTATAATGCCTACCATGTTAGCTTTCAGCAAATACCTGGGAAAGAGAAGAGAAAGAAAAGGAAGGGACATGGAGAAAGTACAGCATGTTTTCCGCGGCCAGGCCAGCTGACTAGTTTCTAATGACACTCCCTTTTCCACTCTCCTGAGGCGCCAAGTCTCCCTTAGAGCCTATTACTACACCATTGTCATGATTACTTGCTGGAGAGTCTTAATGAATTAATTCAACTCAAATAGAGGTTATTGAGTGCTGGCTTCTGTCTGGAACTGTGCTGAGTGGAAGGAGAGGGTAGTTTGGAAATTTGGGTGGATTCAAAAGAAGTATATGATATGCTCCCCGTGGGAGAAGAGCTGTCTCCTAGGGCATGTCCCTGAACATGTGGCCTCTCCCATGAGAGGTCAGTGCTCTGTGACAATCTCCGGGAAGAAAATGCTCCGGGAGGAAACCCTTCCTACTCTGGTGGGACCGACTCAGGTTCTGCTGCCACAGCTGGAGGAACACTGAAGAGTGACCTGACCTTTTTTTCATTCAGGGTGATGAAGAGATTAAATCTGACATCTACACGTTGTTTTTTCACATAGTCCAGCGCATCCCTGAATATCTGATACATCTGCAGGTAGGCATGGGTGGGAAAGCCACCAAACTGATTTGCATGCTAAATAATTATTGGTTTTGGCTCCCAACTGAGAAATACTGTAAAGTCTCAAGAATCATTAATATTTCTAAGAAGTGTTTGCTTTGATTGCTATGATTACCCCATAAACCATGATACCCTGTGGTATGACCTAAAATCTCTCTCTCTCTTTTTATTTTTCCTTTGAAACAGAGTCTTGCTGTGTCACCCAGGCTGGAGTTCAGTGGTGCGATCTTGGCTCACTGCAACCTCTGCCTCCTGGGTTCAAGCGACTCTTCTGCTTCAGCCTCCTGAGTAGCTGGGACTACAGGCATGTGCCACCATGCCCAGCTAATTTTTGTATTTTTAGTAGAGACAGGGTTTCACCATGTTGGCCATGCTGGTCTTGAACTCCTGACCTCAAGTGATTCACCCGCCTCAGCCTCCCAAAGTGGTGGGATTACAGGTGTGAGCCACTGCGCCCAGCCTAAAATCTTTATTTCTAAAAATGTTCAGTTCATGATGCTTACCTCTGAAGTTCTATCTTTACTTACCAGCAACTTCCACC
The DNA here is from genome assembly GCF_007565055.1 of Rhinopithecus roxellana. Classification (NCBI taxonomy): domain Eukaryota; kingdom Metazoa; phylum Chordata; class Mammalia; order Primates; family Cercopithecidae; genus Rhinopithecus; species Rhinopithecus roxellana. The sequence continues at coordinate 81,113,636 of NC_044565.1, forward strand.
TCAGCTGATACAGGATCTTTCTATAACCACTCCTGCTAGATTCTAAGCACTTCATTCAGTTCTTTCCATTTTGGTTTTACAGCTATCTAAATGCCACCACCTGACATTTAAATATCCATCTAACCTGCTCACTTAACTGCTATCATGACTACTTTCTTTTGGCATGGGTCCAAGGTTCTACCATGCCATGTTTAAGCTTTATGTCACAGAAGAGGCATGAAGATGATGAGCTGATTTCTTCACACCATTTTCCTGCAGGGCTTGTGATATCCTGGAGGAAGAAGAGTTGAAAGAGAGGCTCACTAACCCCCACCAGATCCTCTTCTTCCCACCACCCACCTGTTCTGGTTTAATTGCTGACTGATCTTCTTAAGTAATGAAAGCATCTTAGAAATGCTTGGGACTAATCTCAGGTAGAAGTAGTCCAGTAGTCCAGTATCAAAGTATCAAAATTGAAAAGACTTTTTTTTTTTTTTTTTGAGACAGAGTCTGGCTCTGTTGCCCAGGCCGGAGTGCAGTGGTGTGATCTTGATTTGATCTTGGCTCACTGCATCCTCAACCTCCCAGGCTCAAGCAATGCTCCCACCTCAGCCTCCTGAGTAGCTGAGACTATAGGCACTTGCCATTATGCCTGACTTACTTTTGTATTTTTTTTTTTCTTTGAGACGGAGTCTCACTCTGTCGCCCAGGCTGGAGTGCAGTGGCACAATCTCGGCTCACTGCAACCTCCACCACCCAGGTTCACGCCATTTTCCTGCCTCAGCCTCCCGAGTAGCTGGGACTACAGGCGCCCACCACCACACCCGGCTAATTTTGTGTTTTTAGTGGAGACAGGGTTTCACCGTGTTAGCCAGGATGGCCTCAATCTCCTGACCTCGTGATCTGCCCACCTTGGTCTCCCAAAGTGCTGGGATTACAGGCGTGAGCCACCACCTGTGCCCTGAAAAGACTTTCAACTGTACATAGCTTTAGATTCTAAAAGCATTTTCTCACAATAATGATCTTATTTAATCTTTTCAACAATCCCATGAATTAGGTATTATTGTTGTCACATTTTACATGAGAAAATGCAGGGCCAAAAAAGTTAACAATTTACCCAAGTTAACACACCTAGTAGGTAAAAAAAAAACTAGGACTGAAACCTAGGTTTTGCAAATAGTAGAATATGGCAAACAAGACCTGGTTCTACTCTCTGACTTGAGTTCAAACCTTGCCTCCGTTATTTACTAGATGTGTAACCTGATGAAGATCATGTACCTTCTTTGTACCTCAATTTCCTTATTTGTTAAATGGAGTTTATAATAGTACCTATTTAAGCAGGTTGAGGTAAAAATTAAATGAAATAGTATACATAAAGGGCTCACTACCTGGCAATAGGAAGTACTAGATACATTTTAGCTTTCCCAAATCCAAGTCACACGCATGTTCCACTACAGCACAGCGGGGAATGTAACAGGAGGGGCCACCAGGCTTGATCATAAACATCCCCCTCCCTCGCCTGCCTTGATGCTTGACGTTGTCAACATTGGTCTGGCTCTTTTGAGTTAAGGCACTGCTTATAGACAGTAATTGTTAGAATGCCGCTATTACTTCAGAGGTCTAATTAGGAGATGCTTCTGACTTTTCAGATGAAATTATTTTATGTTCACATTCAACTCAAACAGGTCCGATAGTAACTTATTTTCCCTTGATATGAGAGAAAGCAGCCAGCGTATGGTCATACTTTCAGCGTATAATTAGATGGGTCATGTGTATTGTTCATTGTTTTGATTAAATGGCTATCAATCTCCCACAATAGATCAAGGTGAGGTGCAGAAGAGACAAAACAAATTTTCTTGCTAATTATGCAATGCTGCTTCCTTTTCCCCTCCATCCAGAACGTCCTGAAGTTCACAGAGCAGGAGCACCCTGACTATTATCTACTACTGGTGTGTGTCCAGCGCCTCCGAGTATTTATCTCACACTACACCCTGCTGTTTCAGTGCAATGAAGATTTGCTTATTCAGAAACGGAAAAAGCTCAAGAAGTAAGGTTCTGATGGTGTGGTCTAGAGGGTCAAAGACCAGTTACTCTGGGTGTCTTTCACAAGTAACCACGTTGTGTGTTAAGTAGCTGAAATGCAGTGGTGGGAGGTAGAAGGGAAGAGAGAAGGGGAGAGAAAGAGCTAGTCAAACTGGCTACAGGAGCAAGTCACTGACTACCCGGTGGAAATTATTTTAGCAGAATAACACTTCACTCTACTGCTTACATAGACCCCCTCTCATCCCATGTTGCTAACCACCTCAAAAATAGTTCAACTACTCTAAACTTGCCTGGTTCAAAATTGCAGTTAAAAGGCCACAACATAGTTTTCTTTATCAATTCAACAAGTATTTACTGAGCACCTATTGTGTGTCAGGCACTGTTCCATGCACTGAATATACTGAAAGGAACAAAGCGGCCCCAACCAAATCTTTGCCACGTGGAGCTTCCTTTTTAGAGTTGGACAGTGAACAAATAAATAAGATGGTGATATGTGATATGGACAAAAATAAAGCAAATAAGGGAGAGGAATTTCGAATAGGTTTTATATTAGGGAGAAATAGGAAGGGTTTATTAGGGAGAATCTGAGCTTCGGAGGGAACAGAAGCAGCCCACAGCACAGCTTCCTAATGACCTGAATTTCCTTCAATTTCATCCCAACTCCTGTGGAGGAAAACAGAATCATTTCTGTGGAAGCTTCAGACCAGAAAAAGATGCTGTCTCCCAAGCCAGGGCTCCTGTGATGGAAGATGTCTCTCCATACCCCCAACCCTTTCCCCCAAGTTCTTTTCAGCCAGTGAATCAGCTTCCTTACTCTTGCCAGCTTGCACCCTATTAAGCAAAGCAACTTAGTTTGCAAAGGCCCCTGGAGATAGAGACCTTCACAGCAAACTTTATCTGAGACATCTTTCCATCTTTTTTGGCATAATCTGTGTTCAGAGAGCCAGTTTGCCACTGTACAACCTGAGAACTGTTACTTCCATTCTGTTAGGTCATCCATGGCGAAGCTGTACAAAGGTCTGGCTTCCCAGTGTGCCAATGCCGGGCAAGATGCTTCCCCCACTGCAGGTCCTGAGGTTGTCCGTGACACCGGGATCCACTCAGAAGAGATGCTGCAACCCTACCCTTCTGCTCCCAGTTCTGGCCCTGCTGTCACGTAAGCACCTGCTGCTGTGGGAAGGTTAAGGTCAATGCCTTTGGGACCCAGCCAGTCTGTGTGGGTTAGCAGGGCAGCCTAGATTCCACCGTCCCCTTTCCCTATCAGGCCTATATGTGCCAGCCAAGCAACCAACCCAATGCTTGGGTCCCAGAGGAAGGCACTAATGTTAAGGGAAAGGTGTCGAAAGTGGGAAGAGAGGCAGAAAGTAGATACTTATTTCATGGATCACTTCAACTCTTGAGGCAGTTATGAAACTTCATCTTTGAAATGCAACAAATAGAGTCAAAATATGAAACCCCTGGAGATTATACCCAGATTGAACAATATGGCTGCCACTGCACTCTGTGTATGGAAAATAAAACCCCCAATCTTTCTTCCAAGTTAAATGAGAATTCAAATGAGGTCAATATTTTGTCTCACTCTTGCACATGTTAACGTGAGACCTAATTTTCATTTTAAGACCACCAGAGTAAAATATTGGTTTTAGCATTTATATTTGCTTTTTTTGGGGGGGGGGGACTGAAGTACAATGGCATGATCTCAGTTCACTGCAACCTCCACCTTCCAGGTTCAAGGGATTCTCCTGCCTCAGCCTACAGACTAGCTGGGATTACAGGCACATGCCACCATGCCCGGCTAATTTTTGCAGTTTTAGTAGAGACAGGGTTTTACCATGTTGGCCAGGCTGGTCTCGATCTCCTGACCTCAGGTGATCCGTCTGCCTCGGCCTCCCAAAGTCTTTGTGCATTTTTGTGGTAGAATTAAAATATGAATACATAAACTAGCAGAATAACCACTTCTGGTCAGTGTCCATTTACATCTGTCAATGTAAGTCCAGCACAACTGGCCATCCCATCTGATGATACCCTATCCTAGTTTGTAAACTGTGTAAATTATGCATTACCCATGACTCCAAAACCAAAAACCCTCCATGAAATTGGGCATATCGAGTGACAGCTTTTTTTTTTTTACATGTTGGTAATTCTTTGTGGGTGGAAGTTTGAGATGAATTATATAGCATGCTTTACAGTGACAAGGAATATTTTTAAAATTTTATTATGAAAATTTCAAATTTACATAGAAGAGTACAGCGAACTCCATATGCCCTCATTCAGAAGTTATCAAGATCATGCCACGTTTACTTTATCTAGGAATGTAATTTGTTTCTGAGTGTGAAGATCCGCAAGTCGAACAAAAGTTGAGTTTCCATTATTTTGTATGACTCTGCTAGAGCAAGCAAGGGAGAGAAGAGAGTTGAAGGTGTGCCTTGGAGCACCGCAGGTGGTGAGGAGGGTCAGGGCTTCCACGCCGGGTGATGCCCGTCCCTGGCCCGCAGGCCATTTCCCAGAGGCTCAGACAATACCTTCGGGTCTCCGCTCAACGGACTGCCTTGTCCGCTCTCCGCCTGGGGACGGGGGTTCGTGGGAGCGCCTTAGTGGAAGTTTGTGGAGCTTGGGACGTGGCATGCGCAGGCTCCTTGGGAGGGCGGCCAGGAGGGAGGCGGGCAGGCGAGAGGCCTGCACTAACCCGCCGTAAGCACACCTCTTTCGTACTCTGTTTCCCCCCTAAAGCCATCTGATGCCCCCAGTGAAGAAAAGTCAACAGCAGCAAAGCCTGATGGAGAGCATGCAGCCCGGGAAGCCCAGTGACTGGGAGCTGGAGGGCAGGAAGCACGAGCGTCCCGAGAGCCTTCTGGCACCGACGCAGTTCTGCGCGGCCGAGCAGGACGTGAAGGCGCTGGCCGGGCCCCTGCAGGCCATCCCGGAGATGGACTTCGAGCCCTCTCCGGCCGAGCCGCTGGGCAACGTAGAGCGCTCCCTGCGCGCCCAGGCCGAGCTCCTGCCCGATGCCCGCGGCTTCGTGCCCGCGGCCTACGAAGAGTTCGAGTACGGCGGCGAGATCTTTGCGCTGCCCGCGCCCTACGACGAGGAGCCGTTCCAGGCTCCGGCCCTCTTCGAGAACTGCTCGCCCGCCTCCTCCGAGTCCAGCCTGGACATCTGCTTCCTGCGGCCCGTCAGCTTCGCCATGGAGGCCGAGCGGCCGGAGCACCCGCTGCAGCCACTGCCCAAGAGCGCCACGTCGCCGGCGGGCAGCAGCGGCGCCTACAAGCTGGAGGCGGCGGCGCAGGCGCAGGTGCACGGCAAGGCCAAGCCGCTGAGCCGCTCTCTCAAGGAGTTTCCGCGTGCACCGCCCGCCGACGGCGTGGCCCCACGCCTCTACAGCACGCGCAGCAGCAGCGGCGGCCGCGCGCCCATCAAGGCCGAGCGCGCCGCGCAGCCGCACGGCCCGGCCGCCGCCGCTGTAGCCGCTCGCGGCGCGCCCCGGACCTTCTTCCCCCAACAGAGGTCCCAAAGCGAAAAACAGACCTATTTGGAAGTAAGGAGGGTAAAGTAAAACCGAATCGAAACCCACAGCGTCGACGGCCCCAGGCCTAGATCTGCAGGAAGCATCCTGAGTTCTCCTAGGGTGGAGGGGAGCGGGGCCGGGCGAGGCTAGGGGCTCGGGAGCGCGCTCAGGGGCGGCTGCGCGAGCCGTCGGCGGGCGGAGGCGGAGACAGAGGGAGAGCAGGGGCAGCCGTCCGCGCCCTGCAAGCTGTAGACTGCTGGGCCCTGGAAGGCAAGTGGCAGCGCCTGTTCTCCAGTACCAGGACCCAAAGAGCATTCCTCATATGGTACACGAGGGACGGCAGAGGTAGCAGAGAAGCCCGTGACTCTTTAGACCTGATTTATCACTCACACATTTAGGGAGTTATGGGGAATCTCTTCCTGCTTTTGTGAAGAGTTGCCCTTTTTTCGGAGCACTGCACGCTGCGCAGGTCCCGGCCAGTGTGTTTCTTCTCCCTGTGAGGTGTCGTTTCTATGTTGAGAATATGGAACACGGTGCGCCAGCGTACCCCACTTCCTCCGGGAAGCATTCTTGCTTGTAGCTAGGGAGGAGGCAAGTTGCCCTAGTTCAAGGTAGACTTGCTGCGCAGTTTGCTGCAAAGCCAGCTTTATTTCTGCTTGCTTTGCTTTTGACTGGAAAAAAGTGTTCTATTAATTTGCAAACTTCTTTGGGACAGGGACATCCCAAAATAGAAACACCTTCTTTGACCTCAGTGAATGTTGAGGTATTTTGATGGCCAACCTCTGTGTCTACAGGCTCTACCGGTGTTTGATATTTTGATGTCTAATTGTGGTGTCTGCAAGCCTGGAGGGCATTTAAAGGGGTCTTTAAATACTTATCCAGGAAGTGCTAATAGTTTCTGAGCAAATAATTGCTCTGATCTGATTAAGCAGAGCATAAGTAACATGATAGCTCTGACCTGTGCGACCACCCTTCCGGTCCAACTATTCTCATTTTCGAATGGAAACAGTGATGATCACTGACTTTTTTCCTTCATTCATTTTTCAGCAAACACTGAGTGCTTGTCTTGTACCAGGCTCTGTGCTAATTGCTGAAAACTCAGAAATAAACCAGTCTCTATCCTCCGGGACCCCTGGCTTAGTACAGGAAGGAGACACAGGAACACAGAATTATGTAATAAACTGTGGGAGCACATGGGAGGGATATTTTAAAACCTTTGGGGTCATGGTGGTCAGAGAAGGCCTCCTAGAGAAGTTGAATGTCTGAATTAGATTGTAAAAGCTGCCTAGAAGTTGGCTAGGGGAAGAGTGAGGTAGGGAAGCGTGAGAAAAACTGGGTGATGCCTTTTCTCTGGCGTACTGTGCCAGGTCAGAGTGGTGGAAATTAGGCCAGAGGAACAGGAAGGGGCGGGATCATGAAGAGCCTTGGAGCTTGCTGCCCACCTGCACTCCAGCAAAGTCTGTGTCTGGTCCCTGCAGAGGACAAAAAGGTGATAGTGTGCTCAGCCAAAGCTGCTGAAGTTCCCTGGGGTTCTCAGATTTTCCTGTAGCTCTGATTTTCAACTCCAAGCTTCGTAAAACTTGATTAGGCAGAATTTTTTGGAAAAATCAATCTTAGGCATGTGTCAGAGTTTAGAAGTTTATTGAAAGGGGAAGTAAATGGAAATTATAGTGACAATTCAGTGTGACTTAGGATGAGCAGAGGTTTACATACAAAACCTTCTAACTAGTATAGTCTGTACTGTAAAGAACTTTTATTTCATATGTAATAACAATGTCCTTTTGTAGTTGATTTGTGAAAAATTTGGGGTTCAACAATTGCAAGGCAAAAACCATTAATCAGAAATAACAATATATTTGAGAAGCAAACAATGAGTAATATATTTGTGGCTGTTTACCAGACATACCAAATAACAATAAACAGTGTATCAGAAACTGTTAATTGCACATACTGGACAGCAAGTTTCATCTCCTAACAGTGTCAGACATGTGTCAAGTCAGTTCAAAATGAGATACCAAGGAAATGTCAAATGGAAGTCAGTTAAAAGAGGCATTTTCTCTAGCAATATCATTAAAATTTTCAAGCATGCAGAGTTCCCATTACTAGTTGCTGTTTCTGGACACAATTTTTCTATCTAAAAACTTAAAATGGCCTGGTTGTTAGGAGTCCTAGAGAGAGGTTGCATGCAGAGTGCAGGTGGGCAGAGACCATGTGGGCATACATATGTGCATGGGCATGTATGTGCATGTCTGCATGTCTAAGTATATATGTGCATGTTTGTGTGTGTTGGAGGTGGTGGTGGGATGGGGTTTTAGTTGCAAAAGATAAATCCCTCAAAAACTCTATCCTTAAAGGTATTAACTCTTTGCTTTTGAGATGTGCAAAACTCCTAGTGTTTCATCCCTTTGTATACCTTTCACCCAGCCCAGCAGAGCCAGCTGAGTCCTAGTCTTTAGTGTTCTATCTCTGTTAGAGTCAAGAAAGAAGATGGTATGCTCTAGTGAGAACACATGATTGTCAGGAGATCTAGGTTCTAGTCCTGACTCTGCTGCCCAGTAGTTGTGTGCTTTTGGACAAGTCACTTGACTTCTCTGTGCCTCCAGTTATCTCAAAATAAGACAACCTATCTCACAGGGTTGTTGGGAGGATCAGGCCAAAGAAGATACAATTTTTGAGTAGGCTTTATAAAGTATGAAATGCTATTGAGATCATGGTTCCATAGAGAGATTTTCCTTAAACCATTACTAGATTTAGTCACTAAAAGCGCATTTCTCAAAATACGGTCCTTGGGGGCAGTAGCAAATGCATTGCCTGGGAACTTGTTATAAATGCAGAATTTTCACCCCAGACCTACTGAATCAGAATTTAGGATAATTCCCAGGTGATTGATATAAACATTAAGTGTAGGTGGGCAGAAGCATGCCTTAAGTCAGTGGTCCCCGACCTTTTTGGTACCAGGGACCAGTTTTGGGAAAGGCAATTTTTCCACAGACTGCGGAGGGGGAGGTGGTTTCGGGATGATTCAAGTGCATTACATTTATTGGGTACTTTATTTCTATTATTATTACATTGTAATATATAATGAAATAATTATACAACTCACCATAATCCAGGATCAGTGGGAGCCCTGAGCTTGTTTTCCGGCAACTAGATGGTCCTATCTGGGGGTGATGGGTGACACTGACACCCAAAGTGTGTCACATCCAGTCTACTCTGTAATCTCATTTTGGTTGCTGTCACTGCAGAAAACCCCACTTCACAAAGATCGAATGCTGAAAATGGAAGCAGGCTTTTCAGTGCTTTGTGGCAATCTCATGATATTCTGCCTTGACTTTAATCCAGAACATATGGAGATCTGAAATTGTCTCAAACCTACTTTTAAGGCCACCAGATGCAGCTGTACCATTGAAGTTCATCAACTCACTTGCCACTATAAAGCCTGCCACCAGATGCAGCTTAATTGTCACTTGCCACTTACTGATAGGGTTTTGATATGAGTCTGCAAGCAATTGATTAATTATGGTCTCTGTGCAGTCAAACCTCTCTGCTAATGTTCATCTGTATTTTCAGCCACTCCCCAGCATTAGCATCACTGTCTCAGCTCCACCTCGGATCATCAGGCATTAGATTCCCACAAGGAGTGGGCAACCTAGATCCCTTTTATGTGCATTTCACAATAGGGTTTATGCACCTGTGAAAATCTAATGCCACTGCCGATCTGACAGAAGGTGGAGCTCATGCAGTAATGCAGGCAATGGGGAACGGCTATAAATACAGATGAAGCTTCGCTCGCTCACCCACCCCACTGCTCACCTTCTGCTGTGCGGCCCATTTCCTCACAGGTCACAGACCAGTACTGGGAGTTGGGGACCCCTCCCTTAAATCATTCGTTTTCAAATCTAAGTGTGCGTAAGGATTACCTAGGCCTCACTGCAAAGATTCTGATTCAGAAAGTCTGGGATGGGGCTCAAGAAGCTACCTTTTAAATAAAGGCCCAACCTGATCCTGTAGTGGCGGGACCACACTTTAAGAAACACTACATGTCTATCTCCATGGTCTAGTTATGAATCTTAGTAGAATCTCAGAGAATTTCTGTATCTGCAACCCCCAGTTCTCAAAGTCAGACTCATATGTTTCCTAGGAAAAAAAAAAATCCATCCTCACACTTTGCTTCTCTGTCAGCAAGCAGTCACCCATCTAATTCATGAGACTTCTAGGGCATCATTGGTGTGGTTTTTGCTTTGACTACTTGGGGTTTTCTAAAGGTTATTCAAAATTCAGCAGCTGTTTTTAAAGTTGCTTTTAAATTATAGTCACCTCAAGGTGAATACTTTGTTCATATGGAATATAAACATATATAAGTGCATATCTGGCTTGTATGCGTATAAATATACATGCACTTCTATTTAGCACATCTCACACTTAAAAAACTAGAGAGGTCACAAAAGATGCAGCCTTATTTTTAACTTATTTTACTTTATACTCCAAATAGCATAGGTTAAGAATTGTAAAAACTGTATTACAGGCATATTTTCAGGTTGAAAGTATTAGTTGACATTTTCTTCTAAACAGGTCTGACTTCTCAAAAATGCCTTCCCTCGTTTATGCTTAAAATGGAGAGTTAGGAATATGAGTTTAAAACTAGCATTACAAGTAAGGAACATCCTTATTTTGTAGAAAGAGAAACACCTGGAGATATGAGGGTTTTCTAGCACAACAGGGTTGGTGTCAAAATAAGAATTTATTCACTCGTAGAGGATGTTCTTGCAGTCCTCTTTTAAAACATTAGCTAATTTTATTTCCTTATCTTTAATTATTGTTATATATTACACTAGACTATTTGCCTTGATACATAGAAAATACTACACTCAGCAGGAAATTATCCTCTTTTCACCTACTGGTTTCTTCATTAGCCTAGGTTTGCTTTAGTTGGGATTGGGTGCCCACTGGTAATCTTTTGGCATGGGAGAGGAAAGTCACAACACCACAAAATTGTCCCATAGTCAGGATCCATAATAACGTTGGAAAGGAGTAAAGAAAAAAATCCCTCTTTTTTGTTTCCAGGAGATGCATTTAGAAGATACTACCAGATTCTGTCCCAAAGAAGAAAGAGAAAGTGAACAAACATCTTTCAGCGATCAAAATCCCAGGCAAGACCAGAAAGGGGGCTTTCGCAGCTCCTTCCGCAAGCTCTTTAAAAAGAAGTGAGTAGCCCTTAGACAAGACAGCATTGTAACTCATTTCCCTTTGGGCTAAATCTTGAGGTTTTAACAATAATAAGTATCAAGTACCCTGGTCTCACACAACTGCTTCAAGTACAGTGCCTGCACCCAGTAGCCACAATTCTGGCGGGGTGAAGATGTTTCTCATTGTAATCTCCCAGAGTAGAAGCAAACTCAGCTGTCTGCCCTGCCTCTTCTGTCTTTTATCCCTTCTTCCTTGTTCCCAAAGTCATGGGTCCTGAGAGGAGTGGGCAGAGGTGGTTCCCTTGAGAAATGAGCTGGTGACAATCAAAGCCCCTTTAGACTGGGAGGAGTGGGATCCACTATTGGGGTTGGGTGTCCTGGGTGCTCCATCACATCTCCCCATCTGTGGAAAGTTGTCTAAGGGATCTCAGTACATCTGCATTTGGGGGCCCGTTGTCATCCTGGGTGCTAATTCATGTTTATTGGGACTTCTGTTAGTGCTTTCCCTGAATGAGTGGATTTGGCTTGGCCCTAGTTAGAAATCACTTTAATGGAGTTTCTGTATTCCATAGGAGGCAAAAACAAGGCGTTTTCCTCCTGTGGTCCTTCTGAGATTCGAAGTCGTTGTTGTATAAAACATCACCCACCAGGCATTTTGGTCAGCACTGTCTTACAGTCTAGGAGGCAGTGGCCACACCCCAGCATAAAATACAAGGAAGAGAGAGGTGAGCATTAGCATTTGACCGTAGAGGGATTTACCAGTCCAGCCACTGCCTGCCTGAGAGACTGCTGTTTCAATCTCCACTGGCTCAGCCTACCTCTCTCTCCCTTAGATTTTTCCTGCTGCTTAGTTACTCTTGGTGGAGGATGTTCTTGCAGTCAGTTTTAAATAACAAGTCTTCATATTTTAGTAGATGGAAAAGTTAAACAGAGGCATTATTGCTGCCTTTGGAGAGTTGCCGATAAGTGAGGAAGCGCAGGGAAATCACCTTTTCCTTGAAGGTCAGGGTCACTGGCTGATTTAGATTATGGTCCTGATGGAGGAATTGGGGGCAGCCCTGGAGTGAGGACTTTGTTTTTGCTGGTTTGTCTCATTGTAATTATCCTCCTGTGGGGAGGGTGGTACTGAGATTAGTGGGCCTCTGACTGTTGGTCTCTGCCTGTTGTTACTGGAAATGGGGGAATAGGAAGGAAGAGCAACAGCTCTGCACTTAGCCATAGCCCTGCATTCTCTCTCAGTTTTGCTAAGGAACCCAGTGTATGCTTGCAAGCTGTTGCAGGATCCTCAACCCACCTTATTCAGGGTTTGAAGAATTGAGAATTGTATTCCTCTTTCTAGGATCATAGACTTACATCTTTCTTGATCCAGTGCCAACATCTGTCAAATTGACAGGGGTGGGAGAACCTGGAAACAGACACCTCTCCATCCCACCCTTGGGATTTAGACTCCTGAATCTTTCTTGAGACGGAGTCTGGCTCTGCTGCCTAGGCTGGAGTGCAGTGTCGCAATCTCAGCTCACTGCAGCCTCCACCTCCCGGGTTCAGGCTATTCTCCTGCCCCTGCCTCCCGAGTAGCTGGGAATACAGGTGCCCGCCACCACCCCCCGGCTATTTTTTTTTTTTTTTTTTGTAGAGATGGGATTTCACCATGTTGGCCAGGATGGTCTTGAACTCCTGACCTCAAGTGATCCACCTGCCTTGGCCTCCCAAAGTGTTGGGATTATAGGCATGAGCCACCATGGCCGGCCAGACTCCTGAATCTTTCTAAGGACTGCACAATCCTAAGGGCACAGCTTGAGCCTAGCTTTTTTTTTTTTTTTTTAATCACAGTATTCCCAAAACAGCCATTTTTTGCCCACTGTCATTTATAATGACTGGGTGCTATCTGTTGGAAAGCAATGAGCAATAGATTCACCAATGGTCCCTTTACAAATTCCTATTTATCAGAGAGATGTAAGAAAATGTTTTACCAGTGACATGAGGCAGAGGGAGTGGATTTGTCCTCTCTGGGTTCAGAGGGCAGAACTGGGAGCAGTGGCTAAGGGGAAGAATTTCCTAAAAATGCAGCTGCATGGAACTGGAGCTGGCTACGGCCTGAGAGAATGGATTCATGAGATGCTTCTGGTCAGGGATGCTATGAAAGTGGTCCCTGCATCGAGTGGGAGATTGTTGAAGAAATCACCAGAGCCCTTTCTAGTGTGGATATTTGCTTTATCTGTAGTTTGACTTTGTTGTAGCTTGATCTGAGTAATCACATCTTTTTATCACCTGAAACAAGAAATTAATGAAGCCTTCGGACCTATACTTTTAAAGTCCTAGCATGTAGAAGGCCAGGTTTTATCTTTCTGTAGCTTCCCCACCGACCTTGGTATAATGTAGAGGACTTGCTATGGGCTCTCCAAGTTCATGTTGGTTAATTGCTGTCAGTCTTCTTGTGGCTGTTCGGGATTCTCCTTAGATAAAGGGCCAGTGGATTCCCTTAGTCCTCTTGTCCTTTCTCACAGATCAGTCCCTCCTGCATCAATCATGTTGCCGCCACCAATACTGGTGCTGTCCTTTGTATTTAAAATCCGAAGTGTTGTCTGAGTGGAAGTAAAGGTGGAGCCACACAGATGACTGTCAGTCTGGCAGGCTTTCCTGGCTTTTTAGATCTGGCCTAGGGCAGTCAGTACCATCAGGCGCTTAGGGTGCTGCAGTGGGCACTTTGGAGACTTTGCATGGGTTGAAGAGGCAGCTTAAGTAGCGTTTTCTGAGTGTTTTCATGTGAGGACCATGGAAAATTTGCTCCATTATAAGGTAGAGAGGAAGGTCAGGGAGGCCCCAGTGTAGCACAGGAAGGGCAGTGGCTTTTAACTCAGATGAGAACACACCATTCTTCTCATCAATTAAGCATTCAATCTTATGTGCATGCACTATGCAAGACACTTGTATAGGAATCATGAGCGACATAGTCGCAGCCATTACACAGGAACTTGCACTCTGAAGTCAGGCCTGTGGACAGTTATAGGAAGGAACCAGAAGAGACATTCAGCCCATTTTCCTCCTGCCTGTCAGGAGGTCAGGCTGGCAGCAAGCCCTGGAACTTTAAGAAGTGGCCAGTCCTGAGTACTGGAACCATTGTAGAGCCTGGTCTCACAGGTCCAAATGGGCCAGTGCCAGCAAAGCCACTTGTGTCATGTCTGGGGCTCGCTGCCTTCCTCCCCCACAGCCCTCTGGAGGCTCATTCCTGTCTACACTGACACACTTTTTGTTCCATAGGGGCTTGTTTGGCTGGTGGCCCCACACACCCAGAATGCTGCTTCGGGATGAAGCTAGGCATGGAGCCAGATGCAACAGAAAACCTGAGAAAGGGTTCTCTTCCCTCTGAGGCTGGGAGGGCCGAAGGCTCATACCCACAAGGATTCAAAAGGGAGAGTCAAGTTGACATCATTAAAAAAATCCTGAAAAATACCCACAATATTTGGGGAAAAGAATGACCTTCTGATTGTTTCCATCTCAGGCACATTTGTCCTGGGCAGATACAAGGTCACATATCCCTGAAAGGTACCCAGAATTGATCAGAATAAAGGCTACATATCTTAAAGTTTGGAAATGTTAAGTGATTTTAAACATTTTAAATGAGGATTCTTAGAGGGAACAGACTTTACTGTGGTAGGCTGATGTTAGCTAGACTGATACTTATTCCCCTGCCTTTGAACAGGATGGAAGGCAAACTGTCCCATTCTAGAAGGATCTATACAGAGGCTGTCAAAGACTTAAGGCTAGATTATTGTGAAGTCTAAGGCAAATGATACTTCATCTCAATATATACATCTTGCAACACTTACGTTAACGTGTATTCTTGATGGCAGATGTGACAGTGGGGAAGAGGATCACGTGAGATAGCTTAGGAGTAGGGAATGTAGATGGTACTCTCTTTTTAGCCTCAAATTTCAGGATGGTAGAAGATAAGGAATATGGCTTCCAAATGATTAATTCTACTTCCTCGCTCATTCTCTTCCTCTTTAGCACTTTAAAATTTACATGCGTCAGAGTGTCTCCCTTCTTGTCATCATGCTCCATCAATCCCATCACTGTCTATTTTCTCAATCACACACAGAGAGAGTACTTCTGCAGGTCCCCGTATGTAATCATTTTATCTCAGTGAATCCTCTTCTTTTGGTGTCTTCCCAGCCTGTTTTTGTATATGCCCAGCCTCAGCTGTTGAACAGACCATGTAATAGAAAGCAGGGCTGCTAAAGAATCCATTGATAACTTTATCTCACCTATTCTCTGTCTCCTTAAAGCTCATTTCAAGTCCCTCTCCCACTCTTACCCACTTTGGAGTTCTCTCTCCTTCTCCATTTCATTTCCTATATAACTTTAACATTAAAGGGGATAGTTGAAGGGGTAAACATTTTAGATTACTTAACCTAAATTACAAATGTTTCTCAATAAGCCATTTGAAATCAACCATTCAGTTAAGGGTCTTCAATATACTAGGTTCTGTCCAGCACAAAAGATGTAAGAGAAATAGTTCCTGCCCATTAGGAGCTTACAGATCAATTTAAGGGTAACCTAACTATTAATACAAGGTATAGTATGTAGCACATAGTAGGCACTCAACAAATATTTATTAAATGAATGCTCATTTGCTTTGGGCTCTCCAAACTCGTGTTGGTTAATTGCTGTCAGTCCTCTTGCAGCTGTTGGGGATTCTCCTTAGGTAAAGGGCCAGTGGATTCCTTTAGTCCTCCTGTCCTTTCTCATATATCAGTCCCTCCTCCGTCAATCAGATTGCCTCCACGATACCGATACCGGTGCTGTCCTTTGTATTTACAATCTGAAGTGTTGTCTGAGTGGAAGTAAAGGTGGAGTCACACAGGGCTGTTGCTTTGATTACCAGGGCTGACTGACTGGCCGACAGGATGGGTGTTTCCTTGCCCCTTTATTTCTTGAGACAGATGCATGTCTCCTAAAGCTTTCAAGGAGGATAGTTTTTCCAATGAGAGAACCAAGCCTTCTTAAGTCAGAGGTTTTTGCAGCACTGGATTCAACTACCCCCATCCCCAGCTCCAAACAAGCTTTCAAGGTTTATTAATAGCAAATCTAGACTTGGTATGACCTACTCAATGTGCTATTTTCTTTGTCACTTGAATGAAAGGAAAAGTTAGCAACAGGTCTGTTGTCTTTTCCTCTTTCCATCAAATACTTTGGATGGTTATGTGTCAGTATGTCCTGGCAGCCAATGTACCCTTCCCCAGCGAGTGTTTGCCTGTCCCTATAATGTCTGCTCAGATATGCCCTGCAATCAGCCACAGTGGCTCCAGGAGCTCAAAAGCCATTTCTGTTTTATAGAGAAAGGGAATAAAAGCAAATCTGCTGGCCTTTTCTCCTTGATCCTGCAGGTTATTTCCTAGTAATTTAGGTATGCACTACTTAAGAGCCTAACGGCCACACCTTTGGAAGAGTTCAGGTGGCCATATACATGTAAGCATTATAAAGAGGTCAGTTAAAATGATTTTTACAAGGATGAAAATGAGCTTTTAGTCATGGCTATAGTAGAATGCTGGATTTCGAAAAGGATGAGCAATTTAGCTGTTAGTTTAATTAATATCAAGAAATGCAGAGAAATTCAGACACTGGAGACATAGGGAAGGTACAATTTGTGAGAAGAGCAGTTAAAAAAATTTAAGCTGAGTTTGTGGACTTTGAAAACTAGACAGGGCGATTTTGGCATTTGTTTCAGAAATGGGAACGCAACTGGTGAAGATTTCTGTGGTCCTTGGGGCTGGTGGTGACATCAAAGCTTTCCTATTTTCAGGTAAACACTAAACAGTTGCATGTTGGAACCATCAAAGTGTGACATGTTGGGTTTTGGATAGACCAGATGTAGCTAAGAGGGGAAATATGAGGCAAAGATTTCAAGTTTTGACTAATGACTTTCTGATGAGTAACTGTCCTGTGGGGGAACAAGAAGAAATAGCAGCCCAATTCAAATCCTGCTCCCAACCTCCTGCCCCGGAAACATAGGCATTTCTAGCCTTCTGAATAGTGGAAGACATAGAGAAAGAATGAGATGGTAAAAAATATATCTTCCTAAATTTGGGGCACAACTGCACTAATCAGGGATGATTTGAATTGGAGGTATTGGGGATCTGTGAAAGATGAGAGAAGGCCTGGAGTTTTAGGGTGGGCCATGTGGAGGCTCTTTCAAGGGAGAACTCAGGGGCGTTCCTGAAAAGGAAGAGAACCTCATCCCACCCAGATATCTTGCTTGATGAGTACCCAGATGTACTGGAGTTGAGAGACAGAATAGTTTTTCCTCTCTGCACTGGGATATAGTGGAAAGGTGTTTCTTACCAACCAGAAGTAGAAAGCACGGTGGGCAGCTATGGCTTCATCTGTGATATTGAGTATCGGGGGCAAAGTGAAAATATCTAGTCAGTCATCAGGTTTTCAGATGTTAGGGTTTTTAGTCTTTGTGGATCCAACTTCTTTCCTTGAATAATGTAAAGAGATGTTTGAATTCTGCCCATTAATTCAGTAAATGATAGTCATGATTAACTTATCTAATAACAAGAGTGAGGACTCAACAGTAGCAAACCAATGATAGTGCAAGGACTCGCAGGCCATGGATCCTTCTTTGGTGGATAGTAGAAGCATACCTGACAGCCTCAGCATATGGAGAACTTGGTCAGTTGTATAGGAGCTTTGGACAAGCAACTTCATGTCTAACATCACTTTCATACACCCTGCATGAGGTTTTTTGATATTGGTTCTTAGTGTCTGGACTAGTTTTACCCATTCTAGGTCAGAGTTTAAGCTAGGCAAAGGGCCCCAGTCTAGCTTCTCAGAGGTTATTTCCAGAAAGCCTCCTCCCTCCAGGGACTTCTGACATGAGAAAACTGGAGAAGGTGCAGAGCTGGAATGGATTACCCAAGTGGCTTAACCAAGATAAAGGAAGAATGCACCCTCGACTGGGGACTCAAATGGACTGATTTGAGTTGTTGACTATTGATTGGCTTTGGTCTCTTTTGTGGTGGTTGAGATTATAGTATCTCTGCAATCTGATTACTGTATGAATTTCTGCATTCTACCAAATGTAGCATATATGTGTGGTTGGCTTCAATAAATCTTTCATTTAAAAATGAAAACAAACAAAAGCAAGAGTTTGTAATGTAATGCCAAATTCAGTGAAGGTCCTTGATAACCTTGGTTGAGAACCATGATTTCCATCCATTTTAATTTAAGGTCCTTGGTAATTTGTGGAGTTGTTACTTCATTGAATCAAAAACAGGATTTCTTGAATTTTCTGAGCTTTTGTTCCCCTATTATGATGTAATTACACAATATCTTACACTGACATATACAGTTATCACAATTGTCCCCATAAAGCATTAGAAAGATATTCTCTTTATGTTCAATGCAAATCTTAGATACACATGTCCTAAGTCATGAAATTCAGGGGAGTAAAAAGTATTCCAGTTCTAGGAAGCAACTGTTTACAAATGCAAAACAATTGGGATAGATAAAATATTTGAAAACAATTAAAACCAAATCAACCTGTACTTTATCTGTGTGCTGAGATTTTAGGTCCAGTGGATCAGAATACAGGGAAAAAACTAATGAGAATCCCTCAATGGATCCTTCACCCACCAAACAAGATTTCTTCAGAAACCGACTTGCTCTTGCAAATGACCTTGACCAAGGAACAGCTGTGTAAAACATACTTAAAGTTGTATTGTCAAGTGGTAAGATGAGGATAAAAAGCTTGTATATATCTGTGTAGGAATATATATATATATATATATACATATATTGATGTATAAATCCCTGAGGAAAACTAATATAAATACTTACATATGAAACTAAATCAACATACAAGACATTGAAGAGATGAAGATTAGTTTCTGGTTAAGATCTGGCTTTTTGAACCTCAACACTGGGGAAAAGGGAAATGAAGACTTTTCACATCATTACAGAAAAACACAATAAATTTGGAGGAAAATAAACGTTTGTAAGAATGAAAACTTCCACCTTGAAGTCATTCCCCGAGTATAATATTGAGCATGTTCATATTTAACATGGATGTGAATTTTATGCTTCCTAGGCATTTAACTTAACTCATCCAGTGTTCTTAGACTAATATACACTGTTAGGGGCCAGTTCTGTCTTGCTTCGTGTCTTCCAAAAACCCCAAGGCAATATCTAACATCCCTTAAGTCAAAGGATTAATTAACAGAACTGTATTTTATATGTTGCAAATCTTTGAGTTATGGAGAATTTGTGCCTAAACCATGATTCAGAAGGTTCAAAGCTTAAAAACACATTGATCTCCAAACTTGTTCTGTGGTTATGGAAATCAGTAAAGGGAACAAGGATTTCTGAGGAAGGCAAAGAAACATTTTCCAATTGTGTGGGTTGAGCCGAGGATGGAAACAGTCCAGTCTGTGTATTGAGTACTCGGTATTCAAGATCCACTAGTGATCTTGAGTGTCACACACACTCATGACCAGATGGACTAGGCAAAAAGCAGTGATTTAGCCACATCCTCTTAAAAAGACTTTCTGCAGCCTGAGAAGAAGGTGGCAACAGCACCAAAACTTCAATGGCTCACACACAGCAGTTGCTACAAACAGCAGGTCAAAGTGAAAATTCAGGATTGCATTACTTGACTGTTTTCCTATTTGGTAAAGAAACCAAGCTCTTAACAGCTCAGATAGAGGAATCAAATTGCAACGAGGCCTGCCTGGCTATGGGGTGATCAAATGTGCTGTGTTTCCACATGGATATGTCTAAGATGGTCAGCATCCTTGATATGCCCCAAACATCAGATTTATAATAGAAAAAAAATTGGGTTTAAACAATTTGTCTTTATTCTCAGGCAGTTCCCTATAGTAAATTAGGGGTATTTGGTTTCTGTTCATTCACAGTCTTGGTACTCAAACTGGTGTCTTCAGAAGCTGTTCCTCTATTGAAGCGTTTGTTGATAAAATAGGCAAAGGTTCACTTCTAAGTGTTGCAAGTTTTCTTCTCCTTGTCTGATGACAAATTAGGAACTCACCTACTGCATTTTGAGCAGTAGTTGTCTGGAACACATAAAGGATCACTGCCAAGTTTTTTGAGTTGCCAGTATTTAAGTTTAAGCTAAGATTTTCATTTCCCTGAAGTTAATGAATGCATTTGAAATTAGATTTTTCTCTTATTATCAGGCTGGCAGTGCTTGAAAGCACAATGCCAAATCGACTGGACATGGAAAGTGAAATACTACAGAAGTCACAACCTATTAAATAAAATGTCAACACAATAAAATTCCTTTCATCAGTTTATCACTAAAATTGACCAGTTACTAGACAGGTTTAAAAACTATCACACACCTCACCAATTTTATTTTGGTAGCATCCTCTGAAAAATCTTGATGCTACATCTGTAGCATAACTCCAAAATAATAGAGTTATATTTTATGAAACTAGCTTATGAAACTAGTAATAATTAACGCTGCTACTTACTCTCCAGGTGAGTCCCCATCACTTGATACCTGGAGTTTTCCGGTAGCTTTCTAACTGCCTCCAAGTACTCTTTGCTCCCATCTATCCTGCATGTCTCTAACACAGTATTCCCAAATATTGCTTTATGTGAAACTCTTCTGTTTTAACTTGTCTACAGTGAAATTCCAAACTTCTTGATTTGACATCCAAGGCTTGCTCTCTTCAGTAAGGCTCTTTCTTTCTTTCTGGCTACCATCTCATATTTTTCAGAGTCCTAGGTGAACTGACTTATCTTAAGTAAACTGGGTTTTTACCGTTTCCCAGTCAGCCATGCACCTTGCCCAGGCTCACTCTTGCTTCATGCCCTTTCTGTAGTTCCTTCGTCTCTGCCAATCTTAAGACCCAGTTTAAGTCTCTTCATCTTTTTGTGACTTCTTGTGGTGTAACTTGTTTATCTTTTTATGTGTTTGTCATATGTTCCCAGTAAGAATGCGAATCCCCTCAAGGGCAGGAACTATGCCATATATTTTTAAATTCCTTTCCACCTCTAGAAGACTACATAGTAGGTGCTCAATAAGTAGCCGATGCCAACATTAATGGTGGTGCTTTAATAAGTAGAGAGCTACAGAAAATAATTTTTACTCTTAATTTGACAGAGAATTCAGTTAACACTCTACCTCCCTGCCTTTTTTTTTTTAAGAAAAAATATCAGTCATGAAGGGAATATAGTTGCTTTCAGAAGCAGTTAAAGGCACCACTGCCACTTTCACAGCATCTAGCATTAGAAAACATCTCTCCAATTAAAAAAAGAAAGGTCATAGCTCACTGCAGCCTCAAACTCCTCAAGCAATCCTCCTGCCTCAGCCTCCTGAGTAGCTAGGACTATGGGTGTGCACCACCATACCTGGCTGATTTAAAAATTTTGTAGAGACAGGGTCTCACTATGTTGCCCAGGCTGGTCTCAAACTCCTGGGCTCTAGCCATCCTCCCTCTTCAGCCTCCCAAAGGGCTGGGGTTACGGGTGTGGGCCACCAGGCCTGTAATGTTATGTTGCATTACATTAAATAATGCATGGATGGAGCAGTGTGGAAAAGAACTTGACAATGACTACATCTGTGACCTCCAGCCCTCTGGAGAAGTGCACTTTACATAGGAGACCACAGATGTCTTTGAGAAGTATTTGGATTGATAATCAGAAAGAAGCACTCTACCAAAAGATGAAGTAGATATTTTGTACAGGCTAGGAGTCGTAATAGGCCTTTTCTATAGCCTTGCGAGATCAGTATGTATAGGCCCAAGCAAGGACTGTCCTTCTCTGACTACAGAATTGGAGCCTTTGAGAACCAAGGATTTGTGGACCAATACTCTAGGGTTCTCCCCAGTGGGCTATTTCATCCCATAAGAAATAGTTTATCTGGGACCTGAAACTAGAACATCAGGGAAACCCTTGAGCAGTGTTTTCTATAGCACCTCATGTCTCATTTCCTCACTGCCTTTAAGTCTAAACTAATACATCACCTCCATGAGGCCTCTTGTAGAAAATGCAGATTCCTGGGCACCACTGCAGTCCCACTGTATTAGAGAGGTGGGGTCCCGGAATCTGCATTTTTAAACTTTTAGGTTCGGGGTACATGTGCAGGGTTGTTATATGTTAAATTGTATGTCATGGGGGTTTGGTTTACAGATTATTTTGTCACCTAGGTAATAAGCATAGGACCTGATAGGTAGTTTCCCAAAGGAATCTGCATTTTAATGCAGTCCTGCAAGTCATTTTCCCACTGAAATTTTAGAGATACCACCTATTAGACCAATAATGTAAGTTTTAGCACTCAGATTCTATTCATAGATTGGATTTTAAAACAGAATAAAGAACTGATTATCTTGAGATACAGAAAACAAATTGTTCATTGAAACCCAGTATTTTGTATTCGTAATTATCTGTGACCTTTACTGTCACACACAGTAAGATTCTGATTTAAGAATATACATATGCACATGATCATCACTTTATAAATTGGTAAAACTGACTGTATATTCCAGATAACCAATTGCATGCACTTAGAAAAATGACAGATTTTTCTGCATCAAGTTGTATCATAAAATTAGGTCTAGTTTTCAGATTAAACTTTTTCTTGAAACATCACCATTGATAACTTTCCGCCTGAGCCTAGAAAAATAATGCTTTTGGTAAGGCTGGGATTCTCTTATCCTGAAGGTTCATTTGGAGGTGTGACAGCAGCATTCTCAGCATCTGAGCAGCCTGGATGCTGGTATTTATAGTCTATGGGCCAGTGAGTCTCAGCTGGTGGGGATGGGTTGGGAGGAAAGGAAGGGAGAGGTACAGTTTTTCAAATAGGGATATGGGTTAAAAGAAGGTTGAGAAAACTGATGGAGACCTATATATTTTAAGGGCAAAAAATAGAAATTGATGTGTAACATTACAGCTGAGTTTTAAATATAGAACATAAAGGGATGAATTTAGGCAATGCTAAAAGTATCTTTGTGGGAGATTGTCAGATGTTCAAAATAATCAAAATTTTTATTCCCAAACCGAGTAACTTTAAAATCTGTTGTTTTCTAAGAGCTTAGTATATACATAATCTTTAATAAGTCATCTAAACTTGTTCCTTATCTACAAAATAGAGATTTTTATTCCTTCTTGCCTCATTCCCTGAATTAGTAGCAGTAAATGCTCTTCTTATCAAGAAAACTGAATGTGTTGGATTTCCTCTCATGTATGTAAGCCTATCTGAAGATATTAATAGGATCTACTGTAAAGGACTGTTGGTAGATACCATCTGTGCTGCTTTCTCTTCTCATTATCACATTTTTCTTTTCAACTGGGACAAACCCTTCAGCATACAAACATGTTCTTATTTCTCTAAAGCAAAAGAAATCCTCTCTTGACGGTTCTAGCTATGCCCGTTTTCTGCTTCCCTTTCGTAAAACTTCAAAGAGGAAACTTCTCCAGTTCCTCTCTTGCCACTCTTTATCAAACTAGGGCCCAGGCTTTTGCCCACACCACTGAACTGCTTGTGTCAAGATCACCAATGACTTCCACATTGTCAAACAAAAGGTCCCTTCTCAGTCATCTTACTCTATCAAGTAGCATTTGACAGGCTGAACACGTCCTCCCATCTTAACTAGGCCTCAAAGACACAACATACTCCTGGTTTTCGTTTTTCTTCACTGGGAGTCTCTTCTTGGTCTCCTTGCTGATTCCCTATCTATCTCCACTCCCCACCATTTTTTCTTCTTTTTTCTTTAAAAAAATTTTTTTTTTATTTTAGAGATAGGATCTCTGTGTTGCCCAGGCTGGAGTGCAGTGGCTACTCACAGGCACGATCATAGCTCACTGTAACCTTAAACTCCTGGGCTCAAGTGATCCTTTCGCCCCAGCCTCCAGAGTAGCTGGTGCTACCAGGCCTGGCTTGTCCCCCCTCTTTTAACATTAGAATCCCCCAGGGCTCTCCTTTGCTTAGAGCTCTTCTTTTTCTAGTCTATACGCAGTTCCTTTGTGATTTTATCCAGTCTGCTAGCTTTAATATCTTTATGAAAGTGACTCCCAATTTACTATCTTTAGCCTATTCTCCCAAACTCCAGACTAACATCTTCAACTGCCTCCTTGACATCTCTTAAGATGTCTAATATATTTATTGAACTTAGTGTGTCCAAGCCTGCTTCAACCGTATGTCCCCCACCTCAGTTAATGGTAAATTTATCCTTCCAGTTGCTCTGGCAAAAACCTTGAAGTCATCTTTAACAATTCTGTTTTTCTTACACCTCACAGTCTATCAGCATATTGGCTGTCTTTCAAACGTATCTAGGCCCTGACCTCTTCTTAGCACCTCCACTGCTATCACCCTGGTCCAAGCCATTTTCTATTGGGTGAGCCTCCCTATTCCCACTATTTTCTTCTCAACAGGGCAGCCAGAGTGCTCCTGTTAAAATGTAAATCAGATCTTGTCACTGGTTACTCTGCCACTAAGAAGTCAAAGTCATCACAAGGGCTTTTGAAGCCTTAAGTGAGCTCTGTCAAACCTCTGGTGGCATCTCCTTCTATTCTGCCCACATTTATTCTTCTCCAGATACAAGCAGCGTCACTCTTCCTCACATATACCAAGTACGCTCCTGCCTCTGGGCTTTTCACTGGCTGTTCCCTGTGACTTGACATAGTCTTCTCCCAGATTTATGCATGTCCTGTTCCCTCACCTCTTCCAAGTCTATTAATGTCATCTCTATGAGGCAGGCTTCTGACCATCCTATTTAAATTTCGCCTCCCCTGGACTCCACATTCCCAGTCACCATATCCTTTTTTGTTCATAAGTGAAAACATTCGAATGTATAATATACTTATTTTATTATGCTTACTACTTTTTATTGTCTGCATCTCCTCACTAGATTATAAACCCCATGATGACATGTACTTTTGCCTGTTTTGTTTATTGCCATATTCCTAATATCAGAATTGTACTTGGAAGAATAAATATTTGTTGAATGCTGAATAGTCAGATGGGCCCTTATCAAATGCTTATAACCTACGGTCACTCAGAACTAATTTAAGTGATGATAAACAGCAAAGGAAGTCATATAGTAAAGAGTCAAATTATGAGGGCTTCAGGATAAGCAACCAACCTCTTAAAAGATACCTAAAAGCCAGTAAGCTTTGACAATGCATCCTTCATAACTTTAGTTAGCATTTACTAAGCACCTACTCTGTGAAAGACATGTGCTTTACACGTATTACCTTTAAACCTCATAATAGACTCAAACAATAGATCTGTTAACCTCCTTGTATTGATGAGAAACAGATTAAATAACTTCTGCAAATTCAGTCATGTAATAAGTAGTGGAACCAGAAGGTGAACACAGACATAATTCCAAAGCACCTGCTTGTTTCTATCACATTGATTCTTCCTTTTCTTGATGAGTTACTGAGGTAGAGAAACTAGCTTTTACATGGCTATAGTTTTTCTTGCCTCCAGTAAGAATCAAGAGTCCCAAAATGTTAGAATGGCCATAAACTGCTTTTTTGGAACTGTACTCTATATTGAAGCCATCCGTCCCTCTGGACACCATGTGCACCTATCAGCAAGAAGGCAGGCTTAACTATGGACTGTATCAAACAGACTGATCTGCGATGACCTAAGAGGATTAAAATAAGTGAAAAAGCAAATCACCAGGTTATAGCTCAAAAGAAGTGACATTTCAAGAGAAAAATTCAGAATCAAGTTTAATAAAAACATTATTTTCCTATAGCTATTAAATTGATTACCTAGAATATACTCGATAATTCATGCTTGGACTGCCACATGGCTAAGTCATCTCACTTCTCCAGGCCTCATCTACCTTAATTTTTACATCAGGGGATTGGCTCTCTAAGGATTCATCAATTTTTACATCCTATAGTTCACATTGAATGACAGTACATTTGCATCATTCTTTAGTTACAACCTTAAACTCATATTTTCATGCAGTGCCTAGAAAGAATTGGTAAAGGTCAGGCTACCTCATTCCAGCAGATCTCAGCAAAAGCTGCCTGTCAGGGCACGTGATATCTCAGAATTTCTTTTATGGAATACAAATGCCTTAGCACTCTGAAACTTCATCCAGGTGACACCCAAGGTCATTTTAAATTACTAATTTTCATCCCAAAGGCCTCCCACTCACTACAATCAGCAGATTTGACACAGAGGGAGATATGGAACTTCTTTTAACCTTTTATAACTAGATACAGGAAAAAGTGCCTCCAAAGAAAGACCACAATAAAATGCAAAATATTTCTATATGGCATATATGAGCTAAATGAGAATCACTAATGATTTCAAAAATACTGCCCTCTAAAATAAATGCATGCAAAAATAATACACTTGTGGGCTATGTAAGGCATTTTTCTTTATTATTTTTCAGTTTATCTTAGTAATGCCAGAAAAATAACAGCCGTTATTTTCACTTTAAATGCAAACCAAATACTGCTGCACACAGAGTACAAAGATTACCTATGAACATGGTTAGGTACAAAGGCCATATTAGATGTATAGACCACACTTTGTTCTTACATCAAAGTAAGACCGACAGAGCAATTTTTTTGACAATTATTTTAGCAGATAACCGTGCTACTAAACAAAGGCAAATACACATATATACACAAATACGTCTCAACTAAAATTATACATGTCACTTTGACAACCAAATTCTCTGGTGGTTTCACCAGATATTTGCACCCCAAAGTTCCCTGCCCAAATCCCACCCCCAAATGCTGACTTGATCTGAAGAAAAAAATTAGAGATGTTCTTAATTAAAGGCACATTTGGCAGCTACTGAAAGTGGCATGCATCTGGCACAGGTGCGCTCTTCCTAAGCCACACCACATGTACCTTCCATCTGTTATGCATCTTGTTTCTTTGAGTGGTAGTCCAATGTGACCCACCGTTAGCTAACTTGCTTTATAATTCTGCAGCAATTGGCTACTTAATGCACTATTTTCATTAAAGGCAAAAGGGAAATTTGCTCACAGTCGACAGAAAATGCACTTTACGGTGTCAAAAATGGAAAATAAGGCATGGAATTTACTAAACAAGTTACAAGTGCTTTTGTTGTTTAGATTTATAATATAGACTTCATGCTTAAGTAGAGCTCAGAATATTTCATTGGCTCATGTGTAAGGGATTATGAAATAATTTTAACAGTAATGAGATGTTTCAAAGAAGAAAAATATTGAATAAAGTCATCATGTTCCCTTATAAATAACTTTACTGCATAATTCTTTCAGCCAAACCAATATTAACCTTGTGATGTTTATTTACTGGTAAAGATTAATGTGCAATACAACAGGACCTATACTTGTGTAGTCACACAATATATGTTAAAAGAATAAGTAAACCTGTTCACAGCAGCAGAATACCAAGAAATAAATGGTTAAACTGTTTCTTTCTAAATCTGAAGGAACAAAAAGGTTTTCCTCAATATGTACAACATAATTGGGACACTCCTCCTATTTTGCTGAGCCACTTAAAAATCTGAATTTAAGCTGTCATTAGAAGACAATGAAATACAAGATTAAAGTAAGCTAAACTTGAGTATTAAGATCATGACCATAAATACCAACTAATTTTTGGTTTACATAAGGTAATTTTTGATTTATGGAGGGAAAAAAACCTTTAAGAATTTAGAATCATAATATAGCCTCCAGCTGACATAGTAATTGTTCTCTGGGCTGTTGTTGACTGTAGTGTTAGTGTGGCATGCTCTTTGTCAAATTCAGATCCATTAAAGCATCCTTGAGTTGTTAGAGAATAGTAACCTACTAAACATAATTTGATGCCCAACAACCTTTAATTAAGCAAACTCTCAATGTATGCTTCCTGATAATGTGTAGTCTTAAAATACATCAGCCTTGAAATATTTTCATTTCTAAGAGAAATGTTCCACATTTTGGAATGTGGTTAACAAAAAGTCATGCTGCATTTACCCCCTTGTAATGTCCAGGATTCAAAAGCAGAATTTTGTAATGATGCATTTATCTCCTCTGCCATTTCTGGTCCCTGATTAAATATATTTTCATTACTACAAGGATAAATTTGTCAACTAGTTAATGTTTCATATTGAGAGGAAGGCAAGGATACCATTTTCTCACCTCCACCTAAGGGCATCCAATTGGAATTTTTATAATCAGTTACCACTGCAGAAAATATTTTTACCCAAATGTCACGGTTCAGAATAAAATATCCTCCATCCACAATACATATAAAACTGTTGCACAGTGAAGTGGTCTCCTAGAACCATGGGGTAGAGGAATAGTTCCCTTTGGGAGAAATAAGATTAGAACTTCAAATTTGAATTTTTCCTTTTTATAGACTAGATAGGTTGAAAAGGGGTTATCACCTTATTGAAGGCTAACACATTAGCCGAAGACATACTGAATGGGATCCAATGTGACTTTTACCAGGTTCTCATTTGGAATGGGCCTGGGGCAATTAAAAAGAGAAGTAATCCATGAGACATAAAAAGAGAAATCCTAGGGACAATGAGGCTGGCCCAGTAAAAAGTCCTGGGAGATTCTGGACTGTGTATCATGATTAGTTGTAGTGGCACTAGTAAGTTGGCTTACATAAATACTGTTGAGTGGATGGTCTTAGGGACAGTTTGCATCCAAGAGGAGATTTGAAATTAAATTTTTAGGACACTTTTCAAAGAAGAAATATTTTATAAAGAGAAAAATGGCTACCATCATAGGAATGGTACAGATATTGAACAAAAAGGATTCAACTCTAACAAATAAATAAGAAAATAGGATAGACTGCTTAATGACGGTGCAGTTAACATACCTTCTGGTCTTAAAGGACTACATACTGTACTATCGTGATGTACATTTTACGCTCTAATAAATATCATAGGAAATTATTAAAGTACTAGGTTCCCACCATGTTGCAGCACTTCTACAAATGTCTCTTAATAGCGTGGTTAACAGAATTGCTGAAATGTTGCTTCATTATTCAGAGGATACATGCAGATGCTGATGAACCAGATAACTCTCTAAGGATGGAATACTGCACATTTCACAGACATTATAGTGGAGATTAATAAAATGTTTTTCTCTTCAACAAGGTGCATGCATTTCAGTCACAGTATTTGTTAGACTCAGAAGAACAGTACATACGCTTTATGAATAATCCATATTATGATAGTAATGATGCAGGTAGATGGTTCTATTATGAATAGTTTTGATAAAGCAGAAAACCTCAAGCAAGGTAGAATGTTCAATATAAACCTTAACAAACTGTATACATGTTGCTTAGGAACTTAAAACTTACAAAGTTCTGCTTAAAAGATACCCATCCTATTCTAACCAAGTATCTTCCTATATGCCAAGCTGTGACTTTAGATCATTCTTTAAGATTAATACATATATCCAGAACTAGAAACCAAGGCGTACCACAAAACGTGCTTTTATGTTTAGTGTTTTTGTGTGTTTTTCAACTAAAAGAAATAAGAATCAACCATTTTCTTCATATAATAATTTAATATATGCCAGCCAAACAAAGTATTTGTATCTTTATTCAATTAAATTAAAACAGACCTGCCAGGTATATTATATAACATTCACTATATACATATGATTTAGGCAATGCAAGATAATTCTAGATATGCTGATTACTCAACTATGAGTAAAACGTGAGCGGTGTCAGTGATGCCCAGCAAGTGCTCCTTTTCACATTGGGTGTCTGCATTTCCATGGTATGGTTAGAGGGATAGCTACGAGCCATGACATGGACTACCAGTAAACTTTTGTGGGAGAAGGAGGGAAAATGACAATCTAGCATAGATTAACAGTCTCCTAAATGCAAATAGAATACTTGACAGTTATGTTTTTTTTAAAAAGTTCTTCTGTCATGTTAATGACACAAAACTTCTTTTTTGAAGGCAACACCACCACATTTTGTTTGGGTGTGTGGGGACAGGTGGGGAATGCTCTTAAAATTGGTATAATTATTCCTAAAAATACAACAACAACAAAAAAGTACCTCTTTGGTGAAGCCTCGGTACCCATTCAGTTCACCGTAATAATCTGTAAACAGGACTGTAGTACAGTGCCGGGCCTTGATTTCAACAAGGTCAGGTACCACAGCCTTTCCTCACAGTCCTTTGAGTGATTTTTAAGAAAATATTCTGAAGTAGAAGAGTAAAGCAAAGGAAAACAAAGGAAGATATTAAGATCCCTGTTTACTTTTTTTTTTTTAAAAGTGCATAATTTGAATTACAAAAACTGTCATCATGTGGGCCTGCTGGACACTAGACTGTGTTTTCCATCCCTTTAATGATCACTTCACAAAAGATCACTTCACAAACACTTCCCAAAAAGAGGACTCCTGCCTATTGGCCAGAAAAAGTCCCTTTATGATTTTCAGGTGCAATCAGTTGTCCAATTCCTCTAGGTCAGTCTTTCCATATTCTAAACTGGAATCCCATTTCCATTTTATAATTACATCTAGGTTAAAATTCATTGTCTTATACTGCATCTTGAAGAAGAGTCGTTAGTGTTTGGAGTTCTCATTTTAACTCCTCAGTGCTGGCACGTTCAGTGCATCCATTGCCAGCAATGGATTTGGGGCCAGGAAAATATACATCCCAGTACAGAGGAACTCAAGAAGAATGGGCATTCTCCAACAGTGGTGGTCCATCTCTGTGCATGGATGGGTGTGTGTGCTCCCTTTTGTAAGTTTTTGGAGGGAGTTTAGGGATATGTTGAGAAGTGCTTTGTCGTGGAGGAACAGGCGGCCCAGCAATGGAATGAAGGTCCACTTCTTGTGTCAATGGTGGTGATGGCAGATGCCTTCTTGTGCCATGAGGAGAAGGTGTTTGAGGAGGAGGTGGTGTAAAGGGGGATGGGCTGTTTGGGAAGAAGGCATTGCCATGGTCACTTTTTTTGCCCAAAGGGGGAGGTTGGAGATGTAGTGGTGAGCTTGAGAAAACATCAGGTGTCCTCACAGGTTCTCGTGGTGGTAATAAGGGAGGGCTTTCAGGAGGGTCTGAGATAGAGGTCCGGTCTGATATTGAATATCGTGGTGAATAGGCTTTTGATGTGGGTTGCCTAGGAGGAATGGCTGGGGGGCTGTCCAAATGCTTAGACATAATCTAACAAATGAAAAGAATAAAATACACATTTATTAATAAATTTATGAAGTATCATAAGAATTAAGTTGGGGTTTTCAAACATGCTATTGGCAGGATGCTAAGTGTGGAACAGGGAGTTTTGCCGTATGTTTTCTTTGTAATTAAAAAAAATTTTTTTTGAGACAAGGCCTTGCACTATTGCCCAGACTGGAGTGCAGTGGTGCAATCATGGCTCACTGTAGCCTCAACTTCCTGGGCTCAAGTGATCCCCCAACCTCAGCATCCCAAGCAGCAAGGACCACTGGCAGGTATCACCATGGCTGGCTAATTTTTTCATTTTTTGTAGTCAAGGTCTAGCTCTGTTGCCAAGGCTGGCATGTGTTTTAAATGGGAGGTTCTGCCAATTCATAGAAAAAAAGTTTGCCAAAGTTTTTACTTAAATTTTTTTCCTCAAATTTTGTTGTTTGCTACTGCTTACTGACTTAGCTTATCAATCAATCAAAGATCATTTCTAATTTAGCATAAATTGCCTATTTTATAATTTTATTTTATTTTATTTTATTTTATTTATTTATTTTTTTGAGACGGAGTCTTGCTCTGTCGCCCAGGCTGGAGTGCAGTGGCCGGATCTCAGCTCACTGCAATCTCCGCCTCGCAGTTTCACGCCATTCTCCTGCCTCAGCCTCCCGAGTAGCTGGGACTACAGGCGCCCGCCACATCGCCCAGCTAGTTTTTTATATATATATTTTTTAGTAGAGACGGGGTTTCACCATGTTAGCCAGGATGGTCTCGATCTCCTGACCTCGTGATCCGCCCGTCTCGGCCTCCCAAAGTGCTGGGATTACAGGCTTGAGCCACCGCGCCCGGCCTATTTTATAATTTTAAATTAACTATATTAACATTCATGAAGTTCTACAAAGAGTGTCTTGTCTTGACTTACGCTGGTGCTCTGCACTCTGGACAGCTTAAGAACGAATGAATTAAGTTAACAGCTGCCCCCCCCCCCCCCCCCCCCGCAAAATAAGTAGAAATAGCTATTTTGAGCCTTTAGGGTCTCTTCCAAACCCAGAGTTTTCATGAATACTCCATTTAAAAGTATGTCAGATTTACTATTAAGGGCTCAGATAAGTAAATTTTAGCATATGTCAAGATACAGTTTGACTTATAACGTGTCTTCAAAGCTTCAAGACTTTGTTTTTAAAGAACTGCTTGAAACCAAATTCCTCTTACTTTATAGATTAAAACTTATTTTGTTTTGTTTTTCTGAAAATAACCATAGCCTTAGGTTTACAAGGGTCTTGAATGCATACCAAAAAACTACCTTCAGAAGAAAAGAAACATTACTGCATGCTAAATCTATATGTAATCCTTATTTAAACTATTAAGGCTATATACTCTGAAATGTTAACTTATCCCAGTGAGAACTAAACTAGACATAAGCAGTTTATTATAATGTAACTGTAATGATTCTAATTTCTACATAACAAGATTTCTTACTTTACCTTAGATGGTGAAGATTCTGCTGGGGCAGATTCTGGTCGTCTTCGTGGAGGAACAGGAGGAGGGACAGGCACTTCATCAGTGCCTTTGGTTAAACTTATAGATGATACAGAAGCAGATCCTGTAGGATGTTAAATTTTTAAGAAGAAGTTCACAGGAATTTTATTTCATTTATTTATCTTGAAAAGTCTTAGCTGGAAATTGCTTATGATTAAAAGTAATGTGTAGAAATACCAAAAGCAGTTCAATAAACCAATACCCAATAGTATTTCATTAAAGCAAACTGCCATAAAAGCATGCAGACATTTTTTAGCAGAATATTTAGAAAAAAGCTGCCTAAGGTATTCTGTTATTTTGCCTGAACAAAATAACATTCCTGTGGTTACTCTATTATTGAAATTTTTAATTGGGTCTGATTCTTAGACATCTGGGAGACAGTGAGCTACTGAAAATCTTTGGAATGGTAATTTTTAGACTCTATACTGGGTTCATTTTTTTCTTTGATTTTATTAGAATTTATAGAACTTCACCACCTTACTGGATAGTCCCTGGGAATAGAGTTTGTGCTCTTAACCACTCTCTCCAATGTCTCTCCCTAGCATTTCTCTCAAAGGATGCAAGGGAAAGAATCATAGTGTCTAGGTGAGGGGCCTCTCCTTATTTTGTTTAGTTATAGGCTCTCCTTTGCCTGTAAGCAAAAAGAGGCTTATTATACTCTAAATCCAAATACTTTTAACGGTGATGGCACTATTCAAGACAATGGAGGCAGCCCTGACAATGAAAGCAGAAATTACACTAAAATCTAGTGAATCTGATTTAAGAATAAGTTGGTGAAATGGCACAAAAAGGTAAGTAAAGCTACTAATTGGAACCCCTCTTACAGACATTTATGGTAACAAGAACATAAGGTAGGCATATAAATTTACACTTTGGAAAACAACACTTAGGTTAGTTGTTAGTTTATACCCACTATAAAAAAAAGATGTGAAAAAAATAAACCATCATTCAAAATTATACTTGGCAGTTTTTTTCCCTTTAAGCATTAAGCTTTTTATTTTGTCATATGTTGTAACAATATAGAACTTAAAGAGTACTTTGTGTACTGATATTATTCAAATGATCAACATTTTGATCACCTACCTTTTTTCTTAAGAATATACAGT
Organism: Rhinopithecus roxellana; assembly: GCF_007565055.1. Taxonomy (NCBI): domain Eukaryota; kingdom Metazoa; phylum Chordata; class Mammalia; order Primates; family Cercopithecidae; genus Rhinopithecus; species Rhinopithecus roxellana. The sequence continues at coordinate 81,147,096 of NC_044565.1, forward strand.
TAATTCAGCTTGTAACTAGTATTTTCCATTGTATACATTTTGAAATTACTTGTATGAAAGGACAGCAAAAAAAAAAATTAATTAGCTTAAAATAATTAAAATAGTGGAATTTAGTGAATTGTTTACCTTAAAATTAAAATGGAACTTTATTTTATCAGTATTTAGGCTATACTTTGAATAATTACAATTATAAGAAAGTTCTTCTGAAGTCAAAAACAGTTGTTTATAATCTGTCCTGCCATCAGGCTAAGTATATTTTGTGATTTAGAAACTGCATAGCTGCCAGCATTCCCATACGCGCATGCATGCTCTTGCTTTTTTTTTTTTTCAGAGTTGAGCATTAAAATATATTTAGAACTCTATAGTTGGAAAAAAGAAATGGTTAAATGTGGAAGCCACTTATTTAATATGTTCTTTTAAGAGAGAAACAAGGTTTTATAAAAAGCATGAAAAATATATAAATTTAAGCAAATCACTTATGATCAAAAGATAGCACAAGTGAAGGCCTCACTTCTAGGATGTTGCAAGCAAGGTACCAATGCTGCCAGGCCCAAGAAGAGTTTAGCAGGAAAGGGTACACTCGGTTTGATTTTTAAAGCCAAAGCAAGAATTATGAGTCTTAAACCAAATATACTAACTTGGGCCATGGGGCAGTGTAACTTGGATAAAGACGGTATCATTGCCTGTGAAAGGAAACAAGAAAAAGTAGATTTTTTTTCTTTCATTGATAATGTTCAACTCATCTGCAAAAATTTGTATTATGATGAAAATGTTATTGTCATTCTAGTTTGAAAGAATGCTGTAACAGTTTATAGTAAAACCTCATTACCACTTACTTTTGAGAAGAAAAAACTGGTTTCATATTGGGAATTTAAAAGATTCCTTTTAGCTTTACTTGATTTCATAATTATTAAATGAAAAACATTCATAAAAAAAATCCTATATTACTGAAAGACTTTTTCAAATGTAGAAACCCAATTCAAGCAAAAAGTTCAGCTGGATGTATATAAATATGCCATTTACTAAAGCTTATTTTGAAAAGTCAAACTTGTGAAACAAGTAATAAATTTATTTTATATAAGTTGAAAAATAAAAAAGTTACTAATTATATGTCTTTCAAAAATGTTCTTGGGGTATACAGTCTCATCACAAAATAACTAGCACTTTGGATATAAAACAAGCTTGAAAGTGATATAGGGTTTTTCCTTCTATAGTCATAAACTTTTTTTTAAAGTCATTAAACATTTGGTGCCTAGACTCATTTTACGTAGGAAATTCTGATAAATTTAAATTTAGAAAGTCTAATTTCAACTATTAATTATTTTGAGAAAAAAATCTAAAATCAAAAGCGAAAGCCCCAAGAGCACTGAAGTAGGAAAATTGAGACAAAAGGCTAGATGATTTATAGTGATTCTAAATCAATATAGTTGTTTCTGTTACACTGTCTCATATTAACAACATATGGAACAGATAACGTTATAACATCCAAGAGACTAAAATAATACTAGACTGTGCTGATTTTTTAAAAATTCAGATTTCTTTTTTCTTTTTTTGCACAATAGGCAATCCCTCACATAATTTGGAACATTAAGTTTATTCAGATATATTTGGTCAGAAGGAGGATAATCTCACATTCCAGATTTAGCTGGCATGACTTCTGTTAACTTGTTTATATAGATACAGTAGTCTTATTTTCTAGGCAGCCCTAATTTCAAATAATCTGTTCCATTATTTAATTTCCATATATACTGATATTTATTTGGAACCTGTGATTCCTAAGTGTAGCAATCCAGCTAATTCTAATACTACCTTTCAGAAGATTAAAATTAATTTTTATACTCTGAAATTACATGAAGCTGTTGCTCTGCCAATGATTTTCTTCCCTGTTAGCCACCTATAATTGAAGACTGGTTGTAAAAGGGAGCCAGAGATCTGATGTAATAGAGATTAAATGAGTATCTAGCTCTAGCGTTTACCCACTTATGTCCCACTTTTCTTGGAAAAGAAATCTCCTGGAGATATGCCTCAAGAACATGATAGTACACTTAATACAATACAGGAATAGGAGTAAAATCAAAACACAAAGCTCATGATTGTTAAAACTGTAGTCTTTCTGAAAGAATAATTATACATATGCATGCACACTTGTGTACACAGATGTAAACTTGGCTTTGAGTATATATATATATAGCACAGGCTTAGACTTATGCATTTGGTAAATTTAGGGCACTAGTTGTTTGGTCTTATTGCCTGGAAAATACTATAAAAATTCTTTTAGAATTTTACATGCTCTAATCAAGAAATATATGCTAGAAATTCTTGTCAGTTAGATACTGAGCAAATTTACTGATAATGACTTAGGAGTGAAATCTAATTAATTTAAAAAACACTGTTAATTTATTAAGCATAATCCCAGATGACAAATGGTCCTCAGTCTTAGCTGTACGTTAGAATCCTATGAGAAGTTTTTAAAATATACTGATACCAAGTACCAATGCCAGTCTAGTGTGGGCTGGGCCTACATTTTTTTTTTTTTTTTGAGACAGAGTCTCGCTCTGTCACCCAGGCTGGAGTGCAGTGGCAAGATCTCAGCTCACTGCAAGCTCTGCCTCCTGGGTTTATGCCATTCTCCTGCCTCAGCCTCCCGAGTAGCTGGGACTACAGGCGCCCGCCATCACACACCCGGCTAGTTTTTTGTATTTTTTAGTAGAGACGGGGTTTCACCGTGTTAGCCAGGATGGTCTCCATCCCCTGACCTCGTGATCCGCCTGTTTCGGCCTCCCAAAGTGCTGGGATTACAGGCTTGAGCCACTGTGCCCGACCCATATTTTTTTTAAGCTCCTCAACAGATTATATATATTATACAGTCAGGGTTGAAACCACTCTTAAAGATACTCCCCAGTTTATAAAGGAGTCATTCTTGATAGAAACAAGCATTTTCCTATAGAAAAAAAAAAAAGATATGATAGACAACTTCTTAAACTCACAAAAGCCTGGTAAATGCAAATATATTTGGGATTAGAAACTCATCACCTTACACCAATCTTCCAGGAGGAAAAGCCTTGTGTATCAGCTTGACATACTTGTAATACATTCTTTTTGTTGTTAAAGGGTCCCCTAAGGGGTAGAGATAGAGAAGTCAGACTTCTGACTCCCTTTTATGACCAGGCAATCTTCAAACAGGAAGGTAACAAGAGCATTTCATCATTTTCTCCTCTCTATTACAGCAGCGGAAACAAGTAGTAAGCCAGTGGTCTTTTCTCTTTTCCCACCAACTGTCATCATTACCTCAAAGGTGGACCTGGCCAGGGCAAGGTGTGGAACAGGGCTTTGAATATATATGTGGCAGCACTAAGTATGAGGACACTTCTCTGCCCTGTCTTTACCACAACGCTTTCCATGAGCACTCTTGCCCATTCTGAGGTCATCTTTCTATAAGCCTCTCCAGTATTTATGTCTTCACCACTTTTTTAGCATTTAACTGTGAATCTCTTTGTACTATGATTATTTTTAATCTCTCAGTAAGACTGCAAGCTTTCCCAATGAAGACGTGTAAGTGTTTAGCAAGGAGTAAGATATGCAGCAGATACTGGCTGAAAGAATAATTATAGGTTTAAAAGTAGATTATTTTGGGAAAAAACCATAAGAGTAAAAAAAGAATAGTATTATAACTGATAAAACAAAATTCTAGTCAAACTTTGCCATTTGAATAACTTAAACAATGGAACTTTGTACTGCTTTGTATTGAGTAGAATATGTTGGGATGACATATGACTGCAGTCAAGGCAGTTCTTTTCTGCCAGGCCCTGAGGGAAACAAGGAAGTAGGTATTCGCTCTGGTGGCAAACCAGTGGGTAGCAAGTTGGAGGCTCTGGGTGATCCTCTGGCACTCGCAGATCATATTAGGCCAAAGTGAAGACAAAAGCACGTGGAGGAGACTTTTAATACACAAAGGCAGCTGACAGGTTTTAAGTAAGGGATGAGCAGAACACATGGGTGGCTTTATATTATGCTTGTTATTTGATTTCAAAATCAGTTATTTTCAGTTTTTAACCAAAAACAAAGGGAGTAGTAATAGGGTTTTTCTTTATCATAAACAGAGAGAAATTGAGAAAACCCTCAAGTCTAAGATTACAAAGCCTAACTCCTGAAACAATGTTTTCTCCAGCTGTCCAGCTGTTCAGCTGTTAAAATTAATACTGTTAACTTAATACTATTATAACTGTAACAAAACAGGATCCAGAGCACTGCATTCTAGAATGATTTCTTCTTCGCTGTTTAGCTATTTAACGATTCAGCACTAGTAGAGAATTTTAATATGCTCATTTACTGTTTTTCCACCACTTTCATTTTTAGCTACTTAAACAAAGAGAAGTAGAATTTGCAATTGACGGCTTTTATGTGGCTTCAATAATTCACTTATTTGAGAATCCTTAATGATATAGACCTATAGCTGTCTGCTCTAGGGAAAAAATCCTGCAGTTAAATGGGTCAGAATAAATAATGATTTTAAGTCAGATATACTGAAAAGGTGCTGGTTTCATTTCATTACTTAATTTAGGGGGTTGGCAAGTTGGGGAGAATAAATGGGAATCTTTTTATACTTGGTGTCTATTTGAACTTATCAAATATATCTGATGGCTTACTATGTGTGTCACATGACTCCATGGCAGGGCACAGTGGCTCGTCTATAATCCCAGCACTTTGGAAGGTTGAGAGAGGAGGTTTATTTGAGGCCAGAAGTTTGAGATCAGCCTTGGCAACACAGCGAGACCCTATCTCTACCAAAAATTTTATAAAATTAAAAAAAAAAATTACTCCATGACTTTCAGTCACCAAATAATGCCAAGTCATAGTATTCTCAAGACAAATACACTTTATTTATTTTGAGACGGTCTCATTCTGTTGCCCAGGCTGGAGTGCAGTGGCATGATCACAGCTCACTGCAGCCTCAAACTCTTGGGCTCAAGCGATCCTCCCACTTCAGCCTCCCAAGTAGCAGGGACTACAGGTGTACACCACCACTCTCAGCTAATTTTTTTATTTTTTAGGAGAGATGGGGTCTCGCTGTGTTGCCCAGGCTGATGTCAAAGTCCTGGCCTCAAGTGATTTTCCCACCTTGGCCTTCCAAAGTGTTGAGATTACAGGTGTGAGCCACCATGCCCAGCCCAAATATACTTTAGATGGCCCAAAGACAACAAAGACTACTGGGTAACTACAAATGTATGTATACTACAGGAATAAACAAATAGGATTCTGGACCACATTTCGAAATAATACACTACCAAAGAATTATTTTAAGTATATTTTTAGTTACATTTCTTCCAACTGAGAGAATCTTAAAAATCGAATTTGACCCCCAGAAGGCACAGAAAAAATATTTTATCTTAAATCAGAAAGCTAATTAGCAGAGTGGGATGACAAACCAGAAATTCTAACTTCGAGGTTAGTGCTTCTCAACCTCCTCCCCCATAATAATGTCATGCTGCCTCTAGTATTAGATTCTAGTATGTCAAATATTAGGGGGAACTTGATTAGCACATCGAGCTGAGACAGCCAACGGCAAGAGCATGTGGAAATGGTCATGGTGATCTAGATTGAAAAGGTAGCCTTTCAAAAGGTGACCTGTATAGTCTGGCAACCACTAGCCACACGTGATTACTGAGCATCTGATTGTGGCTTGTCTGAACTGAGATGTGCTGTAAGTGTAAAATGCACACTGGATTTTAAAGATTTGGAACAAAAAAAGGGAATGTAAAATATCTCAATCATAAATTTTTATATTGATTTCATGTTGACATGACAATATTTCTGATATGCTGGGTTAAATAAAATGTATTAAACTTATTTTTGCTTTTTCTAATGTGGCTACTAGACATCTGAAGTTATACAAGTGGCTCACATGTTTCTACAGAACAGTGCTGGTTTAAAAATAAGAGGTGGATAAGCAGTAATGTGCAGTCTGTGAGATTTGTTTTGCTGCACTGAAAAGCATAGACAGTGTATTAGCAACCAATATATACCATTAGGGGACCACTGGGTAGACAAAAAGGGCTTAAATCTGATACATTACAAAATTAAAAGCTACTAAAGAATTTGGTGGGGAGTAGGTGGTGTACCCTGGCTAGTATTCAAATACATGTTAAGTATCCTTTATCTGAAATGCTTGGGACCAAAAGTGTTTTGGATTTCAGAATATTACATCATACTTACTGGTTTAGCATCCCTAATCGAAAAATCTGAAATCTTCTAATGAGCATTTCCTTTGAGCGTCATGTTGACACTCAAAAAGTTTTGGGTTTTAGAACATTTTGGATTTTGGATTAGAGACATTCATCCTGTATAATAATTTTGGAGCCAGGCAGCATTTGAAACATGGGACTAAAATTACTTGCAGATTTTAAGAGTGATCTTAGTTTCCTTTGGATAAGAGGAATGCATTTGCAAAGCTCAAATGAAATTTAAGCTGCCAATTTTACCACTAGGCCTTTCATTAAAGTATAATACATTTAAAGAGGGCTGTTCCAGCAGATTTTTAAGAAATTTCAAGTTGGTGGAGTTTAGAATTTGTCTTGTATTTTTATAATATTATCTTTTGAAATGGCATTTGACTCATCTACAAGTTCACACATACACAAAAATAACAGAAATTCTTTTTTACCTCTAGCATGTATAATACTAACAAATACCTTAATGCACTTAGAATTTTTGCACCTACTTGAGTGAAAAGGGCTTGAATGATCGGAATCAAATACACTGCAAACATCTGTGGTACTGGAAGCACCAGAAGCAGGCGGAGGTGTTAACGGTGTTCTTGGAGAATTTGGTGCAGATGCTGTACTTTCTGTTTCACTTTCAGGGATCCTACTATAACTAATTTTCCTTGGCTCCTGCTGCAGAGGTGTGGGATGCCTCATGGTACCTGGTCTTGGGTTTGATGGACGAACACCAGGAGATTTTAGGGGATAGCTATATTTTTTTGGCTGTAGACATATCAAAAGAAACACAATACTTTAAATACTATAGTAGAAAGGAAGGTTTTTCTATATGTGCCTGGTAAAATTCAGCTAATATATAGGAAAATCATAATTCACTAATAAGGACATAATTATTCAAATAAAAGTAGAAAATTTAAAGCGTTAACATTCTATTTTGCTAAAGCCCTGGGTATCTAAATTGTTAAAGAATGCATTTCTTTAAATAACTAGGTTTTAGTCCTATAAATACTAGAGTATTTGTTATTTTAATATATTTGGGTGGAAGTTTTTCTAAAATGTATTGTGTATTTCCCTGGTTTTTAAAACAGACTATTTTGAGCAAATTTAACTTTGCTGAAAAGCCAGGATCATCACTGTGAATTATAATACCTTCCTAGTCTGTAATACAGTGATCCCATCAGGACCATTTGAGATATTTACAAATGCATTAAATTGCCCAATTTTCATTTGTGTATATGTATGTATGTTCTATTGCATTTTCCTTGCAATAAAACTCATTTCTCAGTGCTATATCAGAGTGCTTCGTTGGAGCAGATTATATACCTATTTCTCATTTTCTATTTTTAATCCAGCTTATTAAAAACTGAACAAGGGCTTGAGAAATGTTGCTGTCAGGCAATTGCATACACTTTAATTAAAAGACATTATGTGATTTATCTTGGTCACTTAGAAGCCATCTATGTTTAATTCAGGATTCTTGACTCTTTTTTTTTTTTGAGACGAGTCTTGCTCTGTCTCCCAGGCTGGAGCTGGACAGCCGTGGCATGATCTTGGCTTACTGCAACCTCCGCCTCCCAGGTTCAAGTGATTCTTCTGCCTCAGCCTCCCAAGTGGCTGGGACTGTAGGCACTCGCCACCATGCTCGGCTAAGTTTTGTACTTCATTAAAGACAGGGTTTTCACCATGTTGGCCAGGTTGGTCTCAAACTCCTGACCTCAGGTGATCCACCCACCGCGGCTTCCCAAAGTGTTGGGATTACAGGCACGAGCCACCGCACCTGGCAGACTTTTGACTTTTTTATGAACAAGAGAGTACACAGTCAAATCAGTGAGTTTGTGATTCTGTACATAAATTTGGCTGGGCATTGACAAGTAACGAAAAACAATGGAAACTTTATTTTCCCAAGAAAGTATTGTTAGCAAAACTTGATATTTTATGGCTAATGATTCATGGTTGAAAGCTGTAATAAGTCATTACTTTTAAAATGTCATAAGTAGATATATTTGTTACAAGTGAATTCGTATCAATTCATTAAATTTCCTGTCTTTAAAATCTTAAATAACATTTTTTGGGGTAAAAAAATTAAAAACTTACATAATATTTGCTCAATTTCATCATCTTTGATACCAGGATTTACTCAAATTAATATTAACATTCATTTATTTGGAAACAAGTGGGATGCTCCTGGACATAATTATTAAGTACTTTTTCATTACTTTTAACTATCACATGTATACTTCATCCCTGAATACCTTTATGGAAAACTAATCTATATAACACATATGGTAGTAATGATATCACCAGATGTAGATGACAACTGAAAAAAGTATTTAACTGTAAAATAAATATGAATATACAAATGCTTACAAATCTTGGGAGAGGCTTAGGGTTTCGTGGTTCTATTTCTAGGGATTTGTTGAAAAGATAGTCTGTAAATTCTTTTTCCATGCTGTTTCCCATCGGATTCAAGTTTTCAAAGAATCTCTAAAATAAATGCAAAGAAAAAAATTAATATTAAAAATTATAAATTCAGTTTGAAATTCATGGAAAGTTAAGAAAACATTTAATACAAGTAAATTTGAATTATTTCTTTTAAGGTTTATTTTACTTTTTCTCCCCTATAAAATAAACCTGCCTTTTATCAGGTAGTTTATAAACTTAATCAGAAGTATGAATCTTTAAATAATTCAACTTACTTTGATATCTGATTCTACTCGTAAACAGTAAGGCTGATTTTGGTACTGCTGGATCTCTCCTGTTATTTCTGCTACTTTCCTCCTTTTGCTAAAGTTTATAAGCTCTTTTCCATGTCTTTTTAGGACCTCAGGGTTGCCTTCTTCTGTTTTCAAGATATTAGTGAGATAAATTCCTAGAAGATATAATGGAATGATTTCAAGGATAAAGAAGGAAAATGCAAGTTTTTTTCCTGTTTCATTAATTGTGGGTATATTACACTGTACCATCTCAATTGCCATAACAAAAGAATCAAGGCTCAGATTTCCATGATATGAAAAACAGCAGCTTAAGAGAAAGTATCTGTGAAAGACTTAAATTTTATAAACATCCAAGAAAAAGAGAGGGAGGCCAAGTTTAATAAAATTAATAGATTTGTTAGGAAGAATAATCAATCTGACACACCCCCTCCAAACCATTGTTATTTGATATAAATCAGTTTTATTAAAGGAACTTTAAGAATAACTTCGTCACTAATGACACATAATTTCTGGCAAACAGGAAAAATACTAAATTCAGAGGATCATGGCTTCTGCTTAGTCAGCTCTGATGGCCCCACAAGAGGTTGTTACGATTTGCAATTGAGAAGTAGTACTATTTGGACAGGCTTACTCATGGAAATGTGGAAGGTTTTGCAAGCCTGTCAAATGCAGGACTGCATACAATTTATGTAAATTCTGGTCTTCAATAGTTTCTAGACTTAGTGGCAACCTGGTAATTGATTTCCTGTTTCCCCATCACTACAGTCGTACACTGGACGAGGAGGAGAAGGAACAAAATAACAGGCACTTTCTCTTCTAGCATAAAGGCTCTGGAACCAGTTCTGCTGCTTTCTTTGTGTGTGATCTTATTAGTACTTTTTAATATTTTATATTTTTTATTTTTTGAGATGGAGTCTCACTCTGTCTCCCAGGCTAGAGTGCAATGGCACGATCTTGGTTCACTGCAATCTCCGCTTCCTGGGTTCAAGTGATTCTCCTGTCTCAGCCTCCCGAGTCGCTGGGATTACAGGCATGTGCCACCACACCCAGCTAATTTTTGTATTTTTAGTAGAGATGGGGTTTCACCATGTTGGCCAGGCTGGTCTCGAACTCCTGACCTCAGGTGATCCACCCACCTTGGCCTCCCAAAGTGCTGGGATTACAGGCGTGAGTCACCGCGATCAGCCTGTGTGTGTGATCTTGTGCAAATTGCTTAATTAGTCTCTCTGTGCCTCAGTTTTTCTCATCTGTAAAGTGAGGACAGGAGGGTTGCTGTGAGAAACAAATGAGTGAATATACGTATGAGCTTAGAATAGAGCCTGACAAAAGTTAAGTATTCATTAGCCATGGTTGTGATTGTTGATGCTGTTGTTGCATCTTGCCCTAATATTATGCTTCTACCTTTTCCCCTAAAGTACTGATTACGACGCTTTGGGGAGAAAAAAGGAGTGTGAATATCTGAGTTCGTTCACTCCCCACACGTGTAGGGATTCTCTGCTGTAAGCCAAGTCCTGCATTAGGTACTGCAGGTACAAAGATGAGGAAGACCTCCAGCAGTCCAGTGCTTAAAGAGTTCCTGACCTCAGGGATCCAGAGCTTTGAACAGTTGGCTACTACGGTATAATCTGCTAAGTGCTACATACTAGGAGGTGCTATATTAGTAGTAATGCATAAGATGCTATGAGAGCAAAAAGGAGGCATTCTGTCTTGAGCTGGGAGAATTAGAAAAAGCATCACAGATGAGATAATGCTTAGAATAAGTCTCAGAAAATGAGAAGTGTAATGAGTAGAATAAGATAGAAGAGCAGTCTAAGCAAAGCAGCAATGTGTATAAAGGCACTGATTCATGATGAAGCTTGCTTGAAAGACATATATAGAGATAATTTGCTCTTTAGTATGGCTAGACCATAGGGGTTTGGTGTGTGGGGTAGAGAAAGAGTGGCAGGGTATGAGGATAGACATAGGCAAGGGCTGGGTTTGTACTTCTAAATGCTTTTGTGGTAGAGGCATACCACAGAAATCTTTGGCCACATCCTTGGAAAGATAAAAGGATCCAAATCAATATTGAACAGATCAGCAATAATGAAATCTAACTGACATCAATGCCCGTTTGGTTTTTAAAAGGATCCAGTTATTAAGTGCGTTAGTTACTTGGTTATTTCTCAGCACCTAGGCTATGCCTGATGATACATTCATAAGACAAAGTGACTGTATGTTCTAGTAAGCACAGGCTTTTTTATTTTCACATCTGCCTGTCATTTGGCTTTTACTTTCAGCCATTTGTACTCTCCTCTACACAAGCTGCATGATCCACTCAGCTCAGTGTTCAGTCTGACAAACATGTCCATAAGAGTATGCATTTCAGTGGCAGCCCAAATCAACCTTGGTCACAAACTGATGGCCCATCTGTGAAGAGTTTTAGGTATTAGCACTTGGACTGGGTCATGAAGTGCCTTTTGTTAAATAGCTTAACTTTTATCTAGGAGATAATTAGGGAATTATAAGGATCTTTGTTTGCATTCTAAAAGGATTACTATAGTTGTACTATGAAGCCAGATGGGTTGGAAGGAGTTAAGAGCAGTTAGTAGGCTAACAATAGTCCTGGTGAGATGATGATGGCTGCCCTAGTATCTATGGGGATAATTGGGAGTGGATAAATATTTAAGAGGTAGACTCCCCAAGAACTGATTAACTGGTTTGGGGAGGAAACGGGGGCAGTGGGAATGAAGACTCACAGCTTTGTTCTTGAAAGCACACTTAAATGAAGTTGTGAAAATGCTTATAAGTAGCACTTTGGTACTGTTCGGGGTGAAATTTGGAAATTATTTTATGCCTAACTGATGGCTAGCTAAAAGAACAAATGATCACAGCAGTGGTGTCCCAACTTTGATCTTACGCTGCATCAGTAAAAAATATTTAAGCACATATCCTCGCTTTCTCCTTATATACACATATATAGTTTAATAAAAACATAGCATATATGTATGTATGTATAACATAAACCTGAGAATTATATACTAGTAAAGCTTAGGGTTTTTTTTCATGTTTTAAAAATAGATAAATAGAAAGTCTAGTTATTCCTGTACTTCAGTACATCATTTAACATACCCTACCTCTGGAGGCAGCTCTTCTAGGGAAAAGGGAAAACAGAGCATTATGACAAAGAAAAAGGCTGACGTTTCACCTTTTTGCTGTTGTCTTTCCCATCCTTCCCAGGACAAAGCTGCTTAGGATTCTAGGCTTCTATAGCATTTGTCCACACTTCAATCTAAACTTTTCTGCAATACAGTGTTATACTTACTACACAGTGCTGTGACTTAACTTCTGTGCTCTTTCAAGGGAGCAGAAACTATGGAACTGTATCTTATTTGTCTATGCTTAGCATGTAGCCCTGGGCATAACACATAGGGGCATTCAACAAATGTTTTTGACTGAATGAAGAAACATATTATTTCAAAATAGAAGAGAGGCATTTAATAGATAGGCCAGGATATGAGAATCAATTCTAAAATAGCTGGAAAGCAAGAATGGAGACAAAGCAAATTTACACATAACAGAAGGAGGACACAAGATCAGAGCTGCGTAAAAGCAAAGGGCAAAGTCAATGCTAAAGGCTTGGATGTCTGATGACAAATCTGATTAAGGTACATCCTTTTACCTTAGAAAAAATTCTATTTTTGAGACAGAGTCTCGCCTCATCACCCAGGCTGGAGTACAGCAGTGTGATCTTGGCTCACTGCAACCTCTGCCTCCTGGGTTCAAGCAATTCTTCTGCTTCTGCCTCCTGAGTAGCTGGGACTACAGGAATTGTACCACCATGCCTGGCTAACTTTTGTATTTTTAGTAGAGATGGGGTTTTGCCATGTTGGCCAGGCTGGTCTCGAACTCCTGGCCCCAAGCAATTCACTCACCTCAACCTCTCAAAGTGCTGGGATTATCGGCGTAAGCCACTGCGCCCGGCTGAAAAAATTCGTTTCTTAGCCCACCTATCCATTCTACCTATCAGAATATTTTAGTTTATGGAGAAAAACTGTGTTATAGACCTGAAACATCTGGCAGAGCGTTGGAAGGAGTAACTGCCTTACTTTTATTCTGTAAATGGTGGTACTGCCAGCAAAAGATGGGAATAATGCTTGTAAAATAATAGAGGAACTATCAGGTACTATCTCTGACCCTCCCCCAAAGAAGGCGTTTGAAAACCAGTATCCAGAATTTAGGAAAAGAATCTGGAAGAAGTTTCTATAAACTACCATATAGACAGGATGGTAATTCAGAAGCAGCAATAACATCTGGCTTTATTTACCCACTGGGTTAGAACTGTACAAAAGGCTGTCTAACTCCAGAGACTGATAACTTTTAGCTTAAGAACAGCAAAGACAGGGCACCAAAACTGACCAGGGTCAGTTGTAGATAAACTACCTTAAAGAAGCAGAAGCTCAGTAGGAAGATGAGCAAGAAGAAAGGTGTATGAAGGCTGGCAGATAGGCTGTACCTATTAAACTTTGTGTGCCTATCAAACTACCTACATGTTTGTATTCACTCAATAAATCACACAGCTCACTTTAAAATCCCTTATGAAATCATACTCTAAAGTAGGTCTGAAACTTCCTTCCTTCATTTAAAAACATGTTATGGCTGGGTGCGGTGGCTCACACCTGTAATCCCAGCACTTTGGGAGGCTGAGGCGGGTGGATCACCTGAGGTCAGGAGTTTGAGACCAGCCTGGCCAGCCTGACCAACATGGTGAAACCTCATCTCTAGTAAAAATACAAAAATTAGCCAGGCGTGGTGGTGGGCGTGGTGGTGGGTGCCTGTAATCCCAGCTACTTGGAAGGCTGAGGCAGGAGAATCGCTTGAACCCGGGAGGCGGATGTGGCAGTGAGCCGAGATGGCGCCACTGCACTTCAGCCTGGGCAATAAAAGCGAGACTCTGGCTCAAAAAAAAAAAAAAAAAAAAAAAGAGAACATGTTATAAAGATCTGTTAAGTTTATAAAGATCTGAGAGAAGACTTTGGACAGTTTCAGCTTGTAAGAATAAATACCCGCCATTAGGATGACAGAGGAGCAGGGGCCAAATAAGTGAGTCAGTGAATGGGTCCTGAGGTTTCTTTTCATGTCTGTGTACCAGAGACCACAGGACATCATGAGTAGCCTGACTACAGGCTAGGTGAGCATAGTGACTGTATTTTTCATTTTTCTAAGCACCTAATGTAGTCCTGGTACTTAGTAGGTATTCAAGAAATATACGTTGAGAGATTGAATAATATAACGTCAGATATATCCAGGGCCTTACCAGTTCCCCTTGAATGAACTGGTAACATAGTCAACATATTTAAGCAAAAACATAAAGGCTTTAATATTTTACCAGGAAGAGAAAAATCTATGAACTCAGTATTTTTATCAAGAATGTAGAGGGTCAGGCTGGGCATGGTGGCTCACACCTGTAATCCTAGAACTTTGGGAGGCCAAGGCGGGTGGATCTCTTGAGCTCAGGAGTTCGAGACCAGCCTGGGCAATCTGGTGAAACCCTGTGTCTACAAAAAATAAAAAAATTAGCCAGGCATAGTGGTTTGTGCCTGTAGTTCCTCCCACTTGGGGGACTGAGATGGGACGACTGCTTGAGTCCATGAGCTGGAGGATGCAGTGAGCCAAGATGGTGCCACTGTACTCTCCAGCCTGGGTGATAGAGTGAGACCCTGTCTCAAAAAAGGAAAAAAAAAAAAAAAAAAAAAAAAAAAAGAAGAGGTAGGGGAAAAGTCCTCAGGAAAACTAGGAATTAATAATGACTTTTTTTAAACCTCATAAAAGCAGCAGATAGAGACCTTATCTTTTTGAAGAAAAAAGTAAATTAAAGCAAATAAGTAAAAACAGAAATGAGAAAGATATATTACAAATAGAAGTAATTAAAAAAACATGTTTGTAGATATAAATTGAAGGCTAGTATTTTTAAAATAATGAAATGAAGCAATTCTGTAGCAAGAATGATGCTTTCTTAAAAGGATAAAAACCATCTAATCGAGCAAGTAGTAAAATTATACTTTATCCCTGCTAAAACTGAGTTTAAAACAAGCTGCTTATTTCTGCCATTATTTTTAAAGCTTTGTTTGGGAAGTTAATGACCAGTTATGTAAGGCATAACACAGAAATCAGGTCTAAGGAAGAGACACTGTATTATATTTTGTAAACATGATTAAATATTTAGAAAACCCAAGGAAATTAAAAATTCTTGGAGTTAAAGGTAACTGAATGAATACCATTCAAACCAAAAATACCCAGGAAAAATAATAAGGGGAAATGCTAAATATAATAAATGGTCTTTAGAAATTAATTAATAGATTGTTCCAGTTACATTTGGAGTCATCTCCCCCCACCCAAACTTATAAAGTTCATTTGGAAAAATAAACAGGCAAAATTGGCCAAAAAAAAAAAAAAAAAAAAGGGACTGAAGAAACCCTGAAGAACCAACTCTTTATCATCTGTGAAAACACTATATAAAGCAGGGTTTCTCTGTCTCAGCACCACTGACTTCTTGGACTGGATACTAATTGGCTGTGGGGAAGTGTCCTGTGCATTGTGGTGTGTTAGCAATATCTCTATCCTCTACCCACTAGATGCCTGTAGCACCATCCCAATTAGGACAGTTAAAAAAAATTGTCTCCAGGCATTGCTAAATGTTCCCCAGGGGGGCAAAAACTGCCCCCTGCTGAGAATCACTGATTATAAAGTGACAATCCTTAAAACTGTGGCAGGGGTATAGGAAGTCAGTGAGATACAATACATATTAAAGAAAGAGGTCCCTGGCCGGGTGCAGTGGCTCAAGCCTGTAATCCCAGCACTTTGGGAGGCCGAGGCGGGCGGATCGTGAGGTCAGGAGATCAAGACCATCCTGGCTAACACGGTGAAACCCTGTCTCTACTAAAAATACAAAACAAAATTACTTGGGCGTGGTGGCAGGTGCCTGCAGTCCCAGCTACTCAGAGGCTGAGGCAGGAGAATGGCGTGAACCCGGGAGGTGGAGCTTGCAGTGAGCCGAGACGGCAGCTACTGCACTCCAACCTGGGTGACAAAGCGAGACTCTGTCTCAAAAAACAACAACAACAAAGGAAGGAGGTCCCATATGTAAACAGGGAAAAAGAAGAATCATTCAATAAACCTGGATTAACAAATAAATAATTTGGGTGGGGAAATAAATTTGAGTATTTCATAAGATATCAAAGATACTTCAGTTTGATATTAGAGTTAACTATAATTTTGAAAGTCATAAAAAAGCTAGAGGAAAATATGATTATTAAATTACTAGATTATATGAACTTTCTAAGGTTAGAAACAATAGAAACCAGAATGAGAAAGGACAGATGGTAGAATTTAAAACAAACACACGTCAATGAATAAAAAGTACAAGGCAGACTGTTTGCAGGAGATACGAAAAAGGACATGGACAAGAGGCAATGCAAATATTGAAGAAATGTTTGAAAAAAAAATCTCCACAGTCATCAAAGAATGGAAATTATTGCAACAAATAGCTTAGTAGTTGTAATAACAGAAATGAAAAAAAAAAAAAAAAAGGGAGTATCCAAAATTGGAAACCATGGGATGAAATTTCCTTTGTCATACACTTGATGACAGCATAAATGTCATACACTTCTCATGGCAGCCTTTCAGAAAGCAACTTAAAAATACATATCAACAGTTTAAAGATGGACACCTTTTGACCTATGTATAGTAGTCCCTCCCTTATCCAAAGGTGATAAGATCCCCAGTGGATACCTGAAACTATGGATAGTACTAAACCCTGTACATGCATATACACATACATACATACCTATGAGCTTAATTTATAAATTAGGCACAGTAAGACTAAAAATAGCTAATAATAAAATGGAACAATTATAACAATCTATTGTAATAAAAGTTACATGAATGTGGTCTTCAAAATATCTCATGTTTTTAGACCACAGTTGACCATGGATAACTGAAACCGTGGAAAGTGAAACCATGGAGATGGGAGCACTACTGTAATTCCTCCTCTGGTTATCTATCTCAAGAAGATATTTTCAAATACAGAAAAATAGTATAAATGAAAATCTGAATCAGAAAATTATTTGGAAAGCAAAAAAGCTGGAAACAATGTGTCCAATCACAGGGTAATGGTTAAACAAATTGTCCAATTTTATGGATTACTTGTGCAGCCATTATAAATAATTAAGATTAATAAAATACAAAAAAATAAGATATGGTACGTGAATAACCTTAATATGCACATGATACAATTACAATTATATACCGTGTGCACAGCAAAAAGATTAGAAGTAAATACAAAAATGGTTGCTATAAAGGCCAAACAATAAAATGTGGGAAAAGATATTAAAAGTATCAGGACATAACACTGTTATATGCAGTGGAATTTGAAACTATATAAAAAAATAGATATAGATGAGGAAAAGGCTAGAAGAAACTATAGCACATACTAAAGAGACTAGAGAAAGACCATAATTTCTATAAGCATTCAAAAGAAGGAACATCAGGGCATATATATACTCAGGCAGAAGAAAGACAAGAGTAGGAAAGACATATTGAATACATGAAAATACAGGAAATAAAGAATGGGAAAAGGTAGAGGAACCTACAGAAAGGGAGATTCAGGTGGTAGATTCAGTCCTAACAAGGAAGGAAAAGGTACTTCCTTCCTCTGATGCAGATGGGGAAAAATAAAAGAGGATAAAGAGAATTAAAATTCTGATGTGCCAGAGGTGTGGGCCCAAAGACACAGCAGGCACACTATGATTTTTAGCCATGTGAAACTGTTTACAAAAATGGTTATAAATATGCCTCTGCTGTATTTAGTTTATTAAAATTCAATTAAAAAGGCTTTTATAAATATAAAAACACAAGTATCATATAATATCTAATGGCTGCCTAAGATGAAAATAGAAAATGAAATGTATATTAGACTTGACCTTAAGTCTTAATGAGAAAAATTCTAAAGGGTTTCAGGTGCTAAATATTGGTCAGACAAGTATTTTCTGCTGGCATATTAGACATGTAATTATTCAGTCATTTAATGAAATAAGTGTTTTATCCAGAAATGCAATAAAAATTCAGAAATACTTACCAAAGAAAGGCACACATGGTGGATTAATAGACCTGAGTTTTGCCAAATATTTCTTATAGTGATCTTCACTCAATTCATGAGCTTCTTCTAAAATTTTCTTCTGGCGACTTGGTATTTGCTATAAGGAAAAAAAAAATAGGAGGCATAAGTTTACAATAGGAATCAAAGGTCTTGTCAAAAAAAAAAAAGCTAGGCTAACAGAAAGGCCCAAATACAACAGTATCAATTTGATTTTATGACTGTAACACTGCTTCAAATAAATTGTCTTCATAGACCTCAGTATAAACTTAAAGTGTGTGTGTGTGTGTGTGTGTGTGTGTGTGTGTGTGAGAGAGAGAGAGATCTAGTTTATCATGTCATTCCTTACAAAATTATGTGAACATTTAATTTACATTATCTTACAAATTCAGTGCCAAAAGTTTTTTCTTCTTCTACCTTAGGCTGGGACCTGTGAATACATTTTAATAGAAATGCTTAATTTTTAAAAAGCAACCAACTCATTACAAAACTTAGATAATTCAGTCTTTTAATCTCCTGAAAAGACAAATGAAACATTTAAAAATTAAAGATAATAATTGTTAAAAATCTGATGTTTATAATAGGGAATGAAAGTTCATTTTAAAAACACATGTAGAAACCTACCTCAAATGTGTGGTCTAGTCTGTAAACAGGTGAGGAATTCATAGCACTGACAACCTCAAGGACACCATTAAAGTTGTTCAACTCTTGAAAGACTTGTAGAATCTCAATTATTCGACTCACCACAGCTACTCTTTCTTCTAAATTTTCAGTTTCTACAATACATCTGGGAATTAAAAAAAAAAAGTGAACTAAACGTTCTAGAGTTTTTCCAATAAAGTTATAAAGAATTTAGTAAATAAAATAATGTAGAGAGTGGGGGACGGGTGGCTATAGTATAACTACTAGAGAGAAGACACATTCAGGGTGACTGATAGAAGAAAGGCAGTGCCTCCAGTCAGGCATACTGCTCTTTTCTTTTTTCTAGACTGGTACAGTCAAACAATCATTTTCCTACTGTATTTGGTGCATCCTCTATTAGCATTAGAATTAACTGGTGAGGCTACTATCTTGTGGTATGTATATAAGTCTTTGTGAGGTCTTTGTGATGTGGGTGTATTCTAGTAGAATTCAAGAATTAGTGATTAATGCTCAATTTCTTTCTTTCATATATAATTGGCTGCATACATTTCTAGGAACAGCTCTGTTCCTATGTTTCTTACATTTCTAGGAACAGTATTAAATGTAATGGCAAAAGCCACAATTACTTTTGCACCAACCTAATATATAATTGCATTGAGATTCTGGACTTGTGGTATGATAGTATGAGGAGTTTCACTGAGTGAAACTGGTAAAAATTATTAAAACACACACACACACACACATGCATATGTACACACACGCACATGTACACACACACATTTAAAGTCTCTAGTAATGGTCCTGAGAGCAAATGGCAAAAGAAACATCTATTCAGGAAAACCTACAAAAATTTGGTAAGAGAGGGGAGACAGTCTGTGGTATTTGAACCACGACTGGCCCCTCCCTTCTTTCTCCCAGCTCAGTGAGGGCGAACTGAGCATCTACTCCAGATTCCTGCAGTCAAGAACACCTAGCTCCCAGTGAGGTGCAGGAGCAAGACTTTAGTTTTCTCATCCTGTCCCTGCTGCCTGTTGCTGAGGCCAAGTCCCAGTTGAGTGCAGCTGAGAAGTGGGAAGACCCTTCCTTGCCCAACTTCCATTTATGGAACGGAGACTCTACCTTGGGTATGATATTTTGAGAATACTGAGAAAAGAGCCCTTCCTCTGGTTCCTGAAGGCGTGGTTCCATGCCAGAAGAGGCAGGTAAGGAGATCTCAGGCTATAGTACCATCGTTTGCCACTCTACCTGCTTAACCAAGCACTCAGCTTCTAGGGCAGAAGTGTCACTCAGAGAAAAGCTTGCCATTATCCCAAGCCTCAGAGCCCTGTTTCAAACAGATAGCTCCCTAATCTCGCCATTTGCAACAAAGTATAAAGTAGTTTAAATTTAATGGTGCCCTTAAGAACAGAGGAAATTGTGGTGAAAGGCAATGGGGAAGAGATTTGTGGATCTAATGAAGATACACCTAGACTGTAGGCAGAGTAGTATGCAGGGGAGAACTAGGAAATAAGACAACTGAGAGAAGCCCTCCTGGGGTCAGAACAAGTATCAAACAGAAATCTCAGAAAACCATTCCTTCAAAGGAGCCACAATCTGATTGCATTATTTTGTATAGCATTTATGCCACCAGGAAATTGTTGAAAACATCAGAGCAATCAGCTGGCAAACTGTGGAGTTTCATAGCTGGGTGTGTGTGGTCAGGGAAGGAGTGGATGGATCTTTCCAGTACCACTGCCACGCAATAAGAATCCCTGGAAAGGGGGTTGGGGAATGAGGAGCAGCACTCAGAGTTGCTGCAATATATTACCTGAAATGTCAGGTTTCCAACAAAAACAGATGAGGTATGCAAAGAAATAGGAAAGTATGACTCTTACAGCGGGGTGCCGGGGGGCTGGTGGGGAGGGAATGAACAGCCGGGTGGGGGAAGGAACAGAAACTGCCTGTGAGAGCAACCAAATGTCAGATTTAACAACAATAACAAAAAAGATTTCTAAGTAGCCATTATGAATACAGTTACAGAATTAAAGGAAAGCATGAAAAAGAAGGGAAGGTATTGATGACAATGCGCATCAAAGAGAGGATATAATTAGAGATAGAAACTATAAAAAGGAACCAAATGGAAATTCTGGAATTAAAAAGTACAATAACTGAAATAAAAAACTTACTGGAAAAGCTCAATAATATATTTGAACTGAAAAAGAAGTATTAACTTGAAGATAGAGGTATTGTTCAAAAATGAAGGTAAAATAAAGATTTTCCCAGATAAACAAAAACTGAGAGAATCTGTTGCTAGCTGACCCTCCAGAAGAAATACTAAAGGAAATTCTTCAGGCTGAAAAGCAAGTGATCCCAGATGGTAATTCGAATCCACACAAAGGATCACCAGTAAAGGTAATTGTGTAATTATTAAAGACATTTTGTAAATGCGTATTTTTTTCTCATTTCTTCTCATAACTGACTTAAAATAATATAAACACGTTGTTGAGTTTATAACATAGAAATGTAATATATGTGTAATATGTTGCCAATAATACACAAAGGAGGTGAGTGAGAGCAAATCTTTAATGGTCTGAGAAGATGATGACAAATGGCAAAGTAATAACTGTATGTATTATTTGATTTGCATCATTAATAAGATGCAATATGTATAACAGTACCACAAAAAAGGGAGAAAGGGAATAGAGCTACATAGGAGTAATATTTCTATATATCACTGGTATGAAGCTACTGTAAGTCTGAAGCTGATTCTGCCAAAATGTGTATGGTAAACTCTAAGGCAACCAAGCAACCATTAAAAGAACTTCAAAAAAAGTTAATGAAAATAATTAGTGAAACTAAAATGCTACATTAGAAAAACATTCAATGTTTTCTAATGAAAAATATTGTCATTTTCATTCAATGAAAAACACTCACTAAATAAAGGAGGAACAGAGGAAAAAGACATGAGACATACAGAAATAAAACTGCATTGGTCAGGAGCAATGGCTCATGCCTGTAATCCTAGCACTTTGGGAGGCCAAGATGGGTGGATCACTTGAGGTCAGGAGTTCAAGACCAGCCTGGCCAACATGGTGAAACCCCGTCTCTACTAAAAATACAAAAATTAGCTGGGTGTGGTGGTACACGTCTGTAGTTCCAGCTACTCAGGAGGCTGAGGCCTGAGAATTGCTTGAACCTAGAAGGCAGAGGTTTCAGTGAGCTGAGATCATGCACTGCACTCCAGCCTGAGCAACAGAGCCAGACTCTGTCTCAAAAAAAAAAGAAAAATGAGGTGAGTGTAGTATCACACACTTGTAATCCTGGCTACTCTGGAGGCTGAGGTGGGAGGATTGCTTGAGCCTGGTGGAGGTTTCAGTGGGCCGATGTTGTGCCACTGCACTCCAGCCTATGTGACAGAGCAAAACTCCCTCTCAAAAAAAAAAAAAAAACAAAAACAAAATTGCATTGAAATTCATAATATAGCTGACAGCTATAAAATATAAGAATGCTAGGAATACTTACTTCTCAAACCACAGAGTGAGGTTGGTGGTATGTCGAATCATTTTCAGAAGATTCGGAGAGTTAATTTCTTTGTCTTCTTTTGTCCACACACTTCCAACTAATTCTGATGGCTGTACAGCTCTAAAATCATCAATACATAATTCTACATGACACTTTTTCCTCTAATATAGACACTGTTTTATTAAGTAAAGGAGATAGATAAAAACTAAACTCTCATACGAACTTTCCTCTTACACCAACAGAAAGATTTGCGAAAACAAGGTATAACAAAAAAGTATAATTATGCATATTTCCTTATGGATTTTTTAAAACTTTTTTTTTTTTTTTTTTTTTGAGATGGAGTTCCACTCTTGTTGTCCAGGATGGAGTGCAATGGCACAATCTTGGCTCACTGCAACCTCCACCTCCCGGGTTCAAGTGACTCTCCTGCCTGAGCCTCTCGGGTAGCTGGGATTACAGGCGCCCGTCACTACGCCTGGCTAATTTTTTGTATTTTTAGTAGAGACAAGGTTTCACCATGTTGGCCAGGCTGGTCTCAAACTCCTGACCTTGGGTGATCCACCTGCCTTGGCCTCCCAAAGTGCTGGGATTACAAAAGTGAGCCACAACGCCCGGCCTTTAAAAACTGTTTTTAAAAACAATTTTTATGGAAATACCTGTGTACTTTTAGTGTTGCTTTATAGTAGCATTTTGCTTTGGGCAAGGTTGAGACTCCTCCATAATATCTTTCCCAGCATTTATAAACATTATTAATAAATTAGGGTGACAAAGTAGACATTTAAGTAATGATATCTGTTATAAATCAGTTCAAAGAGGGTACAGTAATCAATGCAATTCATACATCTTTTTTTTTTAGTCTAAAGGAGGAGAGGAAAAAAACCTACCACAAAAGGGTCCTAGGAAATAAACAAAATAGATTCTAATACTGTAATTTTCAGAAATATGATTTTTAGTGGGAGATCTATAAATTTAGCTCATTTTCCTATTTAGCTATTAAAAAATGAATAATTTAGTTTAAGATTCTAAATAATCCCCATTTAAAATCAGAAGGACATTTTTGAGATAATTATATCAATGTAGTATGATAAACTAAAAAAGACTATAATGGCTATAAGTTCACAATAAAGCAGTAGCTAACATTTATTGAGCCCTTACTTTGTGCTAGGTAATGTATATACATTGACTTTCAAACCTCAAAACAGCCCAGGAGTACGTACTATCAGTAGCCCCATTTTACTCTTGAGGAAAATAAGGGGCAGAAGGATAAAGCTACACAAGGAGATTAAAGTTGCCCAGGGTCAGCAATTAGTAAAGCCAGGATTTGAACCTAGCCTTACCCAACTAGGGGTGACCACAGAAAGACAGAAGGTGTAAATTCAGCTGGAGGGACCAAAGGGGTGAAAAAACAGGAACTGTCTGCCTGGCCTCATTACTAGACACTTCATGTACGATTTCAGTTAAGTCTTAGGACAACCCTGTAAGGCAGAAATAAGTATTTCATTTTAAAAATTCACTCTTTTGAAATGATTTTTCAGCCTGAATGTTAAAGTACATACCGGTATAGATCTGATTCAAGTAAAGTGAGTTGTC
The DNA here is from genome assembly GCF_007565055.1 of Rhinopithecus roxellana. Classification (NCBI taxonomy): domain Eukaryota; kingdom Metazoa; phylum Chordata; class Mammalia; order Primates; family Cercopithecidae; genus Rhinopithecus; species Rhinopithecus roxellana. The sequence continues at coordinate 81,170,891 of NC_044565.1, forward strand.
GAGCAATTTCTATTGGGTGTAAGGTGAGCAGGTCGAAAGTCTCTATGTGCCCAGGTCTGCTTATATGCCACTCAACTGTGGGAGGTGAACTCTGAAATGTAATATTATGACCTGGTCCATTGTCTCTTGCAATTTTTTTCCTTTGGATTATTTTAGTGATGGATTCAACCCATTTTTTCATTGCTTTACCTGCAATACATTATATTTTAAATAACATTTAAATATTCTTTATTTAATATTTTTTAAATGGTTTAAAATCACACAGATGATACCTGAACGTATCTTTGCTATAAAAAGTTCAAATGATCAAAATGAAAAATGCAAGTTCCCCTTTTCCATTTCCCGGCCCCCATTCTAATCTTATTCTTCTCCACATGGGTAACTACTGTTAGTAGCCTGGTATGTGTTCTTCCAGATCCTTTCCAAATAAAATTAGAAAGTACTTAATTTGTAGAGATTGTCCACCCCTACTGTTCTGATCTTCAGTTTAATGTATTATTTTATAATCCTCCAAAAGGTATATCTTATGTAAATCACAGGATTTATAAGGATAGATTATACACACTATTAATCTAATTGACATTGCATTTTATAAACCAATAAATATCAATGCCAGAGGACTGATTCCTTCATTTTTAGTGTGAGTTTTGATGTGGCTCTGTTTTGTATTGTACATTTGAAGTACTATTATTTAACTATTTTCTGATTATCATTTAGAGCATATAAAGGAAATAAAAATAAGTTTGTCTAAAACATCCTTAGAGCTATACACTCATACAATCTTTAAAACTAGAAGGAAAACCTTGGAGATCAACAAACCTAGCTCCTCATGTTATTGATAAGAAAACTGAAGTCTAAAGAATCTAAGTGATTTTGCCCAAAGTCACGTATCTGATTAGTGGTAGTGTTAGACACAAACTCTCAATTTAATCCACTCTGCTTCCTCTCTGATTCTCTCTATTCACCTGTGGCCCACTCGACCTCCATCAGTGGTGTTATAATGGCACAACCTAATTCCCAAACGCCCTCATACTTTGGGATATGTATGAAGACTTGGCTTAACCAACTCTAAAATAATCAGTAAATTGATTCACTAAATGAAATACATTGGATCAACAGGGTGACTGTTGCAGGTCTAAATGTTGTTTGATGGAAATTTTTAACTTTTTCAAATGGTTATGCTGGTACTATTATAAACATCTCGTATTACTGAGCCACAATAACATCAATTGATAGTCACCGTGTTGGTACTTTTATTACATATAAAACTAAGCACCTAAAAAAAAAAAACATACCTCTTACTGTTCCAATAAATTCTTCCATTCGTTGCAAAAGATATGCATCTCTTTCAAAATCATAGAAGTGGTGCTCTACCCAGTGCCGACATACATTTAATACTCTACAGCATTAACACAGAATTGAATTACATGGGAATCAAACATAAATGTGTATCACAATGCATGGTACAATACAATGAAAACACAGTAACTCTTACCAAATTATTCTTATCAGGGTGCCTAACACTTCCAAAATTCTACATTAAGACTTATACTATAATTTCTGATAACTGCTCTAATTAGTAAATTTATTAATTTTATTGTCACCCTGCTCCTTGTTTGGGAAAGGCATACTTCAACACTAAAGCGGAAGTTTGATAAAGACTTATTTACTTCATTTATTTAATGCTTACCGCAGTTGCACAGGCTGTATATATTCTTTTCTAAATCTTTTCAGTTCTGCACTCAAGGGTTGATCTCCATTCTCTATAGCTATGCGATCAGCTTCTGTTGGCTCAGGCTCTGGAATTTCAAACCTAACATAAAATAGAACAAATTAATGAAAATATTAATTATATCGAGTTATACAAATAGAAAACCACAAATGTTTTCACCTGTCAGCAAAATCAAGAGAATACTGTAAAAAATTACTAAAAATATGCATATCAGTGTAAACAAGTGAGACTTCTATAATATTAAAGGTTAATAAAATTATTTTTAAAATTTTAAAAGAAATTAGTACTTGCCAATATAGATAAAACTAACTACAAACAAAATAAAGAATACATGCAAATTCTAAAAATAAATGTGACTATAAAGTTATGGGACTGATATTCATTTTTGGTCTGTGGAATTACTCTAAATCAGGTGACATAATCACTGTTAAGGGTAATTCCAGAAAAACTGATTGCTCTTTGTTTGGGTACATGAAATATTTTCCTTCCATCACAGTATTTGTTCACTGACAAGCTCCATTTTACTCAACGTCAAGTGTGTTTGAAAACTTACTTAGAACATCTAACTCATCAAAATTTGAATTTCTTGACTCTAAATTATAAATTTTATATAGATCGTTCTGTAAATTTGAAATTTCAAATACTGAGTTTTCACATACAAAAAATACTTATTTTTGTATTGAAATAAAAGCTAACATAAAATAAACGTTCATTTAAGAGATTTTATTTATTGAAAAAGTGCTCGTGAAGTATATTTTAAAGCTCATCTAACATTTCTGAAAAACATAAGATCTTAGCTCAATTTCTTTTTTAACAAAAAATAATGAACTTAAATATTTTTTAAATGGACAGACCTTTCTATTATAAGACTCAGTAGTTCTTGAGGTTTGCAAAAGGATCTGTATGTTGTAAGAAATGTCCGAACAAAATTGGGATCTAAGAAGAAAAAGGAAAAATATCTTTAATTAAACTCTCTGATTCAAAATGATTAAAACTATTATTTACATTTTCAAAATAGATCAAATAGTCAAGTTTAAAAGTTCCAAAATGTTTTGACAAACAGAAGACTTTGGGCTTGGTAATGCACTGCTAGCTTAGTGCCTCCTAAATTAGTGGTGAAAACATTGATATTAAAACTTTACATCAACTTATTTCTTGCCCTCTGCACACTGACAAGATGATCTTAAACTCCTCGGCCATAGGAATGAGCAAGAAAGAAAAGCAAAGGTAAAGCAGGGAACCAGGCTTCCCTCCCACCTGCTACCAGGATCTCAAAGCATCACCAGTTGGTTTATCTCCCTTATAAAGAGAAAGGCCACAGCAATAACCCATTACTTTTCCTTTCATCAAGATTAGTTTATCTAGGATTACTTGTCTTGCTTTCTTTAAATCATGTTAACAGAGCATACAACTGGAAACTGGTATTTATAAAGTAGTAGCTTAAGTTAAATACAGTTTTTAAATTATTTGCTAAAAATCTCACAACTGCTTAAAGATGCTTACAAATACTTATAAGCTATTAAAACTATTAAATGTGATAGACTATGTTGGTTTGGTCCTATTCCAACCTTTAATTGCCTTTATTTCAAGTAGTCACATTGAGAGGTCAATCATAAATATAGGAGTCTCCAATCCCTTCCATGAAAGGACCTACTTTTCATTCACATCTCCATGAAGTAAAACAAGAAGCTGAGTGTGATCACTCCCGCAGGCCTGGCCTACTCCCATCTCTCCTTAACAGTATTCTCCTAAGTTGTGGAGAAAGGCTGCTGTCACCAGCACAAGAGACCTGGGCTGTTGTCTTCTGCATAAAGAGGGGGAAAGACATCTCCCATAATGGGAGGGGGAAATCACTCATGTCTATAACTCAAATTTTATTAAGGCCCACATTTAATTGTAAATCTTTTTTTTTTTTTTTTTTTTTTTTTTTTTTAAGGAGGGGAAAATTCAGTAACTTGAGCCTTTTATTGGGAGCATTCTTTTCCTATTTGTATTAGGGACTGGTAAACTCCAATAGTAAATTCATAGAGGGTAGCAGATGCCTTTATTTCTGTTAGGCTACATAACATGGGTCAAAGTTTTATAAGAAGCACAATGTCTTTTATTAGCATAGGATTTAGCAAAAGCACAATGTATTTGTTTGGAAAATTTCTATTTAGGCTGATTCTCACTAAGAACCATCCTAGGTTTAGCCTTAAAATAAAATGTTTATAATAACTTTTTCCCCAAAAAGCAAATTCATGGATTTATCATAAAACAGAAATATACTTCCAATCTATTGATATATGTGGTCATCGAGATAATAACTGATTTAAGTATCAGACAGCCCTGAATTTAAAATAATACTATTTTAAGTTAAAGCAAGATTTACAGGATAAAAATACATTGGTTTTAAATGTCCCCTTCTTCGTTAGCTTTATGCCTTCTGAGGCTAGAGTGGGTTACTGATAAAAGTAATTTAAATACATATAATCCTTTAATAATTTCCTCTCTGTTGGTATTTTATTGTTTGTCTTCAGTTACAGAGTTCCTCAAAAGTTAAAGACTAATGTCTCATCCAGAAGAAAAGATATTAAAACAGAAGGCTGTACAAGATTTTAATACAGAGATTTTTATCGGTTTCATCACAATCTTCCCTTTCAAGAATCTTCTTCCTGTTCTGCAAATCTATTTGTAAGGTGAGGCTACTCAAAACAGCATGTTTAGGAAGCAAAAGCAGTGGCCACTAGAGAGATGCTGAGTTGACACTGTTGGAGAGAGCCCACACCCGCAGTACAGAGTATTCCAAGCATCCTTGACCTGTGTTCCAAATTTAGGGTACCCTCTCCCTTTTTTAAAGGAAAAGTTTATTTCAGTCTAAAAATCTAAAATCAACAGCCACATCCATATTTTCTCAAATTCCATGAAAATCAGGCTAAAAATTTGAGGGACATCAAGGGGAATTTTAAGTTGAAAAACAGAATAAAAGCAAGTTCTAAGTGACTTAAAGTATGTTTTAAGAAAACTGTGGCTATGTTTAAAGGCAAGCTATTTCTAAACAGACTTTTCATCTTCTTAAGCCAAAACTTCTGGCCATTTCAGCACTTTAGTAATTGATTATAATGCTGGGAAAGCCATGATGTGTCTCATTGCCACAGTCAAATGGGATCATACCAATTCTTGGTCTGTTATGTAACATTCTCAAAGAACTTTGACATAACTTATTTCCTATGATTTCCGTGAGGTAAGCAGGGCAGGAAGAGATGGAACTAGACTTATCTACGGTCATACTGTAGAGTGGCAGAGATGGACCCCGAACCTAGATCATGTGATTCCTGATTTAGTGCTCTTTTCTATCATATTGTTTTAACCTCCCTGGATTAAAGAAACCCTGAAAGTTTCCACAGCTGTGAGATCTAAATATAAAGAATTAAACCATGAGTTATATAACCACTATGAATGATTAATTCAGAATGTACCTGTACTGCTAATCTTGGTTAAAGGCACCAGAAAGTCACTGAAAAATTAGCAGTCTAATTGTGATTCTGTAACTCTTGATCAGCCTTCTTCTAGATTTTAGGAATTAACAGCTGTACCTTCCTGTATACTGTACAGGGGTTCTGCAGCTGGCAGTGAAATACACCCTCCCAGAATCATGACTGTTGTATTAGTTTCTAGAGTTGTTTTTAGCTTGACTGGAATTGAGTAGTTTTGCCAAAAAGACAAAAGCAGCAGAAACTAAAAACAAACCAAGAAAACCTGGCAAAAATTTAAGTACTTTCAAAAAATATATATTTTTTCTTTTTTTATTATACTTTAAGTTCTAGGGTACATGTGCATAACGTGCAGGTTTGTTACATATGTATACTTATGCCATGTTGGTGTGCTGCACCCATCAACTCGTCAGCACCTATCAATTCATCATTTATATCATGTATAACTCCCCAATGCAATCCCTCCCTCCTCCCCCCTCCCCATGATAGGCCCCAGTGTGTGATGTTCCCCTTTCAAAAAATATCTTAAAGGCTGCATATAGTCCCAGGCTTGTATTAATTTATATTCTATTTTTAATCTAAAGCAATGAAAAATTGCTAATGAATGAAAAACATATTAAGAAGACAAAATACTTATATTTGAAATTTTACACAGAAAAGCATAAAAATTCCAGATGTTATTTTTATTTCTATTGCATCAGTTTCTCCATTTCAATGACTGTAACTAACCACTGGAGACCTTTATCTTACTGATGATGTAAAGAGCTAAGATAATATAAACAAACACCCATCAATAAGGACAGGTTATATAATTTTGAAAGAAAACAGAGTACCTAGTTCCATTGATTAAGCAATGGGAAAAGCTAAGGTTTATACTGCCGTTGTTAGTTGTGGAGCAGCTGTTATCTACCCATATTCTAAAACCATGTTGCAGAGAGAGATGAAAGGTAAACACATGAAAATACAAAAGCCAGTCTGGGTTTGGCTTTAAAACATAAGCAGGAACATATAATCATAGAAAAAAATTAAAAACGGCCCATTTTTATATTTTCCTTTCTGTTTATCACTTGCTTGTGGAGATAATTCCACAAAGTTCTTTCTCAAACATGACCTCCTGATGGATTTCAATATGGTCAACAACCAAGACTTTTTCTACAGTTTTTCCCCCTCATCATTAGAGATAACATTACTCTGCTACTTGACTCTCAAATCCCTGTGCTAAGGATTCCACCATGTTCACTAGTTGCTCTGCTTCCCCAAATCAAAATAGCTAACTCTATATAAATACCTGCCACTCTACCATCACCAACCTGGTTTAGGTCCAGGTTATTTCAAACAGAAGCTGGAGTAATTTTTTTCTGCTGACCTTTTAGCTGTCTCTGTTTTCCTCACTATAAAACCATTCTTCGATATTTTACTGCACAATACTTCAAAATTTTAGGAACTCAAGAGTATACCTACATTAGTGTTCAGAATATAGATAGGAAGTGATAATCCAATCCTTTTTCCTTATGTGCCTATTTTGATTGACACTTGACATTTTATTTGACAAAGTCAGTGAACTTTGTATTTATTACATAAAGAAGTTATTTATATAAAAGACCACCCTACCCCCAACCACCATAGTAAAACACTATTATAATCAGGATGTCTGTTCATGTGATAATTCTCCCTTTAATGCAGCCATTTAAAAAGCTACAAGAAACAATAAGCTCCTCAACAAGGATTTATAAACAATCAGTCTTGAATTCCTTAAAAAAGGAAACAGACGCTATGCTGACGCACAAACACTTTTTAAAAAAATCAGAGAGTACAAAAATAGAACAGTGCTGCCCTATAGATAAAAAATTGTTCAAAAGATCTCAGCTTATATAGGACACAAATTCAAAATAAATCTAATTCAGGTTTTTGAGGCTTTTCCATATGAAGGTATAAAATAGCAGTAAATACTTTAAGCAAAAATATCTTCTGGCTTAAGTTTTTTCAATACCATCTTCTGTAAAAGAGAAATTACCATGCAAGGGAAAAATACCTTTTCGCTCACTTCAACATGCAAAGCTTTATTTCCCATAAAATGTCAATTCTTAATTATTATCCTTACTTCAGGGTCATCTCATTTTTCTAAAATAGACTACCAAACTGGACACAGCACAACCTATCATTTCTCTACTCATGTTGTTTTAGGTCTCATTAATTAACTTGTGTTTTGTTGCCTACAACAAGTCTGTAACAGAAGTGAAATTCCTACCTACTCTCAACTTTTTATTTGTGCATATTGCTTTGTGCTTTCTTACTTAGGATAATAGTCTCTTCATACCATTGCCAGATTTAGAATGATCCATCCAATTGGATAATTTTTCCCCTAGTTTTTGGGACAAATCCCAAAGTTCTGATATAGTTAGCCAATTACGATACATCCAGAAACACTGAATCTGAGAGACAAGTTATAAATTAGATTCCACATAAGACCCTGTTGCAATCTTTTAAGCAAGTTAACCACTTTCTAATTCACCTAAATTTAAATTTTTCTTTCCACAAAGCTTTCCCTTGACAGAGCAAACTACATCAATAGACTAATGATTGGGTTTTGTAAAAAAATAAAAATAATAATGATCAGTATCTATACATAAAAAATCTATGCATTCCAATGAAAGTGTATCTATAGTCAGAGCCTACCTATATCCTATTTCAATAAGAAAAAAAAAATTACTGACAATATCTTCATAGTATACACGTTTGCCCAGAAATGAACAAGCCATTTACATTATTGGCAGTTCAAACCAAGGAAGTTATTTATTTATTTTTTATGAGCTCACATCTGTACCAGATCTTTTTACTTAATTATTAACACATATAATTTAAAAATTACAACATATTCTATTCATGAAAACAATCACCTTATATGAGTCAATGTAACATGGTAGAAAGTATACTCTAGAGTCAAGAAACCTAATTTTTGACTTGTTCTGGAATTAACTGGTAATAGAACTTCTGGCAAATCATATAATCTTCAGGGGCCTTGGGATTTGTCTACAAAGTGAAGGCCTGGACATCTCTTTTAGCACAGATCTATAGCTCCATTTTGTACATTACTGTTAAAATATTTGAGGGATAAAGTTGGCTGATACCACAGTGAAGTCTGAATAAAAAAGTAAGGTTAAACCAGTTTCTCTTCTGTTTTTATGACAATGTCTAACCAAGCTATAATCATCTAAAGATGTCTGTAAGTGGTGTCTTATAGTATTCATTAACTTTTCTCATGTATTATGTCCAATGTCTTTTATTATAATTCTATATAATAAAATAAAAATGTGTAAGTTAAATGTTAGCTTTGTTTCAGTGTAAGCGACAACCTGTACTGTATGTTCTCCAATAAACATACCTACTAATCAAATCACAAATCCCTTCTTTCTTTGGGGAGGCTGAAGAAAGATGAGAGAAGAAGAGCAGACCAACAGTTCTTAAAAACAAATGGTAACTTGATCTGTTACCATTGTAGTGAGGCCTTAAAAGTCCATTTCAGTTTTACCAGTTCATAGATGGTCTATTAAAAACCATTCTATGTTGCCAGTAATAACTTCAGTAACAGGCCTTACAGAATAGCCCAAATAAGCTAACAGTTAACACTAATTTGTGCGTACTGTAAACCACAACTCACGAAAGCTGCTTGTAGACTTGTTTCACCAGTAATATATTTATGGAATAAATTAAAATATTCAGTTAAGCTTCAAAAGAAGACAGAAAAGAAAAATGTCAAAAAACTTAGCCACAACACTTCCAAAACCAACGCTGGCCTTTTATTTCTCAAAAAATTATTCGAAGGAATTTTTTAAAAACTTACTTTTTTAAGTAAAATAATCTCATCAACTTAAATTTTCAATACACTTAACTTTGGCAAAGTTCTATAAATCTTGAAATTTAAGTGTTTTATATTTATTATAAGTAAAAGCACTCAAAATATTACTGTATACCAAAGCTAAAGATTGATATAGAAAAGAGGTATCAGACAGAAATAACTAACAAACCACTATTACAAAAGTACCATGTCCACCGACTTTAGCTAACATTGTACACATTAAGGGAAGAAGACTTTGAAGACTACAAAACAAGTATCAGCTTGTTCCAGTTAACTTTGCTTTAAAGTGTCCTCATTTAAAAAATAAATAAAAAGCACAGTTCCCCAGAAAATAGTTGTCATTCTTCAGCTGCTTATTAATAATCATAAATTAACTTTGTGGAACATAGCAATTTAGAGAAAACTTTTATCACTCAATAAAGTCTTAGAGAAACAATTAAAAATTTTGTAACTTGAAAATGTTTTCCTGCCCAAATATCACTGACTTGTGACAGTAAACTAGTAGTAAGTCTTCTTACAATGCTCTACAGGGGGAAAAAAAAATTAAAACTCTTTCTTACAAACACAGATAAAAATCTAAAGATTAATTTTACTCCAAATGGGTCTAGGAACCCCAAACAAAGGTACTTAGGATGAAATGATAAAAACTTTAGAATGCTTATGTTATAAAAATTCTGTAAGTCCTCTAACGGGACTTAAAAACCAGGAAAATGTGGCAAGAAGGGCAATTTGAACTTTTATACCCTTAAAAATCCCTTAAGCAGAAAAGAAGTATTTTGTAATCACAGATTTTGGGTAACTGAAGAAAACATTTTTACAGTTGTAGTCTAGATCATAAAGAACACAGAGAAGGTTGGTGAAGTGCAACTAAATTGGCAGGTCATACCACTGAAAAATTGTACCTCTCAAAAAACAACTTTGTATGGGAAAAAAATGACAATAACCTATTTGTTTTTCATGTAAAATCTAGGCAGCCTGTTTACATTTCCTATGATTTTTTAAATTTTTGGGTCAGTAAAATAAATACAATGACTATAGACATTTCTAGGTGAAAAATTGTAATAAAACTGGAATCCCTGGCTTTCAGAATTGCAACATTTAATATTAAATAATCAGGTTGAGGAGTGGAAACTGAGAGAAAGCAATGCTGTGTATATTTGTACTACCAGTACAATTTTGTTATATTAAAATTTTTATTTACTTTATAATCTCAGTAATGGAAAGAGAAGAAAGAAAAAAAGATAAAGGAGTAAAAAACTTTTTAGATTCCAATAATGGTGATTTATTACTAACTTTAGTCTTGTTTCTTCTCTTTCTAACTGGATAAATTTAGCCAAGTTACCTCATTTTCTCATCTATAACTGACGGTAAGGTTAAAAAAAAAGTATGTAAGTATAGTAGAAAAAGTAAAACATTCCAGAGAAATACAAAGTGGGGGTATTTTTAGTCAAAGAAAAGAGGTCTTTGGTTGTTAGTTTCTTTTCTATTTTAGGAACAATAACCCACGCAGGAAAGAAAATCAGTTTGAAGCAGGAAAACAAAAGTGACAGGCAACTTCGTATTTCTTACCTGCGTACATATGGTACGTAAGCCTCTCTATAAGTTTAATAACAGTTCCTGCTTTGATAATTGGAATTCCAGCCTTGGGCTGCATGTTCTCTTCAAATATAATATTCTCTTCAGAGTCAGGCTCCGCAAATCTATAAACATCAGCACTAGGCAGCCTCATCTGCTCCTCTTTCTCTTCTTGTAGCATTGTTACATCAAGCATCCTTTCCAGTGTACTCCGGTACTGTAAAGATATCAGTGCTGCCATCCAATTGTTTTTCTCTTCAGCTGACTTGGCAGAAAATATAACACTATTTTCATCTTTTAAAATTATTTCAAAAGCATGCTTGTATTCATTGGTGTCATCTTTATCATTGATTTGTACCTTTCGCATAAAAAACTTTTCTTTAAGACGATATTCTGCATTGCTAGCACCAGGAAGTCTTGGCTGCCCATGATTTGATTTACAGCAAATCATTAAGCCATCAAAGAGAAATATGTGTCTCTCATGTTTGGCTCCTACACGTGTAAGAGTTCCTTCCATTATAAATTCATTGCAACACTGTCCAATGTCTTTTCCCTCCCAACCATCAATATTCTTCTGAATCTCATTCATTTTCTTGATTGCTAGTTGTTTCCCCTTCATTTGTTGACTATAAAACCGACATGCAGATTCACTAGAATAAAGAAAAAGGCATTATAAATACACAGATGACAGAAAACCTAGAGTTCATGTAAATAAGGGAAAGTGTAAAAGTTAGATTTTTACAAGTCTCACTGAGAAGGTATTCACTAATTCCCCAAATAGATTAGTATTACACAATTATACAATTTTGAAAATTAAAGCAACCTAGAAAATTTTTCAGTGTTCTAAAAAGTACAATGATGGTTGACAAAATTCTATTCTATAAATGTAACTACAAAATGATTATTTCTATCTTGGCTACTAAATATTTAGAATGACAAAACGTAGCCCAAGACAGTAAAAAAAAGTAATTTGAAAGATTAAAATAAATTATTTAGAAGGGTTTAAATGGACAAGACCCAAAGCTAAAAACATGTAGCACATACTACAATTAGGAAAGTGGAAGCAATGTTATCTGAATTAATGCCTCAAGTTATATAATCCCTAAAATTAAGGACACTAATAATTTTACTCTGACAGAACAACGATGCCAACATAAATCTACCCAATACATTTTACTCTGTCTCTCCTTTAGCTTACCAGTTGACTCTCAGGAGGTCCTGTCTGGGAGTATGCAAGGAAAATGCACAAATATGAAAGGTTTTTCAAACAATAACAATTCTCTTGGCTTTGATGTCACTTCCTCTGAAAGACCAGGCTTGTCACTACAACTATTTTCTTCATTGTTTACTTGAGGAGGGAACTGGGATCCCTGAATTTACACCACAATATTCAGGGTAAAAAGAAGGATATTTTAAAAAGTAAAAATATTCACCTCAGTCTTCGTTTTGCAAGACTTTTAGAACATATTTTTTCCATACCACTCTGAACATTAAGCAAAGCTGTTATTGCTTGTTTTAAACATTCCTTGTCTTCTTGATCTTCACTTTTTTCTTCTAACTGCTGTAAAGCCAAAATGACAAATCTGAACCAGTAGTACACTTTCAGATAGAATAATAATAAGCTCATTTATGGATAAAAATAACATTTATTCAACTGTCACCACAATAAAAATTTTAAATGTGTCATTAAATATTCTTTTTAAAAGTGTTTTTCTTGTGTGTTACTATTAATACACAACCAAGTTTTCTACATTAAAAGACCAAGATTAGCAGTTTTAAGATGGGTTACATCTTGCGACAGGCAGTAATATGTAGTTTCTCAAGGTGCATACCACTGAAAAGAAATGGGGAGCATAATAGATCTATTGAATGATCACAGGAGTTAGCATAGCACTAAGCATGTAGAGGAGGTTTTTTTTTTTAAGTGTGGAATTTTGTCTTAGGTTTCTGATACCTATATTACTGTTATATAATATTGAGATGATAAAGAAGATAAATATACAGAGAAGGATGCAATATAATAGAAGGAATCTCAATTACAAAACTTAGGATCAAATTTTGACTCTACTGCTGTGTGACCTTGGGGCAAGTCACTTGATCTCTGAGCCTTACTTTTCCCATTTGCCAAATAAGGCTTATAAAAAGCCTACCCTGCCTACTTTTAGGGGTTGTTATTAAAAACCAAAGCACTTTGTAAATGGTAACACACAATGTAAGTGTAAATGGTTTTCTTTGTAATTACACTACAGAATTAACATTAGTATAATAAAGAACTTTGTCCATATCCACATTAGGATTTTGAGTAAAGCTGCAATATACATACTTATGAAACTCAAGCGTATTTTCTATTACTGGCAAATAACTATGTCAAAGTCTGTACTTAACAAGAACTTAGTCATCAATAACTAATTATCAATACAGTAAGGTGGCTACGATTCAAGCAAGCAATTAACAGATGTATGAGTGACAATAATTCAGTAACTGAAATCTTCTAAACCTGTTCCTGGTTACCAAAAGAAAAGTTAAGAAATCACATATTGGCTGGCTGCAATGGCCTATGCCTATAGTCCCAGCACTTGGGAGGCCCAGGTGGGAGGATAGCTTGAGCCTAGGAGTTTGAGATACCATCTATTAAAATAAAATAAAATAACATTTTATCAATAGAGTTTTCATCCAACAATTTAGGAATACCTACTCTCTACCATAAACGAAAAGACTTGATATATACAATTATAAAATACGCAAAATGATTTATAAAGAAGTTTATTTTTCTTTTAGATGGAGTCTCTGTACCCCAGGCTAGAGTGCAGTGGTGCAATCTCAGCTAACTGCAACCTCTGCCTTCCAGCTTCAAGCAATTCTCCTACCTCAGCCTCCCAAGTAGCTGCGATTACAGGTGTCTGTCACCCTGCCTGACTAATTTTTTTTTTTTTTTTTTACTTTTAGTACAGATGGGTTTTCACCATGTTAGCCAGGCTAGTCTCAAACTCCTGACCTCAAGTGATCTGCCTGCCTTGGCCTCCCAAAGTGCTGGGATTACAGGCGTGAGCCACCACGCCTAGCTAGAAGTTTACTTTTCAATTAGCTTCATTATTCATTAGTACATTAGTACTTTAAGGATTTTATGTTTTTCACAGGTATTCCTTAAAGGTCAACAATACATTCCTTTCTGCTTCAATTGATAAAAATCAGTTACATGCATGGGCACACACATACCACATGCACTGATGACCTGTGAAAAGTAAACAGATTTCTTACTTATATTCTAAACCATTTCTATTAAAATTTACTTAAAATACTTGAATGTTCAAATATTCTAGAAGTTCATGTAAATACCATATTGATGGTATTTACATGAATATAAATGTTCAAATAAATACCATATTGTAATGTTTAATACTTAGCTTTTATTATCCAGATTTCTTACATTCATTATTAAAAACTCACCATACTTTCTACTAGAGGCATAACCTACATTTTTAGGAAAATTTTCAGTTTTAACTGTGTTAAGTAAAAGAAAAATTTAGGCTGGGCACGGTGGTTCATGCCTGTAATCCCAGCACTTTGGGAGGCTGAGGTGGGGGGATCACGAGGTCAGGAGTTTGAGACCAGCCTGGCCAATATGGTGAAACCCCGTCTCTACTAAAAATACAAAAATTAGCTGGGCATGGTGGTGCGCACCTGTAGTCCCAGCTACTCGGGAGGCTGAGGCAGAAGAATTGCTTGAACTCAGGGGGCAGAGGTTGCAGTGAGCCAAGTTCGTGCCACTGCACTCCAGCCTGGACAACAGAGTGAGACTCCGTCTCAAAAAAAAAAAAAAAAGAAAGAAAAATTTATTCATAACAATTCTCAACATAAAAAGGGTAATGAAAGATATTTTCCAAGACTTTAAAAGTGTACATATTAATAAAAAACTCAAAATATCTTTTATTCATAGTATGGTTCTTTGATATGGCCAGCTAAAGAAAGCCAATGGCCAGATGTTCATTAAGAAAGATACTAGGTTATTACTTAACAGATATTACTGGTAGGCTGAAGGCTGGAATCCAGGTAATCTCTCAAAGTACCTTCCATCCCTATCATTTGAAACTATTTGCCTCTCACATGGCAGAATTCTGGGAGACAAATAAAATGTTACCATGAACATTATTAAGTTTAGTCTTTAAAGCAACAAATAATCTAACATTGAAAGCTACATACCAGGGGTATCCAGTATTTTGGCTTCCCTGGGCCAAACTGGAAGAAGAATTATCTTGGGCCACACATAAAATATACTAACACTAACCAGAGCTGATGAGCTTTTAAAAATTTGCAAAAAACAATCTCATAATGTTTTAAGAAAGTTGACGAATTTGTGTTGGGCTGGGGGTTAGACAAGCTTGCTGTATACCTTAAGAAAAGGCAAATTTAATGAAAGCACCACTGAACAATGAATTAGTTCATTGAGTTGATTTAGAATTTAATCACTCAAAAGTAAAGCCCAGAGAAATTCAAGTCAGTAAGATACAAGGCAATTTTTCAGTCTTAAAGAACTAACAGGTAGCAGAATATTGAGCATTTGATATTTTGTCCTGGATAAATTTTTTATATTTTTAATTCAGGAAAACATACCTAATGGTAGACAAAATATATAATTCTCATACACATAAAGATATTTATAAAAGAAAAAAATTCATTTGGACATCCTTTTGATTTTCTATTCTAAAAATGTTTCAAGTTTTGGAGTCATTTATCTACTATTTAACTGTAGCATTTTACATACAGAATATTCTGGTATCTCAAAAATGTTAATATTTTTTCAACCCATAAAACTTTCCTGATGAAATACTTTCAAAATGTCCTTTTTACCTTTATAGCATTAGGCAAGCTTCTAAAATAAATTTCAGTGTAATAAATGACCTTTCTTGTAAGCATTTTTTGCTTCTTTTACTCAACATAGCTAATTTAAACTGGGCACTAGTGCAAAATAATTCAAGCTAACTACATCAAAAGGGTGGCTTATTGTGGCTACAGAAACAAAGCAGTGGCAAGTAGTATGTAAATGAGACTCAACAAAGCAGCATCCTGTTACCAGTGATATTCAGTACCATGCTTTTCATGAGTGCCTATTTAATAATAATGTGCAATAGTAACAATTACATTTGTACAAAGGCAGTTTATTTCAATAGTTTAAAAAATTACTAAGTCCTGAGATTATATTACCATATGAGATTGTACTTAAACTCATCTAGGGATTCATATATATACGTGTGTGTGTGTATGTATGTATATATGTGTATATATATGTACATCTATGTATATGTGTATATATACGTGTGTGTGTATATATACACGTGTGTGTGTGTGTATATATTTTTTGTTTTGAGATGGAGTCTTATTCTGTCTCCCAGGCTGGAGTACAGTGGCACGATCTTAGCTCACTGCAACCTCCGCACCTCCCGGGTTCAAGTGATTCTCCTACCTCAGCCTCCAGAGTAGCTGGGATTACAGGTGCATGTCACCACACCCAGAAAATTTTTGTATTTTTAGTAGAGACGGGGTTTTGCCATGTTGGCCAGGCTGGTCTTGAACTCCTGACCTCAGGTGATCTACCAGTCTTGGCCTCCCAAAGTGCTGGGATTACAGGCATCAGCCATTATGCCCAGCCAGGAATCATATTCTAAAGCAGAATGAAAACTCATATGCTCCATTGAGATGATAAAATTTAACTTTTCACAAGAAAGAACCATTTTACCAGTGACTAATTTTTTTGGTCCCTTAGAAATAAGTAAAGAGGCAATAGTCAATATGGTGTGTTCCATGTGCAAAATAAACCCTGGAAGAAAAATGGGATTAAATGTAAGGAGCTGTCAAAAGAAAATACTAAAATGAATACAAAGAATATAGCAGTATTCAGGAGACTAAAACTCAAGATTGTTTGATATATAAAAAATAAATTGTTGTACCGAGTGCATTTTATATGCTCAATTCATTCACAATCATATAATGGCTTCCCTTTGATTAAAAAAAAGAATGCTTGAATTCATTTTTATTTCTTGGAATTAATTTTCTCCAACACGGCATTATATACAATGAAGGAACTACTATTTACTTGAAGGCACTAACAGGCTGGTCCAGGACCCACAATTCTTGACTTTCAGTCCCGTGACTTTTCACTATAATAGGTACCCAAATAATTGAAATGGCTTTGAAAAACCTCAATATTCACTAAATAAAACCTATTCCATAAAACAGGTAAATTGCAATGCATAAGAATGACAAAGTATACGGCCAAGAAATATACATTATAATTGTCTAACATTTGAGATATAAAAATAAAGATCTCCATTTATTTTAAATATTATATACATAGAAAGAGCTCATCACAACATAAGAGAACACAACAAGCAAAGATTAGGTTCACGTTTTGATTTTGGAATTTTATTTGTATACTATTTGATGAGACATGACAGTGGATTACAACATGGAAAATGCAAAGAGTAACACCTGATTTACTAGCCCTCTTAGCAAATATTATCCAAATTATTCCAGAACTAATTAACTGCTGAGTAATTCAAGTCTTTTGCTCCTGTTTGCCATGACATCATTTTAAACATTCCACTAAAGGCTGAGGGAAAGAAAGGTCATGACATTCAAATAAATTATTATTTTATGATACCAACACACCTAAAAGGTATGGGTGGAGAAGATGAAATTCTTAAAATGAGATTTCAATTCCAAACATTAAACAGGCAATCAACCCTAAAAAATGTTAGGATATGTCATTTGTGAAAATATGCCGTTTAAAACCATCTCTCTGTTCTAATCAGAGAAAACATCACTAACTACAAATGCACCTCACAGTAGTCAAGTTTATTTAAAATTAAAAATTGGCCAGATATAGTGGCTCACGCCTATAATCCCAGCATTTTGGGAGGCTGAGGTGGGCAGATCACTTGAGCCCAGGAGTTCAAGACTAGCCTGGACAAAATACCCAGATTCTGTCTCTACCAGAAAATAAAATTAGCCAGGCATGGTGGTGCACAACTGGAGTCCCAGCTACTCAGGAGGCTGAGGTAGGTGGATTAATTGAGCCTGGGAGATTGAGGATGCAGTGAGCAGTGATTGTACCACTGCACTCCAGCCTGGGTGACAGAGTGAGACCCTGTCTCAAAAACAAAACAAAACAAAACAAAAAACCCCAAACACCAAAACCAAAAAATTAAATAAAAAACTGCAGTAATGCAATAGCTAACTGTTTACAATGGCTCTTGTGGTACACTATCCTATGTTTAACTTTAGACATTCAACATCTGTGGTCAGCTCCAATACCATGTAGCTTTGAGCCCATGGGTTTCTGGATAAGAATTTCT
Organism: Rhinopithecus roxellana; assembly: GCF_007565055.1. Taxonomy (NCBI): domain Eukaryota; kingdom Metazoa; phylum Chordata; class Mammalia; order Primates; family Cercopithecidae; genus Rhinopithecus; species Rhinopithecus roxellana. The sequence continues at coordinate 81,188,879 of NC_044565.1, forward strand.
GAATTTAGAGAGCTGGTTCAAGGGAATGTACCCTAGAGAGAACCTCCATTGGTTCTCTGCCAGACTCGGTGATTTACGCCTATCCCTTTGAGATTATAATCCTATAATCCCTTTGGGGATTACTTTGGGAGGCCTAGGTGGGAGAAGCCCTTGAGCCCAGAAGTTTGAGACCAGCCTGGGCAACATAGCTAGACCTCATCTCTACAAACAATAATTTTAAAAAATTAGCCAGGTGTGGTGGCATGTGCCTGTGGTCCCAGCTACTTGTGAGGCTGAAGAATCACTTGAGCCCAGGTGGTCGAGGTTACAGTGAGCTGTGACAGCACCACTGCAATCCAGCCTGGGTGACAGAACAAGACTCTATCTCAATAAATAAATAAATAAAAATAAAAAATCTAAGATCAGGATGAAATAATTGGCCTAATGCAAAAAAAAGAAAACAGGAAAAAAAAAAAAAAAAAGGTGAAAGAGGGAAAAAAAAAGGCTGGGTGCAGTGGCTCATGCCACTAACCCCAGCACTTTGGGAGGCCAATGTGGGAAGATCCCTTGAGCCCAGGAGTTTGAGATCAGCCTGGGCAACAAAATGAGACCCTGTCTCTACAAAAAAATAATTAAAAAAATTAGTTGGGCATAGTGGTGCATGCCTGTAGTCCCAGTTACTTGGGAGGCTGGGGTGAGAAGACTGTTTGATCCCAGGAGATCCAGGCTGCAGCAAGCTATGATCACACCACCGCACTCCAGCCTGGGTAGCAGAGCAAGACCTATCTCTAAAAAAGAGGGATGGAGGTGTTAGGGGGTAGCCACTGTATAAAGCCGATGTAGCCAGTATGTATGCTGGAGAAACAGAACAACAAAAATTTTATTTTTATAGTGTACCAAAAACTTACTGTTAAGGGTTGAATTGTGTCTCCATGAAAGATATGTTCAAGTCCTAACCCCTGGTACCTATGAATGTGATCTTCTTTGGAAATAGGATCTTTGCAGATGTAATCAAGTTGAGATGAGATCATCTTGGATTAGGGTGAGCCCTAAATCCACTGACTTGGTGTCTTTGTAAGAGAAAGGAATGGGCGATTTGGATGCAGACACATAGAGAAGAACGTGAAGCTGTCAAGAACTTGAAGTGCAGATGGAGGAAAAGACAGGAGTGATGGCATCTATAAGCCAAGGACCACCAAGAATTGCTGGGAGAAGCTAGGCAGAGGCAGCAGGGATTCTTCCTTAGAGCCTTTAGAGGAAGTGTGGCCCTGCCCACACCCTGATTTCAGATTCTCCGCCTCCAGAACTGTGAAAGAATAAATTTCTGTTGTTTACAAGCTTCTGAGTTTGTGGTACTTTGCTGTAGCAGCCTTAGGAAACCAAATACACTCATGTACACATAACAACATAAGATTTCAACCTGAATTTTAAAATAGAGGGAAACTTACTTTCCCTTAGGTTAAAAGGACCCAGAATACAAGAAAAAGTAGAGGTAATTTTCTAGGGAATTCAAAGTCATCCTGGATGTTTTTTTTTTAAGGTTTGTTTGGGTGCATCTTGGGGAGATAAAATCCTATGTCTAAGGAACAAAGAAAAAGTTAATACTTTTGTGGAACCAAACATGTACTGATTTGCTAACCTTTAAAATATTGGTCAGGCCAGGTGTGGGGGCTCACGCCTATAATCACAGCACTTTGGGAGGCCAAGGTGGGTGGATCACTTGAGGTCAGGAGTTTGTGACCAGCCTGGCCAACAGGGCAAAACCCCGTGTCTACTAAAAATACAAAAATTAGCCAGGTGTGGCGGCAGGCATCTGTAATTCCAGCTACTTGGGAGGCAGGAGAATCACTTTAGTCCACGAGGCAGAGATTGCAGTGAGCCAAGATCGTGCCACTGCACGCCAGCCTGGGTGACAGAGTGAGACTCTGTCTCAAAATATAGTAAAAATAAAATAAAATATTGGTCAATATATTTACTTAGCCCCAAGAAATCTAAATTTAATAAAGTAAATTAAACTTCACATACAAAAATCACATTATTGAAGCAATATTTCAAAAGGGCACAAAGGAAGTTTTTTTACTTCATAAAAAAATTAACTTTAACTTTTCAAGTTAAAGAGTCTGAAGACTTGGCTGCTAACTTTACTGAAGGAAAGAGTATTTTTTCAGTTTTAGTAGCATTAAAGTCTTATACTATTTTTAATTTATTTTTTAATCAACAAGTAAAAATCATGTTTATGGTGTGTAATAGGATCTTTTGATACATGTATATAACTGGAATGGCTACATCAAGCTACTTAACATGTGCATTAACACACATACTTCTTTTGTGGTGAGAACACTTAACATCTACTTTCTTAGCAGTTTTCAAATATGCAATATATTGTTATTAACTGTAGTTACCATCATGTACAATAGATCCCTTGAATTTACACCTCCTAACTAAAATTTTGTGTCATTTGACCAGTATCTCCCTACTCCCCTACTCTCCAGCCTCTGGTAACCACCATTTTATTGTTTCTTTGTGTTATACTATTAACAGCTTATACTTATTATACTTATTATACTATTAACAGTCTTATACTATTAACAGCTAAACTTATCTTTTGATTTTGTAAAGTTTAAGGCATTCTACCTAAGTTTCCAAAATAAATGTAATTATATAAAATTTACAGTTAAATTTTCTTTAAAATGTAAGACATAGGAATTTAAAGGAAAATGTATATGTATTTTTTGCCATTCATTTTTTAACAAGCATTTACTGAATGCCTAAATGCCAGACACTGTGATAGGTATGAGAATTCAAAGATAATAGCGCTCCATTCCTCACAGAGCAAACAGTTGAATGATAAGGCAGACAATAAAAATGGGACAAGTTCTCTAAAGAGATGTATGTAAAGAAAGGAAGGAACTCACTCTGGGCATGGTGACTCACACCTGAAATCCCAGCACTTTTGGGAGGCTGAGGTGGGCGGATCACCTGAGGTCAAGAGTTCGAGACCAGCCTGGCCTACATGGTGAAACTCTGTCTCTACTAAAAATATAAAATTAGTTGGGTGTGGTGGTGCACACCTGTAATTAATCCCAGCTACTCGGGAAGCTGAGGCAGGAGAATTGCTTGAAGCTGGGAGGCAGAGGTTGCAGTGAGCTGAGCTCACGTCACTGCACTCCAGCCTGGAGAGGGTAAAAGAGGAATTCCAGATAAATGGGAAAAAAGGACAAGCGAAGAGGCAGTAATATGAACCAGGATAGACACGGAACCCTCAACAGATTTGGCATATCCACGGTTGCTAGGAAACTCTTTTTTTTTCTTTTCTTTTTTTTTTTTGAGATGGAGTTTTGCTCTTTTTACCCAGGCTGGAGTGCAGTGGTGTGATCTTGGCTCACTGCAACCTTCACCTCCCGAGTTCAAGTGATTCTCCTGCCTCAGCCTCTTGAGTATCTGGGATTACAGGCACACAGAAAAAAAAAAAAAATGAGAGTCTTGTGGACTTATTAGGCAAAATTTCCTGCCCAATATACTGCTAACTTTGCAATATAACTTAGGCAGTAATATGAATCAGAGATACACATGCTTAAATTAGTAGAAATTTTTAATTGCTAAATGATGCACTTACTAAACTTCTATTAATGTAAGTTATAATTTTAGAAATTTTAATAGGCTACACTTGGAAGAGTAAAAATTTCTTTTATATTATTAAGATGATTGGGTTTTATAGCCTTCTGAACTTTCATCAAAGCTTCTTGGGTTCATTTGGAGGGGGAGTTGTTTTGTTTTGTTTTTTTGAGACAGGGGCTTGCTCTGGTTCTCAGACTGGAGTACAGAGGCATGATCATGGCTCACTGCAGCTTCGACCTCCTGAGCTCAAGTGTTCCTCCTGCCCAGCCTTTTGAGTAGCTGGGACCACAGGTGTGCACCACCATTCCTGGCTAATTTTCTTATTTTTATTTTTGTAGAGACAGGGTCGTGCCATGTTGCCCAGGCTGGTCTCCAACTCCTGGGCTCAAGCAATCCTTCCGCCTTGGCCTCCCAAAGTGCTGGGACTACAGGTGTGAGCCACTGCACCTGGCCTTCTTGTTTTTATTTATAAATTGATAATGGCCTTAAGATTTTATATGGCCTTTGAATCTTTCTGAATTTCATTACAGGCTCAGGTAAAAAAAAAATTCCATTACAAAGAAAAATTCTATATAACAAAACAGTGTGTAAATGTCCCATTATAAGTATAGTTAGTAATAATGAATTCTTTGTAAAGATTTTACATACTAAATGCTTCCTGTCTTGATTATCCTCTTAAGATACTCATCCTGTATTTCCAAAGACCTTAAACGGTATCTATTGCTAAGAGCTTTTGTCATTTCTGCCTGGTGATTAAAAATACCTTTTAACTCCCTGAGTCTTTTCTCAATGTAAACATTCCTAATTGAGAAATCAAACTGAATTCCAAATGCAGTGCAGAGACCTGAGAAAATGTAGGGATGACAGTTCCTCCAGTTTACTGTAATAAATTCACAGACCTTCTGTTCACTCATTGATTCATTACAGAGAGCCCATTTTATCATCTGCAAACTATAAATATGATTTCCAGTAATATATTCTCCGTAAAAGAATCATGATACTAAACAAAAGTGTTCTTTGATGAAACAAATACTCATTTGAAAGCTAAAGAAATAATAATGCTATTAATGCATGCCTTCTTTTGTCTTTACAAGGCTAGTCCATTAAAGGTAGAGAGAATATCACTTTGAGCTACACTACTGAATTATAGTTTATACAGACTCTTTTCTTTAATTTCAGTATATAATAGGAAAAGAAAAAAGAGACAACCCCTTTCCTTTCAGTCAGTGCTTAATATTTTGAACTGTAATCAAATGGGCAATTTTTACTGAGATTATAGAAATGTATTGTTTCTAAAGCAATGATAAACAGTTTTATACAGACAGTTGCAAACTTGAGCTATCAAAGTCAGGTAAACTAACCTTCCCCATTACTTTGGCCTTATCCTCACACTGGCTCTCTTATCCTCACACTGAGTCCCTGAGTCTGCTGAGGTCCCCAAATGGAAACTGTGATGCATAAATCCAAGGTGGTTTTCAAAGAATCAGCCATGTAAACAAAAAGTAAAGGTACAAGATAAAAATATCTGACAATTGCTTTAACATTCACTATAAAAACCAGTAAAAGAAAAAAAGGAAAAAAAAAAAGAAATTAAAAATAAAATTCACTACTAAACCAACAGAATTTGCTACTCTTTTGCAGACTGATTTCCATTTGCTTCTTAACTGAAAAAAGAAAATGGAAACACACTAATGTGCAGGGTACTCACATAATAATTTACAAATAAAGTAGCAAAAAGAAATTCATCACACCTCAATAAGTTATAAATAACAATAAGGAGTTTTCTTACCTTCAAAAGTTCAAAGTAATGGAGACAGTGGTAAACAGGGGCCAGAAGCAGCCTGGGTAAAACATATTGAACAGCTTCTTTGAAACCTTCGCCTATTGACTAGAAAAAAAAAGTGATTTAATTTTTTTTTAAGTTTACTTTTCAGACATTGTACATCTTGATTTAAAAATTACTATACCTGCAAATAAAGTGCTGCCCCAGGCTTTGATAACTGACTAAGGAAACGATCATGAAAACCAGGTCGCAAAATATCTCGAGCATACGATTCATACGGATCAAATGCCAGTTCCTTAGAAAATAAAGAAGGTAAAACATAAATAATCTACCATTACAAACACAGAAAGATTTAATTATGGGGCATGACTATGCGAGCACAATTATGTATTTCTTTGAAAGTCTCTAAACAAAAATTATATGACTGCTAATTATAATTTTAATAGAAGAGATCCCAATATTCTCGAGAGTAAATCAGTTCTTTCTGATGAATAATAGAATCCTTTTATGTTATAACAGCTCTCATTAAAGGTTTCCAGTAGAGTATTATCAACAAACATGGCCGTAAGAGTGGGCAGACTTTTGGTTCTAGAAAACAAAGCTTAACTTGAACAACAAAGAATATAGACATGTACAACTAGGTAAGGTATAAACATTTAGAATACTGAAACCAGACATGTTTTTATAGTTCTCAGTGGTAGACATGTACTTTCATATTCTATAAACCAGAAGTAACATCTAAAATTCATTGTTCTAATTTCACAAATTAAACAAAATCCGAACTGCCCAAAATGTTGCCATCATTAATATCACCAATCAATAAACTAAATTCTAATGGCTCAGTTAAAAAGACCAGAATATACTGGTTTTGAAGATTTCTGGGGAAAAAAAGAGTAGGTATCTTGATTTTAGCAGAAACAGAGTCGCTACTCTTCTATCTTGTGCTGTATTCCTGGTATAAAACTATTATGAAAATGGTGCTCTAGATTCTAGCAGGAGCTCACTTCCATAAAGGGTAATTCTAGCAAGAGGAAGAGGACATCTAGCGGAGCATAGTAGAAGGAGGTAGAAGGGAATGAAACAAAAGACGGTTATGAATTAAATCACCCTTAATGATGTTTTTCAGATTGCTTTTTTTTTTGACACAGGGTCTTGGTCTTACTCTGTCACCCAGGCGAGAGTGCAGTGGTGCAATCACGGCTCACTACAACCTCTGCCTCTTGGACTACAGGCGCCCACCACCACGCCCGGCCAATTTTTTTGTATTTTTAGTAGAGACGGGGTTTCACCGTGTTAACCAGGATGGTCTCGATCTCCTAACCTCGCGATCCGCCCACCTTGGCCTCCCAAAGCGCTGGGATTACAGGCGTGAGCCACTGCACCTGGCCTGACCAAGTTGGTCTTGATCTGCTGGACTCAAGTGATCCTCCTGCCTCGGCCTCCCAAAGTGCTGGGATTACAGGTGTGAGCCGCTGCGCCTGGCCTCAGATTGCTTTTTAAGAAATGATTGACTAGTAATACCACCAGATCAGACATCAGAAGATATGAGCTCTGGTTGTTGCAAAATGCAATATGGCATGTAAACTTCCAAGTCATACTGGATTCCTTGAGCTGGCTCCTAGTTGACTTCCCAATTTTTAATTCCTTCAACTTTCTTCTCAACTAAAAATTGCTATCATAATATAACACCAGAAATTGCAGTCTATTATGCTTTACAGAAATTGACAGTAAGGTTTCAAAAATAACAAGAGGATGGAGTCAGGTATGAATACAGTGGATTGGAGAGAAGACTACAAATGTGAAGAGATGCTTATAGCTTAGGTCTCTTCCAATTCAGAAATGATCATATGCCACAGACATGTTTGCCCTCCTCCCCTTTCAATAAGCCCTAATTTATTACACAATTTTTATAACTACAGGTAAAGAAAAGGCTTTATAATGTGGCTTAAAAACATGGGTTTCGGAGTCACAGAGATGCACATTTCAATTCTGACCCTACTGTTTATTAGCTGTGTAACCTTTGACAAACTACTTTCTCTAAGCCTGTTTCCCACTGGAAATGTGAATAATAATTATTTCACAGGGTTGTTTACAGAACTAAATGAGATATAAGTAAAAGGCTTATAATAGTGTCTGGCACAGAGTAAGCCCTGCATAAATGGTAGTAGCTAGTACTATCATTTTGAAATAGCTAATCTCAAGAGAAAAAAAAAATCAACAATTAACGAAGAATCCAAACTCTCTTCACAAAGTTTTATTCTTGAAGACAAGTTTTTAGAATGATAAGCAATTCTGAGAGATGGTATGAGTTAATAGATGATTTTATGAGAGGTTCATTGGTTAAAATGTAACAATATTCATAGGAAATATAAAATTGTCAATACACATAATTGACAGAAAAGTACAGAGAACAGCCTAACCTAACTATACCCACCATCGAACTCAGAAAAGCTCAACATTTTATAATACCTGCCTCAGCTTTTTAGAAAAGAAATAAAACAATATAGATGTAATTACTTCCTTTAGGCTCCCTTTCATAAGCTTATCTCCTGCTGATGACCAGAGGTAGTCATTACCTTGAATTTGAATTTTTTCCTTCCCATGTACGTTTTTATATCATAATTACATATGTATCAAGAAACAAAGCAACGTGTTGTTTTGCATGCTTTCAAACTTCATATAAATATAATAATGTATACATTCATCTGTTAGTTGCTTTTTATACTCAAAATTTTTTCAAGATTTATCTATTTTGATTTATACAGTTCCTTTCACTTTATTTTAAAACTCTGTATAATATTCTACTGTATGAATATGTCATTTTCTCTAAATCCATTCTCCACTGATAGATAACTGTTTCTTGTTTTTCACAATTATTAAAAAAATTCTGAGGCCGGGCGCAGTGGCTCAAGCCTGTAATCCCAGCACTTTGGGAGGCCAAGGCGGGCGGATCACGAGGTCAGGAGATCGAGACCATCCTGGCAAACACGGTGAAACCCCGTCTCTACTAAAAATACAAAAAACTAGCCGGGCGAGGTGGCGGCGCCTGTAGTCCCAGCTACTCGGGAGGCTGAGGCAGGAGAATGGCGTGAACCCGGGAGGCAGAGCTTGCAGTGAGCTGAGATCTGGCCACTGCACGCCAGCCTGGGCGGCAGAGCGAGGCTCTGTCTCAAAAAAAAAAAAAAAAAAAATCTGTAATTTTACACTTTATTGTGTTTCACTTTATTGTGCTTTGCAGATATTGCCTTTTTTTTTTTTTTTAAACAAGTTGAAGATTTGTGGCAACCCTGTGTGAAGCAAGTCTATTGGCCCCATTTTTCCAACAGCATGTGCTGATTTTGTCTCTGTGTCACATTTTGGTAATTTTTGAAATATTTCAAACTTCTTCACCATTATTACTGAGCCAGTGTTCACTTACCATTCTGAAACTCCTAGGGCCCTTAAGAATTATGCTAAATCTACTCTGGCTGTGCCCTATAAATGGAACACCAAAGCCTGGATGTTAGTACAACTGTTTACAACATGGTTTACTGAATATTTTAAGCCCGCTATTGAGACCAACTGCTCAGAAAAAAACAAAACAAAACAAAACAAAAACTTCTTTCAAAATACTGACATTGCACCTAGACACCTAAGAGCTCTGATGGAGATATACAAGGAGATTAATGTTGTTTTCAAGTCTCTTAACACAGCATCCATTTTGCAGCCCATGGATCAAGGAATAATTTTGACCTTCAAGTTTTATTATTTCACAAATATGTTTCGTGAGGCTGTAAGTGCCATAGACAGTGATTCCTCTGTTGTATCTGGATAAAGTCAACTGAAAACCCTCTGGAAAGGATTCACCATTCTAGATGCCACTAAGAACATTCATTATTTATGGGAAAGGTCAAAATATCCACATTAACAGGTGTTTGGAAGAAGCTGATTCCAACTCTCATGGATGGCTTTGAGGAGTTCAAGACTTCAGTTGGAGGAAGTAACTGCAGATGTGGTGGAAATAGCAAGAGAAACAGGATTAGAAGTGGAGCCTGATGATGTGACTTGAACTGCTTCAAGTTTATGATAAAACTTGAATAGAGAATTTGCTTCTTATGGATGAGCAAAGAAAGTAGTTTCTTGGCTGGGCGTAGTGGCTCATGCCTGTAATCCCAGCACTTTGGGAGGCCAAGGCAGGCGGATCATGAGGTCAAGAGATCGAGACCATCCTAGCCAACATGGTGAAACCTGGTCTCTACTAAAAATACAAAAATTAGCTGGGCGTGGTGGCGCACACCTGTAGTCCCAGCTACTCGGGAGGCTGAGGCAGGAGAATCACTAGAACTCAGGAGGCAGAGGTTGCAATGAGCTGAGATCACGCCACTGCATTCCAGCCTGGTGACAAAGTGAGATTCACCAGGAGAGATGGAACCTACTCCTGGTGAAAATACTATGAACATTTTTATGACAACAAAGGACTCAGAATATTACATCAACTTAGTTGATAAAGTGGTGGCAGGGTTTGAGAGGATTGACTCCAATACTGAAATAATTTCTACTGTGGGTAAAGTGCTATCAACAACATCACCAGCTACACAGAAATCTTTCATAAAAGAAAGAGCCAACAGCTGTGTCAAACCCCACTGTTGCTTATTTTTTAAACTGCCAGTCACACCAACCTTCAGCAGCTATCAACATCAAGACAAGACCCTTCACCAGCTAAAAGATTATGACTCACTGAAGGCTGAGATGATCATTAGCATTGTTTTAGCCGTATTTCTAAATTTAGGTATGTATATTGTTTTAGACATAATGCTATTGCATGCTTACTAGACCGCAGGATAGTGTAAACATAACTTTTATATGCACTATAAGCCAAAAAAATACTGACTTGCTTTATTGTGATATTTACTTTATTGCAGTAGTCTGAAACCTAAGCCACAAGATCTGTATAACTTAGTGTGCACATATGCATGAATATTTTTTAGAGCATGTAACTACCAGGGGAAGTTGCTTTCCAAAGTGGTTATATCAATTTATATACTTAGCAGCAGTGATTTTTCCCAGTTGTTCACTTCCTTGTCAACATTTGATACTATCAGACTTAAAATTTGTTAGCCTGATATTGTGAGACTATGCCAGTGTTATTTTTATATGTATTTCCCTGATTACTAGTAACGTTGAGAATCTACTTATATGGTTATGGGCCATTTATTTGTATCTTCTCTTCTGAGAATTGTTTATTAATAGCTTTTGACCATTTCTATTAGCTTGTCTTTACGTGTTAAATTGATAGTTTTTAAAAATGGCTATATTGAGATATAATTCATACACATTCACTCCACCCATTTAATGGGTAAAATTAGATGATTTTTAGTTTAATGGAATTGTGCAACTATCTTCATAATCTATTTTAGAATATTTTTATCACCCTCTCAAAGAAATCACACAGTCTTCAGCTATTACCTCCCAAACCCCTAAACCCCCTCAGCCCTAGGCAACCATGAATCTACTTTATGTCTCCATGGATTTGCCTATTCTGGATATTACATGTAAATGGAATCATACAATACGTAGTCTTTTGTGACTGGCTTCTTGTGTCCAGCATAACATTTTCAAAGTTCATCCATGTTGTAGCATGTTTCAACACTCCCTTTTAGTTTTTTTATATTGTGGTAAAATATACACATGAAAATTACCATTTTAGCCATTTTTAAGTGTACAATTAAGTGGCATTAATAGACAATGTTGTGCAACTGTCCATTTCCAGATCTGAACTATTCTATAGTCCCAAACTGAAACTCTGTATCCATTAAACAGTAACTGATCATTGCCTCTTCCCCATAACCCTTGGTAACTTCTGTGTCTCTATTAACTTGACTACTCTAGTTACCTCATATTAGTGGAAACATACAATATTTGTCCTTTTGTGTCTGGCTTATTTTATTAGCATAATGTTTCCAAGGTTCACCCATGTTGTAGCATGTATTGGAATTTCATCCCTTTTTAAGCTGAATTATATTCTACTGTATATTCTACTGTAATGTATTTACCACATTTTATAATTTAACCATTCATCTGTTGATGGACATGTGGGTTGTTCCCAGCTTTTGGCTATTGTGGATAATGCTGCTATGAATGTTGCCATACAACTATATAACTGAATCTCTGCTTTCAGTTCTTTTGGGTATATAGCTAGGAGTGAAATTTTTGGATCATATGGTAATTCTACGTTTAACTTTTTGAGAAACCAGCAAACTGTTTTCCAAGCAGTTGCTCCATTTTATATTTCTATCAGCAAAATATGAGGATCTCAGTTTGTCCACAGCTTCATCAACACTTGTTACTTTCCCCTTTTTATTTTAATTTTAGCCATCTTAGTATATGTGAAGTGGTACTGCATCATGATTTTTCTTTTAGAGATATGGTCTAACCTTGTCACCCAGGCTGGAGTGCAATCATGTGATCATGGCTCACTGCAGCCTCAACCTCCCGCGCTCAAGCAATCCTCCCACCTCAGCCCCCCGAGTAGCTGGGACCACAGGCGCACACCACCATCCTGGGCAAATTTTCTAATTTTTGTAAAGACAAGGTCTCACTATGTTGCCCAGGCTTTATAGTGATTTTGATTTGCATTTCCCTAATTTCGAATGAAGCTGAGCATCTTCTAATGTACCATGTTGGCCACTTATATATCTTCCTTGGAGAAATATCTATTCAAATCCTTTGCCCATTTTTTAAATTGGGTTATCTTTTTGTTATATACACTGAATACTAGACTCTTATCAGAAATATCATTTGCAACTATGTTTTCTCTTTCTGTAGGCTGTCTTTTGCTTTCTTGATGGTGTACTTTGAAACACAGAGTTTTTAATTTTGAAGAAGTCCAAATTATCTACTTTTTCTTTTATAGCTTGTGCTTTTGGTATTATCTAAGTATCCTTTGCCAAATCCAAGGTAATGAGGATTCAGACCTGTTTTCTTCCAAGAGTTTTATAGCTTTAGATCCTAAATTGTCTTTGATCCATTTTGAGTTAATTTTTGGATATGGTACAGGGTTCCAACTTCATTCATTTGTGCTTCTCTTATGTCTTTTCTTGAACAGAAATTTTAAAACGTAAACTCTTCCTTTCTGGTTTGCTCTATGTGTTAAGAAATCTTCCTATGTCAAAGTCATATAAATATGTTCTCCTATGTTTTCTTTTGAAGTTCTACTCTTCATTTTTAGATTTTTAATATGTTGAGTAATTTCTGTGAATTATATGTTATGGAATGAATTTTTTTTCCATATAACCAGGTTTGACTCATTATCATTTATTAATGAATTCATTCTTTCTCTACTAATGTAATATCTATCACATATCAGGAGAATATATGTATATTTTTTTTCAGGGTTCTTTGTTCTGTTACCAAATTGTTACCTGCACCAATACTACACTCTTGTTTACTCCGGCTTCATAATAAATTTTAGTATGTGGCAAGACTTTATCTAACAGGTATTTTATCTAACAAGTACTTGAGGGGACAAGAACAAGTCCCTTCAACTTGTTCTTCCTCAAAATTGTTATTTTTGCTCCTCATTCTTAACACGTGAATTTTAGGATCAGCTTGCTATGCACTAAATTTGTAGATTATTTGGGGGACAACTGGTATCATTACAGTACTGTCTTTCCATCCATGAACATGGTATATATTTCCATTTATTCAGATCTTCCTTATGAATCTAATTTTATTTTATTTTTTTGAGATGGAGTCTCCCTCTCTCACTGGGGCTGGAGTGCAGTGGCATAATCTCGGCTCACTGCAACCTCCGCCTCCCGGGTTCAAGCGATTCTCCTGCCTCAGCCTCCTGAGTAGCTGAGATTACAGGTGCCCGCCCAGCTAATTTTTTGTATTTTTAGTAGAGATGGGGTTTCATCATGTTGACCAGACTGGTCTCGAACTCCTGACCTCGTGATTCGCCTGCCTCAGCCTCCCAAAGTGCTGGGATTACAGGAGTAAGCCATCGTGCCCAGCTAATTTTATGGTTTTTTTTTTTAAAGCAAAGGTCTTGTATTTAGTCAGGTTTATTTCCAGGTACTTTATAGTCTTATCTCCATAGTGAATGCAGTCTTTAAAAATATTATATATTCAATGGACTGTAACTGAGCACAGTAATGCTACCAATTTTTACAGGCTGATCTTTTATCCAACAGCTATAATGAGCTTGCCAACTATAAAAATTTACTTGGGTTTGCTATATAGATAATTATATTAACTAAAAATAGGACAATTTTGTCTTGCCTATTCCTTTTCTGTCTTTTTGTATTGGGCAGTACTCACTATTAGAGTGCTGAATAGAAGTGGTGATGGTGGTATTCTTTTCTAGTTTCTTAGTTTTGCTATAGTTTAACCACTATTATATCTCTTACAGACTTTTAGTAAATATCCTTTATTAGGTTAAGAAAGTTGCCTTCTATTCCTTGTTTGCCTGACATTTTAAAGAAATTTATGAATGAATGTTTAATTTTATGAACCCTTTTTCTTGCGATTTTAACTTGCTAAAGTGGAATACTACATTAAAACTTTTTAAAATGTCAAACCACGTAAGAATAAACATCATAAAATATATCATATTTGGACATATGTTTTACTGTATCATAAACTGATTTTTCATTGCCAGTTTTGTTGATACCTGAGAATGTCTCATAGTTTTTTCTTGTATTGTCGTTATCTAGTTTTGATAATGTATTCATACAATCCCGATAAACTTAAGTTACCCTTCATGTCTCAATTCATTGGAACGATTTGCAAAAGAGTAAGATTAACTGTTTCCTGAAGATTGGCAAAACTCATTGTCATATGCTGTCTTCTGTTGCTATAACTGAGTACCTGAGACTGGGTAATTCATAAAGAAATTTATTTATCACAGTTTTGGAGGCTAGAAGTTCAAGACAGGCAGGTACATCTGGTGAGGGCTTTCTTGCTGGTAGGGACTCTGCAGAGTCCTGAGGTGGTGCAGGGCACAGCAAGGGGACTACAGCATGTCAGCTCAGGTCTCTTCCTCTTTTTATAAAGACAGGCCTGCCATCATGGGGGCCCCACCCTGATGACCTTATCTAATGCTAATTACCTCCACAGGCCCCACCTCCAATCAATATATATAGTTGGAGATTAAACTTCCAATACATAAAATATGGGGACACATTCAAATCATAGCATTCACAACAACTGGTCTATGCCGCAAGTCATTTGTCAAAACATACTTTTGACTATTCATTTTTTAATGTTTTTTAACTTAGAACATTGATACTGCTCTTTTATATAATTTTAAAGGTTATGTCATTACAGTTCTTAAACATTTTGAAGTGGATCTTAGTGTTCTTCCATGATTTAAAAAACAGGCCTGGTACGATGGCTCACGTATGTAATCCCAGCACTTTGGGAGGCCGAGGCAGGTAGATCACTTGAGGCCAAGTGTTCGAGACCAGCCTAGCCATCATGGCAAAACCTTGTCTCTACTAAAAACACAAAAATTAGCCAAAAGTGGTGGCACAGTAATCCCAACTATTGGGGTGGCTGAGGCATGAGAATTGCTTGAACCTGGGAGGCGGAGGTTGCAGTGAGCCGAGATCCCATCTAGTATTTGTGTTTCCTTTTCCCGTTGATCAGCCATGAGATCTTTTGTTATATCAATTTCTAATTCATGAATTCTCTTCTGTTACTTCCTTACATATTGTTCTCTTAGGTGTTTCCTGTTCTCTTTCTTGTTTCTTGGGTTGAAAGCTTAACTTATTCATTTTTAATTATTACTATTTTTTCAAAAAATATGTAAAACTGTAAGCTTCTCTCTGCAAAATTTATGTTGAAACTTAATCCTCAAGGCAACAGTATTAAGATATATACAGATATATATCTGTATATATATTAAGATATATACAGCTGACCTTTGAACAACCCGTGGGTTAGACTTGCACGGATCCACTTATATGCAGATGTTTTTCAACCAAATGAGGATCAAAAATACAGTATCTGTGGGATGTGAAACCCTTGTACACTGAGGGCTGGCTTTTTGTATATATGGGTTCCACAGGGCCTATGCAAGTTTTGCAGGGCTGATGTGGAACTTGAGCATGTGTGGATTTGCGTATCTGCAGGGAGTCCTAGAACCAATTCCCCACATATACTGAGGGATGACTGTGTACACACACACACACATACACACTCTGTTGTCCCTTGTATCGGTGAGGGATTGATTACAGGATCCCATGCAGATACCAAAATCTAGGGATGCTCAAGTCCCTGATATAAAATAGTATATTTGCATATAACCTTCAGAGGATCCCTATGTTACTTCTAATATAATGTACGTATGTAAAGAGTTGTTATACTGTATTGTTTAGGGTATTGTAATGTACCCTGATGTAATGTATTCTAATGTGCTTAACATTATGTTAGTACAGCTACAATTATGCCAGTTATGCTTTTCTTCCCCCCAAAATATTTTCAATCCATAGTTGGCTGCATCCACAGATGTGGAAGCCATGAATATGGAGGGTTGAGTGTGAGAGAGGCAGAGAGAGAGTGTGTGTGTGTGTGTGTGTAAAATCAAATGTGTTAGTCTAATCTTCTGTAGTCTAATCTTTTTTCTGTTTGATCTGTTAATTTCTGATGGAGACGTGTTAAAATTTCCTATGATAGCAATTTTTTTTAGTTTCTTGTAATCCTGTCAGTTTCTACTTCTTATATTTTGAGGCTTTATAATCAGATGCATACACATTAATGGTTGTTGTATCTTCATGATAGTATCCCTTTTACTATTACGAAGTGTTTCTCTTTTTTCCTCCTCAGCACTTACTTTGTATAATTTTATCAGTTAATATGAATTAATATTGGTATACAAGTTTGATAAGTTTTTATATATTATGATTTTTCATCCCTTTATCTTAAAATATTCCTGTGGTTCTGTTTTAAGAACATCTTTTATAAGCTGCATAAAGTGGATTTTATATTTATTTATTTATTATTTATTTGAGACGGAGTCTTACTCTGTCGCCTAGGCTGGAGAGGAGTGGCATGGTCTAGGCTCACTGCAACCTCCACCTCCTGGGTTCAAGAAAGTCTCCTGCCTCAGCCTCCTGAGTATCTGGGATTACAGGTGTACACCACCATGCCCAGCTACTTTTTGTATTTTTTTTTTTAGTGGAGACCGGGTTTCACCATGTTGGCCAGGCTGGTCTCAAACTCCTGACCTTGTGATCTACCCGCCTCGGCCTCCCAAAGTGCTGGGATTACAGGCATGAGCCACTGCGCCAGGCCTAAAGTGAATTTTAAAAAATCAAATAGAATTACTCTCTTTAAATAGGCTGAGTTTCATCAGTTTGTATATACTGAGTTACTAATGTAGTTGGATTTTTTTATATCATTTTATCTTCATTATCATTGTTTTTGTTTGCTTCATTTATTCTTTCCTATTATCAGTGAAAATGATAAAAAAAAATTACTATAGTTCCTTTTTCCCTATCTGTACATTATAAGCTACAGGTAGTATTTCTGTTCTTTTGGTGATTTTCCTAAATTTTTAAAAAAATAAATATGGCTATCTATAAATTTTTCAAAAGTTATTTTTCTATCACAAACACAAGTCCACTTTACATACTGTATACTGTATACTTTGTCACTAATACATAGAAATATAGTTTAGTCTTTCCAAGATAAAAAAAACTTTAAAAATATTTTTAAAACTATTCAGCAATTCATTAAATTTATCAACACATTTTCATTTAGAGACAGTGTCTCAGTCTGTCACCCAGGCTGGAGCACAGTGGCGTGATTTTGGCTCACTGAAACCTCAGCCTCCTGGGCGCAAGTGATCCTCCTACCTCAGTCTCCAGAGTAGCTGGGACTACAGGTGCACACCACCACACCTGGGTAATTTTGGTAATTTTGTTTTGTAGAGATGGGGTTTCACCGTATTGCCCAGGCTGGTCTTGAACTCCTGAGCTCAAGTGATCTGCCCACCTTGGCCTCCTAAAGTGCTGGGATTACAGGTGCAAGCCACCGGCCTACATCTACCAATTTCTTTTTCATCATCAGTTCTTGTATTTCTTGACTTCCCTTTGAGTAAAACTTTCCTTCTTGCTAAAGAACGCCATCCAATGCATCTTATAATGAGTGTCTACAAGTAGTAAACGCTCTTGGTCATTGTATGTTTGAAATGGTTTTTATTTATTCTTCACTTTTTCCTCATTTTTGATAAATTCAGGAACAACTTTACATCAAGTCTGTAATTTGATGACTTTTTATTGTATACAATGCATTTCTGTGACCACCACCCAGATAAAGAAATAGAACATTTCTAGCACCTCAGAAATCTCCGTCATGTTTCCCAGTCAACCACTATTCTAATAATCTGTTTCCAAAGATACATGTTTCTGAACTTCCTATATATCAATATAGTATGTACTTTGAGTCTTATTATACTCAATATTATGTTGTTGCTTTTATCAGCAATTATTCTTTTTTATTGCCAGATAGCATTTTCTTGTGTGAATATACCACTAATTATCCATTATGAATAAACCTACCACGAACATTCTTAAATGTCTTTCAGTCAACATAAGCAATCATTTTTGTTTGATATATGCCCAAGAGTTAAAATGCTGAGTCATAGGGTACATTGTATGCTTAGCTCTAGTAGATATGCCAAACAGTTTTCCAAAGTGGCTGTACCAAATTACACCCTAGCCCCCACCAGCAAGTAGACTTTCAACTACTCCATGGTTTCAAAATTCATTTCCTGGATGAATAACAATGTTGAGCATCTTTTTTGTGTATGAATTACCTACTCAAGTCTTTTGCCTATTTTCTAAAAACAAAACAAAACAAAAAAACCCTGAAGTTTTAGTTACTGATTTGTAGGCATGTAGGAGTTATTTTGTTTTAGGGTTTTTTGTTCTTTTCACAGAGTCTCGCTCTGTCGCCCAGGCTGGAGTACAGTGGTGTGATCTTGGCTCACTGCAACCTCTACCTCCTGAGTTCAAGCAATTCTCCTGCCTCAGACTCCCTAGTAACTGGGATTACAGACATGCACCACTATGCCTGCCTAATTTTGTATTTTTAGTAGAGATGGGGTTTCACCATGTTGGCCAGGCTTGTCTCAAACTCCGGACCTCAAGTGATCCACTGGCCTTGGCCTCCCAAAGTGCTGGGATTACAGGTATGAGCTACTGTGCCCAGCCAGGAGTTCTTAATATATCCCAGATATGAGTCTTTCATTGGCTACGTATATTATAAATATTATCTTCCAGTCTATAGCTTGCCTTTTCATTCTATTAATTTTGTCTTTTGATGAATGGACATTCTTACATCTAATGAAGTCCAGTTTATCAATTTTTTTCTTTCATGGTTAGTGCTTTTGTGTCCTGTTTAAGAAATCTTTGTATATTCCAAGGTCATAAAGAACACTTATGTTTTCTTCTACAAACTTTATTATTTAAAAATCTGTCTTCATTCTTGAATAATACTGTAGTTAGATAGAAAATCCTATTTTACCTTAGTACTTTAAAGATATTACTCAACTGACTGTTAACCTGTGTTGTTAAAGAGAACCCTGCTGCCATTCTAATTATAGTTCTTTTGCAAAATATTTTCTTTTCTGTCTTAACAGCTTAACAGGTTTTTTTTTTTGAGACGGAATCTTGCTCTGTCCCCCAGGCTGGAGTGCAGGGGCGCACTCTCAGCTCACTGCAAGCTCTGCCTCCTGGGTTCACGCCATTCTCCTGCCTCAGCTTCCCGTGTCTTAACAGCTTTTAAGATTTTCTCTTTTTTTCCCTTAAGACCGGGTCTTGCTCTGTCACCCAGTCTGGTGAAACCACCCAGTCTGGAGTACAGTGGCGTAAACTCAGCTCACTGCAACCTCTGCCTCCCAGATTCAAGCAATTCTCGTGTCTCAGCCTCCTGAGTAGCTGGGATTACAGGCTCCCACCACCATGCCTGGCTAATTTTTGTATTTTTTAGTAGAGATGGTGTTTCACCATGTTGGCCAGGCTGGTCTGGAACTCCTGACCTCAAGCAATCCCTCCGCCTCAGTCTCCCAAAGTGCTGGGATTACAGGCATCAGCCACTGCGCCCAACCCAAGATTTTCTCTTTATCTTTGATGTTCTATAGTTTCACTGCCATGTTTTCAGCTGTGTGTTTTATTTATCATGAACAATATTTGGAATTCATTTTTGATCTGGGAACTAATGTCCTCATTCTTGAAAATTATCCATTTTTATGTTTTCAAATATTGTTTCTCCATCACTCTTTGTCTGGAACTCCTATTAGATGTATACTAAGCCTCTCAGCTTATCCTTATTACTTTTTTTTGAGATGGAGTCTTGCTCTGTCACTAGAGTGCAGTGGTGCAATCTCGGCTCACTGCAACCTCCACCTCCTGGGTTCAAGCGATTCTCCTGCCTCAGCGTCCCAAGTAGCTGGGATTACAGACATGCACCACCATGCCTGGCTAATTTTTGTATATTTAGTAGAGATGGGGTTTCACCATATTGGCCAGGCTGGTCTTGAACTCCTGACCTCAGGTGATCTGCCCGCCTCAGCCTCCCAAAGTGCTGGGATTACAGGCGTGAGCCACAGTGCCCGGCTATGCTTATTACTTTCAATTGGCCTTTCATGTTTCTTATCTTTGTCTTCACTGACATTCTCAGTGAAGTCCTCAATTCCATCTTCCAATTTACTAATTTTATCCTTGAAGTGGGTCCAGCAAATGTTATACTATATAAGTTATTTCAATGCTTGTGTAATATATTTAATTCTCAAAATCTCTGTCTTTTGATATCTAGAAATCTGCTCATTTCCTTTCCACCTATTTTTGTTTCACAATATCTTCTTTATAAATGGATCATATTCCTTCACTTAGCTCTTTCAGCATCCTAAACTTCTTTTAAACTTTTTATATGTCTATTATACAAAATCAATTTCATCTGGAATAAATTCATGTTGTAATTGTTGATTTTATTAATTTCATTCTGAGAATTAGAATTTACCTTGTTTTTTTGAATTTTGTATTATATGCTTCTTGGTGGGAGACTTAATGTTTTGTTTCCTTTTTTTCTCTCATTCCTTTTATGATCACTCTTCCAAACCAGAACCTACTCTTAAAATGACTTTGGGGGTTCAGGCTTCATATTAGCTTAATGCTGTAGGAAACTTTGTTAACTTATTATTGTAAGGCAACGTTTTTGTCTCCCCACGTCAAGTCCACAACTTTTTAGAAAACTTTACTGTAGATACCAGGTTGGGAGATTTTCCTAGCATCCTATTATAAGGAGGGACTTGAGCAAGAAGTCTTGCTCTGGCTTTCATGGAACACATTGTCTTTTGTGCCATTTAAAACAATTCACTGTCCTTAAGAGCCTAAACGCCCAGATACCAGAGCTCACTACCTTGAATGTCTATTCCATTCCTGATCTTGTTTTCAAGTTTAGTTATATATATTCCACATTTTTCTTGTTATACTTTATTACTTATGTGTGTTTGGAGCAGGAATGAAAGGGCTGTGGTGATGCTTGAACTTACCATTCTATTTTGCCTGAAAGTCTTAATTAAAAAAAAATATTTTACAAGCTCAATGCTGTATCATAATGAGTGAGTGAGATTTTAGAGTGAGAACACAACAAACGCTAGAAACCTCAGAATGACTCTTAATGCTAACTTATTAGGACTGACTCATGTATTTTAGCATTTGAAATATCTGAGGAGCTAATGACCTGTCTTTCTATCTCATGGTATCTGAATCATCCAGATCCTGGACCTTATTGTCCTATTTACTTCATTCCTATTCTAAATAATAATGCGGTTATCACATACTGAGTAAGCTTACTATGTGAAGGTAGATAGGTAAATACTTCAGATAGATTATTTAATTTTTCATGAAAATCCTGGTATTACAGATCGAGTATCTCTTACCCAAAATGAAGTGTTTAAGATTTCAGATTTTGGATTATTTGTATTATACCTACTGCTTCAGCATCCCGAGTCTGAAAATTCCAAATCTGAAATGCTCCAATGAGCATTTCCTTGGAGCATCATGTTGGAATAGTTTCAGATTTTGAAGCATTTCAGATTTGGGATTTTTGGATTAGGAATACTCAACCTGCATTATCATTCTTATTTGACAAATAAAGATATGGAGGTTTAAAGAAATGAAATAACTTGCCACTGGTCACACAACTAATAAGCAGCAGAGCTTAGACTGGAACACAAGTAATCTGACTTCAGGTGCAAGTTCTGTGGTCTGTTCCTTAATAGTCATTCATTGACTTTTCTTAACCTTTTATAGTAGGCCATTGGGTGACAGCTGTCATACTTCCCCTTGGTGGTGTCTGCTTTTCTATAATTAACAAGAGACCACTTTTTCTGTTTGGTAAGATAACAGAAACATATGTTGACAATGACCCTATGGCAAAGGAGCAATAACAGATAAGTAGTGAACAATTCATATCTATGACTTTAGCTGGAAAGAAGACTCTCAATTTTAACGTAAATGTAGGCTTTTATGTAGACTTTTTGGGTATATAACTGAAGTACTTACCTCTGCTAAGTCTTCAAAGCAGCTTCCTACTAGTGGATGGGGACTGCCTTCATCTGTCATTTCTACTGTATCTTCTATATGGCCCAGTAACTTTACACTAAGTTCATGTATATCTACTATACGACTAAATATATTTTCTACATCCTGTTTGGGGGAAAACACATAAATTCAGTGAGGCTGTATTATTATAATATTAAACAAATTTTGAGCCAAAAAGTCACTTTATAATCACAAAATTTAACATGGCAGATACAGTGAAAAATGTTAATGACTTACAAATATGAATAAAAGACAATTCAAGAATTCCTTCTGCAAAGATGTGCAATTTGCAAATACATTTCTCTAGGTCAGTGGTCTTGTAACTTTCTGGTCTCAGGACTCCTTCACACTCTTAAAAATTATTGAAGATTCTAAAAACCTTTTGTTTATAACTATGTATTTCAATGTTTACCATATTAGAAGTTAAAAGCAAAATTTTTAAAAAATATTTAATTCATTAAAAATAATAAACCCATTATGTGTTAACATAAATAGCACTTTTATAAAAAGTAGCCAAATTTTTTTAAACCACAATAAAAAACATTCAGCAGAAGAATGGCAATGTTTTACATTTGCAAATCTCTAACATAGTGTACTAGAAGACAGCAGGATTTTCATATCTATTTCTGCATACAATCTGTTGTGATACATTATTTTGAAGTATATGAAAAATATAGCTTTTCTGTGTAATTTTTCTATTGAGATAAAACTCATATACCATAAAATTCACTCGTTAAAAGTGTAGTTACTAGTCAGTGGTTTTCAATATTGGTTGTGGAGTCATCACCAGTATGAAATTCTAGAACATTTCATTACCACAAGAAGAAACCCTATGATTTTTCTGGAAGGTGGATAGCTAAATATCCGGTACAGTCACTCTCCATTCCTTCCCTCTCCCCAGTGCCTGGCAACCACTAATCTACTTTGTCTCTATGGATTTGCCTATTCTGGACTTTCCATATAAATAGAGTGACTATCCTTTTATGGTTCTTTACTAAAATTCAACAAATGATAGTTTCTTAAGGGTTAGTTGCAACACAGAATCTGAAACCATATCCATTTTGTACTTTATTTATTTATTTATTTATTTATTTATTTTATTTATTTATTTTTTTTGAGACGGAGTCTCGCTCTGTCACCCAGGCTGGAGTGCAGTGGCCAGATCTCAGCTCACTACAAGCTCTGCCTCCCGGGTTCACGCCATTCTCCTGCCTCAGCCTCCCGAGTAGCTGGGACTACAGGCGCCGCCACCTCGCCCGGCTAGTTTTTTGTATTTTAGTAGAGACGGGGTTTCACCGTGTTAGCCAGGATGGTCTCGATCTCCTGACCTTGTGATCCGCCCGTCTCGGCCTCCCAAAGTGCTGGGATTACAGGCTTGAGCCACCGCGCCCGGCCCATTTTGTACTTTAAATTAAAATTGGTTACTATTATTTGATTTCCTTTTTTTATCAGTGACAATATTTATCAAGTTGACTTTGAGGCATGGATGGTGTATATAAGAAACTCCTATTTTAAATGTTCTTTTGGTGAGATTTTGTGTAGTTATTCACCCTTCTAACCGCCAGCACAATCAAGATACAGAACCTTTTCATCATCTTAACTTCTTAAGATGTGCCCCATTTCCATCAACCCTTACTAGGCCTCACTCCCAGGAAACCTGTGATCTCCTTTTTGTCTCTATAGAAATGTCTTTTCTAGAATATTAAATAAATGGAATCATATATTGTCTTTTGTGCCTAGTTTTTTGCTTATATTTTTGAGATGCACCCATGCTGTTGCATGCATAACTATTTCTTTTTTTTTTATTCCTCAGTAACATTCCACTGTATGGTCATACCACAGTTTGTTTATACATTCACCTGCTGATGGACATTTGGGTTGTTTCCAGTTTGGGGCTATTACAAATAAAGCTGCTATGAACATTCATGAACCAGTTTTGCATGGACATGTTTTCATTTCTTCTGGTTAAAAACCTAGGAGTAGAATTGCTGGGCAATATGGTTAATTTATGTTTATTGTTATAGAGAACTGCCAAACTGGCCAGGCATGGTGGCTCACGCCTCTAATCCCAGCATTTTGGGAGGCCGAGGCTGGTGGATCACTTAAGGTCAGGAGTTTGAGACCAGCCTGGCCAACATGGTAAAACCCTGCCTCTACTAAAAACACAAAGATTAGTCAGGTGTGGTGGCACACACCTGTAATCCCAGCTACATGGGAGGCTGAGGCAGGAGAATGGATTGAACCCAGGAGGCAGAGGTTGCAGTGAGCCAAGATCGCACCCCTGCACTCCAGCCTAGGCAACAGAGTGAGACTACGTCTCAAGAAAAAAAGAGAGAGAGAACTGCCAAACTGTTTTCCAAAATACACCAGTTTACATTCTCAAGTAATGTGGGAATTTTATATTTCCACAAGCAGTTGCTCTAAACCCATTTCAACTTTTGGTATTGGAAGTCATTTACATTTCAGCCTTTCTAATGAGAATGTAGTAGTATGTCATGGTTTTAATTTACATTTCTCTAATGATTAGTGATGTTGAACACCTTTTGATGTGCTTTTTGGCCATTTTGGTTCTTGATTTTTGTGTCCTCAGAAACCTTTGCCTCTTCTTTACTCTTTTTGTTAAGCAACTTTATTGAAACATTATTTAGAAACCATACAATGTATCCATTTAAAGTGAGTGATTTAATAGTCTTTAATATATTTACAGATTTGTACAACCATCACCATAATCTACTGCTTTATTTTTTAATGTTCACTCATTGCCATAGCTTGAGCCTAGTCCCAGCCTCTGTAGTGAGCACTGCTTCTCTATCAGTCATTTATGGCTGTGTGGCTACAGTTCCAGGAATTACCAGTGTGTAGCTCCTATGACAATCTCACCCGTTCTCACTCAGCATTTCTTCAGGACCCAGTTAGGTTAGTTTGATTACTATAGTAAGATCAGTAATCCTTTGTCTAAGTTTCAATGTTACTAGCCCCTTCTTTTGTGCTCCCAATACTACTGCTGTCATACTTCTGATAGGGTAATTACCACATTTTACTGCAATGTATAGTTTATATCTCTGTCTTGACTAAACTTAAGGAAAGGAACCGTTTCTTTTCTTTTCTTTCTTTTTTTTTTTTTTTTTGAGATGCAGTCTCGCTCTGTCGACCAGGTTGGAGTGCAGTGGTGCAATCTCGGCTCACTGCAAGCTCCTCCCGGGTTCACGCCATTCTCTTGCCTCAGTCTCCCGAGTAGCTGGGATTACAGGCACCCACCACCACGCCTGGCTAATTTTTTGTATTTTTAGTAGAGATGGGGTTTCACCATGTTAGCCAGAATGGTCTCGATCTCCTGACTTCGTGATCCGCCCGCCTCAGCCTCCCAAAGTGTTGGGATTACAGGCGTGAGCCACCGCGCCCAGCAGAACTGTTTCTTATTCATCTTTGAATCCCTGCTGCCAAGCATGGTACCTGACAATACAGTTGGCATTGATGAAGTGTAGGCTGAATGATTCAAATGACTCAAAAATATCTTCCACCTAAACAAGAAGCTTTATCCTTTGGAGTACATGGACAATTCTGTGATTTCATTTTCACTTACATAATCAGTCTACTTTGTATTTTGTCTCTTAATTTCTGATGTTAAATCTCTTGCAACTGTTATAGCACTTTGTGATCATGAATTAAGTCCCACAACTTAAAAAAATTAACAAATTAGTAATCATAAACTATACAACTTCAAATTTGAAGTGGTCATGCAAATTTCACAACACAGCCAATGACAGGTATATATACAATGATACTTACATTAGCTGAAAACAATTTTGAATTGGAGACAAAGGGCTCTCTAAAAACTTTTATAATTAGATTTAGTTCCCTTATATATTGTCGAATTTCTGCCATAAATGCTTTTACCAAATCATAGTAAGTTTGTTCTCCTGAGGTGGAAGGCTCTTCATCAGTTAAAGATAATATATTAATATCTTCTACATCTTGATGAAACATATCCATCAATACCTAGTCAGAGATATAAAAAAAATAATAAAATATGAAGCTTTCGTCAAATTTGACATGAAATGCTCTAAGTTCTCTGAATAAAGTTCTTAAATGATAAAAAAGCAAACAAGCAAATTTCTCCTCTTGGATATATTGCCAGCATTCCTCCACAGCTTCTCTAAAACAGAAGTCAACATCTGATATCACTTACTACACTCCTCCAAGTTCTCTATCACTACTAGTATTTATCTGTCTGTCTCTCTTGTTAACCTATTACTTCCAATGTGTTTCCAGATCCTGTCTTTAATTTCTCTGACTTGGTTTTCTCTGTTTTATACCCTGCCATCATCACTTTATTCCATGGCCTCAGTATCTCATATTTAAATAATTTTTATAGCCTTCTATTTGGCCTATTTTCCTACATTTGTTGGGAATTGGTCAAAATAAGCTTTTATTTTCTGCAAGAAGTCTACTGTTACTAATCTTGCTATAACACATCTTTCCCCTTCTTGCGAACTTCTACAGCATCATATCTCTGTAACACAATAAAATATTTTATCTTGCGTGCTTTCTGATTGTTTCATGTATATAAGTATACCTTCATCAACTCTGGAGCCTTGTTTTATATATACTTCTCTTGCATCTCCTCCCTGTGTAAACATGTAGTAGGTACTCAAAAATATTTTATTTATCTGATTCATTAAAAAGTATCAAGTATTTCATATTCGTGTCTAGATAATAATTTTTTAAAACTAAATACTTATTCATTTAAAAATACCCAAACATTTGAAATTCTTCTTCAAATCAGGTGGGTTTTTTCACTCTATATGGCCACATTCTCAAAGAACAAATAAATACTAAAACATAATTTAGTGAAATCAGTAATCAGAAATAATACTCCAAATCAGTAAGAGTATAATGAGGAAAATGGAATGAAATGTTTCATCAGAAAATATTTTCCTTTCTGCAAAGCTGTTTCCGTAAAATGAACATCCTTAGGTAATGACGAAAAGCTTTAGACTCAGAGAGACCTGGAGTTCAAGTCTAGGCTTTGAAACTTCTCAGAAAATTCTGGACCAATTTCTTTATCCCTGTGAATTTCAGTCTCCTTTTTATAAAATGTAGATAAGATCACTCACCTTAGAGGAATATCATAAGGACCAACGGAGATATGCCACATATATGCCTAACCTTCAATAAGTGTTTGCTCTTATTATTATTATTGTAAAACCACAAAGTAGTATCTGAAGAAAGCTAGGTGCCAAAGTAAAACTATTGTTTTGAGGTTTTACATTTTGAAAAATTGTTTTTAAGTAAATCCATAACCTTATAAATCTTTCAGTCCAAATAAATTTTAAGAAATGTACTATCAGCCAGGTGCGGTGGCTCACGCCTTTAATTCCAGCACTTTGGGAGGCTGAGGTAGTCAGGAGTTTGAGATCAGCCTGACAAACATAGTGAAACCCTGTCTCTACTAAAAATACAAAAAAATAAGTTGGCCATGGTGGCATGTGCCTGTAATCCCAGCTACTCAGGAGACTGAGGCAGGAGAATTGCCTGAATCCAGGAGGCGGAGGTTGCAGTGAGCCAAGATTGTGCCACTGCACTCCAGCCTGGGCGACAGAGCGAGATTCCATCTCAAAAAAAAGAAAAGAAAAAAAGAAATTATCTATTAAGAGATTACTCTAATTAACCCTAGTTGCAACAGCACAGAAGGAAAAAACTGCATGACATATTTAAACATATATTAATATTATATATCTAATATCTTATTTCTATAAAGTGGTATCTTGAGTCCCTGCTATTAGGTTACTGGAGATATTCCCCAACACGTAGTACAATTTTATTCTACATGAATAGTACGTTAGCATTTAATAAGTCATAAAAAGAAACTTAAGAAAAAAAATATAAAAGCTCAGTTTCCTACCTTGTCAGCACACATTGCCACTTTAATATCTTGTTTTGTAATTTCATAATGCCGTATATTTCTTACATAATTCCCAACCAGCTTTAAAATGTCTGCTGAAATGTATTCTAAGACTGCTACTATGTAAACAGAAACCTGATGGTCAATTTTATAACCTAGGACCTCCTGCAAAATTAAAAGAAAAGTATGTTTAAACATCATATACTGTAAATTTAACACACTGATTAAAAATAAAAAACATATTTGCAACTTAGCTTACACTTTTTTCCTGAGGCCTGTGCTTACCAACAATATTTAATGTTAAGTGGTTCAACAATGAATAATATATGTATTACTATTGAAAATGTGAGCTAAGAAAAGGCAAGGCAAAATTACCTCTAATGATGTAAAATACTTAAGCAGCAGAGATTACAAATAGATAATCCCTAACCTATAAAGGAAGACCCAAGTTTGGAGAAGGGAGTAAATGCTCTTTGTTACCTAATTCAGAATACCTGGAAGTAACTACAACAAACAAGTTTTTTCTTTTACAAAAAATGAGAGTTAATATATTATTGGTATCTAGGAATCTCTACCAGGCTTATACTTTTATCTTTTCCAAGGGAAGATGGGCTCCCCCAAACCATAGTGGGCACATTCCTAATATAACCCTGGCAATTTCTATGAAAACAAAATTCATGTTATGTCCTACTGAATAATGGTTGCTATTAAGAAAATGTTAAATAGCCCTAGTATTAGACTTCAAAGAGAATATGGGCTTTTGTGGGACTGGTCTGTTCATACAGAATAACAAAATCTATTTTCCAAACAACTCATTTAAGGGAAAAAAACAACAACTTTGAAATAAGAAGTTCGTTACAAACTGGAGACAGGCTGCATTTACCTTTTAGGGTATATAAAAACTATTAAGTGTATCATGATAAAGTGTATTAAAATAAATTGAAATGATATTCACAATTAGCACATAAAACTCAAAATTTAGGATTATTAACATAGTATTCATATACCTCAATTTAATTCTCTTAGAATACAATTCAATGTATGGCCAATGAAAATCATGAAGAGAATGATGAAGTAGTTTTCCATAAGGCAGATATTTCTATTCAAACAACTGAATGCAAAATACAACCTTAAAACTCATTCAAGTGTTTAACTTTAAATTTTGGAAAACATCAAGCAAACCTGAACTTTCTGACACTATCACTTAGAGTCTTGTGAACTTGGCCTAGAAGTTACTTAATCACTTTCTGCCTCTGTCACTTCATTTACAAACTATGGATAATAACATCTTTGTTGAGTAATAAAAGTCAGACAATGTATACAAGTATTAACATTTTGTCCATATTATAGTATGTACAAAATCGCTGGCATTTAGGTTTTCACTTATTATAATACCTATATTTTTGTTGTGAGAGATAACAGTAGTTCACTATATTAACTAAAATAGAAATAGCATTATTCGAGCTTCCAGCGGTTTTTCTATTAGTTCTCTAGAGATTCAACTGACGGATTTATTTACATGATAAGTAGGACTGGAGAGTTTAGGTGATCTTTTTGTTCAGAGATTACACATAGCCTTATGGCCTTTTCACAGAGGTCTCTACACAAAGTATTAACATCAAAAGGATTTATAGGAACACAGGTCTAACCAACAAGAGGAGTTTTATAAATTCTCTTTGTGGTCCTAATTACATCTGAGATAAACAAAATCCACAATAACTTTCTTAGTCCTCTCAACTTGCTTATTACTATTGATATGAAATTACTTTAAATCATGTTGCCCAGTTTATATTTTCTTATTATCATAGCATCCCCTCCCACCACATAAATCTCTGGAAAACTTAGAATGAGAGAATTTTACTCTTAAGTTGACTCAATTATCCATAAAATATATTCTTATTGTATAAAAATGGTGGGTTTTATTTTTCCCTTAAAAGGCAAGAAGGCAGTATTTCAGCATTACCTTTAATAAAGGATGGATTTTTTCTACTGGGAGAGATAAAGGGTTTCTTCGCTTCCTCTTTTCAATAGCTGATTGGGCATCAGCTATTGCCCACTTATCAATTGGATGAGGGAAACTTTTTTGAACACGTTCCTTGGAAAATAGGAAAACAACAACTAAGCAAATATATCAAATAGTGCTCTTCACTTAAAATTTACTTTTAAAATCAAAGAATACCAAAAGTAGAGCTTTTCACATGTGGTATAATTTACATTACAAACAGAAAACAGTAATTGTCAATGTATTAGTTCCTTAATTAGGCAATAAGAGACTAAACATTCTTTCTATTATCTAGGGGGAATATCACATCCTGAATTTCAACTTCACTGTGATAAAGCTAATTACAAGAATGAGTAGAAGCTACCTTAAATAGTACTTGTATAAAATTTCAAGGAACAGCAACCAAGATCAAGAAGTAAATATCTAAATCCAGTTCTCACTCGTCCTTACTTTCAGTACTAATTACATGCAGCATTTTTCAATTGGAAACCTCTATGAATATTCTTTATCCACCATGCAAAAGCACTTCAGAACTATTTACAAATCATGGAAAGCAACGGTTTGCATTGGTGACAGCAATTTTAATACACTGTAGTTTCTTTAAAGTCCTCCCACAGTCATTCGTTTTTAACAAAACACTTCAATTTAATTTCCAGAAATTCTTTAGCTAAAATTTCCACTGAGAGTGAAAGAACTCAGGTTACTATCACAGTTGAATTCCTTATTAAACTAATTCACTTCAAAAAGGCGCTTTCATCCTCTCAAAACTTTTAAAAATCCACTTGCAGGATACCATAACTAAAACCAGTAGAGGTCGCTATTACATAACTTTTACACGTGTTTTGAATAAATGAGTATTCAACTAGTATATAAAAACTAGATGAAATTAAACATCATCCCTAATTATAAATCTGAATAAAAAGTTTTAATTATTTGCTAGTAAAATGGAAAATAAAAAAGTGTGATGCCCTGTGATGTCCTTGGTGATGAGAGGAGTGGAGAACACAATGATTCTTGGAAATCTTAAGAGCAAATGTATAAATTGAGGGGTGTAATCCATTCAATTTTAATGAATTTTATCTTCATCTATGTCCAAGGCTAAATCAGCTTCCAAATAAAGTTATTTTAATTTTAATTAATCGAATTAGAAGCATGTTGAAAGAAATTATAGCAGTTAAAAATGGGGTTTACAAACCTTTTCAACTGTCTGGTTGAAAAGCTATTTGCCAGGACACCAGCCTCATGCAGTAAAAGGCAATACAAAGGTCCAAATATGGAGGAGACATCGCAGGTGAAAAAGCAGAAAAGGGAAGGGGCAAAGGGAGAGAAGGGAACATCCAAAACAAGAATTCTTTTCTTTTTTCCAAGTTTATTTTACAGACTTGTTAATCCAAAAATGACAAGATATTTAGGACTAACTTATGTGGTTTTCAGTTAAAATGTTTTATAGTGATGGGTTTAACCCATGATTAACTAAGTGTAACTATAGTACAAACATAATAATGCTATGACCCTGTGGCTTTCCAACATTTTTTAAAACCCCAACTCATTGTAAGAATAAATTTTCAGCACATTTTTACATTATACCATAAAATACTGCACACATACTCAAATGAAGCAAAGTTTCCTAAAACAAACCTGTCCTTATTATATGTAGCACACTGGCATTTTCTATTCTGTTTTTATTTATATATTTATTTATTTTGAGACAGAGTCTTGCTCTGTTGCCCAGGCTGGAGTGCAGTGGTGCAATCTCAGCTCACTGCAACCACCACTCCCAGGTTCAAGTGATTCTCCCGCCTCAGCC
The DNA here is from genome assembly GCF_007565055.1 of Rhinopithecus roxellana. Taxonomy (NCBI): domain Eukaryota; kingdom Metazoa; phylum Chordata; class Mammalia; order Primates; family Cercopithecidae; genus Rhinopithecus; species Rhinopithecus roxellana. The sequence goes on from NC_044565.1 coordinate 81,220,565, forward strand.
TCCCCAGTAGCTGGGATTACAGGCGTGTGCTATCATGCCCAGTTAATTTTTGTATTTTTAGTAGAGATGGGTTTCCCCATGTTGGCCAGGCTGGTCTTGAACTCCTGACCTCAGGTGATCCACCCACCTAAGCCTCCCAAAGTGCTGGGATTACAGGTGTGAGCCACTGTGCCCGGCCTGTTTTATTTTTTAAAATAAGGGTTGGGCAATGCACTAAAGTAATTTTATGACTTACTAATGGCCATGACCTGGAGTCTAAAAACACTGGTGCACAGTGTAGATATAAAAGCAGTAGAAAAAAGTAAAAATTAAAAAATAAAAGCAATAGAAGAGGACAGAAGTTGAACTCAACCTGACAATTAATTCTAAATAGATTTACATGTCTTTGAAAAAAAAAATCACCAGTGATGGAATTACAGAGACTAACTGTAGGAAGGGGTTGAGGTAGAAGAAAAAGAAAACAGAACAGCAACCCCTGTCCATATCAATTACATCTACCTCATTCTAGGTTTATTGTTTTGAGGAAGGAAAGAAGAGGAAAGAAAATCTCGAATGATTTTTAAAAAGGCAAGGTGGTAATAATGAAGCACAGCACATTTTAAACTTACTTACAAGGGTATTAATGAAATCAAATTACCAAATACATACTTAGGAGATAATGCCAAGGGTCAAAATGCATGGGGAAAAATTCATAGGGTTTTTTTTTTTTTTTTTTTTTAAAAGGTGTTTCAAATGTGGAAGAGGCCAAACTGAAGGAATTACTTTATTTCTTGTAGTGGCAAATTTATAATTTTATAGCAAAATAAAATTTCTTTCACAAATATTTTATATTTCTTTACTTTTTATTTATTTTGAGGGGGAAAAGGGTCTTGCTCTATCACGCGGGCTGGAGTGCAATGATGCGATCATAGCTCACTGGAGCCTCAAACTCCTGGGCTTCAGTGATCCCCCCTGCCTCCACCTCCCAAGAAGCTGGGACTATATGTATGTGCCCCCATGTCCAGCTAATTTTTTTATTTTTAGTAGAAATGAGACCTTTCTATGTTGCCCAGGCTACTCTGGAACTCCTGAGCTCAAAATGATCCTTCTCCCTTGGCCTCCCAAAGTGCTGGGATTACACACATGAGCCACTGCACTCAGGCCTTAATGTATTTTTAAAAAGAAGCCCAAGGAGGACTGATCAATGAAAGATTCATGAATTAGAATACTATTACTCTCCTAATTTCAAGATTAATAATTTCATTTGTATTAAATGAGAAACTCTATCTTTATTAATATCTAGTACCTTTGGGAAACATTAATGCGATACAGAGCTAAGTTTGAGATTCACCTCTATTATTAGCAGAACGCTGTTTTTTCCTTTACATAATAAATAGGTTTAAAAAGATAATCTTGACCAAACCCAATACAAATATTCTAGGTCCTATATAAATTCCTACATATGTACTTCAGTTAAAAAAAATTCAGATCCCCATATACTTTTGTATGTGTGGGAGAAATTTGTTTCTGTTTAGAAAGGTAGAAAATATGGATAAATTATTTGGGGAATCTAAATGTTAATGGAAAGCTTATTACAAATTATAGGGACTTGGCTGGGTGTGGTGGCTCATGCCTGTAATCCCAGCACTTTGGGAGGCTGAGGTGGGCGGATTGCTTGAGGTTAGGAGTTCAAGACCAGCCTGGCCAATATGGTGAAAACCTGTCTTTACTAAAAATACAAAAATTAGCCAGGCATGGTGGTACACGCTTGTAGTCCCAGCTACTCAGGAGGCTGAGGCACGATAATCGCTTGAACCTGGGAGACGGAAGTTGCAGTGAGCTGAGATCATACTACTGTACTCCAGCCTGGGTGACAGAGCGAGTTCTTTGTCTCAAAAAAAAAAAAAAAACAAAGAAAAGAGAAAAAAAAGAAAAGAAAAGAAAGAAATTACAAGGACTCTTTAGGATTCCAAGGGAAAAAAGCTAAAGAAAAAAAATGAATGGAAAAAGAAATCAGACATTTTACATTTTACGATGAAGGGCTAATGACAAGAAAAAGTCTAAGATAAAGGAGTTAAAAAAAAAAGCCTGAGATGAATGAGGAAAAGAAAAACCTATCAGTGTCCTAAGAAATCAAAGCTGGTTAAATATAGGTACGTATAGACCAGAAAGGGAAGGAATAACAAAGGAAATCAGTCTAGTCAAGTAAAGAACAAGTACAATTACGAAAGGACAAGACCTAAGAAATTAAAGACTATACTTTACTAGGGTCATAACAGAGGAAAAAAATATTAGCTTTTGCCTCTATTTTTTCAAAGTTTAAATACAGAAAATTATACTTATTATAAAAGAGGGAAAAATAAACCAGATTGGAGCAATTGTTATACTATCTTTTAACATTTGAATTAATTGGAATCAACAGAGCCAAATAATATATACCCTTCTTCTGCATTCCCAAAGCATTAAAATATATATAATACAGTGGGCCTTCCATATCCATGGTTCTGCATCTGTGGATTCAACCAACCGCAGATCAAAAATATTTAAAAAAAATAAAAAAAATAAAAAATTTAAAATACAATGTAATAACTATTTACATATAATTCAATTTTTTTTTTTTTTAAGAGTTATAGTTTCACTCTGTCACCCAGACTGAAGTGCACTGGCACGATCATAGCTTACTGTAGCCTTGAACTCTTGGGCTCAAGTGATCCTCCCACCTCAGCCTCCTGAGTAGGTGGGAGTACAGGCGCAAGTCACTACACTTGGCAGCATTTACTTTGTATTAGGTATTGTAAGTATTCTAGAGATGATTTAAAGCATATGGGAGGGTGTTCATTAGTTATATGCAAATACTATGCCATTTAATATAAGGGACTTGAGCATCCATGGATTTTGGTATCTTCAGGCAGCAGCCTGCAGCCAACCCCCCACAGAAACTGAGGCACGACTCTACTCCCTTATTCATCTGCAACACTGCCTGATGGTAAATACTAATATATTGGCAGTACAGATTAGTGATTACTGGCTACATCAATAAAACAAAATTCCACTCATTTGGACTATGATATAATTTGTGATAATCTGTAGTACAATTTACCAAAACTTTTTAATTACCATGAGCAAAATATGTATGCACAATCCATCTATTTTCAAGCACTTTTGAAGCACCTATTTTCCCAAAACTATAGGGCAACTAAAAATCACTCTTAGACATATCCCCTAGGAGCTACCAAATTAAGTAGTAATTGCTACCATACTTTGAATTATGCTTATACTTTAAAGCAAAGTGTATTTTTTAAACTTTTATTTTTTCAAACTTCTTCTTTTTTCCTTTTAGACAGGGTCTCACTCTGTCAGGAGTGCAGTGGCGCGATCACAGCTTACTGCAGCATCAACCTCCTGGGCTCAGGCAATCCTCCCACCTCAACCTCTCAGGTGGCTGGGACCACAGGCATGTACCCCCATAGCCAGCTAATTTTTTGTATGTTTAGTAGAGACAAGGTTTTGCCATGTTGCCCAGGCTGGTCCTGAACTCTTGGGCTGAGGCAATCTGCCCACGTTGGCCTCCCAAAGTGCTGGGATTACAGGTGTGAACCACCACACCAGCCAAATTTATTTATTCCTTACATTGACTGTACATGTATATCATGTACAACATGATGATGCTTGGAAGTACATATACACTGTGGAATGGCTAAATCTAGCTAATTAACAAATGCATTACCTCACATAGTTATTTTTGTGGTGAGAACAATCAATATCCACTCTTAGCATTTTCAAGAATACAATATACCATCATTAACTATAGTCACCATGCTGTACAATAGGATCTCTTGAACTTATTCCTCCTAACTGTAAATATGTATTCTTTGAATGAATCTTCCCCAATTCCCTTTCTTTCCAATCAATATAGCCTCTGAGAACCATTATGAAGTGTATTCTTTAGAAAGATTTTTAAATGTGTATATTCTGCTAATCCAGATTGATCTATTTTTAAAATACATTATTTTCTTTTTTCTTTTTTTCGAGATGGATCTTGCTCTGTCACCCAGGCTGGAGTACAATGGTGCAATCTTGGCTCACTGCAACTTCTGCCTCCCAGGTTCAAGCAGTTCTCCTGCCTCAGCCTCCTGAGGCGTTGGGATTACAGGTGCCTGCCACCATGCCCAGCTAATTTTTTGTATTTTTTTTTCTTTTAGTAGAGATGGGGTTTCACCATGTTGGCCAGGCTGTTCTCAAACTCCCAACCTTAGGTTATCTGCCTGCTTCGGCCTTCCAAAGCACTGGGATTACAGGTGTGGGCCACTACGCCCAGCCTCTAAATACATTTTTCTTATGTGACCCTCAAAACTTAAGAAAAATATTTTATGACTCATCACAAAACATACTTAGGGCTTGCTAAATTTAGGGACCTTATTATTTTAATAGAAAGTTTTGTAAGTGTATTAAAGAAATACTGAATCCTAGTGAATGAGGAAAATGGAAAATTATTTCCTGATAAAAGAATATAAGACACTATTTGCTATGGTCCAAATGTTTGTGCCCCTCCCAAATTCATGTTGAAACCTAAACCCCACTGTGGTGGTATAAAAAGGTATTAACATCACTCTTCCATTCTCATGTAAAGTCCTGCTACCATTCTGTTCAACTTTATGGTTTATATTAGGGACACACAAAATACCCTGGCCTCTTAATTCCATGAACACTTCATCTTGGGGACCTTCACCCCTGGTCTAGCCACATCCTGCTTTGTAACTATGTTACTTAATGAAATCTTACATTCAAACAACTCTTTCTCTCAGCTCAATCTATTCTATTTCTCTCTTTCAGATGTCCTAATATTATCAGTTCTCTGACCTTACTGAGAACTCTAGTACCCTATTCTCTCCATGTTTTTCCATTATATGTGCCCTCTCCTACCTGGTATTAGAATGCATGCTCAAAAAGCTAGACTTTCTGGTTAAAAGTCTTGGCTTCACTACTTAATAACTATGACCTTGGGCAGGTTATTCAACCTTTCTGTGCTTCAGTTTCCACATTCATTCATTCAACTTATATTTCTGAGTGTCTTCTCTGTGCCAGATATTGTTCTAGGTGCTGGTGATTCTAGGTGCTGGTGAACAAGAAAAAAAAAAAAAAATCCCTGGAGCTTACATTCTAGTAGGGAAAAAATCAATACCATCTTGACGGGATTATTACAAAGTTTAAATGAAATATAAAGCATGAAAGTATTCAGACTAGTGCATAATACTATATAGCAAACCGATCAGCTATTATCACATTTCACTTTTTTCCTTATCCAATTTTGATTCAGTGATGCTCTTCTCAGCAGTTTCTCATTGGATGTGCCCGTCTATCAATCCCTCAGCTTCAGGGGAGCAGGACAAGGCCTGAGGTTGCTAGAGATTACTTCCTACCCAATCACTGTATGCCATAAAAACATTACATTCTATGTGTGTTGTGTACTGAAAAGGTTGCAAAGCACTGCTATTACCAGTTTTTACAATTCCCTTGCCCTACTGTTCTGCTGCTATACATCCATGAGGAAACATCATTCAGTCCAGCTATCTTTTTTTGTGCTCACACTTGAGTGCTGCAAAAGCAAAGTCACAGAAACTCAAAGATTTGAACTACTATACACTTGAAGTCATTAAAGTCAAATGGTCCTTCATCACTGCCAGAGAACTCTTTCTATTTCTAGCTGTATCTCCCATTTTCTACAGTTGGTACTTCAAACCTTTTTCTTCTCTCGAACTTTCGACTCCTTCCGAACTCAGTTTAGATATATCTTCTTCTTGGAAGCTATCCCAAACCCCAAAGCCTCTATCAGTTGCCCCTTTCATGGTTTCCCATATACTCTTTACTCATAGAGTATCACATTATGTTACTGACTACATATCTATCTGTATCTCCATTAAATCATAAGCCCTAAAAAGACAGGGGCCATATCATCTTTGTAAGAGATTATAGAACCTCCTTCCTAGGTGTTTAGATGATTCTCTCTCTCTCAATTGCTAAGAAATAATTCACTTACCACTTAAAATACATGTAACAACTGAAGATCAAAACATTAACAGAAATGTTTTTGGAATGTTAGCTGGCTTTAATAAAAGAAATGCTTGGACATATGCCACTCCTAAATATATGGGTATATCATTCTATCATCAAGAAATTGTTCGGTTTAGCTTACAAACAAAAAATGAATAGTTTAACAGCTAGAATATATACAAACTACCATATATGCAATACAGGCTGATTATCCCTAATCCAAAACTCCAAAATCTGAAACTTTTAGCTTCTTTTTTTTTTTTTTTTTTTTTTTTTTGACAGGGTTCCACTCTTTCATTCAGGGCTTACTGGAGCTTCCATCTCCTGGGCTCAAGTGATCCTTGTGTCTCAGCCTCCTGAGTAGCTGGGACTACCGAATGGCACATGCCACTATGCCTAGCTAATTAAAAACAAATTTTTTTTTTAGAGATGGGGTCTCACTTTGTTTCCCAGGCTGGTCTCAAACTCCTGGGCTCAAGTGATCCTTCCGCTTTGGCCTCCCAAAGTGCTCGGACTACAGGCTTGAGCCACTATATCAGGCCAAAATTAAAAACTTCTAGATGCTGACATGATGCTCACTGGAACACTTCAGAGTTTGGGTTTTTGGATTTGGGATGCTCAGCCAGTAAGTATACAGCAAATATTCCAAAAAAAAACAAAAAACAAAAAAAAAACCTCGAAATCTAAAACACTTCTGTTCCCAAGCATTCTGGATAAGGGATACTCAACCTGTAAAGAGTAAAATCCAGGCTGCATTTTCTTATATACCATATATATATATGGAGCAAATTCTTTCCCCCTTCACTGACATTACAACCAACACACAAATTAGATATAAAGTAAATACAAGACAACATTTGTCATACCTCTACATCTGAAGCACTTCGGGGCTGAGCTTGGCATAGCATATTTAATAACTGCAAAATTAATTCTTCAACATACTGAAGAGCATCATCATTAGACTCGAGAGTAGGATGAACTTGCCCCTGGACCTATAAACAAAAAGCAAAGTAATTAAAATGTGGGTTCCATATCATTAAACAAATTTTTAAAACTAAAAAATGTGGGTTTGTGGCCTGGCACGGTGGCTCATGCCTGTAATCCCAGCACTCCAGGAGACTGAGGCGGACAGATCACCTGAGGTCAGGAGTTTGGGACCAGCCTGGCCAACATGGTGAACCCCTATCTCCACTAAAAATACAAAAACTACCCAGGTGTGGTGCCATGCGCCTGTAATCTCAGCTATCCAGGAAGCTGAGGCAGGAGAATTGCTGGAACGCAGGAGGCAGAGGCTGCAGTGAGCCAAGATCGTGCCACTGCACTCCAGCCTGGGGGACAGAGCAAGACTCTTGTCTCAAAAAAAAAAAGTGGATTTGTACTTAAAAATGTGGTCTGGCTTGCAAGCACATATTTGAATGATACTGACCTAGAAGTCAGGAGTTCTCAACCCTTTTTCCCAGTCACATGCTTATATGTTCCTGGAGATCCAGTTTACCTAAATAATTTCAGCATGTTTTTTCTCATACTGTGGTTACAATACATTGCAGAAATGGGGAAAGGGAGAGGCTGAGGTGATGATAAAAGATACAGTTTATATGATTTTTGCCAGGAACCAGTTAGAACATTTATTCAACATTGTGCTTGGGCAAAACTGAACTACTATGGGCCTCTGACTGTTGTTTAATTTTACCATTCCTAATAAATGATAAAATCCAGGAAGAGCATGTCTCATCAAATTCACCAGTGTATCTATGGCAGCAAGCACTATGCAGGGCACACATAAATTTAAATAATATTTGTGAACACAAAGTCACCCTATATCAAAGGACACAAAATTTGTGACTGTCTATACTTTAGGAATATTGGTGGGCTAATAATCTTTACCTTCTTTCTCCTCAATCATTTCTTTAATTTTTTTTTTTTTTTAATTAAAAGTTTTACTTAAGAGTCCACACTGGAAAGCAGCCTTGACCATTTCTTCAGTTTAATCTCAGGCCAGTGGCCTCTGTAAAGCTTGCATGTCAATAAACACCATGATAGTCTTTACTTGCATCCCTTTGTTCCTTACTAAATAAATGGCAAAAAAAGACAGTACCAGGAGAGAAACACTAACATGTTCCAAAACATGCTCAACTCTCCAACAGGTAGGTACGGCACTTACTGGATGAAAGTGCACAGTACTCACTGGCTCAGGGCACACAATATGGCCTGTCCTACTACACTTCAATAATTGAGAGGGTGTGACAGCCTCAGTGTACAGGGAAAATTTTATAAACAGTGTACTAGGCTGGGTGTGGTGGCTAATGCCTGTAATCCTAACACTTTGAGGCTGACCAATGAGGAACGGTTAAGGCCAGGAGTTCAGGACCAGCCTAGGCAACACAGGGAAAACCTGTCTCTACCAAAGAAAAAAAAAAAAAAAAGCCCAGGAGGGTGGCACATGCCTGTAGTAGTCCCCACCTACTCCAGAGGCTGAGGTGGAAGAGTCGCTTAAATCCAGGATGCCAGGGCTGCGGTGAGCTATGATTACACCACTGTACTCCAGCCTGGCCAACAGAGGGAGACCCTGTCTCAAAACAACAATAAAAGATAATATCCTATATAATTCTTAAAAAGTACATATATGTATACATACATATGTATGCATTCATACACATTTTAAAGGCAAACAGCATTGGAACAATCCAGAACTGCATTAAGAGGTACTACATAGATTATGAGCTTTAAAACAAAATTTATTTATTTTTTATTTTTTTGAGACAGGGTCTCACCCTGTCATCCAGGCTGGAGTGCAGTGGCATGATCTCAGCTCACTGCAACCTCTGCCTCCTGGGTTCAAGCAATTCTCCTGTCTCTGCCTCCCTAGTAGCTGGGATTACAGGGACCTGCCACCATGCCCGGCCAATTTCTGTATTTTTAGTGGAGATGGGGTTTCACCATGTTGGCCAGGCTGGTCTCAAACTCCCGACCTTAGGTAATCCACCTGCCTTGGCCTTCCAAAGTGCTGGGATTACAGGCATGAGACCTTGTGCCCGGCCTAAAATAAATTTTTCTTAACAATTTAATTTTACAGGTGAAGAAACCCAGAAGGCTTAAATCATTTGCCCAAGAAGGTTTGATCATATTGAGTACAACAATTAGCAATCTGATCATAATTTGTTTACAAGTATCTCCACCTTGTTAGGTGACTGGATGGTTGTACAGTTAAAATAATAGAGAGTATGTACTAGAACCCAGAATTCATAATTCTGATTTCTGTGCTCTCCATTCACCATACCACCACACTCTGACTAATGTGTGTAGGTATCAAACCATATAAACTTATTCCTCTTCAATACTTAGCATGACCTTTAAAAAAACAAAACTGAAACTTGTAAAAGTTTTCTTTTTGTACACTGATTTGCATGCCCCCAATGGCTTAAACTGTCTTTTCAAATAACCTTTATCTTAATGACCAACATCTTCATTTGGCAGTGAATGCTAACACCACATGGTGGGCTATTTCTATCTGGTTCTCAGTCAAGTTCCTTTCATTTCTGAAACTCTTTCCTTAGTATTAGGACATACTCTATTCAATTTCTTCCCTAATTTCCTTATTCCTTTTCCATGTCCTTGTAGAGTTCCATATCTTCCTCCATTCCTCTACCCCTTCTACTCTTGATTGTTCACTCCCTTCTCTTCTGCCCCTTAAATAACCTCATTTACTTCCACATTTAACAGTCACCTGTATGGACAACCCCAAATCTATCCCTAGTCCTGATTTCTCTCCTCGGTTTTAGACCCAAACTTCAAATTACCTGTGAGATAGTTCCACCTATTCTACCAAAATCTTAAATTTAACATGAAAAAAAGAACAACTTAAGTTTTTTAGAAAAACACAATATAGACTGCTCCTGATTTCACTTAGATGTAGTCCTGGAAAATGTAGCTATAATTGGGGGGTTACATTCCAGTTCAAAGCTCCAGCATCACATAAACTATAGCTACAGATTTAAAAAACCACAGACTTAGAGTTAAAAGGGACTTTAGAAGTCATTTAACTAAGTCTCTCTATTTACTGTATTTATTTGTTTGAGACAGAGTCTTGCTGTCGCCCAGACTGGAGTGCAGTGGTGCGACCTTGGCTCACTGCAACCTCCACCTCCCGGGTTCAAGCAATTCTCCTGCCTCAGCCTCCCAACTAGCTAGGATTACAGGTGCCTGCCACCACGCTGGGCTAATTTTTTTTAGTATTTTTAGTAGAAACAGGGTTTTACCATGTTGGCCAGGCTGGTCTCAAATCCCTGACCTCAAGTGATCTGCCCACTTTGACCTCCCAAAGTGCTGGGATTACAGGCATGAGCCACTGCACCCAGCCAGTCCCTCTATTTAGATGATGAGAAAGAAAAAGGAGACACCCACAATCCAGTCACTAACTGTAAATACTGAACCCGGGCCTCCTGACTCTTTCCACTAAACCCTTGACTGTTGAACCTGGAGGAATCTGCAGAGTACCCTAGTAGACCCATAAGTGTAGGGAGTGGATGCCCATGGACCATATCTACTTACATAGTGGGCTTCCATATAAAACTTGGCTTGAAGTACGTTGTCATACTATTTAATAAACATCTATCTCACGTCATAAATGCAAATACAGTCCTATAAATCTTTTTAATTTGAAAAGGGAAAATCATCATTGGTTATACAAAGGACCCCAACGTTTATAAGTTATATAAAATATTAAAAATCTGACATAAATCTCAAATGGTAGAGAAGATAATAAATGTTAAAACGAAAATATTTCATCAATAATTCTAATTACCTTTTAAAAATATCAAAGGCCTTTGAAGGGTCTAGACATCCCGAAACATGTTTTAGAAAGTATTCAAGAAAGTATGATTAAGTTTTTTTGTAAGTTCATTGTTTTTCAAAGAAGCCCTTGTATATAATTCTTCACGAATATAGCTCCATTTCCAGCTGCTCTTCAATTTACACTTTATGCTGATGCAATCTGAACTATTTGCAGTTTGCTAAAACATGGCATGCAGTTTCACTCACACTGTTCCCCATGCCTGTCATTCATTTTCTTAACTTTTTTCATCTGCCTATTTGGCTTTTTTTTTTTCCAACTTTTTTTCTTTGTCCTTTTCTTCTTCTAAGCTATTTGAATTTCAAAACCCAGATTACACCCCATTTAGGAAGACTTCCTTGTTTCTTATCTTTAAGGCAGAATTAATCTCATTCATTTAACTGATTTGTTTAATCTATTAAATACCAGACTCTTTGTTAGGTGCTGGATATACAGATACGAATCAAACATAATCCCTGCTCATATGATCCTTATACTCTTCCCTGGGTTAATCCCTGTACTATGTACCACATTTCTGTTATTGGGTTTATCATGTTGACTTATAATTACATGTTCCCTTGTCTATTTCCTCTTTTGGACAGTGATGTTCCAACTAGGCAGGGCTTTATGTACTTATAATTTTCTCCTTTTTACTCTGAACCCCTGACGATTCAGGGGATACTCAAGGCTTCTGTGTTATAGAGGTGAGGGGAATAAAATATTTCTTTCTTGGAATTAAAATTGAAAAGGTGTGATGGTAAGACTAGAGAGTCTGGTTGTGTTTGGTTGATTTCAGGAGCATAAGCCTTTAAAGCAGAAACCATTCACCATACAAAAACAGAACTAAAACAGATGTTAATTATATAGAGTTGTATATAGCCACAACGGTGAAAATGCAATGGTTAAAAACAACAATGTGATACTGCTTATAATTCTAGCACATATAATTCAAATGTTGATTAAGTTTGGCACTTTGTATAAGCAAAGTTTTAGAAATTCATAATCGGTTTTATTTATTGGTGGTTACTAATATCCAAAGAAGAACTATTAAATAAATCAAACAAATCAACAGTTGGCTTAAACAGAAAATAAGGCATGATGCCAACTGTACTTCTAAGCTTCTGGACATTAACCTTTTTCACATCTTAAAATCTGTCAAATGGGAATCACAAAACTCATCCATGTATTTAAGAGATCGATAAATTGTTTTACCCCCTTGAAAACAAAAATAAAACTGAAAAACTCTAACTGAAAAACAAAGGCAATGATCCATACTTAAAAGGCAAGCAGAGTACCAACTCCTAAAAATACACAGACTGTTCTTTATTCTTTCAAGAAGATGCTGTTAGGATATTTCTTTAGAGAGCAAACAGAAGTAGTAGTATATTTCACATGTAGGCAGAATAAAAACACTTCTATTCCATGAGATAGTGTTACAGCCAAAGTGCTCCATTTCATCATAAATGGTACTCAGATACATTTAATAGATCAAATGATCCAAGTTCTTCAACTCTATATAGAATAGGTTACCCTGTCAAATCTTACGGCAGTCTTCAGAAGCCATGTACAGCTGATTCTGAGTTGCATGTGTGTTTATGAGCAATTATAAATAAGCACTTCAAATTCGGTTTAAACTATGTGGGTTTTCCCGGTTTTGCCATTTAATGGCAAAACATCAATTACTTTTGCACCAACCTAATAGTTTTCAAAAAACATTACATTTCATACTTATGTTTACTGACAGAAAATTTCATATACTTCTTTAACTATATTTTCTTAAAGTAATTTAAATATTACTAAATAATTAACAACAGCCTGAATAAGAATTTTATAGTAATTGTTCTTTTAAGGAGTAATTACTATATTCAATTAAAGATGAAAACTCTGGAATTATAAACTTTCCTTAAGGACTACTTGATTCTATCTGGACAGTTCGTTTTGTCTCTAGTAAGTTCCAGCAGATTCTGAAGCAACTTTGTTGGCTGTTATTGCCAGATTTTATGGAATCTGAAAAGGCAAAGGGATTTAGGTATATATCAATTCCTAGTTGTTTGATACGTAAGTCCTTCAACTGTATTCAGGAACCCCTTGGGTAAACTACCAGAAAATATTATGTTGAATTCTGATGAATCTTTCATATCCCTTGCTAGTTAATGGCTCTCTGGAGAACTGGAAAATTCTAAATTATGTTCTGTCATGTCTTGAGCTCAGATCTCCTACTTTTATTTATACATATAAAGACAGAATTTGAGATAAAACTGGTATTCTCAAAGCTAAATAATAAAGATTGGAATCATCAAATCTCTTAGTGTTACAATTCTTCAGTGAATGTTTGATGCTTTAGGTGCTTATTTCTCCTCATTCTGAGGTTAAAAACCAACGCAAAAATCTTCCATCAAGAAATAAAATTTAAGACCAGCTTGGGCCAGGAGCAGTGGCTTACGCCTGTAATCCCAGCACTTTGGGAGGCTGAGGTGGGTGGATCACCTGAGGTCAGGAGTTCGAGACCAGCCTGAGCAACATGATGAAACCCTGTGTGTACTAAAAACACAAAAATTAGTCAGGTGTGGTGGTGCCCACCTATAATCCCAGCTACTGGGGAGGCTGAGGCAGGAGAATCGCTTGAACCCAAGAGGTGGAGGCTGTAGTGAGCCGAGATCGTGCTACTGCACTCCAGTCTGGATGAGAGTGAAGACTGCATCTCAGAAAAAAAAAAAAAAAAAAAAAACCAGACCAGCCTGGCCAACATGGTGAAACCCCATCTCTAACAAAAATACAAAAATTAGCCGGGTGTGGTGGGGCACACCTGTAGTCCCAACTGAGGCAAGATAATTGCTTGAACCCAGGAGGCAGAGGTTGCAGTGAGCTGAGATGGTGCCACTGCACACCAGCCTAGGCGATAGAGTGATACCGTCTCGGGGGGGAGAAAGAAAAATTAAATTTAAAAAGACAAAAATCAAACAAATCAGAGCACTTACATCTTTCCCATAAATAAACTAAAAATATTTTCTCTGGCTGGGTGCGGTGGCTCATGCCTGTAATCCCAGCACTTTGGGAGGTCAAGGCAGGTGGATCAACTGAGGTCAGGAGTTCAAGACCAGCCTGACCAACATGGAGAAACCCCGTCTGTATGAAAAATACAAAATTAGCCGGGCGTGGTGGCACGTACCTGTAATCCCAGTTACTTGGGAGGCTAAGGCAGGAGATTCGCTTGAACCTGGGAGGTGGAGGTTGTGGTGAGCCAAGATCGCGCCATTGCACCCCAGCCTGGGCAACAAGAGCAAAACTCTGTCTCAAAAAAAAAAAAAAAAAAATTTGTCAGGCATGGTGGCACATGCCTGTAGTTCCAGCTACTCGGGAAGCTGAGGCACGAGAATCACTTGAAACTGGGAGGCAGAGGTTGCAGTGAGCCAAGATTGTGCCACTGCACTCCAGCCTGGGCAACAGAGCAAAACTCTGTCTCAACAGAAAAAAAAGGCATAGAGACCAAGAACAAAATGATGTGTTGGGGAAACTAGGTTGGACCATGGACCAAAGAGTACATGTAGGGAGACTGGAAGGCCCAGGTTGTATATCATGCTAAAGAGTTCGGAAGTGATCAGGGTAGCAGAAAATAATTGTAAGGTTTTAAATGAGACATGGACATAATTGGACTGTTTGCTGAAGTCAAAAATGTCAGTATGAAGGATGGGTTAAAAGAGATGAGGTTGAAGGAAGCAAAACTAGTTGGAATGATGCCACAGGCTCTGTAAGAAGAGAGAATGAAGACCTGGACCAAGGCAGAAACAGTGGGAGGTGGGAAAGAAGGGCCTGTTAAGGTAGAAGGAGGTAGGCTGGGATAACTATTTTTTTGGGTGGTGGGGGCAGCAACAAGAGAGAACCACCAACTTAGGATAGGAAATATTAGAAGACAATATTTTCCAGGAAAGATAAGAAATTCAAGTCTGACATGAGTTTAAGGTTCCTGTATTACATCTAGGGAAAGAAACCTGAAATTATTTTTTTATCAAGTGGCTCCTAAATTTTTTTCAACCTTTTTTTCTCCTTTAAAAGAAGGAAAGAGGCCGGGCGCGGTGGCTCAAGCCTGTAATCCCAGCACTTTGGGAGGCCGAGACGGGCGGATCACGAGGTCAGGAGATCGAGACCATCCTGGCTAACACGGTGAAACCCCATCTCTACTAAAAAATACAAAAAACTAGCCGGGCGAGGTGGCAGGCGCCTGTAGTCCCAGCTACTCGGGAGGCTGAGGCAGGAGAATGGCGTAAACCCAGGAGGCGGCGCTTGCCGTGAGCTGAGATCCGGCCACTGCACTCCAGCCTGGGCGACAGAGCGAGACTCCGTCTCAAAAAAAAAAAAAAAAAAAAAAGAAGGAAAGAAATAAAGAAAAGCAACAGTTAATAAATAAAAAACAAACTTGAGAGTCAGATGTGGTGGTTGACACCTATAATCCCATCTACTTGGGAGGCTGAAGCGGGAGGATTACCTGAGTCTAGGAGTCCGACACCAGCCTGGACAAAACAGAGAGACTCCATCTCAAAATATTATAATAAATGTTTAAAATTAAAAAAATTAAAAACAAAGTTGATACTTTGAAAAGTACTAATAGAAAAATTGCTAAAAGATCAAGAAAAAAAAGAGAAGGCACAAATACTACTGTATTATAAACAAGAAGGAGGGGCATGACTACAAATATAGCAGTTTAAAAAGAGAAAATTATGAGAAACTTCAAGGCAAGCTTTAAACATTTAGGTAAAGTGAACAAATTCCTAAAAATTGTAAATTATCAAAACTGACTCAAAAAGAAATAAAACATTTCTAATGGTTTTCTAATCATTAAAGAAATTGTATCAAAGGTTTAAAATCTTCCCACAAAGAAGGTAATTTTATCTTTCCAGAAATAGACAATTCCAACCTCACACAATGTGTGCTGTGTACAACTGACACTAAACCAAACCAACGCTGTCTAGGAAAGAATAACTGCTCATGGACATAGATGAAAAAAAATCATAAACAAAAGTAGAAAACTGGGCCGGGTGTGATGGCTCATGCCTGTAATCCCACCACTTTAGGAGGCTGAGGCTTGAGCTCAAGAGTTTGAAACTAGTCTGGGTAACAAAGCAAAAACTCATCACTACCAAAAACACAAAAATTAGCCAGGTGTGGTAGCACACACTTGTGGTCCCAGCTACTGGGGAGACTGAGGTGGGAGAATTGCTTGAGCCCAGGAGGCGGAGGCTGCAGTAAGCCCAGATCACACCAGTACACTCCAGCCTGGGTGACAGAGTGAGACCTTACCTTAAAAAAAAAAAAAAAAAAAGTAGCAAACCAAATTTAGATATGTTTAGAAAAGATACTACACCACGACCGACGGGCTTATTTCAGGAACTGAGACTGGTTCAACAAAAGTAAATCTTTTGTGATTCTTGCAATAACAAAATAAAGGGGAAAAATGACAATAGACGCAGAAAAGGTAACAATTCATGGTTCCTAATAAATATACAAGCAAAAACTTAGGTCCTAGAAATAGAAGAACATTTCCTAAACTTGATAAAGGATATAAACAAAAAGCCTACAACAAAAATCATAATCAAGAGTGCAATACTAAAAGAACTACCTTTAAAACCAGGGACAAGACAAGGATACCTACTATCACAATGTCTACTCAACATTGTCTGGAGGTCCTAGCCAATAAGACAAAAACGATTGGAAAGGAAGGAATATAACTGCTATTATTTGCAGGTAATATAATTATTCTAATTGAAAACCCAAAAGAATCTATAGAAAAATTACAAGAGTTAATAAGTGAGTTTAGTAAAATTGTTGACATAATCTATAAAAGATAGTTACACTCCTACATAAGCAAAAAACAGAAAATAGAATTTTTTAATGATAGTTGCAAAAATAAAATACAGTAACTATGAAAATAATCTTATAAAATGTGTCTAAAACCTTTATGGGCTAGGCACGGTGGCTCATGCCTGTAATCCTAGCACTTTGGGAGGCCAAGGCAGGTGGATCACATGAGGTCAGGAGTTCGACACCAGCATGACAAACATGGTAAAACCTTGTCTCTACTAAAAATACAAAAATTAAATGGGTGTGGTGGCGTGCATCTGGAATCTTAGCTGCTTGGGAGACTGAGGCAGGAGAATCGCTTGAACCCAGGAAGCAGAGGTTGCAGTGAGCCAAGATCATGCCACTGCACTCCAGCCCCAATGACAGAGTGAGACTCCTTCTCAAAAAAAAAAAAAAAAAAAAAATCCTTTATGAAGACAAATTTTTAAACTTTAATGAATGACATTTAGAAGACCTTAAATAGTATTAATGAAGTACCATAATATCTCAAGATGTCAATTTTCCCATACTCTAAACATTACAATTCCTATTAAAATTGAAACAATTTTCTGAAAAATTGAGATGTTGTTCCTAAATTTAGAAGAGCCAAGAACAACTAAGGCACTCCTATAAAGAAAAATCAGGCAAAAAACTATTTTTCCTGCCAGATAAAGACATGATTAAGCTACAGTGGTTAAGACAGTAAGATATTAGTGCAGAAACAGAAAGACCACCATAATGGAGAGCTTATATACAGATCCTGTATGAAAAGAATATAAAACAAAGAGCCAGTAGTATAGATTCATGAGGAAAGGATGGATCATCCAATATATAGTGCTAGGACACTGGCAAATTATTCCCTATCACACACCATATATAAAAACCAACTGAAAATGGATCAAGTACATAACAGGGATAAGCAAAAGATTCAGAAACATTTAGTAAAAGCATAGCAGGATATCTTTATAACCTGAGTTAGGAAATAATTTATTTAAAAAGACACAACAAGTATAAAATGAAGAAAAATCCTAATTCAATTTCATTAAGAACTACTGCTTAATCAACATATCACAAAAAGTGGAAAGATAAGTCACACACTGGGACACATACAACCTACGAAGGAAATATCCAGGATAAATAATGACAAAGTATTAATAAAAACAAACCCTCAATTTTATAAAATGGACAAAAGTCATGTACAGACATTTCATGAAAGGGGAAATACAACTGCCCCATAAATATTAGAAAGGTGCTCAGCCTCAGTCTCAATCTCCAGCCTCAGCCTTGCATTTATTTGTCTTCAAGTAAATACAAATAAAAACTACAAGACATTATTTTACACCTACTATTTTGACAAAAATTTTAAAATATAAGAATATCACGTATTGGTAAAGATATAAAG
The DNA here is from genome assembly GCF_007565055.1 of Rhinopithecus roxellana. Classification (NCBI taxonomy): domain Eukaryota; kingdom Metazoa; phylum Chordata; class Mammalia; order Primates; family Cercopithecidae; genus Rhinopithecus; species Rhinopithecus roxellana. Next base: position 81,238,660 of record NC_044565.1, read on the forward strand.
AAATGTGAATTTGTACCCATTACTGGTGGGAATAAAGAAATAACAATTTGGATTACAGTTTAACATTATTTAGTAAAGTTAAACACACACACACACACATTATGATCCAGCAGTTCTTCTTCTAAATACATTACAGGAGGGGTCCCCAACACCTGGCTGCCAACCAATGAATCCCCCGAACTCCATTAGGAATCGGGCTGCACAGCAGGTGAGCAGCCTACCAGGGAGCATTACCACCTGAGCTCCATCTGTCAGATCAGCAGGAGCATTAGATTCTCATTGTCATGGGACCGTGAAACCTACTGTGAATTGTGCATGTGAGGGATCTAGGTTGCACACCTTATGAGAATCTAATGCCTGGTGATCTGAAGTGGAACAGTTTTATCCCAAAAACATTCCCCCACTGTGGAAAAGCTGTCTTCCACAAAACCAGTCCCTGCTGCCAAAAAGGTTGGGGACTGGTTAGGCACGGTGGCTCATGCCTGTAATCCTAGCACTTTGGGAGGCCGAGGCGGGCAGATCATGATGTCAAGAGTTTGAGACCATGCTGGCCAACATGGTAAAACCCCGTCTCTACTAAAAATACAAAAATTAGCCAGGCATGGTGGCATGGGCCTGTAGTCCCAGTTACTCGGGAGGCTGAGGCAGGAGAATTGCTTGAATCTGGGAGGCGGAGGTTGCAGTGAGCCAAGATCGCGCCACTGCACTCCAGCCTGGACGACAAGAACAAGGCTCTGTCTCAAAAAAAAAAAAAAAAGATGAGGACTGCTACATTATAGAACTCTTACATGTGTGCAACAGATGAACAAGCACAAAAATGTTAACAGCAGTGCTTAAAAAGCAAAACTTGGAAACAACCAGAATGTCCATCAACATTAGAATGGACCAATACATTGCAGTAGATTTAGAAAACGAGTATTACTTACCAGCACAAATGAATGACCTAAAAGTTACACACAATAACATAAATGTAATCTCAAAAACATAAAATGAGGCAAAAATATAAGTTACAGAACAATATAAACAATATGATCCATTTATATCAAGTTCAGAAAAAAGCAAAACCAAACTGTATTCATTGTTTACTAATTTATACATATGTGACAAAACTATAAAGTAATTTAAGTACTTGATTAATCTAAAACTCGGCCATTACCTCCAGGGGAGGGGAAAGAAGATGCAATCAGTTAGGAAACTACAGAAGCCTTTAAAAATATTAGAAATACTTTTTTCTTTTTTTTTTTGAGATGGAGTCTCACTCTGTTGCCCAGGCTGGAGTGCACTGGTGCAATCTCGGCTCACTGCAACCTCCACCTCCTGAGTTCAAGCGATTCTCCTGCCTCAGTCTCCTGAGTAGCTGGGATTACAGGCATGTGCCACCATGCCCAGCTAATTTTTGCATTTTTAGTAGAGACAGAGTTTCACCATGTTGGTCAGGCTGGTCTCAAACTCCTGACCTTGTGATCTGCCTGCCTTGGCCTCCCAAAGTACTGGGATTACAGGCGTGAACCACTGTGCCTGGACAGAAATACTTCATTTTTTAACCTGTATGTTAGGTACATACACGTTCATTTCATTATTATTTAAACCAGTGGTCTCCAACCTTCTTGGCACCAGGGACTGGTTTTGTGGAAGACAGTTTTTCTACAGACTTGGGGAACGTGGGTGGGGAAGCATGCATAAAGTCAGTGGTCCCCAACCGTTTTGGCACCAGGACCAGTTCTGCACAAGACAACTTTTCCACAGACTCGGGTGGGTAGGATGGTTTCAGGACGATTCAAGTGCATTACATTTATTACTTTATTTCTATTATTACATTGTAATATATAATAAAATAATTATACAACTCACCATAATGTAGAATCAATGGGAGCCCTGAGCTTGTTTTTCTGCAACTAGACGGTCCCGTATGGGGGGATGGGAGACAGTGACAGATCATCAGGCATTAGATTCTCGTAAGGAGTGCGCAACCTAGATGCCTCACATGCACAGTTCACAACGGGAATCGTGCTCCTGAGAATCGAATGCCTCCACTGATCTGGAAAGAGGCAGAGTTCTGGCAGTAATGCAAGTGATGGTGAGTGGCTGTAAATACAGATGAAGCTTTGCTCACCTACTCATTGCTTACCTCCTGTGGTGCGGCCTGGTTCCTAACATGCCATGGACCAGTATCAGTTCGTAGCCTGGGGGTTGGGGACCCCTGATTTAAACTGAACATTTAAACTGAACATTTAAACTGAAGTTACATGCACTCTTAAATGTATATTTCAAAGCTTTAAGAAATTAAAATAATATTTTTCTAGTTTTGAAAGTCTTAAGTGTTTTCTTTAATGAATGTTACAAAATACAAATAGTATATCACTTTTTTTTTTGTTTGTTTGAGACAGAGTCTCACTCTGTCACCCAGGCTGGAGTGCAGTGGCACCATCTTGGCTCACTGCAAGCTCCGCTTCCTGGGTTCACACCATTCTCCTGCCTCAGCCTCCCAAGTAGCTGGGACTACAGGCACCCGCCACCACGCCCGGCTAATTTTTTCTGTATTTTTAGTAGAGTCGGGGTTTCACCATGTTAGCCAGGATGGTATCGATTTCCTGACCTTGTGATCCACCTGCCTCGGCCTCCCAAAGTGCTAGGATTACAGGCATGAGCCACCAGCCACGCCCGGCCAATAGTGTATCACTTTTTAAAGTAAACAAAAATACTCCTATTTTTAATTTGGATGCTGAGTATTAAGAAAAACAAATAAATTGATACAACTATAAACCCGGTCCTGGTATTTAGGCATGTGAGATTTTACAAGTTTTTAACTGTAATTTTTTTTTTTGCACTGATAGCCTAGTAATAACCAAATTAGAATTTGTTGGCTATCAATAAAGAATATTTTATCAGCAACAGAAACCATTTAAAAACTTGGAAGAATTGTGATAGGCTAGCTAAAATACAACCTACAAAATAATTTTTGTAAGGCCAGGAACAGTGGCTCACATGTATAGTACCAGCACTTTGGAAGGCTGAGGCACGTGTATTGCTTGAGCTGAGGAGTTCAAGACCTACCTGGGCAACACAGTGAGACCTTGTCTCTCCAAAAAAAAACCAAAAAATTAACTGGGCGTCAGTGGTCCCAGCTACTCAGACCTGTCTCGAAAACAAGAACAAAAAATAATTTTTGTAGCTGTAATGCAAGATGGTGCTTATTTATTAGTAAAGAATGTTCATAGTGGCTGGTTGTGGTGGTTCAGGCCTCAATCTCAGCACTGTGGTAAGTGTAGGCAGGTGGATCACTGGAGGTCAGGAGTTTGAGACCAGCCTGGCCAACATGGTGAAACCCCGTCTCTAATAAAAATACAAAAATTCGCCAGCCATGGCAATGCGCAGCTGTAATCTCAGCTTCTTGGGAGGCTGAGGCAGCAGAATCACTTGAACCCTGGAGGCAGAGGCTGCAGTGAGCCGAGATCGCAGCACTGCATTCTACCTTGGGCGACAGAGTGAGATTCTGTCCTCAGAAATAAAAAGAAAAAGAAAATTTGCCAAGCATGGTAGCTTACACCTGTAATCCCAGCACTCTGGGAGACCAAGGCAGGTGGATTATCTAAGGTTAGGAGTTTGAGACCAGCCTGGCCAACATGGCAAACCCTGTCTCTACTAAAAATACAAAAATTAGCCAGGCATGGTGGCAGGTGCCTGTAATCCCAGCTACTTGGAAGGCTGAGGCAGGAGAATCACTTGAACCCAGGAGGCAGAGGTTGCAATAAGCACCACTGCACTCCAGCCTGGCCAACAGAGCAAGACTCTGTCTCAAAAAAAAAAAAAAAAGAATATTCATAGTTATATATTGGTAAATATTTTTATAAAAATTTGCTTATTCAACCTTTTTTGATAAAACCAATTTTAAAAACAATTTGTGGGTACACAGGTGCACATATTTATGGGGTACATAAGACACTTGACACAGATATGTAATGCATAATAGTTACATCATGGTAAATGGGGTATCCATTCCCTCAAGCATTTACCCTTTGTGTTACAAACAATCCAATTATACTTTCAGTTATTTTAAAATGTACAATTAAATTACTACTGACTAGTCGCCCTGTTGTGCTATCAAATACTAGGTCTTGTTCATTCTAATTACTTTTTGTACCCAGTAGCTATCCCCACAGAGGTATCTTACAGTAATAATCAAATTTTACTTTAAATTTATTTGAGTACAGGTTGAAATCTAGCTATGTCTGAGGCTCAAAAAAGAGCTTAGTGCTTGCTTCGGCAGTACGTATACTGAAAACAAAATGATACAGAGATTAGGATGGCTCCTGCGCAAGGATGACATGTATATTTGTGAAGCGTTCCATTATTATTATTTTTTAATTTTTTAAAAAAAGAGAGCTTAAGGCCAAAAATATGGATCTGGGATTCATCCAATCACCCACAGGTGTCAAAGTCAAATGTAGATAAAAATGTAGATACAAACCTCCAAATTTAACATTTTATTTGGGAAGAAAGAATTGTAATTTGGGGCATAGATGTAGACTGGGTGGTCTTCAGTATGTCCAAACAACAAAGATATGGTTGGGGGTTTTATAAAGAAGAAGAAATGTTCTATGTGGTCTTGATAGAAAGTTTATTGGTATTAGTAAGGCTTTGGGGAGCTGGCAAACTCCAGTTGGTGAGCAAAATTAGTCCCAGAGTTGTTGCAAGTTATCTCAGCAGACATAGATAACACTGGTTTTTGTTTATATAAATAGGCAGTTTTAGCTGCTGGACTTGTAGAGAATTACATTTCTAGAGCAATGTTACAGACCCTGAACACTTTTTCCCCTTGGCCCCTCTACTGATTTAGTTGGGTATGACAAAAATGACCCAATTCAGATGATTCACTTTCACACAGGTAATAGAAATAGTACAAGGAGATAAAAATCTCCCAGTCCAAGGTGGACAGGAGCAATTTAAAGCAGAATGGAATCTTGGGACACACCCACATCCAAGCAGCAAGCAGATGAAGATGAGGCAAAAGAATCAGGAAATGGTGGTTAGGGTATATTCTTAAGGAAGTCAGAAGTAATACACAGAAACCAGTCTCCAGGAGCTTCAAATGTTACAAAACGCAAACTGAATATTTTTAAAAAATTAATGTAGCAATAGCACAGAATTAGTGGCCTTTGAGAGAAGAATATGAATAGAGTAGCTGGAGCAAAACCCAAATTATAAGCAGTTGAGGAATAGATGGTAGGAGAAAGATGGGAAAGAGGAATCCTGAATATAGACTGTTCTTGGAAAAAGTTATTCTCATACCTTACAAGTAGAAATGCTAACTGATAAAGACTTTTTGAAAAGTAATCTGGCAACCACTATCAAAATTAAAAATATACCCTTTGTCTAGAAAATCCACTTTTGGGAATTTATCCTGTAAAAATAAAAGGGTATACATACAAAGATTTTATTGCATAGTGGCAAAAAACAGAAATAATATAAATGACCACCAGTAAGGGCAGTAAGGGAATGGTTGGATACATTGTGGAATATGATTGTTATGGGCTGAATAGTGTCCCTCCAAAATTCATATGAAGTCCTAAGCCCCAGCACCTCAAAATGTGAATGTATTTTGAGACAAAGTCTTTAAAGAGGTAATTAAGTTAAAATGAGGTCATTAGGGTAAGGCCTGAATCCAGTCCAAGACTGGTATCCTTAGTAAGAGGAGGAAATTTGAATACAGAAGAAAGACCATGTGAAGAAACAGGGAAAAGACAGCCATCACTATGCCAAGGAGAGACACCTCAGAAAAAAACAACCCACCAACATCTTCATCTTGGGCTTCTAGCCTCCAAAACTGTGAGAAAATTAATTGCTGTTGTTTAAGCCACTCAGTCTGTGGTACTTTGTTATGGCACCCCTAGTAAACTAATACAACTATATATGTAGCCATGAAAAAGAACAAAGTAGAGCTATAAAGTGAGGTGTTTTTTGGTTTTTTTTTTTTTTTTTGAGATGGAGTCTCGCTCTGTCACCCAGGCTGGAGTGCAGTGGCGCGATCTCCGCTCACTGCAAGCTCCGCCTCCCGGGTTCACATCATTCTCCTGCCTCAGCCTCCCAAGTAGCTGGGACTACAGGCGCCCACCACCTCGCCCGGCTAGTTTTATGTATTTTTTTGTATTTTTTTTTTTTTTTTTTGAGACGGATTCTCGCTGTGCCGCCCAGGCTGGAGTGCAGTGGCCGGATCTCAGCTCACTGCAAGCTCCGCCTCCCGGGTTTACGCCATTCTCCTGCCTCAGCCTCCCGAGTAGCTGGACTACAGGCGCCCGCCACCTTGCCCGGCTAGTTTTTTTGTATTTTTTAGTAGAGACGGGGTTTCACCGTGTTAGCCAGGATGGTCTCGATCTCCTGACCTCGTGATCCACCTACCTCGGCCTCCCAAAGTGCTGGGATTACAACAGGCGTGAGCCACCGCATCCTGCTAAGTGAGGTATTCTTAAGTTAGAAAAGAAGGTATTCTTAAGTGAGAAAACTCACAAAAAAATGTAAAATACAGGGAATTCTCAAAAAAAAAAAAAACCCACATATACATATATACACGTGTATGTGTAATTATAAATTAAGTACATATTAACACACAAGCATGACAGCATGGAGAGAAACATGGAAGAATATAACCTTTGTTGTCAACATGGGTTATAAATGGTCCTGGGCAAGGCAGGGATGTGAATAGAAAAGGGGGAAAGAATGAATCATTTCTCCCCCAAAGCTCTACTATAAAGTACTCATATTTAAACACATTTATAACATTTATGTCTATGTGTATATAAAATAAAATATAAATTTAATTAAAATTTTTCATTGGTATGTGGTTTACGCCAGTGTATATATTAACCATGGGAAAGATATATTTAAAGTCCTTTCCCACAGAAAATAACTACACACATCAAATTCCAAACGTGTCAAGTGCTAAATTCATATCATTTTTCATGTTTTGCTTTAAAAACAGTATGACCTTCCTAAACAACTTTTTAAACATATTACTATGTGATAACAGAGTTCCCACCAATAAAGCAAGGAACTGACTCAAGAAGAGTTTCTGACGGTTTTTTAGTTCCTCTTCAACTGTGCTCTTTATATTCCAAAAGTGGCATGTATCCCTTTATCAATGATGTCCCGACACAGATGGGGCGCTTTATCAAATTCCCAGTGTTTTCTCTGCTAGTGTTCCCATCTATCCTATCCTATTTTTATTTTTATTTTTTTATTTTTTTTGATACAGGGTCTTACTCTGTCACGAGGCTGGACTGCAGTGGCGTGTTCACAGCTCACTGCAGCCTTGACCTCTTGGGCCCAAGTGATTCTCCCACCTTAGCCTCCTGAGAAGCTGGGACTACAGGCATACACCACCATGCTCAGCTAATTTTTTCATTTTTTTGTAGAAATGGGTGTCTTACTATGTTGCTGAGGATGGTCTTAAACTCCAGTGATCCTTCTCTCTCAGCCTCCCAAAGTATTGGGATTCCAGGCATGGGCAGTTATCTTACCCTATTTTAAGTTTCAGTCACATTCTAAGAGGTATATTTAAAGCTGGAATGGCAATTCACAATACATGTGATATATGTCTACTGCCTATCATTGGCAGTCTTCCTTAAAATGCCAAGAGATGGCAACTGTGATCCAAGTGTCTTTCTACTATCTTCATCAATTAATTTGCTCATAACCTCTAAGCAGTAGATTCTAGTTTCCAGTAAACCAAAGCCATAACAAGCAATGAAAAAAACTTTTCAAATTCAAACTTCTCCAAATAAATCAGATTCCTTGATATATGACCACTTCACAGCAAACTGATTTACTAGATGAACTAAACAGATTTCTTCACATTTACAGAAACTATCATTTCTAGACAATAAAATGGTCAGTGTTATCTGTGAATTCCACCTACGAATTTTATCAATTTTTCAGACTTTCTGAGTAATGGAAAGGCTATATCCCAAATATGATACATGCACACATTCAACAGATAGTATAAGAGACACAACCCCCACCCTCAAGGAGCTTAGAAGTACAATAGGGGAACTAGACCATCAAACAAACAATTTATTTAAACATAATAATAAACAAAAGTATAACTATATAAGAGGCAGGGTAGTAAGAAGGTTAAGTGTGGGCTACATTGTCTACATTAAAATATTTGTTCTTTCAATCACCAGAGTGTAACCCTGGGCAAATTACTTACTCCTTCTGGTAATATTACATACCAATATATTGTCAGTCTTTAATAAATGTTACCTGTAGCTATTATTGATGTTCTTGTTAAAGTACAGGATACCATGAGGCTACCAAATGGGCGCCTAAGTTAACCTAGTGGTTCTGGAAAAGATTATAGCTGAAAGCTGAAGGATGAGCAGAATTTAGGTGAAAAGTGTATTGGTGAAGTGAGAAGGATAACATTCTAGGCAAAGGAAGCAGACTGTATACAAGTGAAGGGGAGAGTGAAGGAAATGAAATTAAGAGTTAGATAGGGCCCAGATCACTGGCCAGATACAGGTACATATACTAGGATAAGGAATACTGTAAGATGAGCAGATGTTTTCATAAGTGGGAGAGGGAACAAGAGATCAAGAGTTCTGGACTCCAGGCCGGGCGCGGTGGCTCAAGCCTTTAATCCCAGCACTTTGGGAGGCCGAGACGGGCGGATCACGAGGTCAGGAGATCGAGACCATCCTGGCTAATACGGTGAAACCCTGTCTCTACTAAAAACTACAAAAAACTAGCCGGGCGACGAGGCGGGCGCCTGTAGTCCCAGCTACTCGGGAGGCTGAGGCAGGAGAATGGCGTAAACCCGGGAGGCGGAGCTTGCAGTGAGCTGAGATCCGGCCACTGCACTCCAGCCACCCAGGCAGAGCAAGACTCCGTCTCAAAAAAAAAAAAAAAAAAAAGAGTTCTGGACTCCATTATGCTTGAGATCTTTGAGACATGCAATTAGCAAACAGGCAGTTTAACATACTACGTGTTGGGAAGGAAGCCTGGATTACGTTTTTAATAATTTTATCATATAATGCCCTGTCCTATCAAAATAAGAAGTGATTAGATATTAAATCACTATAAAATAAAAATGCCCTTCCCCGACAATTCCATGTTGGTAGACAGGAAAGCTAGAGGAAAATTAGTGTAAAACAGGAACACTAGAAATGGCTTTTCCCCACATCTTTCTACTTTACTAAAACATGGCTGGATGTCCTAGGAAAGGAAGGGAGTCTGTTGACTCCTGGGCTCAACTGTGACAAATATATTCTTCAAAAGGGAAATACTCACGGTTGTGTTTTATTTTTTTTTGAGACAGAGTCTCATTCTGTTGCCCAGGCTGGAGTGCAGTGGCACGATCTCGGCTCACTGCAACCTCTGCCTCCCCGGTTTAAGCGATTCTCCTGACTCAGCCTCCCAAGTAACTGGAATTACAGGCACCTGCCACAATGCCTGGCTAATTTTTGTATTTTTAGTAGAAATGGGGTTTCGCCATTTTGGCCAGGCTGGTCTTGAACTCCTGACCTCAGGTGATCCACCCACCTCAGCCTCCCAAAGTGCTGGGATTACAGGCATGAGCCACTGCATCTGGTGACAGTTTTTGAAAATTATACTATTATGCACAAATGGTTGGGTATAGAAGCCGCTTCAATGCAAGGGAAGAGAAGAAAAACAATGCCACAGAATCATAGATCTGCTTTAGATTTCCAGATAAATCACATTATTTAGTATTTATTAACTATTCATATAGTAATACTTCATAAGAATATTTTCTTAGAACAAAGTATCTTAGTTTTGTAAATACTAACCACTGCCAACATGGCAAGAATAGTGGCACTGTCATGTAACAGTCATGTTTACAAAATAAAGTGGTCTTACGTCTATGGACCATGACTAACTTAGTAATTTTACATTTTTGGGGTGGCAAAACAATTAAACACAGAATATTTACAATGGCCTCAATAACACCTGCTCTTTTCTTGGAGACTGCTAAGAGGAGTTGTAATTAGATCTGTCTTGGACGTCTGACTTTATCTGTATAATCTTAGGCAACTCATTAAATCTCCAAAGTCTCAAGCGTCTCACCTGAAAATGGCAATTATCACCACCAGAGGATAACATGATGATCAAATGAGATAACATGTCAGAAAGTGCTTTATTTTATTTTATTTTTGAGACAGAGTCTCACTCTGTCACCCAGGTTGGAGTGCAGTGGTGCAATCTTGGTTCACTGCAACCTTTGCCTCCCCTCTCCTCCCAGGATCAAGAGGTTCTCCCACCTCAGCCTCTGGAGTAACTGGGACTACAGGTGCATGCCACCATGCCCAGCTAATTTTTAATTTTTTTTTTTAGAGATGGGGCTTAGCCACATTGCCCAGGCTGGTCTTGAACTCCTGGGCTCAAGTGATTCTCCGGCCTTGGCTTCCCAAAGTGCTGCGATCACAGGCGTGAGTCACTGCACCCAGCCAAAATTGCTTTAAAATGTGGTAGAATGCTAAATAATTATTAGTAGTCCTTACTCACATTAACCACATGAAGTAAGGTGTAAATATTAACAGCTGAATTAAACATAAAAACCTAGATTATTACACTTTAACTCATCAATCTGATAAATTTCTCTTTAAAGATACACCAACAAAATCCAGTTTACCCCACTTTCCATCAGATAATCCCATATATCAGTGGTTCTTAAACCATGCATAACAATAAACTGAAAAGGGCTTTTTTTTTTTTTTTTTAAATGCAGCATTCTAGGCCCCACCAATACAAATTCTACTTTAGTATGCCTGGGATGGAGCCAAGGAAGTGACTTTTTTTTTTTTCCAATTGTGGTAAAATACACACAACACAAAATTTACCATTTAACCATTTCTACATGCACAATTCAGTAGCATTGTTGTGCAACCATCACTACTATCCATCTCCAGAACTTTTCCATCATCTTGGCCTGGAACTCTGCACCAATTAAACAATAAATCCCCAATTCCTCCCTGCAGGCTCTGGAAACTACCATTCTACTTTCTGTCTCTATGAATTGAACTCTTCTAGGTATCTCAGAAGTGAAATCGTGTAATATTTGTCCATTTGTTTTTGGCTTCTTTCACTTAGTAAAATGTTTTCAAGGTTCGCCCATGCTGCAGCACCAGAATTACATTCCTTTCTAGGGCTGAATAATATTCTATTACATGTATGTATATACTACATTTTATTTATCTATTCATCTGGTAATTGACATGTGGTTTGTTTCTACCTTTTGGCTATTGTGAAAAGTGCTGCCTGTAAAAACTGGTGTACAAATATCTGTTCAAATCCCTGCTTTCAATTATTTGGAGTACACAACTAGAAGTGGAATTACTAGATCATACAGTAATTCTATGGTTAGTTTTTTGATGAACTGCCATACTGTTTTTTACAGAAGCTATATACCATTTTAGATTCCCACCAGCAATGCACAAAGTTTCCAGTTTCTTTACATCCATGTGGTTGTCCTTTGGTTTTCATTTTTGGTTTTTTATTTTAAATAGTAGCCACCCCAATTGGTATGAAGTGGTATCTCACTGTGGTTTTCATTTCCATTTCGCTAATGATGAATGTGGCTTTACAAAACAAAACAAACCAAAACAAAACAAAACAAAACAAAACAAAACAAAACATCTCTTGTGATACTGATAGAGTGGCCAGTCAAGAGATCACATTCTTCATAAAACACTGATCCAATATTAGGCAGCCCTCAAAATAGGGAAGAAATAAGCAAGAAAGTTGACTCATAAAGTAGTGTTCAAAAGTAGCCAACCTGGCCCAGCACAGTGGCCCATACCTGTAATCCCAGCACCTTGGCCATCCCTGGCCAACATGGGCACATCACCCTGAGGTCAGGAGTTCAAGACCAGACTGGCCAACATGGTGAAACTCCATCTCTACTAAAAATACAAAAAATTAGCTAGGCATGGTGGCACACACCTGTAATCCCAGCTACTCGGGAGGCTGAAGCATGAGAATTGCTTGAGCCTGGGAGGTAGAGGTTGCAGCGAGCCATTGCGCCACGGCACTCCAGCCTAGGCAACAGAATAAGACTCTGTCTAAAAAAACAAACAAACAAACAAAAAAAAAAACGAAAAGAAAAGAAGCCAACCTAAAAAAGCTCCCAATGACCAAAGCTGCAACAATTTACACAACAAAATAAGAAGCAATACTATTGGATTATAACCCAAAAAGTAAAAAAAAAACATGTCCTTGAGTCTCCTACTAGAGGGCAGTAACTGTCTCACTTATCTTTATATCCTAACACTTCCCATGTTCATGGCACTAGTATAGTCAATCAACTGATGTAATCTTGGCTCTCATTTATCCTCTCTTTCTGAGATCTGAGTCTCACTCTTTATATTGAAATAATCTATTTATAAAACCTCTGGTCCGGGCAAAGCGGCTCACGCCTGTAATCCCAGTACTTTGGAAGGCCAAGGAAGGTGGATCATTTGAAGTCAGGAGTTCGAGACCAGCCTGGACAACATAGTGAAACTCAGTCTCTACTAAAAATACAAAAAAAAAAAAAAAAAATTAGCCAGGCGTGGTGGCATGCGCTTGTAATCCCAGCTACTTGGGAGACTGTGGCAGGAGAATCACTTAAGCCTGGGAGGCAGAGGTTGTAGTGAGCTGAGATCACACCACTGCACTCCAGTCTGGGCAACAGAGTGAGACCCTATCTCAAAAGAAAAAGAAGAAGAAAAAACAAAAAGAAAACCACTCTGTGCATAAACACTAAATGCAGACCACTAAATAGCAAATAATTCATCTTCAAATGGTAGTGCCTAGGGCTAGTTTAGTTCAACAAACTCTTATCAAGCACCTTTTAATATGCCAATCCAGGGAAATGTCTGATCCAACTTTTTCCTCTATGATCATTTTTCTTCTTTTGGGGGGCTGGGGGATGGCTGACACAGTAATTGAGCTCTTACACACAGTATTTTTTGTTTATAAGAATCTTTAGCAGGCCTGTCGTGGTGGCTCACACCGGTAATCCCAACACTTTGGGAGGCCGAGGTGGGCGGATCACCTGAGGTCAGGAGTTCGAGACTAGCCTGGCGAACATGGCAAAACCCTATCTCTACTAAAAATACAAAAATTAGCCAGGCATGGTGGCAAGTGCCTGTAATCCCAGCTACTAGAGAAGCTGAAGCAGGAGAATTGCTTGAACCTGGGAGATGGAGGTTGCAGTGAGCCCAGATTGTGCCATTGTACTCCAGCCTGGGCGACACAGCAAGACTCGGTCTCAAAAAACAAAACAAAACAAAACAACTTTAGTGCTTATCGCATCTTTTTAATGTATAGTTTATGTATATCAGTGCTTTTCAAACTTAAATCACCTAGAAATTTTGTTAAAAATACAGCTTCCAATTCAGTAGTTCTTGGGTAGAGCATTTTTTGTTGTTGTTTTTTTTTTTTTTTTGAGACGGAGTCTCGCTCTGTCGCCCAGGCTGGAGTGCAGTGGCCGGTTCTCAGCTCACTGCAAGCTCCGCCTCCCGGGTTCACGCCATTCTCCTGCCTCAGCCTCCCCAGTAGCTGGGACTACAGGCGCCCGCCACCTCGCCCGGCTAGTTTTTTGTATTTTTAGTAGAGACGGGGTTTCACCATGTTAGCCAGGATGGTCTCGATCTCCTGACCTCGTGATCCGCCCGTCTCGGCCTCCCAAAGTGCTGGGATTACAGGCTTGAGCCACCGCGCCCGGCCAAAAAACTTCATACTACTTAAATTCCCAAATTAAAGTTTAAAATGAAAATGACAATTTACTTCTAAATATCAAAGTGCTACAATGTTAACTTCAGAACTTTAATGAGGCAGTATCACTTCTTTGGTAAACTGTGACTCTTAAAAAGCCACGTTAAGCATGTACAAAGATTTCAAAAAATCAGTTATTAATACTATAGAAATACTTTTTTAAATAAATGCATTTTTTTAAACTAACATTTTTTTAGCAAAAGGATCTCTAACCTTCCAATGATCTTGAAAGATAGGCACTATTTTTCCCTACACATATAATTAAGATATACAGGCCATTCTTCCATATGTGAATAATTAAGACCTGGGTTAGAATCTTTCCTATTTCTATGACATTTTCCTGAAATGCATGATCATCTATGTGGTTAGTTCTTAGGAAACTACAGTAGTAAACAATTTCTAGTGTTACTGCAATGAGGAGGCACATTTGTGTACTCTGTAGCAAAGTACTGGCAATCCAAATGACTTGGTGCCACTTACACTTTCACTTCCACCAAGGCATGACAGGGTCAGAGTCTGACATAAAGGTGTTGAGTGTTTCTGATTACAATGCCATTGCCAAGTATATAAGCAGTTCTGTTCAGAGATTATTTCCACATTCAACAAATATATTCTGGTAGGTCTAAATTAAGATTATTTAACACAATATCTAATCTATTTGTTAAGAAATGAGAGGGAATGACAAGCACAAAAGCCCAGAGACAGGAGATTGTTTAGGGGAACGAACAGCAAGGAGACCAGTGTGACTAGAGCAGAGTCAGCAGAGTTGGAGATGAGATCCGAGAGACAGTAGTAGGCCAGATCACATAAGGACTTTGACTTTTGATTGTGATGGAGTGGCAATTATGGAAAGCCAATTGGAAGGCCTTTACAGCCTCTTTATAAGGATGCATTGCTACTTCTACTGTAACGAACAAAAAGTTCATTGCTATAGTTTCAGATTCCATGTTGCAATTAACCTATAAGAAATTACCACTTGTGGGGTTTGACATTAAAGAAAAATACAGTATTCATAATATCTGAAAAAGTTGTTAAATACCTTTTCTCTTTTCAAATATGGATATGTAGGAGGCTGAGTTCTTCTTCATATATTTCAACTAAAACAGCATATCACAAACCGATTGAATACAGAGACAGAAAATGAGAATCCAAATTGTACTATTAAGAGATTTACAAAAATACTAAACAATGTCACTCTTTGCTAATTTTTTGTTGTTGTTTTGGAAAATAGTTATTTTCTCTTTTTCTTTTTTTGTTTTTTCTTTCTTGGAAACAGTTATCTTAATATTAAAAATGTTACTGTTAACATGTAATGGGTTCATTATTTTTAAATAAACCAATAATTATTGAAATTTTTTATGTAAAAATTGATGGGTATAATGCATACAAACAGTACTTTTGGGGAGTCTCGATAATTTTTTAATGTGTGAAGGAGGCCAGGTGCGGTAGCTCACGCCTGTAATCCCTGCTCTTTGGGAGGCCGAGACGGGTGGATCACAAGGTCAGGAGTTCAAGTCCAGCCTGGCCAAGATGGTGAAACCTCGTCTCTACTAATCATACAAAAAATTAGCCGGGTGTGGTGGCAGGTGCCTGTAATCCCAGCTACTCAGGAGGCTGAGGCAGAGAATTGCTTGAACCCAGGAGGCAGAGGTTGCAGTGAGCCAAGATCGTACCACTGTACTCCAGTCTGGGCAACAGAGCAAGACTCCGTCTCAAAAAAAAAAAAAAAAAAAAAAAGACTGTGAAGAGGTCCTGAGACCAAAAAACTTGAGAACTACTATCTGACAATCTAACATAACCCTGGAGTAGCATTCCCAATTGCCAGTAACAATTTCTAAGGACTCTTTGTTGGGTTAACTATGAAAAATCTATTTACAAATAACTTAGTCACATACAGCTTCTTTATAAGGATACATTGCTACTTTTCCCTATTCCCCTACCAAAACCACAAGCCATAAACCTCTTAGTCCAGTGGTTTTCAAACCTTTCAGAATGGAAGAAGCTCCCAAGAGAAATCCTCACTGAGCCACAATATATAATACAAATAAAAGTAGAGCCAACCAGGTTAAAATGGGAGTGGTGTCTTCAGTCTCCTGTTTATTCTTCCTCTCAGCTACCATAAAAGCCACCTAAGGCACTTCATACAGTTAGACTGAATGAGGTCTAAAAACCTGTTGAAAACCAGCTGTTCAAATTTGATGCTTGCAAAAGTTTCAGAAAGATTCTGGCATTGTTTCACAATGATTATTTTCAACTCCACCCTCCAGTAGACACCAGATGTATGGTGTTTGCATCTACACAGAGAACCACAAAACTGTTTAAATCTCAGAGAATTCTCAGACTCCTGAGAACATTTAGAGATTCCAGTTTGAGAAACTACTGGAAGACTGGTGGATGGGTACAGGTCAACCTGAAAAGGCTTCCTGTAGGAAGACACACTATGATTAAGCTAGGGGAAAAGTCTTAGCTCAGAGATGAGAGATTCAGTTAGGAAAAGCTAAGGTAAGGCACATTACCTAGGTTATCAGGAGAACTAACAGCCAGGCAGAATGTGGCTCAAAAGTACCAGAGTTCTGCAGGCTACATTCAAAAGTTTGTGTTTGAGACACTGAAATAAGTCCTCATTCTCCTGAATCTGGGGCAGAAGTGCATTTCCTACTCTAAAGAGTTCTCTGTTCTAGTCAAAATTAAAATGATGAAAACACACCAAGCCTTAATAGAAATACTTGCTTTTGAGATAAAAATTATTTCAGTTCCACATATTCTGAAATTTACATAGGATAGAGCTGTGTGCAAAGAGAAGAGAGAGGAATCATTAGAGTTTTAACAATGAAGCAGGAAGATTATTTTAGCAACATTACAGAATGGTTGAAATAGACTGTTGGGTATGTAGAAGTCTACGTATGTGCTGACCAAAGGCAATTAGGAAATAATTTGATAAGTCAGTCAACGGTGCTTTCAATCTATTTTTAGTGTTTAATAGCATTATCTGTGCATTTTACAGTTGACACCTGAAAAGCTAGATGTTTATGTGGAAATATTCAGCTACCCAAATTCCTCTTATAAAAGAAACAACACAGATCATCTAATTTAGAAAAGCAAACCTTCACTGACTACTAAGGTGAAGGGCTAAGGAAAAAGAGATTTTAATAATTCGGTATTTATTAAAATGAACATCTACAAGCTATAACCTAGACAGGGGAAAGCAAGACTTTCTCCTTAAGCAGACTTGGCTAGAGATAAAATTTTTACTATTACATATCCCTTCTTCATCCTTCCCTCTAAACTTTCTAATAGGTTTAAGACATCTCTAAGAAACAACCTGTTCATTCTACTCAATTTTACATAAGTTTATTAATGGAAATCTATGCCACATCTCACTAGCATATACTCTTCGTCTATCTTCTTTCTTACATGTTTTAAGGGCAGAATAAAAGAGATGCCTATAACGCATACCTTTTAAAAATTATTTATCAGGCTAAATTCATGTATTACTTTGGTGGAAAATAATCAAATAGCATTTAGCACAGAATCAAGTAATTTCAATTATCTTAAGCTTATTTGTTACCTAATAAAATGTTACCAAAGAGATCTGTATTTGAAAGTCACTAAAAATATCTTGGCTGAAATACATATACTTTTCTTCAAAAAATATAAAGAATTGCCAGAAATGCCAGGCGTGGTGGCTCAAGCCTGTAATCCCAGCACTTTGGGAGGCCTAGACGGGCAGATCACGAGGTCAGGAGATCGAGACCATCCTGGCTAACACGGTGAAACCCCGTCTCTACTAAAAAATACAAAAAAAACTAGCCGGGCGAGGTGGCGGGCGCCTGTAGTCCCAGCTACTGGGGAGGCTGAGGCAGGAGAATGGCGTGAACCTGGGAGGCGGAGCTTGCAGTGAGCCCAGATCGTGCCACTGCACTCCAGCCTGGGCGACAGAGCGAGACTCCATCTCAAAAGAGAAAAAAAAAAAAGAATTGCCAGAAATAAACTCCCTAAGAGCTACCTATACCTACCAATAATTAGCTACACAATCTTGGATTAAGAGATTTAACTACTCTCTATGAGGGGTGGGGACAGTTGGATGATCTATAAAATCTCTTTAAGCTGTAACATTCTGTATTATTTTCTTAAACTCAAGGAAATTCACGAGGATCTGACAGGAGATAAGCCTACAGAAAAAAGTAGACTTTATGTATGGCAAGAGTTTTAAAAGAAACCCAAAAATTTAGGCACTAACCATGACTATATAACACTCTCTCTATATAAATGTATGCAAATTGAAGAGATGCAAATATGAGCTATAAATTAAAATGTTGTCATGTTTATCAGGTAGAAATTCCTACATATCAGCATATCACTAATTCTTTATGACAGTTATAGGGATCATGAAGGAAGTGGTCCATGAACCAAAGCATCAGCATGTTCTCTTAAAAATGTGAATTCTGGGGTGCATTCAAGATGGCCGAATAGGAACAGCTCCAGCCTCCAGCTCCCAGGGTGAGTGACACAGAAGACAGGTGATTTCTGCAGTTTCAACTGAGGTACCGGGTTCATCTCACTGGGGCGTGTCAGACAGTTGGCGCTAGTCCTCGGGTGTAGCCCCACCAGCCAGAGCTGAAGCAGGGCAAGGCATTGCCTCACCTGGGAAGCACAAGGGGGAAGGGAACTCCTTTTCCTAGCCAGAGGAAATTGAGACACACAACACCTGGAAAATCGGGTAACTCCCACCCTAATACTGCGCTTTACCAAGGGTCTTAGCAAACGGCACACCAGGAGATTATATCCCACACCTGGCCCAGAGGGTCCCACGCCCATGGAGCCTCCCTCATTGCTAGCACAGCAGTCTGAGATCTAACTGCAAGGCAGCAGCAAGGCTGGGGGAGAGGCGCCCTCCATTGCTGAGGCTTAAGTAGGTAAACAAAGCAGCTGGGAAACTCAAATTGGGTGGAGCCCACCACAGCTCAAGGAGGCCAGCCTGCCTCTGTAGACTCCTCCTCTGGGGACAGGGCATTGCTAAACAAAAAGCAGCAGAAACCTTAGCAGAGATAATTGCCCAACTAACAGCTTTGAAGAGAGCAGTGGATCTCCCAGCATGGAGGTTGAGATCTGAGAACGGACAGACTGCCTGCTCAAGTGGGTCCCTGACCCCTGAGTAGCCTAACTGGGAGACATCCCCCACTAGGTGCAGATCGACACCTAAAACCTCACATGGCAGGGTACACCCCTGAGACGAAGCTTCCAGAGCAAGAATCAGACAGCAACACTCGCTGTTCAGCAATATTCTATCTTCTGCAGCCTCCACTGCTGATACCTAGGCAAACAAGGTCGGGAGTGGACCTCAAGCAAACTCCAACAGACCTACAGCTGAGGGTCCTGACTGTTAGAAGGAAAACTAACAAACAGAAAGGACACCCACACCAAAACCCATCAGTACGTCACCATCATCAAAGACCAAAGGCAGATAAAACCACAAAGATGGGGGAAAAGCAGTGCTGAAAAGCTGGAAATTCAAAAAATCAGAGCGCATCTCCCCCTCCAAAGGAACGCAGCTCATCGCCAGCAACGGAACAAAGCTGGATAGAGAATGACTTTGATGAGTTGAGAGAAGGCTTTAGTCGATCAAACTTCTCAGAGCTGAAGGAGGAACTATGTAACCAGCGCAAAGAAACTAAAAACCTTGAAAAAAGAATGGATGAACAGATAACTAGAATAATCAATGCAGAGAAGACTTTAAAAGAACTGATAGAGATGAAACCCATGACACGAGAAGTACGTGACAAATGCACAAGCTTCAGTAACCGACTCGATCAACTGGAAGAAAGAGTATCAGCAACTGAAGATCAAATGAATGAAATGAAACGAGAAGTGTAGAGAAAAAAGAGTAAAAAGAAATGAACAAACCTCCAAGAAATATGGGATTATGTGAAAAGACCAAATCTACGTCTGATTGGTGTGCCTGAAAGTGACAGGGAAAATGGAACCAAGTTGGAAAACACTCTGCAGGATATCATCCAGGAGAACTTCCCCCACCTAGTAAGGCAGGCCAACATTCAAATTCAGGAAATACAGAGAACACCACAAAGATAATCCTCAAGAAGAGCAACTCCAAGACACATAATTGTCAGATTCACCAAAGTTGCAATGAAGGAAAAAATGTTAAGGGCAGCCAGAGAGAAAGGTAGGGTTACACACAAAGGGAAGCCCATCAGACTAACAGCAGATCTCTCAGCAGAAACTCTCCGAGTGGGAAGAGCGGGGGCCAATATTCAACATTCTTAAAGAAAAGAATTTTCAACCCAGAATTTCATATCCAGCCAAACTAAGTTTCATAAGTGAAGGATAAATAAAATCCTTTACAGACAAGCAAATGCTTAGAGATTTTGTCACGACCAGGCCTGCCCTACAAGAGATCCTGAAGGAAGCACTAAACATGGAAAGGAACAACAGGTACCAGCCATTGCAAAAACATGTCAAAATGTTAAGTCCATCGATGCTAGGAAGAAACTGCATCAACTAGCGAGCAAAATAACCAGCTAATATCATAATGACAGGATCAAGTTCACACATAACAATATTAACCTTAAATGAAAATGGACTAAATGATCCAATTAAAAGACACAGACTGGCAAATTGGATAAAGAGTCAAGACCCATCAGTTTGCTGTATTCAGGAGACCCATCTCACATGCAGAGACACACATAGGCTCAAAATAAAGGGATGGAGGAAGATCTACCAAGCAAATGGAAAACAAAAAAAAGCAGGGGTTGCAATCCTAGTCTCTGATAAAACAAACTTTAAACCATCAAAGATCAAAAGAGACAAAGAAGGCCATGACATAATGGTAAAGGGATCAATTCATCAGGAAGAGCTAACTATCCTAAATATATATGCACCCAATACAGGAACACCCAGATTCATAAAGCAAGTCCTTAGAGACTTACAAAGAGACTTAGACTCCCACACAATAATAATGGGAGACTTTAACACCCCAATGTCAACATTAGACAGATCAACCAGACAGAAAGTTAACAAGGATATCCAGGAATTGAACTCATCTCTGCACCAAGCGGACCTAATAGACATCTACAGAACTCTCCACCCCAAATCAACAGAATATACATTCTTCTCAGCACATCACACTTATTCCAAAACTGACCACATAATTGGAAGTAAAGCACTCCTCAGCAAATGTAAAACAACAGAAATTATAACAAACTGTCTCTCAGACCACAGTGCAATCAAACTAGAACTCAGGACTAAGAAACTCAATCAAAACCGCTCAACTACATGGAAACTGAACAACCTGCTCCTGAATGACTACTGCGTACATAACAAAATGGAGGCAGAAATAAAGATGTTCTTTGAAACCAATGAGAACAAAGATAACAACATACCAGAATCTCTGGGACACATTTAAAGCAGTGTGTAGAGGGAAATTTATAGCACTAAATGCCCACAAGAGAAAGCAGGAAAGATCTAAAATTGACACCCTAACATCACAATTAAAAGAACTAGAGAAGCAAGAGTAAACACATTCAAAAGCTAGCAGAAGGCAAGAAATAACTAAGATCAGAGCAGAACTGAAGGAGATAGAGACACAAAAAACCCTCCAAAAAAAATCAATGAAACCAGGAGCTGGTTTTTTGAAAAGAGCAACAAAATTGATAGACTGTTAGCAAGACTAATAAAGAAGAAAAGAGAGAAGAATCAAATAGATGCAATAAAAAATGATAAAGGGGATATCACCACCGACCCCACAGAAATACAAACTACCATCAGAGAATACTATAAACACCTCTACGCAAATAAACTAGAAAACCTAGAAGAAATGGATAATTTCCTGGACACTTACACTGTCCCAAGACTAAACCAAGAATAAGTTGAATCCCTGAATAGACCAATAGCAGGATCTGAATTTGAGGCAATAATTAATAGCCTACCAACCACATCCTGGCTAACACGCTGAAACCCTGTCTCCACTAAAAATTCAAAAAATAAGGTGGGCACGGTGGCGGGCGCCTGTAGTCCCAGCTACTCGGGAGGCTGAGGCAGGAGAATGGCGTGAACCCGGGAGGCGGAGCTTGCAGTGAGCTGAGATCGTGCCACTGCACTCCAGCCTGGGCGACAGAGCGAGACTCCGTCTCAAAATAATAATAATAATAATAGTAATAATCTACCAACCAAAAAAAGTCCAGGACCAGATGGATTCACAGCCGAATTCTACCAGAGGTACAAGGAGGAGTTGGTACCATTCCTTCTGAAACTATTCCAATCAACAGAAAAAGAGGGAATCCTCCCTCACTCATTTTATGAGGTCAACATCATCCTGATACCAAAGCCTGACAGAGATACAACAAAAAAAGAGAATTTTAGACCAATATCCCTGATGAACATCGATGCCAAAATCCTCAATAAAATACTGGCAAACTGAATCCAGCAGCACATCAAAAAGCTTATCCACCATGATCAAGTGGGTTTCATCCCTGGGATGCAAGGCTGGTTCAACATAGGCAAATCAATAAATGTAATCCAGCATATAAATAGAACCAAAGACAAAATATAGATCAATGGAACAGAACAGAGCCCTCAGAAATAATACCACACATCTACAGCCATCTGATTTTGACAAACCTAACCACACGATTATCTCAATAGATGCAGAAAAGGTCTTTGACAAAATTCAACAGCCCTTCATGCTAAAATCTCTCAATAAATTTGGTATTGAGGGAATGTATCTCAAAATAATAAGAGCTATTTATGACAAACCCATAGCCAATATCATACCGAATGGGCAAAAACTGGAAGCATTCCCTTTGAAAACTGGCACAAGACAGGGATGCCCTCTCTCACCATTCCTATTCAACATAGTGTTGGAAGTTCTGGCTAGGGCAATCAGGCAAGAGAAAGAAATAAAGCGTATTCAGTCAGAAAAAGAAGAAGTCAAACTGTCCCTGTTTGCAAATGACATGATTGTATATTTAGAAAACCCCATTGTCTCAGCCCAAAATCTCCTTAAGCTGATAAGCAACTTCAGCAAAGTCTCAGGATACAAAATCAATGTGCAAAAATCACAAGCATTCTTATATACCAGTAACAGACAAACAGAGAGCCAAATCATGAATGAACTCCCATTCACAGTAGCTTCAAAGAGAATAAAATACCTAGGAATCCAACTTAACAAGGGATGCAAAGGACCTCTTCAAGGAGAACTACAAGCCACTGCTCAGTGAAATAAAAGAGGACACAAACAAATGGAAGAACATACCATGCTCATGGATAGGAAGAATCAATATTGTGAAAATGGCCATACTGCCCAAGGTAATTTATAGATTCAATGCCATCCCCATTAAGCTACCAATGATTTTCTTTACAGAATTGGAAAAAACTGCTTTAAAGTTCATATGGAACCAAAAAAGATCCTGCATTGCCAAGACAATCCTAAGCCAAAAGAACAAAGCTGGAGGCATCACGCTACCTGACTTCAAACTATACTACAAGGCTACAGTAACCAAAACAGCATGGTAATGGTACCAAAACAGAGATATAGATCAATGGAACAGAACAGAGCCCTCAGAAATAATACCACACATCTACAGCCATCTGATCTGTGACAAACCTGACAAAAACAAGAAATGGGCAAAGGATTCCCTATTTAATAAATGGTGCTGGGAAAATTGGCTAGCCATAAGTAGAAAGCTGAAACTGGATCCTTTCCTTACTCCTTACATGAAAATTAATTCAAGATGGATTAGAGACTTAAATGTTAGACCTAAAACCATAAAAACCCTAGAAGAAAACCTAGGTAATACCATTCAGGACATAGGCATGGGCAAGGACTTCATGTCTAAAACACCAAAAGCAATGGCAACAGAAGCCAAAATTGACAAATGAGATCTAATCAAACTAAAGAGCTTCTGCACAGCAAAAGAAACTACTATCACAGTGAACAGGCAACCTACAGAATGGGAGAAAATTTTTGCAATCTACTCATCTGACAAAGGGCTAATATCCAGAACCTATCAAGAACTCAATCAAATTTACAACACTTGTCTTTTTAGCCATCCTAGTGGGTATGAGGTGATATCTCATTGTGGTTTTCATTTGTATTACCCTAATAATTAATGATGAACATTTTTTCATGTGCATATTGAACATTTGTAGATTCTGTTTGAAGAAATGTCTATTCATATCTTTTGCCCATTTTAAAATTGGGTTGTCTTTTTATTGTTGTTTTTTTTTTTTTTTTTTTTTTGAGACGGAGTCTTGCCCTGCCCCCCAGGCTGGAGTGCTGTGGCCGGATCTCAGCTCACTGCAAGCTCCGTCTCCCGGGTTTACGCCATTCTCCTGCCTCAGCCTCCCGAGTTGCTGGGACTACAGTGTTGGTGAAAATATAGAAAAATTGAAACCCTCCCACACTACTAGTGGGAATGGAAATAAGCAGCTATTCTTAATAGCCAATAGGTAGAAACAACCCAAATGTCCATCTATTGATGAACGCATAAGCAAAATGTAGTATATGTTAATGCAACACAGTATTATTTAGTCACAGAACAAAATGACGTATTGATACATACTAAAATATGGATGAACCTTGAAAACATTTTGCTAAGTGAAAAAAGGCAGTCATGAAAGACTACATATTATGATTCCATTAATATGGATGTGTCTTTATAGCAGCATGACTTATAATCCTTTGGATATATCCCAAGTAGTGGGATGGCTGGGTCAAATGGTATTTCTAGTTCTAGACCCTTGAGGAATCGCCACGCTGTTTTCCACAATGGTTGAATTAGTTTACAGTCCACCAACAGTGTAAAAGTGTTCCTATTTTTCCACGTCCTCTCCAGCACCTGTTGTTTCCTGATTTTTTTAATGATTGCCATTCTAACTGGTGTGAGATGGTATCTCACTGTGGTTTTGATTTGCATTTCTCTGATGGCGAGTGATGATAAGCATTTTTTCATGTGTCCGTTGGCTGTATGAATGTCTTCTTTTGAGAATTGTCTGTTCATATCCTTTGTCCGCTTTTTGATGGGGTGGTTTGTTTTTTTTCTTGTAAATTTGGCTGACAGTTCTGCAGGCTGTACAAGAAGCATGCCACTAGCACCTGCTTCTGGTAAGGACCTCAAGAGGTTTCCAATCACGACATAGCCAAAGGGGGAGCAAATGTGTCACATGGCAAGAGAGAGGGAAAGTGTGTCGTGCTCTTTTAAACAACCAATTCTCACATGAACTAATAGAGCAGGAATTCACATATCACCTCTGGGACAAGGATGGTACCAGCTCATTCATGAGGGACCAGCCCCATGACCCCAAACACCTCCCACCGGGACCCACTGTCTGACACTGAGACAAGAGATTGGACGTGGACAAATTTCAACATGAAATTTGGAGGGGTTAAATATCCAAACTATATCAAACTGCAAAAGTAATTTCAATATTATGCCTAAATCAACTGTTGAACAACTAGATGATAATAGAAATAAACTTTATATATAGCATTATATGTATCCTGACAGCATTCTAGGCACCCATCCTAACTAAACCTGGTTTGAATTATATTTTTTTAGAAACTATCAAAATTTGTTCAAAATGTTGAAATTTCTGACAAAGCAACATTTATATTAGGAATATAAGAAAATGCTTAAAATATACTTTAAAAAAAGACAATAAACTAGCAATGTATCCTTCATAAAATGCTTGACAAACTTCAGAAAAATTTCTTGCTTCTAATTACCAGCAGTACATAGGGAAGAAGGGTTTTCCAAGTTGAGGACTTCCCAAATGTACTCCAGGTACCACCAGGTGAAGGTGAGGGAACAGCTTAATTCTACTCACTGCTTATGCAAAAGAAAAAATCATTTTTTATGACCTGCCTATGTATTGAGTTTCATTTTGATTTTTTTTTTTTTTTAATTAAAAAGTACCGCTTCAGTCTGGGCGCAGTGGCTCATGCCTGTAATCCCAGCATTTTGGGAGGCCGAGGCGGGCAGATCACTAGGTCAGGAGTTAGAGACCAGCCTGACCTACATGGAGAAACCCCATCTCTACTAAAAATGCAAAAATTAGCCAGGCGTGGTGGCAGGCGCCTGTAATCCCAGCTACTCGGGAGGCTGAGGCAGGAGAATCGGTTGAACCCAGGAAGCAGAGGTTGCAGTGAGCAGGATCATGCCATTGCATTCCAGCCCGAGTGACAGTGTGAGACTCTGTCTCACAAAAAAAAAAAAAAAAAAAAAAGTGCCACTTAGGCCAGGTGTGGTAGCTTATACCTGTAAACCCAGCACTTTGGGAGGCTAAGGCAGGAGGATTGCTTGAGCCTACGAGTGAAAGACCAGCCTGGGCAACACAATGAGAGTTCATCTTTACCAAAGGGAAAAAAAATTAGGTGGGTGTGGTGGTACACACTTGTAGTCCTAGCTACTCAGCTAGACTAGGTTGAGTTGGGAGGATCAGTAAAACCCAGGAGGCCAAGGCTGTAGAGAACCGTGATCACATTACTGCACTCCAGCCTGAGCAACAGAGCAAGACTCTGTCTAAAAAAAAAAAAAAAAAAAAAAATCCGCTTCTGTTTTAAAAGGCGGAGAAAGTCTCATTATTGAGGGGAAACAACAAGGATTTTGAAGTCCAAAAGATTAGGCTACACAGATTCTGGAAAAGAAAGACTGGTACGGCCGGGTGCGGTAGCTCACGCCTGTAATCCCAGCACTTTGGGAGGCCGAGGCAGGCGGATCACAAGGTCAGGAGTTTGAGACCAGCCTGACCAACATGGGGAAACCCCGTCTCTACTAAAAATACAAAAATTACCCAGGTGTGGTGGCACATGCCTGCAATCCCAGCTATTCAGGAGGCTGAAGCAGGAGAACTGCTTGAACCTGGGAGGTGGAGGTCGCAGTGAGCTGAGATCGCGCCATTGCACTCCAGTGCTCCAGCCTGGATGACAGAGCAAGATTCCGTCTCATTTTAAATTTATATGCATTTGGGCCGGGCGCGGTGGCTCATGCTTGTAAATCCAGCCCTTTGGGGAGCCGAGACGGGTGGATCACCTGAAGTCAGGAGTTTGAGACTAGCCTGGCCAACACGGTGAAAACCCGTCTCTACTAAAAATACAAAAATTAGCCAGACATGGTGGTGGGCACTTGTAACCCCAGCTACTCAGGAAGCTGAGGCAGGAGAATCGCTTGAACTCAGGAGGTGGAGGTTGCAGTGAGCTGAGACTGTGCCACTGCACTCCAGCCTGGGGAACAAGAGTGAAACTCCATCTCAAAAAAAAAAAAAAAAAAAAAAAAAAAATATATATATATATATATATATATATATATATATATGCTCAAATGACCAACAGTTAATAGTCAATATGCTGGTAACTATGCACATATTCTTAATGGTTTTGCAGCAAACTAATATTAGCAAATAAATATCAGCAAACTAAATTCAATAGTACATTAAAAGGATTATATACTTTGACCAAGTGGGATTTATCCTAAGATTGCAAAGGTGATTGGGTGTCTTAAAAAAAAAATCAACATAAATATACATTAATAGAATGAAGGGGGGGAAAATACATGACCTCTTAACTCAGAAAAAGCATCTGACAAAATCGAACACCCTTTCATGATAAAAACACTTAGAAAACTAGGAATACAAGATAATTCCCTCAAAATGATAAAGGGCATCTAACACGCTCAGTCGTGAAAGACTGAAAACTTTCTCCCTAAGATCAGGAACAAAACAAGGATACTATCACCACTTCCATTCAACACTGTACCAACCAGAAGTAAACCAGTTTTAAAAATAAAACTCTAGGCAGAACAATTAAACAAGAAAAAGAAAAAGCATCCAAATTGAAACGTTATTTTTATTTGCCAATAACATAATCCTATATAGAGAAAAATTCCAAAGAGGCCAGGCATGGTAGCTCATGCCTGTAATCCCAGCACTTTGGGAGGCCGCAGGCTGGTGGATCACTTGAGGCCGGGAGTCTGAAACCAGGCAGGGCAACATGGTGAAACCTCATCTCTATTAAGTAAACCACAAAAATTAGCTGGGTCTGGTGACGCACACCTGTAATCCCAGCTACTCGGGAGGCTGAGACACGAGAATCACTTTAGCCCAGGAGGCAGAGGTTGCAGTGAGCCTAGATCACACCACTGCACTCCAGCCTGGGTGACAGAGCGAGACTCTGTCTCAAAAAAACAAAACAAAACGAAACAAAAAACTCCCAAAGAATCCACAAGAAGGTGGAGCTAATAAGTTAATTCATCAAGTTGTAAAGTACAAAGTCAGCACACAAAAAGCAGCTGTGGGCCATGTGCAGTGGCTCATGCCTATAATTCCAACACTTTGGGAGGCTGAGGCTGGTGGATCACTTGAGCTCAGGAGTCCGAGACCAGCCTGGCCAACAAGGCGAAACCCTGTCTTACCAAAAATAAAAAACTTAGCCAGTGTGGTGTGTGGTGTGGTGGCATGCACCTGTAGTCCCAACTACTCAGAGGGCTGAGGTGGGAGGATTGCTGGAGCCCAGGAAGTTGAGGCTACAGTTAGCTGTGATCATGCCACTGCGCTCCAGCCTGGGTGACAGGGCGAGACACTGTCTCAAAAAAATAATTAACTTAAAAAAATTAAGCAGTTGTGTTTCTATGCATCTGCAATGAATAATCTGAAAAAGAAATTAGGAATGCAATTACATTTAACATTGAAAAGAACAATAACATCTAAAAGAATATTTAGAAAGAGATTTAACCAAGGAGGTGAGTTTTACCTTAAAAATTACAAAACACTGCTGCAGAAAATTTAAAATAACCAAAATAAATTAAAAGTCATCCTGAGTTATTGAGTAGGAAGACTTAATATTGTTAAGACATCAATACTACCTAGAGCAATGTACAGATTCGATGCAATCTCTATCAAAATTCCAAAATATTTTCTTGCAGAAACGGAAATGCTGACCTCAAATTCACAGAGCTGCAAGGGACACTGAAAAGCCAATCAAGAAAAAAAAAAAAAGTTGGAACACTCACACTTTCTGACTTCAGAACTTACTATAATGCTACAGTAACCAAAACAGTATGGTACTGACAAAGGATAGACATATAGACCACCAGCATGAAACTGAGAGTACCAAAAGAAACTGATACATCTATGACCAACTGATTTTTGACAAGGGTGCCAAGTCCACTGAATGGAGAAATAAGAGTCTGCTCAACAAATGGTGCTGAGACAACTGAATTTCCACATGCAAAAGAATGATGTTGGACTCCTAACTTATACCAAATACAAAAATTAACTGAAAATGTATCAATGCCCTAAATATAAGAGCTAAAACGATAAACCTCTTAGAAGAAGACATAGGGGCAAATCCTCATGAACTTGGATTTGGCAATGAATTCTTAAGATCTAATACAAAAAGCACAAGACAATGAAAGAAAAAATAAATAAATCTGACTTCATCAAAATTAAAAACTTTCATTCATCAGAGGACATTATCAAGAAACTAAAAAGATAAACTTTTGATTGGGTTTAAATGAGAGAAAATATTTGCAAATCATATATTGGATAAAGGTCTAATATCAAGAATATATAATAAGAATCTCCTAAAACTCAACATCAAAAACACAAACAACCAAATTTAAAAAGTGGCAATGGTCCAGGCGCAGTGGCTCACGCCTGTAATCCCAGCACTTTGGGAGGCTGAGGGGGATGGAACACCTGAGGTCAGGAGTTCTAGACCAGCCTGGCCAACATGGTGAAATCCCGTCTGTACTAAAACTCTAAAAATTAGCCAGGCATGGTGGCAGGTGCCTATAATCTCAGCTACTCGGTGGGGCCGAGGCAGGAAAATTGCTTGAACCCAGCAGTGAGCCGGAGGTTGCAGTGAGCCGAGATCACACCATCTCACTCCAGCCTGGGGGACAAGAGCAAGACTTCATCTCAAAAAATAAATAAATAATAAAAAATGGGCAATGAATCTGAATAGACATTTCTCTAAAGAAGACATACAAATGGCCAATAAGCATGTGAAAAGATGCTTAACATCATTACTGATTAGAGAAATACAAACCAAAAGGACACCAAGTAGGATGGGATAAAAAAAGAAAGAAAATAGCAAGTGTGGGCAAGGAGGTAGAGAAACTGACCTGTGTATATTGCTGGTAGGAATGTAAAATATTACAGCTTCTGTGAAAAACAATATGGCACTTCCTGAAGAAGCTAACCACAGCAAATTACAAAACAACCCAGCAATTCCATTCCAAGGAACATACCCAGATGAATTGCAAAGAGGGACTTAAACCAATAATTGTATGCTAATGTTCACTGCAGTATCCAGTTTAGCCAAAAGGTGCAAAATGTCCACCTGAATAAACAGAGTATTACTGAGTGTTAAAAAGGAATGAAATTCTGGTACATACTGCAACACAGATGAACCCTGAAAATATTATGCTAAATGAAAGTAGTCATACATAAAAATACAAATATTTTATTATTTCACTTACATGAAATATCTAGAATAGGTAAATTGATAGAGACAGAAAGTAGATTAGAAGTTACTAGGGATTGGGAGAGAATAGATGGTAGTAATGGTTGCACAACATTGTGAATGTAATTAATGACATTCAATTGTACATTTCAAGTGGTTAAAATAGCAAATTTAATATTGTATAAATATATTTTACCACAATAAAAAAATCAAAGTTATTAAATATTCTACAGAAATCAGCCCTACCAAAGCTCTTAAGCATCTGTGAATTAATTGTCAGTAAGTGCATTCCATTACAAATTACTGAGCCATACATAGAAAATAATTGTTTCAGGCATTAAAAAAGAACAACTGAAATTTAAGTTAGCTTACTACAAAAAGTTTGTATCAATTAAAAACAACTTATGTTCTACCAAGACTTGTTTTTTCTTTATTTTTTTTTTTAATCCTGAAATACTTTTTTTTTTTTTTTTAATAGAGACGGGGTCTCACCATGTTGCCCAGGTTGTCTCAAACTCCTGGCCTCAAGCTGCTACAGCATCCTAAAGTGCTGGGATTACAGCTGTGAGGCACCAAGGCTGGCTGCCAAACTACTTTCTATATACTAGGATTGATCATATTTACAATTGGGCTGCTTAACTCATATGGACAGATTACAGATTTTTTTTAATCACCAAAGTTTCATAAGACCAACAATTATGTATTATTTTTAAATTTTACATCCATGCTTGCCATACAAATAGTGCTCAACTAATTTGGTAAATAAAATCAAACCAGTGGCCAGGCACGGTGGCTCACACCTGTAATCCTAGCACTTTGGAAGGCCGAGGCAGGTGGATCACCTGAAATCAGGAGATCGAGACCAGCCTGGCCAACATGCGAAACCCCGTCCCTACTAAAAATACAAAAAAAAAAAATAGCCGGCCATGGTGGCAGGCAACTGTAATCCCAGCTACTCGGGAGGCTGAGGTAGGAGAGTCGCTAGAACTCTGGGGGCAGAGGTTGCAGTGAGCGAAGATTGTGCCATTGCACTCCAGCCTGGGTGACAGGGTGAGACTGTCTCAAAAAAAAAAAAAAAAAAAAAAATCAAACCAGTAAAACTCAGTCCAGCTGTGGTGGCTCACAACTGTAATCCTAGCAGTTTGGGAGGCCCAGGCAAGTGAACCTCCTGAGCTCAAGAGTTTGAGACCAGCCTGGGCAACATGGTGAAACCCTGTCTCTAACAAAAAAATACAAAAAAATTAGCCAGGCGTGGTGGTGCGTGCCTGTGGTCCCAGCTACTTGGGAGGCTGACATGGGAGGTTCACTTGAGCCTAGGAGGTGGAGGCTACAGTGAGCTGAGATTGTGCTACTGCACTCCAGCCTGGGTAACGGAGTGACATCCTGACACACACACACACACACACACACACACACACACACAAAATCAGCATGAAGCATTAAAGTAGAATTAAAGATTCAAGTCATCTTCCTGTTACAGTTTTAAAAAAAAAAACTTTCTTAAATAACATCTGAGTAATTCAGGGTCCATAAAACCAAATATTTAAATTACTTATTTTCCCATGTATATCTCCACTCCCAACTCCAAGAGGAAGTTACCAGAATTTGACATTCTGAGGAATTTCATTCACTGGTTTGCACCTGTCTGCCTGTGAGGTAGCCCATACTAACAAGGAAAGCCAACAAGGAGACATCTTTGTGGCCACATGGTTGGACTATTCAGGAACTTACTGCTGGTTTGCCTCAAGTACTCCTGGTTCACTAGTTCACAGAATAATAATTTGGGGTGTTACTTGAATTGTTTTCTTTTGTCTTACTGTTCTGTTCGTGGTTTTGCATATTAAAGATTTAATTACATAAACATTGAAAATGAATGCAAAGTTTATATGATTAGCTTCAGAAGTAAACTGTGTACCATTAATTTCAATGAAAATTAAGTTTTTACTTTTAAGAATTCACCTTAAGGCAACCTTTTTCTTTCTTTCTTTTTTTTTTTCAGTACATGGTTTTTTTTGGAACAAATTACCCACCTGAAATGGGGAAAAACTTATTTATCCCGAATTAGGCAATTCATAGCCAGAGATGACCCTGATCGGTCATAAGAATGAACCTCTCAGATATCTGACTACAGGAAGGATAACAGACTGAGTGTTGCAGCAGCTGCACTCAAATCCATCACTGTGTTTGTGTCAAGGCCAGTTTCTCACTAGCTCCTCCCTGTCACTGACTGAGCATGGCAGGCCTATTCCTGGGAGACACATTATTCTTGCAATAGGCAACTTTCACTCAAACACTTCCTAAGGCCTTGCAAACTTTCCTTAGTATTGCACTACAGTCTAAGACACTTTCACCCAAAGTTCCTTCCTTCCTTACCTCTCTTTTTACTTGGAGTCAGACTGACATCAGTCTGACAACTCTCCCTGTCTCCTTCCTTTTTCCCCCTCACAAGCATTTCACCCAACAAATTTCTTATGTGCTTAATCCCATCTTGGCCTCTGCTTCTAAGAGGTCCTGGACTAATACAACGACAAAGGCTCCCCATGAAGCATCACACTTAAAAAAAAAAAAAAGAAAAAGAAAAGAAAAAAAACCAGCCATTTTACATGAATTATTTCTAAAATATAGTATTTGCTTCCTATTTGCTAAAACAAAATATACTAAACATGAGTATTTCAAAATTAAGGTGTAGGTACTAAGAGTATGAAGACATTCACTCTACTTAGGGGATGGAGTTGTAGTAGAAAGGCTTTGTGGAGGAGATGGTGTTTGAAATGTACTCAGAGCCATCCTCAAAGCCTTCAGGCTATACCTGCCTATGATTATCAAGGACAGTCAATCAAACAGGCCTTCCACGCTTGGACATCCACCAAAGAGTAAATCCCTCCTATCACAATTCTCTCCCAGCCCTCTAATCTCTAGAATACTGATGGTTCCTTAATTTCCCTCCAAACGTGATCTTCTCCCAATATTCCCCCTTTCTTCACCATCCCCTACTTAAACACCTCAGTCAGAAACCTAGGAATCCTCTTTGACTCCCCTCACTGCCCTGCTCAATTCAATCACCAATCTACCTCTAAATCTAATTAATTTGTCCACTTTTCTCTATACCCACAGCTATTGCTCTAGTTAAAGCCACCTGTCATCCCTTCCATGAACTACTGCAAAATCTCCTAACTGGCTTTCCTGCCTACAGTTCAGTTCCCATTTAATCCATGCTCCATACAGTCTACAGCAGTCCTTCAAAATTCATGTGTGTCAGCTCCCTGCTTAAAACCCTGCAGTTGCTCCCCACTGCTGACAAGATAAAATGCAATTATTTGATTCACAAGATCTGGCCCCACACTCCAGACTTCAGCTACTCAGAACTCCAAAAATGCTGAGTTCCTCTTGGCCTCCAAGCTACCACAAATCCTTGCAATTTATTTCCTCCTAAACCTTAACTAGCTAACTCCCACTTCCATTCACTGATTCATTCATTCATTCACCCATTTATGGTCCCACTTCCATTTTAAAAGTCACTTCTGGCCAGGAACAGTGGCTCACTCCTGTAATCCCAGTGCTTTGGGAGGCCAAGGCAGGAAGATCACTTGAGGTCAGGAGTGAGAAACCAGCCTGAGTAACATAGTGAGACCCTGTCTCTACAAAAAAATTTTTTAAAAATTAGCCAGGAGTGGTAGTGCACACCTGTGGTCCTAGCTACCTGGGAGACTGAGGTGCAAAAATTGCTCGCGCCTAGGAGTTCAAGGTTACAGTGAGCTATGATTACACCACTGCACCCCAGCCTTGGTGATGGAGTAAGACCTGGTGTCTTTAAAAAAAAAAAAAAAAAAAAAAATTATATGGGCCAGGTGCAGTGGCTCACACATGTAATCCCAGCACACTGGGAGGCTGAGGCAGGTGAACTGCTTGAGCTCAGGAGTTCGAGACCAGCCTAGGTAACAAGGTGAAACCCCATCTCTACCAAAAATACAAAAATTAGCTGGGTGTGGTGGCACATGTCTGTTGTCCCAACTACTCAGAAGGCTAAGGTGGGAGGATTACTGGACCCCAGGAAGTTGGGGCTGTAGTAAGCCATGAATGCACTACTGCACTCCAGCCTGGGTGACAGAGTAAGAACCTGTCTCAAAAAAATAAAACAATAAAATGAAATAAAATAAATTATATGTCACTTCCATCATAAGCATACAAACATAAGCATACAAGGACAGTCTCCTAGCTTCTCACTGCCACCCAAAGACCGTTAATCCTCAGCCAGTTCCTTTATGGTCTGTGCTACCTTTCCATTAACCAGTGTCTTTTAAAATTCTACCTTTTTTAATGCAACAGAACCTTTTTTTTTCCAAATGAAATCCTATGCAAAGCTCCAAAATGTAAAAGGGCTGAGCTCCTCAGCTTAAAGTAAGGGGTTTCAAAGCCCTGTCCATTCAGCCTCCCTCTCTCCTGAGATACTTATTCCTTAAAAATCTAAGGTTCAGGACAATTAGAGCACCACCGTACTGCATTATACTTCCTACTCAAAAAAGGCAACACAGTGGAATATAAAGAGTTGTTTTTGAAGCTATTCTGACTTAGGTTCAAATCCTGATTCTACTCCTTACTAGTCATAAGATCTTACGCAGTTTGTCCTCATAAAATCCATTTCCTCAGCTGTACAACTGGGACATTACCACCTTCAAAAGTCAATGGGTAGAACGGAGATAAGCATGTGAACAATATTGCCTAGGATACTGGCAAACAGCAGGAACTCAATAAAATACTATCTGCCGTGACTTATTATCACAGGAATGAAAGATTAACATTTAAAAAGATCTAGAAACACTAAAACATAATTTTCAAAAGAATAAAATTGGAGTATTACACTACCTAACACCAAAACTTACTATAAGTAGAGAAATCAACAATTAGATAAATGGAGAATAGAGAGCCTAGAAATCAACTGACAGAGAGATACAGATACAGTTGTGTGTGTGTTAATATAGTCGTCCATCGGTATCCATGGGGGATTGGTTCCAGGACCTCCCTCAGATACCAAAATGTGCAGATGCTCAAGTTATAATCTTACAGAAAGTGGTATAGCATTTGCATACAACCGTGCACATCCTCCCATATACCTTAAATCATCTCCAGATTACTAATAATAATTAATACTATGTAAGGAGTTGTACTATATTAAAGAGTAATGACCAAAAAAATCTGACAAATTTAGTACAGATGCAATTTCCCCCCATCCTGCTCCCCCAGATACTTTTGATCCACAGTTGTTTGAATGCACAGATGCAGAGGACTGACTGCATATACACGTATACACATGAATCATGTAATTTTCATAAAAATATCAACACAATCCAACAGAAAAAAGAAAATCTCTTCAACAGGCTACTACTCTAGGCATACTGTCTATGGCACAGCCCTGCTCTGCAAGGGGCAATAAAAAAAAAAGAAGAGGGTCTCTTCAACAGATAGTTCTGAAATAACTAGATATCAGCATTGAAAATAAATGGATCTCAATTCCTACCTTGTATCATAACACAACAATTAACTTGAAATGGACCACAGAGTCTATGAAAGCTAAAAGTATAAAGCTTTTAAAACACAACATTAGGAAAATATCGGCAAAGGGTTCTTAGACATAAGAGAGCAATAACCTTAAAAGAAAAAACATATATTTGATTCCATCAGTATTAAAAACTTCTGGCCAGGCACAGTGGCTCATGCCTGTAACCCCAGCACTTTGGGAGGGTGAGGCAGGTAGATCACTTGAGGTCAGGAATTTGAGACCAGCCTGGCCAACATGGAGAAACCCCAACTCTATTAAAAATACCAAAATGGGCAGGGCGAGGCAGGTGGATCACCTGAGGTCAGGAGATTGAGACCAGCCTGGCCAATATGGCAAAACCCTGTCTCTAATACAAATACAAAAATTATCGGGGTGTGGAGGCACATGCCTGTAATCCCAGCTAATCGGACGGCTGAAGCAGGAGAATTGCTTGAACCCAGGAGGTGGAGGTTGCCGTGAGCTGAGATTGTGCCACTGCACTCCAGCCTGGGCCACAGGGCAAGACTCCGTCTCAAAAAATAATAATAATAATAAGATGGATTCATGGATGAAGGGATGGATAGGCATGCCATAGAGCAAACATAATAAAATTATAATAAAATGTTAATTATAAAATCTGGGCAATGGGTATAAGGGTGTTTACTGTACAATTCTTTCGACTTTTCTGTGTATTGAAAAATCTTCATGACAAAATGTTAGGGTAAAAACTTTATCACAAGACAAACTTCTAAAATGAAGTACAAAGTTTTTTCCTATTTTGTCTATGGCTGTAATAAATACTACATCAGAGGAGGTGAGAAGTAGTTGTCACTTTTACTATTATTTGATTAAAACATCCTTACTGCTGTTACTTCTGGACCTTCCTGCCACTCCTAGAATATAGTCTCCCTCTCTGCTACAGTACATTCCATAATCTCTGTGGACTTCATCATCATTCCCATATGCAACCCAATACATCAACTTTAGAGCTCCTAATTGTCTCATCTACTTCATCTCTGGAATCCCTTTTTTCTTCTTTTTGAGACGGAGTTTTGCTCTTGTTGCCCAGGCTGGAGTGCAGTGGCCCGACCGTAGCTCACTGCAACCTCCACCTCCAAGTTTCAAGCGATTCTCCTACCTCAGCCTCCCGAGTAGCATGTGCCAACACATCCAGATAATTTTTGTATTTTGGTAGAAGCGAGGTTTCGCCATGTTGGCCAGGCTGGTCTCGAACTCAGGTGATCTGCCCTCCTCAGCCTCTATCTCTGGAATCGTAAAACTCCAAAACATAACAATTGTCATCATCTCTAATCATAATCCCCTATCTACTCCCACTACCCTTCTCTTCTAACTCACGAAGATTTTGAATCCATGGAGCCTTAATTTTTCCTTCAGTCCATTAATTCTCTTGTATACCCTTACTTCCTCTCTATCATTTGAAACATCCCTATCTTCTTAATTTCTACTGCAGCTACCTGCAACCAACTATCTTCTCTCCCTGTTTACCTGAACAGATAAGTGCTGCCGGAGGAGAATCTCACAACCACCAGATCAACCCTACTCCAAGTTTATGGTCTCCACACTCAGCGCTGCTCAGCAATTCCTCTCTCTCTCTCTCGCTCACTCTCTCTCGCTCTTTCTTTCTTTCCCATGGGTCACTGCAGCATCAGCCTCCTGAGCTCACGGGATCCTCCCACCTTAGTCTCCCGAGTGGCTGGGACTACAGGTGCGTACCACCATGGCTGGCTTTTTTTTTTTTGTAGAGATGGTGTCTCATCATGTTGCCCAGGCTGGTCTTGAACTCTTGGTTTCAAGTGATCCTCTCACCTCAGGCTCCCAAAGTGCTGGAATTGCAGGCATGAGCCACTGCACCTGTCTTGCAATTCCTTTCTAAGGTACTGGTAGGCTCCTCTACACTCCACAGCAGCAATTCCCAAACTTCACTATTCCTTCTAAATTCCTTACTACTTTCCCTTTCTTCACTCTGTAAAAAAATTTTTGCCTTTCATTTCATCATGAAAATGGAGGTGATTTGGCCAGGGGCCGGTGGCTTATGCCTGTAATCCCAGGACATTGGGAGGCCAAGGCGGGCAGACTGCC
This sequence comes from Rhinopithecus roxellana, assembly GCF_007565055.1. Classification (NCBI taxonomy): domain Eukaryota; kingdom Metazoa; phylum Chordata; class Mammalia; order Primates; family Cercopithecidae; genus Rhinopithecus; species Rhinopithecus roxellana. The sequence goes on from NC_044565.1 coordinate 81,276,543, forward strand.
TGAGCTCAGGAGTTCAAGACCAACCTGGGCAACATGGTGAAACCCCATCTCTACTAAAATACAAAGATTAGCCGCATGTGGCAGAGTGCACCTGTAATCCCAGCTACTGGGGAGGCTGAGGCAGAGTTGCTGGATCCCAGGAGGCAGAGGCTGCAGTGAGCTGAGATTGCACCACTGCACTCCAGCCTAGGTGACAAGAGCAAGACTCTGTCTCAAAAACAAAAAAAGGAAGGAAGGAAGGAAGGAAGGAAGGAAGGAAGGAAGGAAGGAAGGAAGGAAGGAAGGAAGGAAGGAAGAAGGGAGGGAGGGAGGGAGGGAGGGAGGGAAGGAAGGAAATAGAGGTGATTATTTAGCATGAACTCCCTGCTCCCCAACCTACAAACCCATCTTTATCACTTTCCCTCTTATCTCATTACCCCTGCCAGAGATAGCATCACAGTGTTTTATTAATTAATGTATTTAGAGACAAGGTTTCACTCTGTAACCTGGGCTAGAGTGCAGTAGCCCAATCATAGCTCACTGCAGCCTCAAACTCCTGGGCTCAAGCAATCTTCCCACTTCAGCCTCCTGAGTAGCTGGGACTACAGGCATGCACCACCCATACGTGGTTTTTTTTTCCTTGTAGAGACAGGGTCTCACTATGTGGTCTAGGCTGGTCTCAAACTCTGGCCTCAAGTGATCCTCCTGCCTTGGCCTCCCAAAGTGTTGGCATTAACAGCATAAGCCACCATGCCCAGTCAACACAGTGTTTAAAAATACAGATTTTAGGGTCGGGGGAGGGGGGTCATGGTAAAAAAAATAGATAAATAAATAAATTTTAAAAATAAAAATAAAGACTCTGTAACTAAATTACATGGGCAAATTTAACTTTCCAAACCTTGATTTTCTCTCCTGTAAAAAGGAAGCCATAATAGTATCCTATGAGAATTAAATGAGAACACAGGTGAAGTGCTTAAAGTAGTATCTCCCAAACAGTTCAAGGCAAATTCCATTGCTTTGTGTTCCTGAATCTTCACCAGCATTCTCTATTAGCTCCTGCCCCAAAGGCTCTTAACAAGTTTTTGTCATCTCCAAATAAGAAGCAAAAATGTCTTACCCAATCTTGAATATCTTTTTTGCCTCAGCACTATCTCTTTTCCCTTCCATTCCAAGCTTCTAGAAAAAAAATAATCTGAACAAAAAGGTCAGCAGCCCTTGCTATTCTTACTTTCTCCATGTTCTTCCATCTTCTACTGTCACAATAAAACTGCTCTGACATAGTGACCAATGACCCCTTAGCTGCCAAAGTTAACACTTTTCAGGCCCTTTGACTTTTCTACAGCCTGATATGATCAATGACTCTTTCTTTTCTTTCTCTTTTTTTTTTTTTGTTTCTTTTTTTTGAGACAGGGTTTTACCCTGTCACCCAGACGGCAGTGCAATGGCACGATCATGGCTCACCTCAGTATCGACATCCCAGGCTCAGGCATTCCTCCCACCTTAGCCTCCTGAGTAGCCAGGACCACAGGTGCGTGCCACCAAGCCTGACTAGTTTTTTTGGTTTTTTGTTTTTCTTTTTCTTTTTTTCTTTTTCTTTTTCTTTTCTTTTTTTTTTCTGAGATGGAGTTTCACTCCTGTTGCCCAGGCTGGAGTGCAATGGCACAATTGCAGCTCACCACAACCTCTGCCTCCTGGGTTCAAGCAATTATCTTGCCTCAGCCTCCCAAGTAGCTGGGATTACAGGCATGCGCCACCACGCCTAGCTAATTTTGTATTTTTAGTAGAGACGGGGTTTCTCCATGCTGGTTAGGCTGGTGTGGAACTCCTAACCTCAGGTGATTCCCCGCCTCAGCCTCTCAAAGTGCTGGGATTACAGGCATGAGCCACCTCGCCCGGCTGATTTGTTTTCGTTTCTTTTTGAAACAGTCTCGCTCTGTCACCCAGGCTGGAGTACAATGGTGTGATCTCAGCTCACTGCAGCCTCCACCTCCCAGGATTCTTGTGTCTCAGCCTCCCAAGTAGCTGGGATTACAGGCGTGCACCACCACGTCAGGCTAATTTTTTTATTTTTAGTAAAGACAGGGGTTTCCCTATGTTGGCCAGGCTGGTCGCAAACTCCTGACCACAGGTGATCCATCTGCCTGGGCCTCCCAACATGCTAGGATCTACAGGTGTGAGCCATTGCACACAGCTAACAACTCTTTTCTTGAAGCATTCCTCTCTCAACTTCTCAGACACTAGCGTTTCATTCCTTCTGCCTGACTCCTTGCTTCTTAGTCTCCTTACATCGTTCCTCTTCCTCCACTATCTCCCTAATACACTATTTTCCACTCCCCTCCCCCACTTCTTATGCCGGCCCTTTTTCAGTCTTACTCAAATCATTTTCAGCATGTGGTCTCATCTACTTTTTAAAATATCTTCATTGAGGTACAACTGACATACAATAAACTGCACATATTTAAAATGTACAATCTGAAAAATTCCAGCATATGTATACACCCCTGAAACCATCAGCACAATCAAGACAAGTGAACATAAAAAGCCTCTCCCTAAACAACCACTGATCTGCACTAGTGTGCAGCTTCTAGAATGTTCTATAAGTAGAACATACAGTATATACTCTTTTTTTGTTTCCCTTCTTTCATTAAGTATAATTATTTTGATATTCAGCCATGTTGTCATTTGTATCAAGTTTGTTCTCTCTTTTTTTTTTTTTTTTGGAGACAGGGTCTCATTTTTTTACCCAGGCTGGAGTGCAGGAGCACAATCACACCTCACTGCAGCCTTGACCTCTCAGACTCAAGCAATGCTCCCACCTCAGCCTCCCAAGCAGTTGGGACTACTGGCTCATGCCACCACACCTGGCTAATTTTTTTTAATGTTTTGGCTAATTTTTTAAGTTTTTTGTAGAGACAGGTTTTCACTATGTTGCCTAGGCTGGCCTGGAACTCTTGGGCTCAAGTAATCCTCCCACCTTGGCCTCCCAAAGTGCTGGGATTATAGGCACAAGCCAACTCACCCAGCCAGTTTGTTCCTTTTTGTTGCTGAGTAGTATTCCACTGTTTGTCTGTATCACAATTTGCTTATTCATTCACCTGCTGATGGACACTGGATTGTTTCCAGTTTTTGACTGAAAAGAGCTGCCATGAACATTCACGTATAAGTCTTTGTATAGGCTTCATCTACATTTATGGCCTTACTCACACATCTAGAAGTTCCAAATCTGCTTCATCAGATACCAACAACAAATAGCCAGTCGGAGAAGTTCACTTGAATAACCCAAAAGGACTTTTAAGTCAACAAGTCCAAAAATCATCTTATTATGCCACTCCTCTCTCCAACCTAAAAGCTTCTCTTACATTCTCTATTCTGACTAAAGACGATCAAGTCAGAAACAAGACCATTCCTGTTCCATTACCATTCCCCCAGTCACTCAGTGAGTTACCAGGTCCTGTCAATTTTGCCATGTAAACATCTTTCAAATAAAATCCACATCCATATTTCCATCCTTGTTCAAATGCACCCTTAATTCAAATGTATATTATCTCTTGACTGGACTATTAAACTAGGCTTCTAACTTTTCTCCTCACTTCATGTCTCATTCTTCTCCAAACCATTTTCCATTCTACGGCCAAAGTGAATTTTCTAAAATTCAAATGTGCCGTTACTCCCCTACTTAAAATTTATTGGCTGGGCTCAACCTGTAATCCCAGCACTTTGGGAAGCTGAGGCAGGCAGATGGCTTGAGCCCAGGAGTTCAAGACCAGCCTGGGAAACATGGTGAAAATACATCTCTACAAAAAATACAAAAATTAGCCGGGTGTGGCAGTGTGTCTATAGTCTCAGGAGGCTGAGGTGGGAGGATCACTTAGGCCCCGGAGATGGAGGTTGCAGTGAGCCAACATCGCATGACTGCACCCCAGCCTGGTGAGACTCTGTCTCAAAACAAACAAACAAAACAAAAACAAACAAAAGAAACTTTATCAATGGCATCTAATTACCCAAGAAAAAATTAAAATTCCTTAGCTTAACATACATAAAAACTGTCCATAAACCAGTTGCCTCTCCAGACATGCCCTGCCACTTTCCATCATGTTCTAATTTAGTCTTTTCTGATTATGTCATTTACCTTTTTTATTTTCTTTTTTGAGACAGGTTTTTGCTCTCATTGCCCAGGTTGGAGTGCAGTGACGCGATCACGGCTCACTGCAACTTCTGACTTCCTGAATTTCAAGCAATTCTCCTGCCTCAGCCTCCCGAGTAGCTGGGATTATAAAAGCCCACCACCACACCCAGCCAATTTTTGTATTTTTTAGTCGAGACGGGGTTTCACCATGTTGGCCAGGCTGGTCTCAAACTTCTGACCTCATAATCTGCCCACCTTGGTATCCCAAAGTGCTGGGATTACAGCCGTGAGCCACTGCGTCCGGCCCTGTCATTTACCCTTCTAACCTGAGTGTCAAGGGCAATACCTGTTCTATAGTAGGCATGAAATATTTGTGCAATAGGTAAGATAGGACTTAGACTCATAGATGTGGTGAAACAGATACAGTGGGACATTCCAGCCGCATTCAGGAAAAGTAGCAGTACAGACTAGGCTAAAGCAAAAAGGACACAAAAGATTATGGTAGACAATCCAGTCAGAAAAGCAGGATGAAGCCAGATATCAATCGCTGTCAATTCCATGCTAAAAAGTGTGCACTTTAGCGTAGGCTGAACTCAAAAGACATCAACAGTTCTGAACAAGAGTGTGACATGTTCAGAAGTGTCCTATAACTGGTGAGATTTGAAAAACAGAAGGTGAGGTGGGGGGCAGTGAACTCAATTAAGAAGTTATCACAGTAGTCTGAGAAAGGAGACTCAATTAGAGAAGTTGGAGGAGGGAATAGACTAGAAGAACATGTCAAAGGTAAATGAACATACAGGCTCTACCTGAGTGTGCACTACTAATACAAAGAAGCCAGAGATGACCCCAACATTTTAAACCAGTCAAATGTAATAATAAAGTCATTAATAAAGAAGAAAAACTGAAATGACAGGTGGAGGAGAGAAGTCACAGTTTTAGTTTCTGTATCCCCTCACCTATTTATTCAAATTGAGTGCCTACCAGATGTCAAGCACTGTATGTATGGGGAATAAAATGAGAGTAAGATATCAAGCCTGTTCTCAAGGAGCATCCGATCTAGCTACAGGCAAGTAAATAGGAACTTAAAATTCACAGAGCTAGAACAGGGTGCAAAAAGAAAACAAAAGAGTAATATTCAATTCAGCCCTGATGATTTAAGAGTTCAGGTTGAGTGAGTCTAGAAGGATGAGTAGTGTTGGACCAGGCAAAGAAGGATGAAGGGACCAGCATATTCAAAGAGCCTCAGGTAAGAGTAAGAGAACACAAGTTGGATGCATCTACAAATAATTCAATCAAGATATGGAGATATCCACAAGAAATGTCCAGCAGGCAGGTAAAAACGTAGTTTTGAGCTACCAACAGCATATCCAGATATGAAATATACTGTATTTTCAACCTTGTTTAGAATCATTGTTAGTTGATATTTAAATAAGAATTGGAAGAACCTTACATATCAGCTAGATTATGTACACTTCCACCTCCTCCTATCACTTCTACTGCAAAAGTATCTCTAGCTTAAAGTCAAAAGCTGGTTTATGTAAATATGTAACAAGGACAAGTGGGGGCTGTGGTAAGGTGGAGATACACGACCTGTCTAAAGGCGGCAGCCATTTACTCACCTCCAGCAGTTTAGTGCCTTCCTTGAATACAGACCCTAAATGACAAGACCTTCCTATTCGTCAAGAAAAGCAGAAAATTCAGATTTTATGTAATATCTCCCATTATCAAATATTAGCAACTAATTACATTTGAAAATAAAACAACACTGTGCCAGCCAAACAAAATGCTTCTGTGGACAGATTTCAGCAAGGGCCACCAGTGTGGCAGAATTAAAACAAGGTCTGTCAACTCCTACTTCATATTCTTTCCACTACTTCAAAGAATTCTCAGCTGATAGCTTGGTGATTCCCTGAGAAAGAAGCTGTTTTTGCCTCTAAGCAAAATGGCCCTTATTTGGCAATACTTTATGAGTTCCTTTACAGGTTTTTAAACAATTTCCCTGTCTCCCCTTACCCTATCCACACACCAGCTTCTAGCATCACAGAGACGTCCTACACCCCTTCCATTACAAGCTAAGAAGCCAAACTTGCAAGTAAAGCAAAAGTAAGGAGTAAGCGCCTGATGGGATTTCTAAGGAGTAAAGTATGTAAGATATATGGCATCTTTTTGGTTTTCTTTTTTTTAAAAAAATTACACAGATGTTTGTGACTAGTCAGACACCTGAAGGGGAAAATGTGCGTAACTTAAGTCAGACATATATGAGCAAATACTCCTGACAAACCAAATAGTTTCCACTGTAAGACAGCAAGAGGGACAGGAGAAGAACAGGGCAAAAGGGAAAGTAAAAGTTACTGGCCTTTGAGAAATATCAGACAGCTTTTAATGTTTAGCATAAAAGGTACAACATTAATCTCCATTCTTAGTAGAAGCAGTTAGCATGAAACATTCTTTAAGCAGCAAGAAACTGGAATTTAGAAACACTATTAGAAGAGTAAAGCAATCTTTACAGAAAAGGTAAATGAAGAAAAGGAAACAAAAATAGTCTGGTAGTCACACTGCTGCTTTAGAAGCTTTAAAAATGTAACAACACTTCCTAATTATACTAAAACATTTAAAAGCACAGATCGGGGGTATGTAACAATGTAGCAAACTTAAACATACAAAGGCTAAAAATTCTTAACCAAATGACAGCACCAAGTTTCCAACGCTGCAAAAACAAAACAAAAAACCCCCGAAATTGGTAGCATGTGCACCGGCCCCTGTTAATCGGAGGAGCGGGGCAAACCAGGAGAATGAGGAGTGATTGCTGATGGCGAGCAAAGCAGGCCACGTTACTGCTGGCAGGCGAGCTCGCAATTCCTTTGAGCAAGCACTACGGCCAGGGCGTTCTCGAAAAGCCACTAAAACGAGCGTACTGGACACCTAAAACGGTAGGCTGATAGCAGCTCCGGGCTAAGACCGAGAAGGCGGAAAAGTGGCCTGCTTTGACCTCCGCAGAAAACTGAGGCTCCTGCAACTGTTGTCTTGCAATCAAAGGGCAAAGCATTCACCTCTCAGGGGTTGGATTATTCGGATAAACTCCCGCCGGCTCCCTGAGGCCTTCCCACACACCCGGTGGATGTCAACACCGAGAGCCAGCCGTACGGCGAGCCTCTCCGTGTGCGCCGTCCTTCTGGAGACGCGGCGAGACCGGGAAGAAAGACAGCCCTGCGCGCGCCCCGCCTCCCCAGCCCTTCCCCAGCGCCAGCCCGGCGCCCGCGCTGGGGTGCTGCGGCCGGGAAGCGGGGTCCCGCGTGCTCCTCACCTTTTTCAGCGCAGGCACCAGCAGTCCCCGCCACTTGGGCGCGTTCTCTTCGCTGAAAAACTCGTAGGGCAGCTGCTGCGCCTGCATGGTGCCCCCGGGGCGCCTCTGGGCGGGGAGAGGGGCGGCGGCGGCCGGGCCGGGGAGCCGCGAGAGGGCGAGATCGCAGCACGGAACAGGGCCGCGGCCCCACCGGACGGCCCGGCCCCCTCCGGGCGCCGCGCAGCTGGGCTAGCCCTGGCGAGGGGGCTGGGGGGTGAGGCTCGCGCCCGGCCACACACCCGACACGGGTACCAACTGTGGAGAACGAACGCGGCCCGGAGGCGGCGGCATCCCGCACCACCGCCCCGGGGCCAGGCCCCCCGCGCCTCCCCGGCCCGCCGGCGCCGCCCTGGGCTGCCCTCTGCCGCAGCCGCCGCCCGCCCGCCGGGGCTGCACTCTTGGGCCCGGCCTGGCCCCGCGGCGGAGCTGGCGGCTGGGGGAGGACGTGTGGAGATACGCTCCGGCCGCGGCGCCCGCTCCGCGAAGTTGGTACTCCGAAACGCAGGAGCCCCGGGCGGGGCGGAGCTGGGGCGGGGGTCTCGCGGGGAAGGGGAAGGACCCGAGGTCGTTGTTGGGGAATCTGGCTGCCCTGAGGTGCCGCCGCAGCCGCCGCCGCCGCCGCCGGTGTAGCGCTGGAGCTTCCTACTAGCGAACTGAACCTGCTCGCTACTGAGCATGCGCCGCCGGGCTGGGCTGGTTCGCTCCGGGTTTTCCGGCTCCCGGTGAAGGAGGAGGGAAGCTCGAGAGAGAGAGGGAGGGCGCCTGGCCAGGCTGTTGCTGCCTCCTGGGGGCTACAGGGGAGGGGCGAAGGGACCCGAGAAGTCGAACCCTGGCAAAGTGGAGCCTGCAGGGGTGGGTGATAACTAGGGTAAAGAGGCTCCCCATTGTGTGGTCTGGTCGTGAGGGCTCCCACCCCTCTCGGAATCCCTGGGCCCTTCGTTTCGGAAAGGGGTGTGTGTACTTTGTTCCTGAACACGAAGATAAGGACTGCCCAGAGCACGCAATGTATAGTAAACAGACTGGACAAAAGATACAGGTGCTCTGTCACGAAACCTACTGCTCAGTATCTGCTGAGTAGTAGAAGTGATTGCAGTGTTTCTAACTGATCTTTCCACAAAATCAAGAATAAAATGTGTACGTGTAGTATTGATTTTGTGTGTATGTTTTAGATTTCCTCTGTTCATCTTTTAAACCCACTCCAGATATGAACACCAATAAACACTTTCCTCCAGTGGATATCGAGACCTCTTCTACAGCTCCTAGAGCACTGCACTTATGCCCTTCTCAGGGCGTTCAGTCTATCGTGTTTTGGATCTTTTGAGGTTCTTTCGACTAGATAATATACTGGAAGGCCGATCTTTTTCACCAGGGCCTCTACACAGAACAGGCACTCAGTCAATGTTAGTGGAATGCTAAAGGAGCAGTATTTATAAACTGTCCCTCCAGGCCACTGTTTGTTTATAATAGGGGCACTTTGTGGCAGACACCTTATGATTTATCATTAATTATCACTTTTTGAGTATCATCTCATTTAATCCCCATAGCAACCCTATTATTTTCATTTCACCGATAAGAAGGCAGTTTAGAGGAACTAGCCTGGGTTAAAGCTGACATTGTGTCCTCCTATTCCTGAGTACAGTAACCAGGATCACGTAAACAAGAAAGGTTCAGTGGTTCTTAATCGTTACAGGACCTCTTTGAAAATCTGGAAAAAACTCTTAGGTTATTTCCTTTAAAAATATACAGGCCGGCCAGGCGAGATGGCTCATGCCTGTAATCCCAGCACTTTAGGAGGCTGAGGCAGGTGGATCACCTGAGGTCAGGAGTTCGAGACCAGCCTGGCCAACATTGTGAAAACCTGTCTCTACTAAAAATACAAAAATAAGCCGGGCATCGTGGCGGGCGCCTGTAATCCCAGCTACTCGGGGGGCTGAGGCAGGAGAATCACTTGAACCCGGGAGGCAGAGGTTGCAGTGAGCCGAGATCATGCCACTGCACTCCAGCCTGGGCGACAAGAGCAAAACTCCGTCTCAATTAAAAAAAAAATACACACACACACACACACACCGGCCGGGCGCAGTGGCTCACACCTGTAATCCCAGCACTTTGGGAGGCCGAGGTGGGTGGATCATTTGAGCTCAGGAGTTTGAGACCAGGCTGGCGAGACCCATCTCTATTGTTTTATTTAAAAAATAAATATATACATACTTGATTTACATTTGAAAAACTTCCCACTTTCAAAGTGTGTGGAATGATGTTTTGAAATCCATCCATAGGCCGGGCGCGGTGGCTCACGCCTGTAATCCCAGCACTTTGGGAGGCCGAGGCGGGTGGGGTTGATCACGAGGTCAGGAGATCGAGACCATCCTGGCTAACACGGTGAAACCCCGTCTCTACTAAAAATACAAAAAATTAGCCGGGAGTGGTGGCAGGCGCCTGTTGTCCTAGCTACTTGGGAGGCTGAGGCAGGAGAATGCCGTGAACTGGGGAGATGGAGCTTGCCGTGAGCTGAGACTGCGCCACTGCACTCCAGCCTGGGCAACAGAGCAAGACTCTGTCTCAAAAAAACAAAACAAAACAAACAAACAAACAAAAAAGAAATCCATCCATAAATCCTCCAGATAAGAAGACATAGATGGAGAGATGGAGTCTAGCTCTGTCGCCCAGGCTGGAGTTCAGTGGCACCATCTCAGCTCACTGCAACCTTTGCCTGGCGGGTTCAAATCATTCTCCCACCTCAACCTCCTGAGTAGCTGGGATTATAGGTGCCTGCCACCACGCCCAGGTAATTTTTGTATTTTTATTAGAGATGAAGTTTCACTGTGTTGGTCAGGCTGGTTTCGAACTCCTGACCTCGCGATCCACCCACCTCGGCCTCCCAAAGTGCTGTGACTACAAGTGTGAGCCAACGCGCCTGGCCAGCCCTCTTCAAATATTTAAAGGGTTGTGATATGGGGGAAGAGATTGGTTCCAAATGAACCAAGATCAAGCCTGTACCCCAAACTATTGTTTGGCTTCCCATTGCTCTTAGAATACATTTCATACTTCATACCGTACCCTACAAAGGCGTGCATATGGCTCCTGCTCACATTCTCAATGTTTTCTCACCATTCACAACCTTGCCTCACCACACTCCAGTCACAATAGCCTTCTGTCTATTCCTAGAAAACAACAACCCGCCTAAAGAACATTGTTCTTCTCTCAGCCTAGAACACCTAACTGTTCACTTGGCTGGTTATAAACATCACCACTTCCAAGAGGCCTTCTCCGATCACTCCAAGAAATTCTCACCTGTGTATTTCTACCATATGTTCTTTTTATTTCCTGCTAGCACTAAATCAGATCAGGCCTCTATTTTTGGTTGTTGGTTTCCCTCCTGTCCCCAACAATCTTTTTTTTTTTTTTTTTTTTTTTTTTTTTTTTTTTTTTTTTTTTGAGAAGAGTCTCATTTTGTCGCCCAGGCTGGAATGCAGGTGGAATCTTGGCTCACTGCAACCTCCACTTCCCAGGTTCAAGAGATTTTCCTGCCGCAGCCTCCCGAGTAGCTGGGACTGCACGCGCACGCCACCAAGCTCGGCTAATTTTTGTATTTTTAGTAGAGACGGGGTTTCGCTGTGTTGGCCAGGCTGGTCTCGAACTCCTGACCTCAAGCAATCCACCCATCTCCGCCTCCCAAAGTGCGAGGACTATAGGAGTGAACCACCGCGCCCGGCCGAGATCAACAAACTTTGTGCGCTTCGTTCTTCATCGGTTTTAATCGTATCCCCAGGACCTACAATGCCTGCACACAGTAGGTAGCAATAAATATTGTCGAAGGAGTGAAATTTGCATGCAGGAAACTTTCAGGACTACCTAATCAACGTTGTTCCCAGGAAACGGGCGATTTTCGAGGTGTGGTAAAAACCGTACATTCACTCACTCGGGCTAAGAGGTTGGGCATGTTGACCTCTAAGGTCCCCTTCATCTCCGAATCTCTGATTTGACTGCAGAGGAAAACAAGCCCTAGAAACATAAATTACAGCCTGGGCTGGGCTTGCTTAGCGGCCAGGACAGGTTTTCACTAGCATGGCCGTTTGGGCCGCAGACAGGGCAGGTGACTGGAGAGAAATTGCCGGTGAAGAGACTCAGTGCTTCGCAGCGGGGGTCAGCCCGGCTAAAGTCAAGGAGGACTCCATCAGCCCTGTACTGTTTGCCTGTTGCCTTTATCTCTTGGGACAAAACAAAACACCTATGGCCATTCAGCAAGAGATGACAACCGTGCGGACTCAGAAACGTGCAGACGTGTAAGCGCGTGTAGACGTAAAATTGTCCCCCGCGCCAGCCCCTCAGCTTTTACTGCCGACGGGTGCGCCCTGGCGCAGGCGCAAAGGCTTCTTTTTGCTCCCCTCCTCAGCTCCAAGGAGCCTCACGCCACAGCGGACGTGACGCACGGAGGCGCGTCCAGGCAGAATAGCCGAAGCCCGAGAGGGGTGCGTCCAGGCGGGCTAGCCGAGTTCTGAGCGCGATGCATCGAGGTAGGGCGGAGAGGACGGGGGCGGGGTGGGCGTTCGGCCCTTCCTTCAGTGTGCCCCCTGCAGGTGGAAGTGCAACACTCCGCGCCTTTGCCTGCCCCGCTGGCCAGGACGCGGCCACCTGATTGTCTGCCTTGCTGCAGCCACAGTGATCCTCCTGACGCGAACTTCGGACCCAGCTACTTACTTTTCTGTTCAAGAACTCACACTGGCATCCCAGGATAAAGTCCAAAGTCCTTAACCTGGTATTCATGGCCTTGCACAATCGGGCCGCTACTTATCTTTCCAGCTGTATCTCTCACCTCAAAATGAACTGCTCTTGCGTCCTACAAACACATCACTTCTGTCTCTGTCTCCTTATGCTATTCAGAATGCCTGTCGCCTTCTTTCTCTAATGCCGCCCGCCAGAGCCACACCCCAGCTCCCAGATATAAGCTCGCGCTGGAACTCTTATCCACCCTGCGCGCCCTCAACTCAAATGCTACCTTTTCTCTAATTTTTTTTTTCAGCCGCCATTCAGGATTCCTTCCCTTGAACTTCAGAGCCGAACAGGTAGAAGGAACAGCAGTTTCAGCCATCAGCAGTTAAGGTACTCTCCCCTCCAGAACATATTCACCTTCTGTCTTTTCCTCACCTTCTGTCTTTCCAATGCCTCCTTTCAATTCCACTCCTCCAAAAAAGATATCTCCAGGAAATACACCAGAGAAAATAGTGGCTGAGAAGAACACTGGATGCCAACCCTTTACTCACATTTAGCTAATACTTTCAGTCGCCTGCCCTCTTCCTCCCTCTCTGTTTCCATCCCTGCCTTTGCAAAGATGGTACAGTTAGAAGAGATTATCAGAGGTTCTCCAAGATATATGGGACTATTCCTCGCACTTCTTTTTCGGGATTTCTGCAGGGAGCTTATAGAGAGAAGATAAGACTTTTTGCAAAAGTCTCTTTCCAGTTGATTCAAGTTGTAATAGTTCTTCAAATTGATCGCATCCAAATGCAATGTGACTTTAACGAAATTCCCAACAGGAATTGTCATGGAATTTGACAAACTCATTCTTAAAGGTATGTGGAAGAGCAAAAGGCTAATTCTCCTGTAAAAGAAGAAGGTAGGGGGACTTGATTTACCAGATGTGAAAACTGATTACATAGCTAAAGTAATTAAAACAATGGATGTTAGTACAAGAACCTACAAACCGATGGATCAGTAGACAGCCAAATATATAGAAACCTGATACCATAAACATTGCAGATAAATAGGTAAAGGCTATAGTGTTCAATAAATAAAATAATGTACAATAGATAAATGCACATAGAAAAAATATACTCGTAAGTCCCACCCTACACAAAACAATCCCATTGGTTTGAAGAAAGTGCAAAAAGCAAAATTATAAAACTCTGAGAAGGCTGGGCATGGTGGCTCACGCCTGTAATCCCAGCACTTTGGGAGGCAGAGAGATCATGAGGACAAGAGATCATGAGGGCAAGAGATCGAGACCATCCTGGCCAACATGGTGAAACCCCATTTCTACCAAAAATACAAAAAAATTAGCCAGGCGTGGTGGCGCACGCGCCTGTAATCTCAGCTACTCCAGAGGCTGAGGCAGGAGAATCGCTTGAACCACTGAGACGGAGGTTGCAGTAAGTTGAGATCACGCCACTGCACTCCAGCCTGGGTGACAGAGCGAGATTCCTATTAAAAAAAAAAAATCTGAGAAGAAAATAAGCAATATCTTTTTGTTGTTGTTGTTGTTGAGATGCAGTCTCGCTCTGTTGCCCAGGCTGGAGTGCATTGGTGTGATCTCAGCTCACTGCAACCTCCGCTTCCCGGATTCAAGAGATTCTCCTGCCTCAGCCTCCCTGAGTAGCTGGGACTACAGGTGTGGTCCACCACACCCAGCTAATTTTTGTATTTTTAGTAGAGACGGGGTTTTGCCATATTGGCCAGGCTGGTCTTGAACTCCTGACCTCAGGCAATCCTCCCACCTTGGCTCCCAAAGTGTTGGGATTATAGGCTTGAGCCACCATGCCCTGCCTAGGGTTTCTTTTTTTTTTTTTTTTTTTTTTTGAGACGGTGTCTGGCTCTGTTGCCCAGGCTGGAGTGCAGTGGCCGGATCTCAGCTCACTGCAAGCTCCGCCTCCCGGGTTTACACCATTCTCCCGCCTCAGCCTCCGGAGTAGCTGGGACTACAGGCGCCCGCCACCTCGCCCGGCTAGTTTTTTGTATTTTTTTAAGTAGAGACGGGGTTTCACCATGTTAGCCAGGATGGTCTCGATCTCCTGACCTCGTGATCCACCCGTCTCTGCCTCCCAAAGTGCTGGGATTACGGGCTTGAGCCACCGCGCCCGGCCAGGGTTTCTTAAATAAGACAAAAATTACAAATCGTAAAGGAAAATTGTGATAAATTTTACTTCATTGTGGCCAGGTGCATACACGAATATAGATAATCTTCTTGTATGTATGTTACACACACATACCAAAGGAAAAGGAGTGGTAAAGGTTACAATTGGCCAATATATAGGACAAAGCTATTCACTGATAAATCTGAAAAGGACTATGAGACAGTCTCAGAAATGCACTTAAGAAAAAAAAAAAAAGTCGTGGTGGCTCAAGCCTGTAATCCCAGCTTTTTTTTTTTTTTTTTTTTGAGACAGAGTTTCATTCTTGTTGCCCAGGCTGGAGTGCAATGGTGCGATCTTGGCTCATTGCAACCTCCCCTCCCGGGTTCAAGCAGTTCTCCTGCCTCAGCCTCCGGAGTAGCTGGAATTACAGGTGTCCATCACCAAGCCTGGCTTATTTTTATATTTTTAGTAGAAATGGGGTTTTGCCATGTTGCCCAGGCTGGTCTCGAACTCCTGACCTCAGGTGATCCACCTGCCTTGGCCTCCGAAAGTGCTGGAATTACAGGTGTGAGCCACTGCACCTGGCCAAAAAAAAAAAAATTGTTAATTATAGGTCAGAATGGGAAGAGGCTGAAATTAAATACTAGTAGAAAACAGTTTAAAGACAATTCAAGCTGGGTGCAGTGGCTCATGCCTCTAATTCCAGCACTTTGTGAGGCTGAGGTGGGAGAATGTTGAGGCCAGGAGTTCAAAACCAGTCTGGGCAACACAAGGAGACCTCTGTCTCTACAAAATTTAAAAAATTAGCCAGGCGTGGTGTGCACCCATAGTCCCAGCTACCCAGGAGGCTGAGGTGGGAGGATTGCTTGACCCCAGGAGTTTGAAACCAGCCTGGACAGCATGGCCAAACTCCATCTCTCAAAAAAAAAAAAAAAAAAAAAATACAAAAATTAGCTGGGCATGGTGGCACGTGCCTGTGGTCCCAACTCTTGGGAGGCTGAGTAGGGAGGCTCACCTGAGCCCAGGAGGTTGAGGTGGCAATTAGTCATGATCACACCACTGCACTCCAGCTTAGGTAACAGAGTGAGACCCTGTCTACTGCAACCCCCCACCAACCAAAAAGGACTTCTTTCTCAACTGCAAGAATTGTGTGATTTAGTTGACAACCTCCAGCTGTTAATTCCTTTAAGTGTCTGTTAGCTTTTGAGCCAAGGTCATACTTTTCTTGAGGCGACCCCAATCAGTGACTCAGCAAGATGGTGGAACACAGCCTGGCCATTTTTGCCCTATGCAGAACTTCTCTAATGGTAATCTTTGCTGGGAGCTCCCTATCGGGCTGGCTGAGTCTTCAGCCGATCTGCATAGTGGTCTGATGACTCCCCGACCCAGTTCTTCCTCCTTTTTCTTCTTATGAATGTTACTCTTCAATAAGCCTTTTGCTTTTTTTTTTCTTGAGATGGAGTCTGGGTCTGTCGCCCAGGCTAGAGTGCAGTGAACTGATCTCAGCTCACTGCAACCTCCACCTCCTGGGCTCAAGCGATTCTCCCGCCTCAGCCTCCCAAGTAGCTGGGATTACAGGCACCTGCCACCACACCGGGCTAATTTTTGTATTTTTAGTAGAGACGGGGTTTCACCATGTTGCCCAGACTGGTCTCGAACTCCTGATCTCAGGTGATCTGCCTGCCTCGGCCTGGCAAAGTGCTGAGATTACAGGCATGAGTCACTGCACCGGCCGAAGCCTTTGAATTGTTTTTTTTGTTTATTTGTTTGTTTGTTTCCTTTTGAGACAGAGTTTCGCTCTTGTTGCCCAGGCTGGAGTGCAATGGTGCGATCTCGGCTCACCACAACCTCTGCCTCCCAGGTTCAAGCAATTCTCCTGCCTCAGCCTCCCGAGTAGCTGGGATTACAGACATGCGCCACCACGCCTGGCTAATTTTGTATTTTCAGTAGATATGGGGTTTCTCCATGTTGGTCAGGCTGGTCTCGAACTCCCGACCTCAGGTGATCCACCCGCCTTGGCCTCTCATAGTGTTGGGATTACAATCGTGAGCCACAGCGCCCGGCCGCATTTTTTGTTTTTTTTTTTTGAGATGGAGTTTCGGTCTGTGGCCCAGGCGGGAGTGCAGTGGCGTAATCTCAGCTCACTGCAACCTCTGCTTCCTGGGTTCAAGCCGTTCTCCTGCCTCAGCCTTTGCAGTAGCTGGGACTACAGGTGCGTGCTACCATGCCTGACTAATTTTTGTATTTTTAGTAGAGACAGAGTTTCACCATGTTGGTCAGGCTGGCCTAATGATCCGCCCATCTCGGCCTCCCAAAGTGCTGGGATTGCAGGTGTGAGCCACTGCGCTTGGCACCTTTTGCATTCTTTTTTTGTTGTTGTTTGTTTTTGTTTTTGTTTTTTGAGACGGAGTCTCACTCTGTTGCCCAGGCTGAAGTGCAGTGGCGCGATCTTGGCTCACTACAAGCTCCGCCTTCCGGGTTCACACCATTCTCCTGCCTCAGCCTCCCAAGTAGTTGGGACTACAGGCGCCCGCCACCACACCAGGCTAATTTTTTTGTTTTTTTTAGTAGAGACGGGGTTTCACCGTGTTAGCCAGGATGGTCTCCATCTCCTGACCTCGCGACCCCACCCCCCGCCGCCCCCCGCCCTCGGCCTCCCAAAGTGTTGGGATTGCAGACGTGAGCCACCGCACCTGGCCGCCTTTTGCATTCTTAACTTCAGCTCAGCATCTGCTTCCCAGGGGACCCAACTGATTTGTATATGTATATTGTTTTATAGGATAACAACTAATATTTTTAATTATGATGAATCCATATAAATACCTCAAATTTATTGATTATAGAAATATATCTATAATTTTCCAAAGTGATTTATTTCTTTAAAAAATGTGGAGAAATTGATGTGGCTCTCAATCTATAAGGGAAGAGCTTGCAGTTTACCATCATTTTGGCTATGTTTCTTTCCTTTTTTTTTTGAGACAGAGCCTTGCTCTGTTGCCCAGGCTGGGGTGCAATGGCACAATCTTGGCTCACCACAACCTCTGCCTCCTGGGTTCAAGCAATTCTCCTGCTTCAGCCTCTCGAGTAGTGGGACTACAGGCATACGCCACCATGCCCTGCTAATTTTTGTATTTTTAGTAGAGACAGGATTTCATTATGTTGGCCAGGGTGGTCTCGAACTCCTGACCTAATGATCTGCCCACCTCGGCCTCCCAAAGTGCTGGGATTACAGGCGTGAGCCACCACGCCCAGCCTTGGCTATGTTTCTTAAACATAGTTTACTTATGATAAATATAGCTCAGGCATCCATATTTCATCAGACCTATTATTTTTTGACTGCTTCTGACAGACACCCTCTTTATTTTTTGACCAATAAATGACCAGCAACTGTAAAAAAGGGAAAGAGAAAGAAAAATACAGAAGCAAAATAACACATCCCATCATCCCTTGTGCAACAGCTCATTTCCCAAAATCTTTGAAAATTACTTATACATGCATGATTTATGAAGGGAACGCCAGGAACACGGTTTCATAAGGATTGTATTAAAGGTTTCTCTCCCCGAGGCAGAAACATTGCTTCTTCAGAATTGTTTTCCTCTTAACTTCTTTTCTCTAAAACTGAAAAAGTTTGCCTTGATTTATGGGGTGTAGAGTTTTTGTTTTCTTAAGTCTAACATAGAAGTTAAAACAAAAACAAAATATTGGGATGGAAAATAGTAACGGTTAAAGAAGAATTGAATTTTAATTTGCTCAGCTGATCAGGCAAAAATGGGTTTCCTTACTACTGAGACTACAGTTCTCATGAAATATTTCATTATAATATTCCTTTGAGTTGTTTATTGATTTAGTTCAGAGAATGTGGAACAGAGGGAAAGAGGACTGAAATGAAACCTGTGTGCTGAATAAGTCTAGTGCATTTCTTATAAATTTATTCCTGATTCTTATCAAGTTTGTTATCATTTAAAGTGGGATTTTTAATCTACATTTCTATGTGATTATTGCTGGGTTAAAGAAAAAGTATTGTTTTTCATGTAGTTGGCTTAAATCTGGCCACTTTAACTTTTCATTAGTTCTAATAGTTTTCTTTCTGAAATAACGTCTCTGATTCTCTACAAAATACAATCATTTTATATGCAAACTATGATATTTTGCCTTCAGCCTTTTTATAAATGCTGGAGGATTAGAACTTAGACTAAGGATTCAGGAGCAACTCCTGGACCCCATTACTACTCTACCTTGACCAAAATTGGGAATGCAGCCATCACTGATGTTGAAGGCTGCTGAATCAGGAAGTCATCTGCCAAATTAATAAGCTGCTGCACAAGAACTGGCTGCAGACCATGCCACCTCTGCCACAGTCTACCCCAGCAAAGCAGATCCTCTTGATATCACCTCTGTCTACATGTGACTCAGTTTCAAATCAGTCTCAACAAATGCTTCTGTTTCGTGGGATGCAAATCACATCTCAAGCCCTAGCCACAGGAGAGTCTAGAAAATGTAGTTTTTTAAGCTTCTGCCTTATGTTCATTCTAGAGCATACTAATATGCAATATCTGCCATAGCATTCTTTAACATATCTAGAACATTTTCTATTTCTTTTTAAAAATTGTGATACAGGCTGGGTGAGGTGGTTCACTCCTGTAATCTCAGCATTTTGGGAGGCCAAGGTGGGCGGATCACCTGAGGTCAGGAGTTTGAGACCAGCCTGGCCAACATGATGAAACCCCGTCTCTACTAAAAATACCAAATATAGCTGGGCATGGAGGCACATGCCTGTTATCCCAGCTACTCGGGAGGCTGAGGTGCGAGGATTACTTGAGCCTGGGAGGTGGAGGTTGCCCCATGATCGGAGATCATGCCACTGCACTCCAGCCTGAGCAGCAGAGCTAGACTCTGTTTCAAAAAGAAAAGAAAAAGTGATAAAATACACATAACACAAAATTTATCATCTTAACCTTTTATTTTACTTTTTTTAAAGCTAGTCAGGTGAAGCAGTGGGAGTGGAGAAGGAGCAAAGAAATCTGTAACTAGTTGTAATCAATTAGTTGTATACACTACTGCACTCAGACCAGCCCTTAACCAATTTAGAATATATAGTTTAGTAGTGTTAAGTATATCTACATTATTGTGTAATCAATCACAAGAATTATTTTCATCTTGCAAAACTGAAACTCTGAACCCATTGAACAACAACTCTCCATTTCCCCTCCCCCGCCAAGCCCTGGGAACCACCATTCTACTTTCTGTTTCTATGAATTTGACTGCTCTAGATACCTCATATAAGTAGAATCATACAGTGTTTGTCTTTTTGTGACTGGCTTGTTTCACTTAAGGTTGAATAATATCCTCAAGCTTCATCCATGTTGTAGCATGTGTCAGAATCTCCTTCCTTTTTAAGGCTGAATAATTTTCCATTGTATGTATATAACACATTTGTTTATTCAGCAGATCACTATTCATCCGAGGTGAATAAATCTCAGATCACTGTAACCTCAGAGACTTGGGTTGTTTGACCTATTGTGAATAATGCTGCTATGAACCTGGGTGCACAAGTATTTCTTTGGGATGCTGCTTTCAATTATTTTGCATATATGTTCATCCTTCTATTTATTTTGATCTAAGAGCTTTCAAAAGGAAAAGCTGCTGAATGTTATGAGATGATTTTTCAGTATCTATAGCAGATTGTTTTTTAAGATGGCCACAGTATCTCGCATTTCACATGCTTGACACTGTCTGTATTGCTTACACCAAAACTGTCATCTGTGGACTGACCGAGGAACTCACTTCAGAGCTAAAGAAATGCAGCAGTGGGCTCATACTCATGGAGTTCACTGGTCTTACAATGACCCCATCATCTTGAAGCAGCTGGCTTGATAGAATGGTGGAATGGCCTTTTGAAGATACAGTTATATTGCCCATTACATGACAATACCTTATAGAGCTGGGGCAAAGTTCTCCAGAAGGCTGTATATTCTTCTGAATCAGCATCCAATATGTGGTGGGTCCAGCGATCAAGAGGTGGAAATGGAGGTGGCAGCACTCACCATTACCCCTAGTGATCCACTAGCAAAATTTTTGCTTCCTGTTCCCAAGACATGCTCTGCTGACCCAAAGGTCTTTAGTTCCATAGGGAGGAATGCTTTAATCAGGAGACACAGCAATGATTTCATTAAATTATAAGTAAGACTACTACCTGCTCCCTTTGGGTGCCTTCAGACTCTGGGTCAACAGACCAAGAAGGGAGTTATGGTGTTGGCTGGGATGATTGATCTGGACTACCAAATTGGATACTCCACAATGCTGGTAAGAAATAATATGTCTGGAATACAGGAGATCCCTTGGGGTACCTCGTAGTATTACCATGCCCTGTGATTAAAGTCAATGGGAAACTACAACTCAAATCAGGCAGGACTTCAAATGGCCCAGATCCTTCAGGAACGAAGATTTGGGTGACCCCACCAAGTAAAGAACCATGATCAGTTGAGGTGCTTACTGAAGGCAGAGAGAATACAGAATAGATAATAGAAGTTAACTATAAACAACAGCTACAACCATGTAACCGGTTATAGAGTCAAGGACTATAATTGTCAAAATAATTTCCTCCCTATTTTGTTAAGAATATATTTGTGGCCAGGCGCGGTGGCTCATACCTGTAATCCCAGCACTTTAGGAAGATAAAGCGGGCAGATTGCTTGAGCCCAGGAGTTTGAGACCAGTCTGGCCAACATGGCAAAACTCTGTCTCTACTAAAAATACAAAAATTAGCTGGGTGTGGTGGTATGTGCCTGTAGTTCCAGCTACTCAAGAGGCTAAAGCAGGAGGATCACCTAAGCCAGCAAGGTATAGGTGACAGTGAGCCAAGATTGTGCCACTGCACTCCAGCCTGGGCAACAGAGTAAGACCCTGTCCCCCACCCCCAAAAAATACATTTGTGTGTATATATACACATATTAAGCAAAGGCAGGTTTTTTTCCCTCTTATTCCTTTATCATGTAAGATAAGCTAGCTGTTTTGACTTTATATCTTCCTATCTATCTATCTATCTATCTATCTATCTATCTATCTATCTATCTTTTTTTTTTTTTTTTTTTTTTTTGAGACAGAGTGTCACTCTTTTGCCCAGGCTGGAGTGCAGTGGTGCGATCTTGGCTCACTGTAAGCTCCGCCTCCTGGGTTCATGCCATTCTCCCACCTCAGCCTCCCGAGTAGCTGGGACTACAGGTGCCCACCACCAAGCCCGGCTAATTTTGTTTTTGTATTTTTAGTAGAGATGGGGTTTCACCGTGTTAGCCAAGATGGTCTCGATCTCCTGAACTTGTGATCCACCCACCTTGGCCTCCCAAAGTGCTGGGATTACAGGCGTGAGCCATCGCACCCGGCTATATCAATATTTTTAAGTATTCATAATTTTATATCATGATATTTAAATTATGGAATATCAGGAGAAGAGTAAACATCACTCAAGAACTTTACCTCCTCTACTGGAGAAGGGGCTAGTGTGTTTTCAGTTGTACACAGGATAATTGTATCATGTTAGGTGGAACTATGACTTTGTTATTGCCTGCCTGCCTGCCTGCCTGTCTTCCTTCCTTTCTTCCTTCCTTCCTTCCTTCTTTCCTTCCTTCCTTCTCTTTCTCTCTTTCTTTCTGACAGGTTCTCACTCTGTTGCCCAGGCTGGAGTGCAGTGGCACAATCACGGCTCACTGCAGCCTTGAACTCCTGGGCTCAAGCAATCCTCCCACTTTAGTCCCCTGTATCTGGGACCACCAGACCTGGCTAATTTATTTTTATTTTTATTTTTGGTAGAGACATGGTCTCACTATGTTGCCCAGGCTGCTCTGGAACTCTTAGGCTCAAGAGATCCTCCTACCTCAGCCCCCCAAAGTGTTGGGATTACAGGAGTGAGCCACCACACCCAGCTTGTTACTATCTTTATTTGAAGATTAAGTATGGCTTAAGGAGACGCATATGGTTCAGAAGTATTTGGCTTTGGCAAAATAATAATAATAATTAATTAAAATTTTGAAAAGGAGACATATGTGTGACAAGTTGACAAGGGGTGGACTTGTGATGGTAATTTTAGGGGTCAGTTTGACTGAATTAAGGGAACCCTAGACATCTGGTAAAACATTATTTCTGGATATGTCTGTGAAGGTGTTTCTGGAGGAGATGGGCATTGAATTAGTGGACGAAGTAAGGAATATCTGCCCTCATCCAACCTGGGCAGCCACCATCATATTCACCGAGGGCCCCGATAGAACAAAAAGGCAGAGGCAAGGCAAATGTGTTCTCTCTTCTAGAGGTGTGACCGCAGCTTTTGCTACCCCTAAGCATCAGAACTCCAGGTTCTTGGGCATTCCAACTCTAAGACTTCAACCAGAGGCCCCTGGTTTCTCAGCCCTTGCCTCAGGCTGAGAGTTACATTATTGGATCCCTTGGGTCTCAGGACTTTGGGCTCAGACTGAATTATACCACTAGCTTCCCTGCTTCACCAGCTTGCAGGCAATGTATCATGGGACTTCTCAGCCTCCGTAATTGCATGAGCCAATTCCCATAATAAATCTCCTCTTGTATGTATATTATTGGTTCTGTTTTTCTAAAGAACACTGACTGACTAATACGTATTGGTGGGGTCTATATCCTGTTTTCTTGAACCTAGGAAGATCTCTGTGACTGCCTGGACAAATAAGTACTGCAGAAGGGCTACTATATTATTTATGAGGCTGGATCATAAAAATGCCATACACTTCCACCTTCTTCTCTTGGAATGCTCATTCTTGGAACCCATCAGTCATGCTAAGGGAAAGCTCAGTGAACCCCTGGAGAAAGCACCTGGAGAGGCCACATGTAAGTTTTCCATCTGATAGCCCAGCTGAGGTCCGAAACAATATCCAGCTTCAAGTACCAAACAAGTGAATGATGCCTCTAGATGATTCTGTCGCTCAGCAATCAAGTCACTCCAGACTTTGAGTCTTTTTAGCTGAGGCTCTCAACATTGTGGAGAGATAAATTGTCCCTGCTGTGCTCTGTTCTGATTAGTGACTCACAGAATCTATGAGTAGAAACCATTGGTTACTTTATGCTACAAAGTTTTCGGGTGGTTTGTTACACAGCAATAGATAACTGATAACAGCATCTGATGATATGATCATTTGGTAATTCTTTATTTAATGTAATCATTTTTAATGCAATCATTAAATCATTAAATCATTATTTAATGCAATCATTTAATGTAATATTTAAGCACTTGTGTATTCCTAAAATAAACTGTTCTTGCTCATGTTGTATTATACTGTTGATAAACCTTTGGGTTTAGCTACTAATATGATGGAGATAAAATATTATTATTTCAAAACAAAGTTGGGGTTGGGTACAGTGGCTCCTGCCTGTAATCCCAGCACTTTGGGAGGCCAAAGCAGGTGGATCACTTGAGGTCAGGAGTTTGAGACCAGCCTGGTCAACATGCTGTGAACCCTGTCTCTAGTAAAAAAAAAAAAAAAAAAAAAAAAAAAAAAAAAATACAAAAATTAGCCAGACGTGGTGGGGGGTACCTGTAATTCCAGCTACTTGGGAGTCTGTGGCAGGAGGATCACTTGAACCCAGGAGACAGAGGTTACATGAGCCAAGATAATGCCACTGTACTCCAGCCTGGGGGACAGAGTGAGACCCTATCTCAAAAAATAAATAAATAAAAATTTAAAAAACAGAGTTGGTGTTAACTGCTTCTGCCTTCTAAGGGGGTAACATAATTCACATCAGAGGTGAAATGAATATCAATAACTCTCCTGTTTTCAGAGCAATCTCTTGCTGTCTTCTCTTTAGCTTAAATTTCATAATAATAATAATAATAATTATTATTATTATGTGTTTGAACATACTTTCCAGTTCCTTGCCTCTCTCCATGTGCCACACTTGCCTTGCAAAAAGTCCAGTCTCAAATAACGTCAAACATCCACTAGTTCTGTGTGTGCACCTGTGTACCCAAGCATTGCTAGAGAATCATGCAATTGCACCACTTGGGGTCACCTTAACTTCCTAATCTCAAGCCTCAAAGGGGTGCTCAATATCACCCAGAAATCTACTCTATACATCAATCTTTGGCGTTTTCTCTTTTCTTGTACCTTATTTCCCATCCATTTCCAAGTGCCTTTTTTCCTGACCTTGACTTTTACTTTATTGAGTAAATCAAAATCATCAACCTGGAGCTCCCTCATGTTGCCATTACCTTCTGCTTCATTCTTGGTTTTGTTTGTTTGTTTGTTTGTTTGTTTGTTTGTTTGAAACAGTCTCACTCTGTCACCCAGGCTGGAGTGCAGTGGGGCAATCTTGGCTCACTGCAACCTCCGCCTCCTGGATTCAAGTTATTTTCCTGCCTCAGCCTCCCCAGTAGCTGAGATTATAGGCATGTGCCACCACGCCCTGCTAATTTTTGGATTTTTAGTAGAGACAGGTTTCACTATGTTGCCCAGCTGGTCTCAAACTCCTGACCTCACGTGATCTGCCCTCCTCGGCCTCCCAAAGTGCTGGGATTACAGGCATGAGACACCATGCCAGGCCAGCCCTCTGTTTCATTCTTCATACATAGGCCATGCTGTAATTACCCCATGCTGCCTTTTTCGAATAATTGCTTTGGCTGTGGGGAAAGGATATTAGCAGTTTGGAGCATCGCACATCCCAGGTACCTTACTTACATTTTATTTTGTGAAAGATCCCCAATTTTCTGAGGAGAAAACTGAGGCCCAGTGATTGTAAGCCCTCTGTCCTACCTACATCACCCAGTACAAAGCTGTCAATAAACTCCAAGCTCAGCTCTTGCTTTACTCCATCCCAGTAGCTCCTCATGTCAAGGACTATACGTACGTTGCTGTTTCAGATTTATCTTTTCGAAAAACGAGAATGTTCACAAGAGGCAAGTCCCAATATCTTTGGTTTTTAATCTTTCGAGGGACATCAGTGTGTGAGGCTATTGTCAGGTCCAGCTGGGGCTGATGGTAGGCTGTGACTTGAAGAGGTCCCCTTGCTCAATCCCTTTCTTGTTCATCTGCATTTTGTTTTTAGGAGGTAAGTATGATCATTAGTCACTATTCAACTCTTACCCTTAAAACTCAGTGCTAGAAAAATGGATCCTTGACCTACGTTCATGAAACCAAAAACACATTTCTGTGTTTGTAATATATGCATTGCATGTTCCACTGTATGTTTGGGCACCCTAAAAAAATGAGACCTAGGCCAGGCACGGTGGCTCACGCCTGTAATCCCAGCACTTTGGGAGGCCGAGGCGCGAGGATCACGAGGTCAGCAGTTCCAGACCAGCCTGGCCAACATGGTGAAACCCCATCTCTACTAAAAATACAAAAATCAGCTGGGTGTGGTGGCACGTGCCTGTAGTCCCAGCTACTCGGGAGGCTGAGGTAGGAGAATAGCTTGAACACGGCAGGCGGAGGTTGCAGTGAGCTGAGATCCCGCCACAGCACTCCAGCCGGGAACAAAGCGAGACTCCATCTCAAAAAATAAATAAATTAATAAATTAATTAAATTGAAAAATGTGGCCCATGCTAAGTTAACACCATCAGAGGAAAAAGAAAAGGCTATTTTGTACAATTTTGTAAACTTTTAAAACTATGAAATATTAAAATATGGCCGGGGGCGGTGGCTCACGCCTATAATCCCAGCACTTTGGGAGGCCGAGGCGGGTGGATCAAGAGGTCAGGAGATCGCGGCCGGGCGCGGTGGCTCAAGCCTGTAATCCCAGCACTTTGGGAGGCCGAGACGGGCGGATCACGAGGTCAGGAGATCGAGACCATCCTGGCGAACATGGTGAAACCTCGTCTCTACTAAAAATACAAAAAACTAGCCGGGCGAGGTGGCGGGCGCCTGTAGTCCCAGCTACTCCGGAGGCTGAGGCGGGAGAATGGCGTAAACCCGGGAGGCGGAGCTTGCAGTGAGCTGAGATCCGGCCACTGCACTCCAGCCTGGGCGACAGAGCGAGACTCCGTCTCAAAAAAAAAAAAAAAAAAGAGGTCAGGAGATCGAGACCATCCTGGTTAACACGGTGAAACCCCGTCTCTACTAGAAATACAAAAAAAAAAAAAAAAAAAAAAAAAAAAAAATTAGCCTGGCGTGGTGGCGGGTTCCTGCAGTCCCAGCTACTCAGAAGGCTGAGGCAGGAGAATGGCGTGAACCCGGTAGGCGGAGCTTGCAGTGAGCCGAGATCGCACCACTGCACTCCAGCCTGGGCGACAGAGTGAGACTCCGTCTCAAAAAAAAAAATTAAAACATCTTCTCAAAACCAGGTAAATAAGCGTGCATGCTTATGTGCACCTTGGAATGTCTTTAATTATGTGTTTCTTTGTGTATCATTATCATGGAATGCAGATGAGCCAAAAAGGCCGGACACACTTTCTCCTCTTGGTTCTCAACTGGCACATCTGACTTTGGCTTTCCATCTAAAGGCAGATCCCAACTAGAGTTTGGGACCACTGGGATAATTCGTATGGCCCTTGGAGATGAGAAGTAAGGAACTGGATACTGCAGACCAAGTAAAATAGGCCTCAGCCCTTCAAAGCTTTCACTTTGCCCTACTTTCCTGGCTCTACAACCCACTGCTATGACAGCAAGTGACAAAAGGGTATCTTACTGGGGTAGAAGAGTGGGAGGAAGTGGGGGGGAAGGCAATGCTGATTGAGGCATGGGATAAAAAGACATAAAAACGTTAAGCCCAGAACTGCATAATTTCAGCCTTATCAGCTTGGCTGAAAGTGATATTTATAATGCACTTGCAACATAGCAAAAGTGAAAGCAGGCCCTGTTTCTCTGGCACCTTCTCCTTCCCCACCTGACAGGCAGGCTGAGCCTTCAGACTACCCGGAGCTTCCCTCCACCCATACTGCCCATTGGCTACCTCTATGACTTGTCTCCCTATTCCTTGCCCAAATGCTGCCTGAGCCCCTCACTTGTCTAATTCTGAACTCCCATTTCCTCAGAGATTCTAATTTCACTGAACCAAACGCGGACATGCAATCTGTATTTTTGCCTGTACCTTCCCCTTCTTCCAGTGGGAGCTTTTCTTTGGGGAACCAACTTTTCCCCGTGGATGCCCATCAAAATCTTTAATGAGATTCATGTAAAAAAGGCAGGAGCCGGAGAGGTGGTCTTTGAGGCACCGTTGAAATTATGCCTACTGCAGCTGTAAGTCCATTTGTTCCTCAGAACAGCCTCAAGACTGGAATAGGGATTCCTTAAGGAGAGTAACCTGGGACCTATCCGAACTGCATTGTCAACTAGCTGCTTTTTACTGATAGTACCGAGCAAAGAAACATATATTTTCTGAAAAGATCTCCCTTAATCTACCTCATTATCACACAAAGAATTTTACAAAAGTGGTTTGTGGTTTTACATCCAGCGAGAAAGTAACACTCAGTTCAAAAGAACTGAGTTAATTTATTTAGTTTATTTTTGCAGAGTAAAGTGATTCCTAGTTCCCCATATAAAGCAGAGTGGCTGCGGCAACATTGATTTTTTTAAACTTATCTTAAAACATTTATCTTTCACATTATTTTAAAATCTATATTGCTAAGACAAGCGTCTTTCTTAGAAAAAGAAATCTCTGATGCAATGTTATAAAAATAATTTTCACTGGAGATAGTGTCTCTCTATTGCTATTTTTTGATTTCGTAGCTACAGCATGCAGTAATGTCTTCCAGCCTAATTTCTTCAGGCTTTGTAACCGTCTGCCATTATGGAAAACATTTAGTTCAAGACCTCCACCCCCTTTTTTTTCTTTTCTTTTTTTTTTTTTGAGATGGAGTCTTGCTCTGTTGCCCAGGCTGGAGTGCAAAGGCATGATCTCAGCTCACTGCAACCTCCGCCTACCAGGTTCAAGTGATTCTTGTGCCTCAGCCTCCTGAGTAGCTGGAATTACAGGCACGTGCCACCACGCCCAGCTAATTTTTTGTATTTTCAGTAGAGATGGGGTTTCCCCATGTTTACCAGGCTGGTCTTGAACTCCTGGCCTCAAGTGATCCGCCTGCCTCAGTCTCTCAAAGTGCTAGGATTACAGGCATGAGCCACCGCCCCCAGCCCCTTATGATTTTCTCAATAACATTTTCTTTCCTGGCCGGGCACGGTGGCTCACGCCTGTAATCCTAGCACTTTGGGAGGCCGAGGCGGGTGGATCACGAGGTCAGGAGATCGAGACCATCCTGGCTAACACGGTGAAACCCCGTCTCTACTAAAAGTACAAAAAATTAGCCGGGCATGGTGGTGGGCGCCTGTAGTCCCAGGTACTCGGGAGGCTGAGGCAGGAGAATGGTGTGAACCCGGGAGGCGGAGCTTGCAGTGAGCCGAGATTGTGCCACTGCCCTCCAGCCTGGGCAACAGAGTGAGACTCCATCTCAAAAACACACACATACACACACACAATTTTCTTTCCTCTAGTTTACTTTATTGTAAGAATATAAGTATATACTTATACACAGTATATAAGACCTATAAGGGGTGGGCAAGATGGCTCATACCTGTAATCTCAGCCCTTTGGGAAGCCAAGGCAGGCGGGTCACCTGAGGTCAGGAGTTCGAGACCAGCCTGGCCAACATGGTGTAACCCTGTCTCTACCAAAAATACAAAAATTAGCTGGGTGTGGTGGCACGCACCTGTAGTCCCAGCCACTTGGGAAGCTGAGGCAGGAGAATCATTTGAACCTGGGAGGCGGAGGTTGTGGTGAGCCGAGATCGCACCACTGCATTCCAGCCTGGGCAACAGAGTGAAACTTCATCTCAAAAAAAAAAGGACATATGAGATACAAAATACGTGTTAATAGACTGTTTATATTATTAGTAAGGCTCCTAGTCAGTAGGCTATTAGTAAGTTTTTCGAGAGTCAAAATTTATACTCAGTGGCCAGTTGATACTGTATATATCATGGTTTGTAAAAAGGACAAAACAAATTGAGACACACTTTTGATGCTCCTTGCTTGGCATTGAGGCTGTTGGGGAAGATGCCGTTTGAGCAGCTACAGTTCAGGGCATGCACTGTGAGGCTGGACCTGTTGACTTTGCAGCAGATTTAGCTTCAGATTGTCTTGTTTCTGTACATAGTGACACAGCATTCTGCTGCCATTCTTAGTTGTGTCCAACGTAGGGGTATCAGTTGGCATGAGAAGTGTTTGGAATTTTTTTTTTTTTTTTTTTTTTTTTGAGACAGAGTTTCGCTCTTGTTGCCCAGGCTAGAGTGCAAAGGTGCAATTTCTGCTCACCACAACCTCCGCCTCCCGGGTTCAAGCAATTCTCCTGCCTCAGCCTCCTGAATAGCTGGGATTGCAGGCATGCACCACCACACCTGGCTAATTTTGTATTTTTAGTAGAGATGGATTTCTCCATGTTGGTCAGGCTGGTCTTGAACTCCTGACCTCAGCCTCCCAAAGTGCTGGAATTACAGGTGTGAGCCACCGCACCCAGCCTTTTTTTTTTTTTTAAGATGGAATCTTGCTCTGTCGCCCAGGCTGGAGTGCAGTCGCGCAATCTCGGCTCACTGCAATCTCCATCTCCCAGGTTTAAGCAATTCTCTGCCTCAGCCTCCCAAGTAGCTGGGATTACAGGTGCCTGCCATCATGCCTAGGTAATTTTTGTGTTTTTAGTAGAGATGAGGTTTCACCATCTTGGCCGGGCTGGTCTGGTCTTGAACTCCTAACCTCGTGATCCACCTGCCTTGGCCTCCCAAAGTGCTAGGACTACAGGCGTGAGCCACTGTGCCCAGCCTAAGTGTGATAGTTTTCAAAGTGTTTGCTAAACAAACTGTAGAACTCTTCATTGTCAGCAAAGTGAAGAGTCACTGCCATCAATGAAAGTTCAAGAACCTTCTGTACGTAAACTCGATTTGCACTTTCTGTTATTTTAGTTTAGTTTAGTTTAGAATGCTGGAATGTTTATGAAGTTAAACAGTATTACATTAAAAGAAGAATGTTTGTTTGTGTGAATATCCTGTTCTTCAACAACCCATCACCTGATTGTTTAGATAAGTGGTTCTCCAAGTGTTGTTCTGGAACTGGCATAAACTGGGAGCTTGATAGAAAAGCAAATTCTTGGGGCCCACCTCAGACCTGCTGAATTAAAAACTCTGGGGGTGGCATCCAGTAATCTGTGTTTTAACAAGCCTGTAGGTGATTCTGATGCACACTGATATTTGAGAACCACTGGTTTAGATAATTCTTGCTTTAATTAATTATAACACTGGGGTTGCAAAATGGTGAATTTCCAGCGTTCATTGAACGTTTATTAGCTGTCATTCTTCCACATAGAAAAGCCTTCCTTTCTCTTTATCCCTCCTCTCCCCTGTCACCACCCCCATCACTATGGATTCATAGACTTTGGAAACTCAGTTGCTAATTCTTGAATGCCACCATTCTTTTTCATGTCCAACTAGTTCTTCATTTATCTGATAGAATCCCCTTCAGGCTATTCCTGTGTTCTTTCCACCTGGCCCAGAATTTTTGAGAGCATCCTTGCATTATGATGCAAAAAGACTCAATGACTTGACTGTGTATTTGCCTGTTGTTACACTGAATCTTGAGGGCAGTTTTTACCAAGTCTGCTACTTAATATTTCCCTGAGGGGACCTGATATCGAAATAATGTTCTATATAATAAATGTACTTCAGCAAGCGAAGTGTTTGACCATTTTTTTGGAAAGGGCAAAAGGCTGTTCCAAATTACATTGAAGTCCCTGTGATGCTTAGAGTAGGATGATGCAAGGTTGATGTAAGTTACAGTATTTCGTTATGACTTCAGGCAAATTAATTTGACTCCGAGGTCTGATCCCAAATCAGATAACAGAGAAATATATTTATAGCTGGCAAGAGCAAACTAGAGATAGTGAAATATCTGGTTTCAGTTTTTATTTTGTATAGTTTTAGGATCTATGTAATACAACACATACAAAGCTACTTAAAAAAATATCTCAATTACTCTTTTCAGAGTAACCTAAACACAAAAATTAATTTGCAAAAGCAATAATACCTTGCACTTATTAAGTGATTACTGGGAACTGGGAACTGTAGCAAGTGCTTAACATGTATTAACTCATGTGTTGCTTTTGAAACCTGGATTAGATAAGGGCTTTTATTATTCCTATCTTACAGAAGAGTAAACTGAGGCATAGAATGCTTAGTAGTTTACACCAGGTCACACAGCTAAGCAGTGGTTTCACATTCCGTGGTCTTTACCACCACACTGTAAAGCCTTTCTAAATTCGTGCTTGTAAATATAATTAACTAAGGAGTTTGCCCTATGGTTAACTTATTTAGTTTCATAATATTTCCAGGAAGAGAATAGAAGCAGTGGGATATTGTGTAAAGAGTCCAGGAGTTTTGAATGTCAAGACCTGCGTGTGGGTTCCAATTAAAGCTCATGTATGACCTTGAACAACACTGTTCTGAACTTCAGTTTCTTCATGTATAAACCAGGTCTAATAATAGCTGCTCTACCTAACGCATAGATTGTCATGAGTATCAGACAGTATAATGAGTGTAAAAGTGCTTTGTAAATTGCAAAGTGATAAACGGAAATGGGTCAGATACATAATCTTAACACTATAAAGAAACAGGTTTTTTGGCCAGGCAATGGGGCTCACCCCTATAATCCCAGCACTTTGGGAGGTTGAGGCGGGCAGATCACTTGAGGTCAGGAGTTCGAGACCAGCCTGGCCAATATAGTGAAACCTCGTCTCTACTAAAAATACAAAAAAAAAGTAGCCAGGCATGGTGGCGCATGCCTGTAGTCCCAGCTCCCTGGGAGGCTGAGGCAGGAGAATGGCTTGAACCTGGGAGGCGGAGGCTGCAGTGAGCCGAGACCGCACCACTGCATTCCAGCCTGGGCGACAGAGCAAGACTCTGTCTCAAACAAAAACTGAAACAGGTTTTTCTATTTATAAAACAGTGAGTTCACATCCCAGTTTTAAATATTCTAGATCCTTAAATGATTTCTCTTTACAGTTTATTTATGACTGAATTTTTTCCAACTGGCAATTTTCTTTTTCCCCCTATAATTTACTTGACTTCCCATTCCGGATTTATTAAAAATGTTATAATGTCATTATGCAAATAAAGTGTATTTTGCATGCTTTCTCCAAGGGCAAATTTTAACTTCTTGTCATGTTTCCATTTTATCTGCAATATTCAGGAGACATAGCCTGCTGCTCTGGTGGCTCATGCATTTGTGTTTTGCATATTTCATACAAGAAAATAGAGAAAAAAGAGAAGTCAGCCAGATGGGATTCTCTTTCCAGGCAGAGAAGAACTAGAAAAATTTGCATGGCCACAACCTCTTCTATAGACAAAGGATGCTTGTTTTCAGGACTGGCAATTGGTCAGAGGGTGACAACCCATCCCCAAATTCCTGAGGCAGCCCTAGGTTTACAATCTGAGGTTCTGGAATAGTTCCCAAGATGCAATTATTTCCAAATTTAATCAAACCTCAGAAAATAGCTAATTAAAAATAATCATATAAAACAGCAGGCCCTTTCTCCAAAATTAAACACACATTTTCTCATATTGGCTGTTTAGCCAAGTCTTACAAAGACCCGGCCACCTGTTTGGGGTGGGGGGAGGTGTTAGACTTCCTAGGAGGTGACTGTTCTTGGCAGCCACCTCTACCCAGGCCTTCCTGGAATCTGTCATTGTCAGCTTCTGCCAAGAAATGTTTTTGTACTTGATGGGTAAAGACAGGCAAGGAATTTTTTGACCTCTGTTCGAATCCCTTTTCCATACTCTTATTTGTATTCTTTAAATGACATAATTACAGTAATGCTTCTAAAACAGTGGATGGCACTGAAAATGAATGGGATCCTCCCTCTTTCATCTATCTTTCTAGCTCCCTGGAGGCCTAGCTGACCTATTTCTCCGGGCTCTGCCCTACTACCCAGAAAGTTGGGTGTGGTTCCGAGAAGGTTTGGTTGGGGATTTACATTTCAGTTTGCATTGATGATTTAATGAATTGCTTGTGTCTCTTTCAGCAGAAAACCAAGCAGAATGTTTTTGTCACCAAATTTGTGTTTACTGAAATTAATATCTCACTGAGTAGACTACCATAGAGTATGTAGGGGGAGTATTTTTCTAAAATCAGGAAATTCTTAAGAATACATAGACCATAAAGGAGATGCTTCAGAAAGCAATACTTTGGAGTTGAGGAGATTAAAGTCCTTTTCCTGATTAATGGTAACTTATATAAACAGCTAAAACAAGGCTGGGTTCAGTGGCTCACGCCTGTAATACCAGCACTTTGGGAGGCCAAGGCAGGCGGATCACTTGAGATCAGGAGTTCAGTACCAGCCTGGCCAACATGGTGAAACCCCATCTCTACTAAAAATACAAAAATGAGCCAGGAGTGGTGGCACACACCTGTAATCCCAGTTATTCAGGAGGCTGAGGCAGGAGAATCACCTGAAACCAGGAGGCAGAGCTTGCAGTGAGCTGAGATTGCACCACTGCATTCCAGCCTTGGTGACAGAGCGAGACTGTCTCAAAAAAAAAAAAAAAAAAAAAAAAAAAAAAAAAAAAAAAAAAAAAAAAAAATGTTAAAACAAAACAAAAAAGCCCCAAGAAATAATAACAAAATACTTTAAGTTCTTCTTGAGAGTTGTGAATTTTTCATGTTGATTCAACTGAGCAGTGAAGAAATGAGCTCTGGCTACTCAGAAAAACCTAAAGTCTTGAAGCAGAATTGCATTCTATCATTTTATTTTACAGTATCTCTTACTCCTAACTAAAATAAATTTTTACTTTGGTTTTATTTTTTGCATCATATTGTTTTGTTTGTTTGCTTTTAATTGGCATGTCCTTTATATAGAGTGCACAGATACTAGGTGTACAATTCCATGAGTTTGGACAATTGTGTACACACCAATGGTAACCACCACCCCAATCAAGATATGGAACATTTTCATCACTCTCAAGGGGCACTCTCCTTGTGCCCCTTTCCAATCAACCTTACTTGCCCCAGCCTAGATACAAGCAACCGCTCTTCTGATGTCTATCACTGTAAGTTAGTGTCAAAAGACAAAATTACAACAAATTTAAATGATCTAATTGGTTTCTATTTGTGATTTGTGAACCAAAGCAGTATCTTCTCTAAAAATTCAGAAAAGGTTCCAATGAGCTGAGCAGAGGAAGTTGGCTTTATGGGCAGAAAAGGGCTGAAGAAAGCAGAAATAGGGAACAAAAAGCAGATTGATCACCTTAAAGTTTCTTTCCTTATAGGGTTAAAACTGGGGAGACTTTCTTACATACTAGGCTAAAACTAGCCTGTTTAGGAATTTGGCTATTATCTCTCTCTCTCTCCTGATTTCTTGGAAGATCAGATAAACAATTTAATTTGGTGACTTTAGCACGAATGACAGCAGTTTGATTTGCTCTATTGGGGCCTAGTGCAGGAGCTCAGTCTAAATCAATGGTCTCCTATAAGTTTTATTTAACAATAAATATACCTATTTCAAACTTATAAATGGAATTATGACTCTTTTTGTGTCTGGATTCTTTCACTCACCATCATTTATCTGAGATAGCACATCTTTCATCCATGTGGTTGATTATATTCACCGTTTGTTCCTTTTTCTGCTTTTAAAAAAATCGTGGTAAAATATACATGAAATTTACCATTTAACCATCTTAAGTGTGCAATTCAGTGGCATTAAATAAATTCACAGTGTTGTGCAACCATCACCATTATCCATTTCCAGAAGTTTTTCATCATCCCAGATTGATACTCTGTATGCATTCAACAAAAACTTCCTACCTCTCTTCCCCCAACCCCTGTTAACCACTCTTATACTTTCTTTCTCTAAGAATTTGACTATTCTAGGTACCTCACGTAACTGGAATAATATAATAGTTGTCCTTTTGTGTCTGACATCTTTCACTTAGCATAATGTCTTCAAAGTTTATCCCTGTTGTAGTATGTGTCAGGATTTCCCTCCTTTTTAAAGCTGTATAATATTCCTAATATGCATATATCATGTTTTGTTTATTCATTCATCTGTTGATGGACATTTGGGTACTTTCCACTTTTTGGATATTGTGAATAATGCTAATATGAACATTAATATATAAGCATCTGTTTGAATTTCTGCTTTCAATATCTTTGGATATGTACCTAAAAGTGGAATTGCTAGATCGTATGGTAATTCTATGTTTAACTTTTTGGGAAGCTACCAAAGTTTTCCACAGCACCACTTTATATTCCCACCAGTAGCACATGATAATTCCAATCTCTCCACATCATAGCCAACACTTGTTATTTTCCTTTTTTTTTTAATATAATAGCCATCCTAATGTATGTGTGAAGAGGCATTTCATTGTGCTTTTGATTTGCATTTCCCTAATGACTATGATGTTGAGAAACTTACCACACTTGTATTTGTTATGTAGCCCTCAAGCTTTCCCTGACATTTCTCTTATTCCCCTGCAGGAGGGATTTGAATTACTATATGATTATTTATTTTTTTATTTTATTAGTTTTTCGGGAGGGAGTCTTGCTCTGTCGCTTAGGCTGGAGTGCAGTGGTGCGATCTTGGCTCACTGCAAGCTCCCCCTCCCAGGTTCACGCCATTCTCCTGCCTCAGCCTCCGGAGTAGCTGGGACCACGGGCGCCCGCCACCACGCCCGGCTAATTTTGTTTCTGTATTTTTAGTAGAGATGGGGTTTCACAGTGCTAGCCAGGATGGTCTCAGTTTCCTGATCTCCTGATCTGACCGTCTCGGCCTCCCAAAGTGTCGGGATGACAGGCGTGAGCCACTGTGCCTGGCCTGTTTGTTTATTTTTTAGATGGAGTTTCACTCTTGTTGCCCAGGCTGGAGTGCAGTGGCACGATCTCGGCTCACTGCAACCTCCGCCTCCCAGGTTCAAGCATTCTCCTGCCTCAGCCTCCCGAGTAGCTGGGATTACAGGCACGTGCCACCACACCTGGCTAATTTTCATATTTTTAGGTTTCACCATGTTGGTCAGGTTGGCCTTGAACTCCTGACTTCAGGTGATCCACCAACTTTGGCCTCTCAAAGTTCTGGGATTACAGGCATGAGCCACAGCACCTGGCCTCAACCAGTTATTCTTACAAATTAATTGGAAACTGTCCAATTCTTATATCTTTAACAAGTGCAGTTAAAATAGAATTCATTTGGAAGATTTGTGAACAGAAAATTCTGTTTCCAAGTTTTTTGTGTGTGCAGATATTCAGAGCTTTTTTAAAGATATGATTATGTTATTTGAGGTTTCCAAAAGTTCATATAGTGAAGGAAAACTTTCCAAGTATATTTTTTTGGAAACACATTTTCTAATGTATGTTTCTTTCTAAAAGAAGTTACTATAGTAGCTATTGTTAAAATATCACCTGTGTGTTGAAAAGGTGGTCTGATTTGTTTCACTCCAAAAGCTACTATAATTACTAAAAAGCCTCTTGTCATTACTTAAAGGTCAGCATATTTAGAACACTTGTCTTTTTGTGCCTCTTCACCAAATTTGATGATTCCTTTAAGGATTTTGCCTGAAGATAATCAGAAAACCTTTGTCTTCATCATTACTGCTATGGCCTAAATATTTGTGCCGCATCCTCATTCATATGTTGAAACCTAATTCCCAATGCAATAGTATTTATAGGTGAGAACTTTAGTAATTGACTGGATGATTAGGGTGGAGCCCTCATGAATGGAATTAATCCTTTTTTTTTTTTTTAAAGAGGCTTGAGTGAGCTTGTACCATCTATGCGCAGTGAGCCCTTACCAGACAGAAAATATGCAAATATGCTGGTGACTTTATCTCAGATTTCTCAGCCTCTAAAACTGTAAGAAATAAATTTCTGTTGCTTGTAAGTTACCCAGTCTAAGGTATTTTGTTATGGTAGCCTGAAGAGACTAAGGCAGTCATTTCCTGAAATTGGCCAGGGTTCACAGTTGAAAATAAAAGAATCTATCTAGTTTGAGCAGAAAGATCATAGGTAATTAAGAAGCAAAATCAGGGCCAGGTGTGGTAGCTCACACTTGTAATCCAAGCACTTTGGGAGGCTGAGGCAGGAGGATCACTTGAGGCCAGGAGTTCAAGTCCAGCCTGGGCAACACAGGGAGCCCGCCATCACCGCCACTCTTGTCTCTATGAACTTTTTTTTTTTTTTTCTTTTTTTTTTAAAGAATAATCAGAAAGGCAGAAGAAACTGATCCCTGGGTGAACTTCTAAAGGTCCAACTCAGAACTATCTTGCCAAGGCATCTGCCACTTGTACCTGCTGGCTCCAAAAGCTCCATGTAGCTTTTGCCACTATCCATGAGAGCAAAACGGATGCCTCACACCTGCCTCCACCACCATGTTACTCAGATCCAAATCAAAGTGTCACACAGGTGAGCCTCACACATGGAACCTAAATCCAAAGTCTGCACCCTAACTCAAAGGAGGCTGAGAAATGTAGTTTTTCACATTCTATATTGAGAAGTGGTATTTACATTTTGGAGAACTACTGAAATGTGGAGAGGGTGTTCTAAAGAGTTTGAGTAGTCCCAAAGGAAAATTTATTCCCCACACTCCCCACCTCATCACAAATTATTGTAAATATTCCACTAAAGCCTCTTAGCAGGCTCACGTATACTACAGTATTCCATGAATACTCCAATGGCTGAAAGCCAAGGAATTAATGGATGCCCCCACTCTCAAACCAATCATGTCATGGAAGCCCCTTCTCAGATGTGGCTGAGTGAAGGTGCCAGGATTGGCCTGCATGTTAAGTATTAGAATGCTTCATTTCTTACTTCCAGATTAAAAAATGAATAGAAGTTCTGCTATTTTCCTTCCATAGCATCTGCTTGTATACCCATTCTGGAAGCAAGTTTTTGGGGATACCTGCTCCAGACCAGCAAGTCTCAAAAACCAGTTGTTTTTTTTCTAGACTACAGCAAGTAGAATAAACATGGACAATACAATAAATTTTCATAAAGCAATGCATCCACCTTGGCCTCCCAAAGTGCTGGGATTACAGGTGTGAGCCACTGTGCCTGGCCGAAATAAATATTTTCTTTTCTTCCTTCTTTTTTGAAATGGAGTCTCACTCTGTCACCCAGGTTGGAGTGCAGTGGCGCAATCTCGGCTCACTGCAACCTCCGCTTCCCAGGTTCAAGAGATTCTCCTGCCTCAGCCTCCCAAGTAACTGGGACTACAGGCGCGTGCCACCATGCGGGCTAATTTTTTGTATTTTTAGTAGATACGGGGTTTCACCGTGTTAGCCAGTATGGTCTCAACCTCTGGACCTTGTGATCCGCCTGCCTTGGTCTCCCAAAGTGCTGGGATTACAGGCATGAGCCACCGTGCCTGGCCCAAAATAAATATTTTCGAAAGAACATAATATTTTAGTATAAGTTACATGTGTGTAACTTATAAGTTAATATAGGCTGGGTGCGGTGGCTTACATCTGTAATCTCAGCACTTTGGGAGGCAAAAGTGGGAGAATCACTTGAGCCCAGGAGTTCAAGACCATCTGGGGCAAAATAGCAAGACCATGTCTGTAAAAAAAAAAAAATTAGCCAAGGTGGCACATGAGCTACCTGGAAGGCTAAGGTGGAAAGACAGCCCAGGAGTTTGAAGCTGCAGTTAGCCATGGTGACATGTCTGCACTCCAGTCTTGGCGACAGAGAAAGACCCTGTTTCAAAAAGAAAAATTTAAAAAGTTAATATAAGGCCGGGCGCGATGGCTCGCGCCTGTAAACCCAGCACTTTGGGAGGCCGAGGCGGGCAGATCATGAGGTCAGGAAATTGAGACCATCCTGGCTAACACGGTGAAACCTGTCTGTAGTAAAAATATAAAAGAATAGCCAGGTGTGGTGACGGGCGCCTGTAGTCCCAGCTACTCCGGAGGCTGAGGCAGGAGAATGGCGTGAACTTGGGAGGGGGAGCTTGCAGTGAGCCGAGATGGCGCCACTGCACTCCAGTCTGGGCGACAGAGCAAGACTCCGTCTCAAAAAAAAAAAAAAAAGTTAATATAGATATATTAGAAGTACAGGCTCAAAACTTTTTTTTTTTTTTTTTTTTTTTTTTTTTTTTTTTCGAGACCAACTCTTGCCTTGTTACCCAGTCTGGAGTGCAATGGCACGATCTCGGCTCACTGCAACCTCTGCCTCCCAGGTTCAAGTGATTCTCTTGCCTCAGCCTCTTGAGTAGCTGGGATTACAGGAGCAGACCACCACACCTGGCAAATTTTTGTATTTTTAGTAGAGACAGCGTTTTACCATGTTGGCCAGGGTGGTCTTGAGCTCCTGACCTCAAGTGATCCGCCCACTTCGGCCTCCCAAAGTGCTGGGATTATAGACCTGAGCCACCATGCCCCGCCTCCAAACTTCTTTAAACCTAGTGTATCCTAAATATAATTTTTTCAACATATAATTGATAAAATTTTCTTTTTTTGGATGCATATGCTTACGTAAAAAATTACTAATGAGATATTTTACATTCATAGTCTTGGAAATTTAGTGTATTTTTTACATATAAGCACATATTCTTTGGACCAACCATATTTCAATGTCTCACATGTGGCGTGGGTCCTATTTTGTGTTCTTCACCATTCTCACACTTAAGGAAAATACAGTAGCTGATGTCTAAGAGGAGGAATTATTAAACTAACTTCTATATTCACAACTCAGGCAAATAAAAGCCTTAGAAAAGAACTTGCCTTGAAATTAAGAGGTATAGGCCTTTGCATGTTGCATATTCGTGTCCTTTAGTAGCTTAGTAGAAAGATCACTGAGGAGTGAAGAGTCAAAAGACCCAGGACTTAGCTCCAGGTATGAATCAGCCTCACCCCGCTGGCCTCAGTTTCTTCATCTATAAAATGAGGGGAGCAGTCCAGGCACGGTGGCTCATGCCTATAATCTCAACACTTTTGGCTTGAATGGTGATGACTAGATGACCATGTATACTATGTGTTAAGAGAGTCAGAGCACCCATCAACATGGGTCCCTGAGTGTCTGTGAAGCAGAGATGTCTGCTAATCTGGAACTCCCATCTTGGTCTATTATGTGACAGAGAAGTAAAATTCTACATAGTTTGAACCACTGGATTTTGGAGTTTCCTTAAATAGACTTTTTTTTTTTTTTTTTTTTTTGAGACGGAGTCTCACTCTGTTGCCCAGGCGGGAGTGCAGTGGCACGATCTCAGCTCACTGCAAGCTCCGCCTCCGGGTTCACGCCATTCTCTTGCCTCAGCCTCCCGAGTAGCTGGGACTACAGGTGCCCACCACCACGCTGGACTAATTTTTTGTATTTTTAGTAGAGACGGGGTTTCACTATGTTGACCAAGCTGGTCTCAAACTCCTGACCTCAGGCAATCCATCCGCCTCGGCCTCCCAAAGTGCTGGGATTACAGGTGTGAGCCACCCAGCCTGGCTGCAAAAATCTGTCATTTGAACTCATTTCTTGCAAGCACTGTGCACTAAAATTCCAAATGGATAAAAATATTTAATATTTTAATATATTCTAAATAAAATCAAAGGGTAATACTATCACAAATGGGTAATGATATCACTTTCCTTTCTAGATGGAGAGATCACCTCCTGAGACAACCCCCAGGGCTGTTTTTCTGCTCTCTGCTAACATTGGACCCATTTACATAATCAGCTAAGTGTTCTCTGCCAAAAGACAAGCCTTATAACATCTGTCAGATGCTAACCAATCCTCCAAGAAGTAATGCCATAGTGTATTAGTTGTCCTGCATGAGAAATCACCCAAAGCTCGGCAGCTTGAAACAATAGACATATATTATTTCAGTTTCTATGGGTTAGGAATGCAGAGCAGCTTAGCTGGGCAGGATCCCTTATGAGGTTGCAGCCAAGATGTCAATTGAGGCTGTGGTCACCCTCAGCCACATAGGCTTGACTGGGGCTGGAAGATCCGATTACAAGATGGCTCATTCCCATGGCTGGCAAGTTGGTGCTCAGTCGGCAGAAGCCTCTGTTCCTTGCCTCAAGGACCTTCCTATTAGGCTACTTAAGTGTCCTTATGACATGGCAGCTAGCTTCCCCTAGAGCAAATGATCCAAGAGAGCAAGGCAAAGGCCTCCATCTCTTGTAGGACCTTGCCTCAGAAGTGACATCCATCATTTCCTCCATATCCTATTAAACAAGTCATCTCCATTCAGTATGGGAGGAGATGACACAAGGACATGAGCACTAGGAGATGAGAATAATTAGGGTCATCTTTGAGTACCTGGATACCACCCCAGTCCTGTGCTTTCCCCACACCTTTAAAAGGTATAAGGCTATTATTGGATTCTCACGAGTATAAAAAGGACCCTGGAAATATACTTATT
The DNA here is from genome assembly GCF_007565055.1 of Rhinopithecus roxellana. NCBI lineage: Eukaryota > Metazoa > Chordata > Mammalia > Primates > Cercopithecidae > Rhinopithecus > Rhinopithecus roxellana. The sequence goes on from NC_044565.1 coordinate 81,318,159, forward strand.
TTAGCCAAAACAGACTTTTTAAGTGAAATATGCAGTTCTTCCCATAAAATGCCACGATGGGAAAATTTTCTTTCAGACACTGTTTCACTATTTAAACTCAATCATCTTCAAGAAAGGTTCAGGAGGGAGTGGTGGCTCAAGCCTGTAATCCCAGGACTTCGGGAGGCCAAGGTGGGAGGATTGCTTGAGCCCAGGAGTTCAAGACCAGCATGGACAACATAGCAAGATCCCATCTCTAAACAAATAAAACAAAGAAGAAGAAAGCTGAGGTTTCTCCTCCTTAGACATGGAGTTGCTGTCCTGCTTTTCCCCAGTCCCACTGCCAGCCCACTCAGTCCACCTGATTGGTTGTAGCACGTTGGTCAACATTAGGAAGTCAGATCCCCACAGAGTGAGGTGACTGTCATCCTGCATGGGACATACGCCCAGTGCCAGCAATAGAACATCTTCCTGAGGGAGGAGACCAGGGCCCTGGTGAGTATTCCCAAGGCAAACTCTCCATAGATAGTAAAGGGGACCCATGCTGCAGGCACTGTGAGCTGTTTGTGGAGGTGATGGGATAGAACGCACTGCAGAGCCTCCTGAAGCTATAAAGAGTCAGGCTTAGTTCCTTTCCAGTCTCTCCCATGGATCTGTGACTGATCTCCTATCATTCCTGACCTTCTGAACCCAGATTCCCACTGGGCACGGTGACTCACGCCTATAATCCCAACATGTTGGGAGGCTGAGGCCGAGGAATGCTTGAGGCCAGGAGTTCAAGACCAGCGTAGGCAACATAGTGAAACCCTGTCTCTACAAAAGAAAAAAAAGTTTTTTTAATTAGCTGGGTGTGGTGGCACACTCATGTAGTCCTAGCTACTCGGGAGGCTGAGGCAAGAGGACTGCTTACGCTTAGGAGTTCAAGGTTGCAGTGAGCCATGATCATGCCACTGCACTCCAGCCTGGGTGACAGAGCGAAATCCTGTCTCAAAAACAAACAAACAAACAAGCCCACAGCAATAAGTTTTGAAGAGGATTCTAAATTCAGTAGAGATTCCGAGCATTGGGGTTGAGAGGTGAGAATCAGTTATGCCCCTTTATGACTGTGGTTTCTGAATCAATTATGAACTGAACCCAGGTGTCTGAGAGATGACATAATTTTTTATTTTTTATTTTTTACTACTATAAACCTCATATTAGGAAATATAGCTTGCCATAATCAGAATTAGGTTTGCTACTGTTTCGCAGTCAGGGTTGAACTTCTCCAGTTTGAATAATAGTGAGCCTCCCTTCCATAGCCGCAGGGTCTCTCCAAAAGGAAAGCAGGTCAGCCCTGCAGAGGATAAGCTGATCCTAGAAGGAGAAGGTGCCTGGCCACACATCATTACGGGGCAGCTAGGTGTGATAATGTCTCCCAGTTTATGAACTAAATACTGTTGATTGGTTTAAAAAAGTAAGAGTATTATTTAAAGGTATAAAGTTATTCAACAGATAAACTAAATAATACTATTAATGCTATATCTTTTCTTTTTTTTTTTTTTTGAGATGGAGGGTTCACTCTTGTCACCCAGGCTGTAGTGCAATGGCATGATATCGGCTCACTGCAACCTCTGCCTCCCAGGTTCAAGCGATTCTCCTGCCTGTCTCCCGAGTAGCTGGGATCACAGGTGTACACCACCACACCTGGCTAATGTTTGTATTTTTAGTAGACATGGCGTTTCCTCATGTTGGCCAGGCTGGTATCAAACTCCTGACCTCAAGTGGGCCTCCCAAAGTGCTGGGATTACAGGTGTCAGCCACCACGCCCAGCCTATAATGCTCTATCTATTTGGAAGGGAAGGAAGGTAGGAATGAGAGGTATCAAAAATCAAAATCCTTGGCAGGGCGCGGTGGCTCACGCCTGTATTCCCAGCACTCTGGGAGGCTGAGGCGGTCAGATCATGAGGTCAGGAGATGGAGACCATCCTGGCTAACACGGTGAAACCCGCCTCTACTAAAAATACAAAAAATTAGCCGGGCGTGGTGGTGGGTGCCTGTAGTCCCAGCTACTCGGGAGGCTGAGGCAGGAGAATGGCAGGAACCCAGGAGGCGGAGCTTGCAGTGAGCCGAGATGGTGCCACTACATCCAGCCTGGGCAACAGAGCGAGACTCCGCCTCAAAAAAAAAAAAAAAAAAATCAAAATCCTCAATTAAAAAAGTAATAAAAGGATTTAGTTTAAAATTAGTACTTTAATATTTTATTTATTTATTTATTTATTTTGAGTGGACTCTTGCTCTGTTGCCCAAGCTGGAGTGCAGTGGTGAGATCTCGGCTCACTGCAACCTCTGCCTCCCGGGTTCAAGTGATTTTCATGTCTCAGCCTCCCAAGTAGCTGGGACTACAGGTGCCTGCCACCACACCACCACACCTGGGTAATTTTTTTTTTTTTTTTTTTTTTTTTTTGAGATGGAGTCTCGCACTGTCACCCAGGCTGGAGAGCAGTGATGCAATCTCAGCTCACTGCAACCTCCGCCTCCAGGTTCAAGCGATTCTCCTGCCTCAGCCTCCCGAGTAGCTGGGATTACAGGCGCCTGCCACCATGCCCAGCTGTTTTTTTGTATTTTTAGTAGAGAAAGGGTTTCACTATGTTGGCCAGGCTGGTCTTGAACGCCTGACCCCGTGATCCACTCACCTCGGCCTCCCAAAGTGCTGGGATTACAGGCATGAGCAAATGCGCCCGGCCACATCTGGGTAATTTTTTTGTATTTTTAATGGAGACCGTGTTTCACCATGTTGGCCAGGCTGGTCTCCAACTCCTAGCCTCAAGTGATCCACCTGCCTCAGCCTCCCAAATTGCTGGCAATACAGGCATGAGCCACCGCACCTGGCCAGTACTTTAATATTTAATAATGCCAATGGTGAATATTAACTTTTATCACTACTTAATGAGTACAATTAACAAAAGCATGACTACTATTAACTACTGCAAAGCATGAGTACTATTAACTACTGTTGTTAAAGCATTGTGGTATCTTTCTCCAAAGGTGGGCCTCAATGCAGCATGCCTCCTGTTATTCATGCATTTGTATGGTCACCTGCCACGCTGTCCTTGGGACACACTTGACCTAGTAGGAAATTATAGTGATACTCTGCTCACCCTGGGCCTAGGTGGTGGTGGTTGTTGTTGTTGTTGTTTTTTGAGACGGAGTCTCGCCCTGTCACCCAGGCTGGAGTGCAATGGCCTGATCTTGGCTCACTGCAACCTCCACCTCCCGGGTTCAAGCGATTCTCCTGCCTCAGCCTCTGGAGTAGCTGGGATTACAGGCGCCACGCCACCATGCCTGCCTAATTTTTTGTATCTTTAGTAGAGACGGGGTTTCACCATGTTGGCCAGGCTGGTCTTGAACTCCTGCCCTTGTGATCAACCCGGCTCAGCCTCTCAAAGTGCTGGGATTACAGGTGTAAGTGACTGCGCCTGGCCGGGCCTAGTTTTTAAGGCCTGGCAGCTTCTGCATTTGCACGTTTTGGCGCCCCGAGCAAACATGTAACAAGTCCTGCTACCCTGCTAGAGGGACTACATGGAGAGACCACAGGAGAGAGAAGGGCCCTGAGATTATCGGGGGTAGAGAGACAGGCCTGGGTGCCTCAGTGCCCCAGCTGAGCCCGGACTTCTACCAGACACATGAGGGAAGCCATCTTGATTTTTCAGCCCCACCACTATCTGACGGCAGCAGCACGTGAGGCCACAAATGAGACCAGCAGAAAGAATCAATCCCGCTGAGCTCCAGCTAACCCACAGAATTGTGTGAGATAACAAAATGGCTGTTGTTTTCAGCCACTGCATTTTGGGGTGGTTTGTTAAGTAGCCAAAGATAACTGAAACAGCCATGTTTAATCTTCTTCTGTCAGGTCACCCACTTCCTGCTCAAGTTCCAGAATATCAATCCCCAAATTCCAAGAACTGGAGAGTGAGGAGGAGAAGAGGAGAGAGAGGAGGATGAAGAGGAGAGAGAAGACAGCAAGATGTGTGGTTAACACATGGGATGAAGTGGGAGCCCAAAGACCCTCTTTGGTCCGGGAATCAAAGGACTTTTATACCCATGAATGTCAAAACTCAAATTTGAAGGTTTTTTGTGCCACTGCTATAAATACCCTGCCTCTTTCATATTTTCTTCCTTTTTTTTTTTTTTTTTTTTTTTTTTTTAGTAAAGACTACGACTCACAAAATGCTTTATTTGGATAGAGTTTTTGTGAAAATAAAGGAGCTGAATTCATGGCTGAATACTTCCTAGGGAAAATTCAGAACTCCAAGGAAAAGACCTGTTCACTTGCTCCTTGCAGGTAGGTGACCTAGACTTGAACTTGGCCCATTAATTTGCCTTGGAAAATGAACTGTGACCAGATGTGACGCACACTACTCCTGAACAGAACATTTTAAGGGCATTTCAAGTTTCCTGTGCCCTCTGCCATGAGAAGGACATATTTCCCCTATGAGCTGCTCCTTTGGCCTGGGTCCCTGAGTGAGAAGACACTTGAAATCGATTCTCAATGCAGCTTGGAGCAGAGCTGCAGCAGCCAAACACAGCCAGTGACCTGTAATATGAGCAGGAGATAAACATTTGTCGTTGTAAACTACAAGATTTCGAGGTTGTGAAGCAGCATAATCTAGCAAAAGCCAACAAGTCCAAACTCTAAAAGCTTCCAGGCTGGGTGTGGTGTCTCACACCTGTAATCCTAGCACTTCGGGAGGCTGAGGCAGGTGGATCATTTGAGGTCAGGGGTTCAAGATTAGCCTGGCCAACATGATGAAACCCATCTCTACTAAAAACACACAAAAAATTAGCCAGGCGTGGTGGCTGGTGCCTGTAGTTCCATCTACTTGGGGGCCTGAGGCAGGAGAATTGCTTAAGCCCAGAAGGCAGAGTTTGCAGCGAACCGAGATCACATCACTGCATTCCAGCCTGGCCGACACAGCAAGACTCTGACTCAAAAATAAAATAAAATAAAATAATAAAATCTTCCAGAAGGGAAGAAAGAAACCTGGTAACTTACAAAGGGACCCAAGTCAGACAATGTCAGACTCTACATCAGCAGTGCTGGGTATTAGAAGGTAATGGACAGTCTGTCTTCAAAGTTGTGAAACAAAATTATACCAAACTTTAAAATCTATAACGGGCTGGGAGTGCTGGCACACACCTGTTGTCCTAGCCAGGTGGAGGCTGAGGTGGGACAATCGCATAAGCCCAGGAGTTTGTGACTTGCCTGGGCAACATGGATAGACCCTGACTCTAAAAAAAAAAAAGTAAAAATAATCTGTAATGGACAGATTATTTCATCTGTAATGAAGATATATATGCAAGGACTTGAAAAGCCTTAACATCCATGTTCTCCTCCTGAAACAGACAAACAAAAAATTCCATTATACTTTTATCCTACCAAAATGAGAAGGAAAAAATTAAAAAAAAAAAAAAAACCTCTTTCCCATCAGTGAAGGGAACAGGGAAATATGATGGTGGGGGTGTGAGTTCATTTCTTTCTGGAGAATTTAACAAAACATACCAAAAATTCTAAAAATGTTCCCACCTTTTGACTCAGCAATTTTATTTGCAGTAAGTTATTTGAAGGAAACTGGCATTAATGTGGGCAAAGATTTAGCTACTAAGAGGTGGCATACAGCCTTATATACAATAGTGATAATCAGAAACAGTCTAATGCAGGCCAGGTATGGTGGCTCACACCTGTAATCCCAGCACTTTGGGAGGCCAAGGGGAGAGGATTGCTTGAGCCCAGGAGTTCAAGACCAGCCTGGGCAACATAGCAAGACCCCATCTCAAAAAAAAAGAGAAAGAAAGAAAGAGAAAGAAAAGAAAGAGAAGGAAGGAAGGAAAGAAAGAAACAGCCTAATGCAAATACTAGGCAGGTATCAACAGTGACGTTGTAATTTTAAGAAATCATTCCTTTAAAATAAATAATTCATGAATATCATACAAACTTTTAAGATACAAAAGGCTATTCTGTTGAACTTTTTTTCCATCCCTATCTTTTAGCCACTGAGTTTCCTCCTTGAAGGCAACTAAAATGCCTCCCTTTCAATCTAATCCATTCAGGGACAGTCTCTCCTACTATGTTATATCTATATTTTCTCTTTTTTTTTTGAGATGGAGTCTCATTCTGTCACCTAGGCTGGAGTGCAGCAGCGTGACCTAGGCTCACTGCAACTTTTCTCCTCCCAGGTTAAAGTGAACATCTATATTTTCTTTTATATATATGGTAGCATATTATACCTACTACTCTGCTCTTGGCCTTTTTTTTTTTTTTTTTTTTGACAAGGTCTCACTCTGTCACCCAGGCCAGAGTGCAGTGGCATGATCACAGCTCACTGCAGCCTTGACTTCCTGGGTTCAAGTGATCCTCCCACCTCAGCCTCCTGAGTAGCTGGGACTACAGTTGTGCACCACCACACCTGGATAATTTTTTCATTTTTTGTAGAGACACGGACTCACTATGTTGCCCAGGTTGCTCTTGAACTCCTGGGCTCAAATAATCCTCTGGCCTTAGCTTCCCAAAATGCAGGATTACAGGCATGAGCCACTGCCCCAGCCCCTTGGCTCTTTACACTTGATTTTTGGCTCTTTACACTTTACATTTACTCTTCAATATGAGTAAATGGAGATCTAACCCATTCTTTTAAACAACCACAGAACTTGATGTGTGCCCCTTAATTTATCTAGTCATTTTGATCAACATATCTGTGGAAGATTTGTAGAAGAACATTTAATAACATGGACAGATGTTCATAGTTTATTAAGTGAAAAAAAGTAAAGCAGCAGATTACAAAGTGGTTGAGAGCTATATTAGTTTATAAGTCTGCAAGAAGTCTCTTTCCAATCGTTAGGACACATATATACATATTCATTCAAAAGCTTGGCATTTGCCATTACATATTCCTGGAGTATGTCCTCTCTGTGCTCTTTGTCCTAGTGAGTTGATCTTTGTAGCCAGGGAAACAGTTCATGATCTAAGGAAATAACTGGGGAGACAATCCAGCAAGAGATAACACACAGTGTTTTATTGTTCTCTGAGTACTTGGTGATCCTAACATACTTTTTTTTTCCATGCTTGAGGTGAACCAAGGAATGGGCTGTACCGCCTTCTCCTTTGCTTGCTAATATTCAGAGTTAGAAATATATCAGAGGCATGCATGGACTAATCAATATCAGAGGTCTGTCAGTTCTGCAGAAACTATAAAACCAACCCTTGCAGAAAAACTAGTCATAGTCCCTGGGATCAGGCCCTAGAGATCAGTTGGCCCGGCCCCACCTGAGTTTTCCCTATTCATCTCACTCTGGCCTGATGTTGCCCCCTCACCAGGAAACAATGACAAGAAGAGAGGTGCTGAGCATGGTGGCTCACTCCTATAATCCCAGCAGTTTGGGAGGCCAAGGCCAGTGGATCACCTGAGGTCAGGAGTTTGAGAACAGCCTGGCTAGCATGGTGAAACCTCGTCTCTATTAAAAATACAAAAATTAGCCCGGCATGGTGGTAGGCACCTGTAATCCTAACTACTTGGGAGGCTGAAGCAGGAGAATCACTTGAACCTGGGAGGTGGACGTTGCAGTGAGCTGAGATCATGCCATTGCACTCCAGCCTGGGTGACAGAGTGAGACTCCATGAAAACAAACAAACAAACAAAAAAGAACAAGAGAGGGGTCTGGTTCAGGTTCTGATAGTCTGAAAAGCCTGCCATAGCTGGAACCTCATCTCTGCTACCCACAGTGGTGTTCATATCGAAACAAGCATCCTATTTTTGTGTGTTTTTATTTTCTTCTTGTTTTAATAAAATAGTGATGGGGTCTTGCTATGTTGGCTAGTCTGGTCTTGAACTCTTTGGGCTCAAATGATCCTCTTGCCTCAGCCTTCCAAAGTTCTGGAATTACAGGTGTGAGCCACCACACTTGGCCTAGCATCCTTTTTTAAATACACCTTTTATTTTTGAATAATTCTAGACTTACAGAAAAGTTGTAAAGATAACATTGATAATTCCTTTACATCCCTCATCTGGCTTTGCCTAATGTTAACATCGTATGAAACTATGGTACAAAAACCAACACCGGTCCATTAAACTCCAGAGTTTATTTGGATTTCACCAGTTTTTCCACAAATGTCCTTTTCCTGTTCTAGTATTCAATCCAGGATCCCATCCCACATTGCATTTCATCATTGTGTCTCCTCAGCCTCCTCTGCTCTATGACAGTTTCTTGGTTTGTAGTTGTGAGGAGTACTGGTCAGGTATTTTGTAGACTGTCCCTCAACTTGAGTTTGTTTCATGTTAATTTATCATGATCATACTGGGGTTATGGATTGTGGGAAGAATATCGGAGGTATGGTGCCCTCCTCATCACCCCAGATCAGGGGTACATGATGTCAACATGATTTATACTGGTGATGTTCACCAGGTCCCATGATTACAGTGGGATCTGCCAGGTTTCTCCTTTGCAAAGTTCCAGATTTTTTCCTCTTTCCATACTCTGTTCTTTGGGAGACAGTCACTATGTCCAACCCATACTCAAGGGGAAGGTGAGCTAAGCTCCACCCCTTGGAGGGAGTAGTATCTGCATAACAGTACTTGGAATTCTTCTGTAAGAAGGATTGCTCCCCACCTCCCAGTTTATTTATTCAATAACTTTTATACATAGGCATCCTTTTAATTAAAAGTAATAAATCCTCTTGTTTGAGTAAAAGGAGTCAGATCATGACTTACGCTTTTAGCAAATTGACCATCCTAGGTGAGATGGAATAGACAACTCTAGAGGTTGCTATTGGACATAAGAACAGGGGCTCTGAATATGGATTAATTTCAGCTCTGCCACATATCAGCTGTATTACCTGGGATCAGTTTCTTAATTTTTCTACTCAGTTTTCCTTTTTATAAAAAAATGAAAACACAAATACTAATAATACTATTATTATATGGGGGTATAAAGATTCAAGCTAACTCACTTTAAACCAATAGCATAGGATCTTGCACAACATGATATTAATATGTTATTAGGTGGTTTTTTAAATTTTGTTTTTGTGGATTTTGTTTTTTTTTTTTAACAGAGTCTTGCTCTGTTGCCCAGACTGGAGTGCAGTGGTGTTACCTTGGCTCGCTGCAACCTCTGCCTCCTAAGTTCAAGTGATTCTTGTGTCTCAGCCTCCTGAGTAGCTGGGAGTACAGGTGTGTGCCACAATGCCCAGCTCACTTTTGTATTTTTAGTAGAGACAGGGTTTCACTATGTTGCCCAGGCTGGTGTCAAACTCCTGGTCTCAAGTGATCGATCTGCCTCAGCCTCCTAAAGTGCTGGGATTATAGGCACTATTAGGTGTTATTTATTACTCCCATGATTCAACTTTAGCAAATTAAGAAATATAAATGTACATGTGCACGTAAGTACAGAGTAACAGAAAATCAGTGATTGATGGTATCATTAGTGATTTTTCTTTTCTTTTCTTTATGTGTTTGTACATTCTAAGTCTCTGTAACAAACCTTTATCATTTTTTACATAAGAAAAAAATAATAAAAGTTAGTCCCCAGATTAGTAACATCTGGCACTGCTGAAAGTGTGGAAAATGACCACTATCTCATACCACTGCTGGGAAGAAAACTTGCTAAACCTTTTTCTGAAGTATCTTGGCAATAAGTATCATAAACATTAAAACGTTGCAGACTACCTGACTCAGCAATTCCATTTCTAGCTATTTATCCAGATGAATTTTCTTTTTTTCTTTTTGAAATGGAGTCTTGCTCTGTCCGCCCAGGCTGGAGTTCAGTGGTGCAATCTTGGCTTCTGCAACCTCCACCTCCTCCACAATCCACACCTCCCCCCAACTTTTTTTTTTTTTTTTAAGACAGAGTCTTGCTCTGTTGCTTCAGCTGGACACTGCAACCTCCGCCTCCCGTGTTCAAGTGATTCTCCTGCCTCAGCCTCCCCAGTGGCTGGGATTAGCACCAGCCACCATGCCGGGTTAATTTTTGTATTTTTAGTACATGGGGTTTCATCATGTTGGCCAGGCTGGTCTCAAACTCCTGACCTCAAGTGATCTACCTGCCTCAGCCTCCCAAAGTGCTGGGATTATAGGCATGAGCCACTGTGCCTGGCCTCCAGATATTATACAGTATACATGCACAAAGATTTATCCGTACAAATATTCATGCATCAATTATGAAAGCAAACACGGGTGACAACTGAATGCCCATATATGAATTATAGTACTGTGTGGCCAAATAATCATTTTGTAGAAGAGTATTTAATAATATTTAAAAACTGTTCACAATACGTTTAAGTGACAAAGGGCAGTTATGAAAATTATGGCCAGTATAATTTTATTTCTGTAAAATAGAAAACACACAGTATTGTCTAAATGGCAATAGTTATTATCTCAGGATAGGGAGATCATGAGTGACTTCCTATTTTTTATTTGGGGTTATCTATATTTTCCAGTTTGCCTACAAAAAAAAAAAAACTATATTATTTTTGGATGTAGAAAAGCCAGTACTATTTTTAACATGCCAATCATAGAAAATTTGGGAAACATAAAAGCAGACTGCAAAGCAGTACTATAGGATGATCATATAAAATACTCACCAAGCACTTAATTTTGGTTATCTCTTAAGAAAGGGGGATTGTGGCCAGGTGCAGTGGCTCACACCTGTAATCCCAGCACTTTGGGAGGCTGAGGTAGGCAGATCACTTGAGGCCAGGAGTTCAAGACCAGCCTGGCCATTGTGGCAAAACCCTGTCCCTACTAAAAATACAAAAATTAGCTGGGAATGGTGATGGTCACCTGTAAGCCCAGCTACTCGGGAGGCTGAGGCAGGAGAATCGCTTTAACCTGGGAGGTGGAGGTTGCAGTGTCCAGCCTGAGCGACAGAGCAAGATTCTGTCTTAAAAACACTTGGGGGTGGGTGGGGAGGGAGGTGCGGATTGCGGGGAAATATTTGGAGGTTTAATTTTTTTTTTGCGATTTTTGTATATTGCCATTATCTCTATAATCTGAAAACTAATACAGATTTTTAAAACCCCATTTTTAAAAGGTCTTTGCCATATTTCACTATGCCCTAAAATTATCCTGTTTTTGGACTTTTAGGTTTATTTCCACGTTTTCATTATTATAAATCATGATAATGCTGTGATGAAGATCTTTGTTCTCAAACCTTTTTCTGAGTTCATTGCATTCTATGATAAATTTGAAGATGGGGAATTCCTAGATCAGTTTGTGTATACTCATCTTAAAGCATTTTGCTTGAAATACATGCTTGCGTACATAAAGAACAACAGATTCAACTTTGTTTCCTAATTGAAATCAACAAGACTCTTTAGTTTATGGTTTTTAATTTACTCAAAGATTTTCTCATGAGAAAAATGCATTCTCTTTGGAAATACATTCCAGTGTTATTTGGAAATAATTTCTCAACCCCAATAGGCACTTTAAAATCTGGCCTAATACTCTACCACAGAGAAATGGAGGAAATAGGTCAAGGTTCATGACTCATTAAGCTAATAATATAGTGGGAGCTAATTCACTGGTGATATTCTAAGATAGACTTGAAAAGAGAGAAGTCATCATTCCCTGGTTTTGTTTTGTTTTTGAGATGGAGTCTTGCTGTCACCCAGGCTAGAGTGCAGTGGTATGATCTCAGCTCAATGCGACATCCGCCTCCCGGGTTCAAACAATTCTCCTGCCTCAACCCCCCAAGTTCTTGGGCTTACAGGCATGTACCACCAGGCCCGGCTACTTTTTGTATTTTCAGAACAGACGGGGTTTTTTTCACGTTGGCGAGGCTGGTCTCAAACTCCTGACCCTGTGATCCCCCTGCCTTGGCCTCCCAAAGTGCTGGGATTGCAGGTGTGAGCCACCGCACCCAGCTAATTTTTCTATTTTTAGTGGGGCGGAGTTTCACCATGTTGGCCAGGCTGGTCTTGAACTCCTGACCTCAGGTGACCTGCCCTCCTCAGTCTCCCAAAGTGCTGGGATTACAGGCTGGAGCCACCATGCCCAGCATCATTCCCTGGTTTTATCATCTATTCTATTTTTTTAAAAAATGAGTATAGTGGTGCTTTAAAGACAGTTTTATTGAAATTTAATTGATATGCCATAACATTCACCATTTCCAAATATGCAATTCAGTGTTTTTTTAGTCACAGATTGTGTGACTAGCACCACTATTTATTTATTAACAATTTCATCATCCCTTGCTTTTCGAACTTGTTTTTCCATTTTATTTTATAATTATTATACATAAAAGTGGCCTCAAATCCAGTTAAATAAGGTAATAAAGAGACGTAAATAATTAAACAAATATAGTTTTGACCACCTATTTAATCTATGTTTAACATTTCTTTTGGTCCTTTAACTTTTTCAAGACCGTGGTTTCCTTATCTGTAAAATCAGAACTTTGGTGTGATCCCACAAAAGACTCCCTGATTTAAATTCTATCTTTTTATGTAGCATTCATATGACTGTTCACATTTCATGATAATTTTAACACTGTCACTTTGGTTAGAGTCAGGCCTTGCATATACAGAAGAATATGCAGATAACTTTATTTACAAGTATGATGTCCACAGAAAGAGATCATTTTGGGCTGGGTGCAGTGGCTCACGCCTGTAATCGCAGCACTTTGGGAGGCCAGGGTGGTGGATCACTTGAGGTCAGGAGTTCAAAACCAGCCTGGCCAACATGGTGAAACCCTATCTCTACTAAAAATACAAAAATTAGCTGGGCATGGGGGTGCACACCTGTAATCCCAGCTCCTTGGGAGGCTGAGGCAGGAGACTTGCTTTTTTTTTTTTTTTTTGAGACGGAGTCTCGCTCTGTCACCCAGGCTGGAGTGCAGTGGCAGGATCTCAGCTCACTGCAAGCTCCGCCTCCCGGGTTTACGCCATTCTCCTGCCTCAGCCTCCCGAGTAGCTGGGACTACAGGCGCCCGCCACGTCGCCCGGCTAATTTTTTTTTATTTTTTAGTAGAGACGGGGTTTCACCATGTTAGCCAGGATGGTCTCGATCTCCTGACCTCGTGATCCGCCCGTCTCGGCCTCCCAAAGTGCTGGGATTACAGGCTTGAGCCACCGCGCCCGGCTGCTTACCAACTTTAAATGCAAAAATAAGTTAAAAATTTGGTGGAAATTTTCTGAGATTTTTCAAGCTGGTTCTGCCACTTTCTGGCTACCTCTCTGAACCTGAGATTTCTCATTTGTAAAATGTGGATAACAAAACCTACTTCCTATGTTGTCTGGGAAAGTACAGAAGAAAAAATAGATAAAGCATGCAGTACAACACCTGGCATCTGATGAAGGCTTAATGCTCTTTAGTTCTCTTGAACCGGTTAATGTACGAAGAACTTAAAGGCAATCAGAAAATAGGTAATAGTACATACATGTTGGGGAGATGTTGGTCAAAGGATACAGAATTTCATTTAGGAGGAATGAGTTCAAGAGATCTATTGTACAATGTGGTGACTCTAGTTAATAACAATATATTGCATTTATAGGAATTGCGAAGAGAATAGACTATATGTGTTTTTACCACACACAAAAAGATAAGTATGTGAGGTAATGCCTACGCTAATTAGCTCAATTTAACCATTCCACAATGTATATTATTTCAAAACAACGTTTGTATACACTATGTATTATTTTTATTCATTAATTAAAAAGCAAAAATAGTATATATATATGTAACTATGATACTTTATGAATGGGTAAAATTAAAATGAGTTGAAAAAGCCATAATTTAGCTCTATTATGTATTAATGATCTGTATTTCAATATATGATAGCTGCTTTATATTTAGAATATTGATTTAAATTATTTCTTTCCTTTTTACTACGTTGAGCTTGAGATTTCTCCAGTTATTTCATGCTTCTTCCCAGTTTTGGTGCTGTGAAATTCCCTAAAATATTAAACTGCATTGGTCATTACTGTTCTAAGGGTTTAGAAGTTCTGACAATTAGAAAAAATATATATAAAAAACACTAAGTTTGTCCAATATAAGGTAAGTGATAGTTAGCAAGTTCAGATAAAATTCAAAATACTGTAAATAATGTTCTGGGACTTTTACATACTGAAAGAGTGCTGGAAAATCTCCTGGCAGTGTTGCTAGATGGAGCCTTCTTGGGATTCTGGCCAAGGATTTACTTTAATCCTTAGGAATTTTGCAATTTGCAATTGAAGTTTCAATTTCACTTGTATTTAGTAGCTATTCTCTCCGCCATGCACATTCTTCTTTGTCAATGTTATTGATCAAAGGGCCTGTTGTGCATTTATTAGGTAAGAACAGCATTCTTCTTCTTCGGAGTGGCGTCCAACTCATCTATTTATGGCATGCTATCATATGGCAACAAGGAGTTGAAAGTGCTTACAAAGGCAAGACTGAACAGCAGCAACAACAAAACAAAAACCAAGCCCAGTGTTGAATAACAAAACATCTTCTACCTCTTATATATCACTAGCTTGCTTAAAAAATAAAAGCTGGGCTTTTTCTTGCAAAGCAACTGCACCCTCAGGATCCATTTGCCACTGTGGAGCTAGTAGCTCTCCACAGCAGACAAGACGGAGATTGAAGATCTCAGAGTAGATCAGGAAGGTGGAAAGATGCAGTACTAATTTCTTCCTTGTGAAGCGGGTACAGCGTGATCCCTAGCCAGGCCCTCTCTCTGTGCTCACCTCTCAATTTAATCTGCAACAGACCTGAGAAAAGGAGGGTGGATGGGGACACAGGAGCAGGATGATAGATGGATGACAGCTGTTTGTTATGTCATTTTATTTGTTTAATTAATTCATTTTTTTTTTTTTTTTTTTTGAGGCAGAGTCTCACTTGGTTGCTCAGGCTGGAGTACAGTGGCATGATCATGGTTCACTGCAACCTCAGCCTCCTGGGCTCAAACGATTCTCCCACCTCAGCCTCCCGAGTAGCTAAAATTACAGACACTGGCCACCACACCCGACTAATTTTTGTATTTTTTGTAGAGATGGAGTTTCACCATGTTGACCAGGCTGGTCTCGAACTCCTGACCTCAAGTGGTCCACCTGCCTTGGCCTCCCAGAGTGCTGGGATCACAGGCGTGAGCCACCGCCCCGGCCTGTTATGTCATTTCACAAAGTGTGTTAGCTGGAAGGATCCTTAAAATCATCTAATGTAGCTCGATGCCCCTTATTACAGACTGAGGGGCCAGTGAGAGAAGAGGACATACCCAATGCTGTGAGGTTAGGTAGCAGAGGTGGCCCTAGATCCCAGCCAAGGTATTTTCCACTTTCCTACACTGCTTTGATGGATTTCTTTGGAAGAACACACTGCCAAGGTCTGAGTTGGTAAATTTCCAAAGCAGACACAGTTTGCTATAGGCAAATTTCCAGCTTCTTTGTTTCTCTTTTGTGGTGCTCTCTACTCCCAACCCCTAAGAAAAGCTCCAGTGCCTTCATGTTGCCCTCTGGTCACCCAACAGTCCCACCACCCCAGCCCCACATGCATTTTCTCAGCATACCGATGACAAACAGCTCTTGGGAAAGCTATCCCTTTAAAACTGGTACTTAATCTCCCTAATCTTCTCAGTGGGATTGCTTTGAAACTCTAACTTCTAATTACATTCTAATTTTTAAATGTTAAATATGTAAAGCAGAATGAGAAAGGAATTTTTAAATCTCTTCTAGGCCAACCAGTCAATAGTGCAGATTTAGTTATGGTCTTGCTCAATTTCAAGTCAAAAAGGGCTCAACAAGATGGGAAAAGCAAGCTGGTATGCAGATACTTTGTTGCAGGTGGGAAGTACTGTGAGTTCTGAGGGTGTGAACCCAGTAGAGCTCAAAGGAGTTTAGGGCAGTAGCAGCCCTGGGTTACATCTGGAAATTCTATTTGGAAATTGAAGAGGGGACTTTCAATGAATGCCTTGAAGTCAATTCATGACTAAGAACGCTAAATTAATTAATTAATTAATTAAGACGGAGTCTTGCTCTGTTGCCCAGGCTGGAGTGCAGTGGCACGATCTTGGCTCACTGCAGCTTCCACCTCCTGGGTCCAAGCGATTCTCCTGCCTCAGCCTCCCAAGTAGCTGGGATTACAGGCGTGTGCCACCACATCTGACTAATTTTTATATTTTTAGTAGAGACTGGGTTTTACCATGTTGGCCAGGCTGGTCTTGAACTCTTGATCTCAAGTGATCTGCCCACCTTGGTCCCCCAAAGTGCTGAGATTGCAGGCATAAGCCACTGAGCCTGGATAAAAACCCATAATTTAGAGGGAATATTTGATGGAGTCAATTTTGGTGAGGGATTATTTTTCCCAAATGGGATTACCTTTAAAAATAAGAAGGTGTACTGTATCCAGAGAGAGATCAATCTTTAAAATATATTGTAGGGATTTATTTGAATTCAATCTAAGGTTATTTTCAAATGTAGTTTATATAAAATAGTGCTGGTTTTTACAGGGAGTTCTTATATTAGACACAATTAGAGTGATTTTCTCTGATCTGGAAATTGTAGGTAGTAGAAGGGGGAGATTAGCAAATTCGGGAAGAAGGAAATTGGATAATGGAACCGGCCTTTGTCAGAGCAGAGAGTAGAATACTGGGGATTTGATGAAGAATGAAACTGATGAATAGGAAAGGGATTCAAATCCAAGAAAAGTAGATATTGGCTGGAGAGGAGAGTAATTAGGAAACACGAAGGAGGAACAGTGGAAAAAAGATCTTGAAATGGGGACTTCTTCAAGATAAGTAACAGGTAGGGATTTTTTTTTTTTTTTTTTTTTTTTTTTTTTTTTTTTTTGAGACAGCGTCTTGCTCTGTCACCCTGGCTGGAGTGCAGTGGGCCAGTCTCAGTTCAGTGCAACCTCCAGGATTACAGGTATATACCACCACATCCAGCTAAATTTTGTATGTTTAGTTGACATGGGGGTTTCACCATGTTGGCCAGGTTGATCTTGAACTCCTAACCTCAAGTGATCCATCCTTCTTGGCCTCCCAAAGTGCTGGGATTACAGGTGTGAGCCCCGACACCCCGCCACAAGTATGGATTCTTTCTAGCTAGTACTTTCTTTTTTTTTTTTCTTTCTTTCTTTCTTTCTTTCTTTTTTTTTTTTGGAGACACGGTCTTACTCCATTGCCTAGGCTGGAGGGCAGTAGTTTGATCACAGCTCACTGCATCTCCTGGTCTCAAGTCATCCTCCCACCTTAGCCTCCCCTAGTATTAATAGTTGGGACTACAGGTGTGTGCCACCATGCCTGGCTAATTTTTTCATCTTTTGTAGAGACGGGGTCTTGCCATGTTACCCAGGCTGGTTGCCTCAGCCTCCCAAAGTGCTGGGATTACAGGTGTGAGTCAGCACCTCTGCCGCTAGCTAGTACCTCTAATGGTTCCTTTTCTATTTTTTTTTTTCACTGCAACTATTTCTCAAGGATTAGAACTGAATGTTCTTCTTACTCATAGTGCTACCTCACTGCCTCAGGAAAATAAATTGCTCACATGATTTTAGTGGCCGGAATATACAGCTTTAATTAAGATTTGTGTTTCTGGGCTGAGTGCCGTGGCTCATGCCTATAATACCAGCACTTTGAGAAGCTGAAGTGGGCACATAGCTTGAGCTCAGGAGTTCAGGACCAGCCTGGGCAACATGGTGAAACCCTGTCTCTACTAAAAATACAAGCATTAGCCAATCATGGTGGTGTGCATCTGTAGTCTCAGCTACTCAGGAGGCTGAGGTGGGAGGATGGCTTAAACCCAGGAGGCAGAGGTTGCAGTGAGCCAAAATCACACCACTGCACTCCAGCCTGGGTGGCAGAGTGAGACCCTGTCTCAAAAAAAAAAAAAAAAAAGACACAATATTAAATTTGTTTTGTGTCTTCCAAACCAAAAATGTTTTTTCTTCAAAACTTAGTGATACTGCCCCAGCCAACTCTTCTATCTCTGATCATTCCAATCTTGAGGGAGATCTCCTGGAGTCATGGTCAGATTTATTTCATGATGTTCCTGTTGGTGTTTTCTTTAAGTTTTCTGGTGAGGCCTTATGTCGTTCAGGTTAAGCTTGTTAGGCTGTTTCCTCTTGGTGGCTATGTATCCACTGAGGGCTTATTTTCTTCAGGTGATAGTGTTTGCTAAACAATAAGCAAACTTTTTCAAAGAGTGTCAACGAACTAAATTGGTGTAAAGAAAATAACCTGACTTTTTTTTTTTTTTTTTTTTTTTTGCTGTAAGATAAGAGCCTTTTCATATTAGAAATGTAAAAGCTACCAAATGGAAGATACAAGCAATTGAGTAAGATGAGGTCTCATGCTTCTTTGGGAGGCAACATGGCAACTATTGCATTAAAAAAATTATATGAGGCCTCTCATGGTAGCTCTCGCCTGTCCCAGCCTAATCCCAGCACTTTGGGAGGCTAAGGCAGGAGGAGAGCTTGAAGCCAGGAGTTCAACTGGCCTGGGCAACATAGTGAGAACCCCGTCTCTCCAAAAAAAAAAAAAGGCCATGCCAACATAGTGAGAACCCCGTCTCTCCAAAAAAAAAAAAAGGCCATGCCCAGCTACTTGAGAGGCTGACTGAGGCGGGAGGATCACTTGAGCCCAGAAGTTTGAGGTCAGCCTGGGCAACACAGGAACTCCTGTTCCTTCAAAATTTTTTTTTTTTTTTTTTTTTTTTGAGACTGAATTTTGCTCATATTGCCCAGGCTAGAGTGCAATGGCACAATCTTGGCTCACTGCAACCTCCACCTTCTGGTTTCAAGCGATTCTTCTGCCTCAGCCTCCCAAGTCACTGGGATTACAGGTGCCCACCACCACGCCTAGCTAATTTTTTTGTATTTTTTAGTAGAGACAGGGTTTCACCATGTTGGTCAGGCTGGTCTCAAACTGCTGACCTCGTGATCCACCTGCCTCGGCCTCCCAAAGTGTTGGGATTACAGGCTTGAGCCACTGCACCTGGCCCTTGAGACTCCTGTTTCTTAAAAAAGAAAAAAACAAAAATGGAAGTTTCCTTTTAGGCCACTGTGAAAACTTGAGCAAATTTCTAGCATGTGTTCATATATTTGGTAAAATACAATGTTTGGACCATTTCTTTAATACACTGCTTTAGATTTCCCCTGCAGCGTGCTTACACATGTTTTATGAGACCCTTGGAAGTATAGCAGCCTTGACAGGGTAGGTGGTGGTGACAGACTCCCTAGAATGTACTTAGAGTTCTAGGTTAAATAACATCAGATTTTATGCCTTATCTTAACTGTGCATATTATTTGGGAACATGTGCTCAACTGTAATGCAATCTAAAAATATACTCTGTTTCAGCTGGGTGCAGTGGCTCACGCCTGTAATCCCAGCACTTTGGGAGGCCGAGGCGGGTGGTTTGCCTGAGCTCAGGAGTTCACAACTAGCCTGGGCAACATGGTGAAACCGTCTCTACTAAAATACAGAAAATTAGCCAGGTGTGGTGGTGTGTGCCTGTAGTCCCAATTACTTGGGATGCTGAGGCAGGAGAATTGCTAGAACCCAGGATGCGGAGGAATATATATATATTCTGTTTCAGTTATGTATTGCTGCATAACAAATCATCCCAACATTTAGTGGCTTAAAACAACGATTTATTATTTCTCACAATTCTGTGGTTTGACTAGGCTCAGCTGGACAGTTAACCTATTCCACTTGGTACTGGCTGGGGACCATTGTTTGGCTATATTCGGCGGGTGGCTACACGGAGTTGGAAGGTCCAGGAAGGCTTCACTTATGTGTTGGGCCCTTTAGTGCTTCTCTAGGGGTCTCTGTCTCTCTCCATGTGGTATCTTAATAGTCCAGCCTAAGCTCTTTTGCAGCGGGGTAGCTGGCTTCCCCAGAGAGAGGGAATAGAAGCTGCCAGGCCCTCCAAGGGCTAGGTCCAGAAATGGCACAGTATCACCTCTGCTGCATTCTATGTGCCTCAGGAAATCACAAGGCCAGCTTGGACTCAAGGTAGGGACAGAGGAGGGCGACTTCACCTCTTGATAAAAAGAGTGGCAAAGTATCATTGCAAAAGGCATGTAGGCTGGGAGATTGTTGCAGTCATCAATGGAAACAATATACTATGCTCTTTTTAACACAGGCACCATTAAAAGAATAAAAGCAGAAAGATTAGTTCAAAAGAAAATAAAAGAATTGGAGCATATTTAAATAGTGACCTAATTCATTATTTTGTAGTTGTTTTTCTCTCTTTTGATCATTAGTCTGAGTTTGGTCTTCAGTCCTTTTCACCTTTTACAACCCACAACAGAAATCACTGTGATAGCCTGGAAATGAAGATGCAAGAAAATTTCATATCCTGTAGCTTCAGTATTATAAGGGATCAGATAAATATTTTGATAAATTGAAAGAAAAAGAATCTTACAGCCTCAAAGTAAAGTTGTGAAGATTTTCTCAAGGATAAGCATCTAGTTAGTTAGACTGGAAAATATTTTGTTAGTTTTTCCATTTGTAAAAATTTCCAACCCAAGGCACACACACAAAGTTTGCCATGCCAGCCATTCAGATATTCCAACCAATAGGAAATTAAATAACAATTTGCGGAATTTACATATGAAGATGACAGTTTTTCTCATTTAAATAACTAAGTATTAGAAAATTAATGAATAGCTGAGTTGAATAGAAATTAGGAGACAGAAATATTTATTTTATTAAAATAAGCTAAAGAACATAGTCAAGTTAAGTTATACATACAAATATAAACTCAGCAAAATATTTAATCCCATATGTGGGTTTTCAAAGTATCTTAAGCTAAATTTTTTAAAACCATAATATTATGTATATTTAACATAATAAAACTAAAATTGCTTTTAGTGAATTGTTTCTAGTAGTTTAAATTATGATTAGGCTAATTATCAATGTTAACTAACATATAGCTACAATTTCAAGTGGTTTGAAATATACCTGCTTCTACACAAATATGTTCTAAAATAATAAATGGACATACAGAATCTTCAGTATGACAATATTTAGACATATGGTCTATAAGTTAGTGTTCGTAACAGAAAGAAAAATTTTAACTTTAAAAATACAAATAATTTATATGCCTGTTGAGTAGGATTACCAATTCTCAGCTTGAACAAATTTTGGGGTAAATTAAAAGTTGACTGAACCAGGCCGGGCGAGGTGGCTTATGCTTGTAATCCCAGCACTTTGGGAGCTGAGGCAGGTGGAACACCCAAGGTCAGGAGTTTGAGACCAGCCTGGTCAACACGGTGAAACCCCATCTCTATTAAAAAGACAAAATTAGTTGGGTGTGGTGGCTCATATCTATAATCTCAGCTACTTAGGAGGCTGAGGCAGGAGAATCACTTGAACCCGGGAGTTGGAGGTTGCAGTGAGCTGAGATTGCGCTACTGAAACTCCATCTCAAGGCTGGGTGCAGTGGCTCACACTTGTAATCCCAGCACTTTGGGAGGCCTAGGCAGGCGGACCACGAGATCGAGATCATCCTGGCTAACACGGTGAAACCCCGTCTTTACTAAAAATACAAAAAAAATTAGCTGGGTGTGGTGGCGGGTGCCTGTAGTCCCAGCTACTCTGGAGGCGGAGGCAGGAGAATGGGGTGAACCCGGGAGGCGGAGCTTTCAGTGAGCTGAGATTGCGCCACTGCGCTCCAGCCTGGGCGACAGAGTGAGACTCCATCTCAAAAAAATAAAAATAAAAAAGAAACTCCATCTCAAAAAAAAAAAAAAAAAAAAAAAGAGAGAGAGAGCCTGAGTCCTTGCTTTTTTTTTTTTTTTTTTGAGATGGAGTTTCACTCTGTTGCCAGGCTGGAGTATAGTGGCATCATCTCAGCTCACTGCAATCTCTGTCTCCTGGGTTCAAGCGATTCTCCTGCCTCAGCCTCCCGAGTAGCTGGGACTACAGGCACATGCCACCACGCCCAGCTAATTTTTGTATTTTTAGTAAAGACAGGGTTTCACCATGTTGGCTAGGATGGTCTCTATCTGTTGACCTCGTGATCTGCCCGCCTCGGCCTCCCAAAGTGCTGAGATTATAAGCATGAGCCACCGCGCCCGGCTTGAGTCCTTGCTTTTGAAACAAAAATGTATACAATTCAGGTATATCTGATGTATCTGTAAAATTTAATTATCATTTACTGAAACTACTAAAAGTGTTGCTGAAGTTAAAACTTGATTAAACGTTCTTCCTTGATGATACGCATCATTTCCAATTCTTTGATGAAAATATCAAATCTAGCGATAATTGGCTTCAAAATCCACTTTCATTTAGAAAATTTAATCTGTGTTAGATGGTTGCCTGTAAACTACTATTGATTTGATGGAACTAGTAGGGTGTAGTCATGTGTGTGTTTGCCTGAGTGTGAAAGCAAGCAAGGAAGACAGAGATGAGAGAGAGGAAGATAACTCCTGGCTCCTGGCTAGATCATGAACACTACAATTTTATCTTGGTGTTGTTAATGAAAAACACACTCTAGAAAGCCTCTTGTAGTAGGAGATACGACCAGGATACAAACACTGTTTGCTGTAGAGAATCAGAAGTTTAGAGTTGAAAGGGAGATTTAGAAATGATCTAGTTTCACTACTCTCTTATTTTACAAATGAGAAAACAGCAAAGTTACAGAAGGCACAGAAAAGTTAAATGCTGTGTCAAGGATACAAGAGAGTTGCAGTATAGGCCTAGAACCTAGCTGTCCAAACTTCCAGACCAAATGATTTTTCTATTTATATTCTCTAATGACCACTCTTATTATTTTATTTTTGAGACAGGGTCTCACTCTTGTCACCCAGGCTGGAGTGCAGTGGCATGATCTCAGCTCACTGCAACCTCCGCCTCCCGGCTCAAGCAAACCAGTCACTCAGGTTGAAGTGCAGTGGCACGATCATGGCTCACTTCAGCCTTGACCTCCTGGGCTCAAGGAATCCTTCCTCTTCAGCCTCCCAAGTAGCTGGGAATATAGGCCCATGCCACCACTCCTGGCTCACTTTTGTAATTTTTGTGGTAGAGACAGAGTTTTGACATGTTGCCCAGGCTGGTCTCAAACTCCTGGGCTCAAGTAATCCGCCTGCCTTGGCCTCCCAAAGTGCCAAGATTACAGGCATGCACCACCATGCCTGGCCCTGACTACTACTCTTAAACACCTTTAGTCTTCTACTAAAACAACAATGAAGTTGTTAATTTTCATATAAAACACACAACACTCCAGCCTGGAGACTGAGTGAGACCCTGTCTCCAAAGATCAAACAAACAAACACATATGCAGAACATTAACTTGTGAGTGGCATTTTATCTTTATGTCCTGAAAATCTGTATCTTTGTGATGAAGCTAACACTGACTCTCCAGTTTTGTTGTTGTTGTTTTTGAGACAGTCTTGCTCTTGTCGCCCAGGCTAGAGTGCAAAGGCACAATATTGGCTCACTGCAACTTCCGCCTCCCGGGTTCAAGGGATTCTCTTACCTCAGCCTCCCGAGTAGCTGGATTACAGGCACCCACCACCACGCCTGGTTAATTTTTGCATTTTTAGTAGAGACGGGGTTTCACCATGTTGGCCAGGCTGGTCTTAAACTCCTGACCTCATGATCTGCCTACCTCGGGCTCCCAAAGTGCTGAGATTACAGACGTGAGCCACCATGCCTGGTCCCTCAGTTTTTTAAGGATATTACTGTTCACAAAATTTTAGGATCATTCCTCTTCTAGTGGTATTTTTTAATTAAAAAAAATTTTTTTTTGAGAATTCCTGTGACTAGGATTAGAAATCAATGGTGGTAACAAATGACTAAGAAAGTGCTAACTTTTTGGAAAATTGTAATTTTATGGCAAGTAAGCTAAAGGAGCACAAAACATTTTCAGGTCAGGCTCATTCCTGTAATCTCAGCACTTTGGGAGGCCAAGGTGGGTGGATTACTTGAAGTCAGGAGTTCGAGACCAGCCTGGCTGACAGGATGAAACCCCGTCTCTACTAAAAATACAAAAATTAGCTGGGCGTGGTGGCACATGCCTGTAATTCCACTTATTCGGGAGGCTGAGGCAGGAGGATTGCTTGAACGTGGGAGGTGAAGGCAGCAGTTAGCTGAGATTATGCCACTGCACTGCGACCTGAGTGACAGAGAGATACTGTCTCAAAAAAAAAAAAAAAAAAAGACTTTCAGAATAACCTTAATTTTGTGGTTGGGAAATCTGCAAGTGCAACGAAGAACCGTGATACACCTAACTTACAAGGAAAAAAATTACTTTCTGTTTCAACTCTTCATTCCCCGAGAACTTAGTTTTTACCCTTTACTCAATCATCTGCCTAATCCCAAGGATTCCAAAGCTTCTTGAATACAACTTTTCAGCAATTCAGTCTAGTTAAAGTAATCTTCAAAAAGTGATCTCCTAAAAGGGCTTTGTGGTTGGGGCAAGTTGGAACAATTACATTCAAATATCACCAGGACTGAAATAGAGACCAAAGACACAGCCCAAGCACACAGGCTTCCAGGGCTGAGAGAGGTCTAATGAAATGTCCTTTATGTTGGAGCTCTAAGAACAAGCAAAGTCTGTATTTTGAATGGCCTGAAAATACTGTGAAAGCAAACAAACTGAAAAAACAAACCAACAAAAAACTGTTTGGAGACTCTCAAGTACGTGTGTGTGGAAAGTCTGAGGAAACCAAGGTGGGAAGAGGCCATGAAGAGGCGGAGCACAGAGGAGTGTTCAGGCAGCGTCACTCAGCATGATGGCGCAGTACTTGGACAGCATCAGGAAGGAGCTACATAAACAAATTAAAAGGCTTGAAAATTGGCATAAGTGAGACAGAACCCGGGTGATCCAGAAACTGCACAAGAGCCTAATAGAAACTCATAATTACGGGATCAAGTAGGCTTCTGTGAAGAGTCTGGGACAAGACTATTTGCTAAAGATAAGTCTTATAAAATGCATTACACAGGCCGGGCACGGTGGCTCACGCCTGTAATCCAGCACTTTGGGAGGCCAAGGCGGGTAGATCATGAGGTCAGGAGTTCAAGACTAGCCTGGCCAACATGGTGAAACCCCATTTTTACTAAAAAAAGAGAAAAAAAAAATTAGCTGGGCATGGTGGCACACACCTGTAATCCCAGCTACTGGGGAGGCTGAGGCAGGAGAATCGTTTGAGCCCGGGAGGCAGACGTTGCAGTGAGCTGAGATCGCGCCATTGCACTCCAGCCTGGGCGTGACAGGGTGAGACTCTGTCCCCCTCAAAAAAAGAAAAAGAAAAAGAAAAATAGGCATTGCACAATTTGGGCACCAGATGCTGAAGAGCAACTGTTGTCCATGGGCTGAAGGGTGTGAGAGAATTTGTGTGGCATAGAGGTGAGAGACATGTACTTGAAACAGAAAGGAGTTACAGCTTGAGACTTGGGACCCTGGGCAACGCAGGCAGCAGCAGTGCTATGCTGTGGCCTGGGAGACGGGGTTTCACCATGTTGGCCCGACTGGTCTTGAACTCCTGACCTCAGGTGATCCGCCTGCCTCAGCCTCCCAGAAGTGCTGGGATTACAGGCATGAGCCACTGCGCCTGGCCTGTTTATTTGTCTTCATTGTAATATGACTCTATTACAGCATTTTTCTAAGCATTAGATGTTCTCTCCTGTCCCCTTGCCAGTGACACCTAAATGATGGATTTGTCTGAGGAAAAAATGAAAAAAAGAAATGCTAGTTTGAATTAATTTTTTAATGCAAGCAAAAATAAGGAAAGACAGTCACCCCACCATCCCTGCCAAAAACTTCCTGGTTATTTGAAACATAATTACAAGCAAAATGGGCAATGGAATCTGTCTTATTTTCTGCATGTGTATGTGTATATCATATTTTATATGCATATATATGTATATACATAAATATATTATCTATATAGATACATAATACATAGAGATATATATTTAGGAGAGCTACAGCAGTATGAGTGGTTTGATAATAAGAAGGCTTAAATGAAAAACATTATGAAAGCTAAAAATAAATTGTTCAGCAAAGTTGCCTTTTATCTTTTATTTCTCATTTTCTTTGCACCCGTGGTATCATCCTATTAAAAATGCAGGAAACCGGCTGGGTGTGGTGGGTTACACCTGTAATCCCACCATTTTGGGAGGGCAAGGCAGGGAGACTGCTTGAGCCCAGGAGTTTGAGATCAGCCTGGACAATATAGCAAGACCTTTTCTCTACAAAAAATTAGCTGGGGCCGGGCGCGGTGGCTCACACCTGTAATCCCAGCACTTTGGGAGGCCGAGGCGGGTAGATCACAAGGTCAGGAGATTGAGACCATCTTGGCTAACACAGTGAAACCCCGTCTGTACTAAAAATACAAAACAATTAGCCAGGCGTGGTGGCTGGCTAGTCCCAGCTACTGGGGAGGCTGAGGCAGGAGAATGGCATGAACCTGGGAGGTGGAGCTTGCAGTGAGCAGAGATTGCACCACTGCACTTCAGCCTGGGCGACAGTGTGAGACTCCATCTCAAAAAAAAAAAAATTAGCTGGGCATGGTGACATGTACCTGGAGTCCCAATTACTTGAGAGGCTGAGGCAGGAGGATTGCTTGAGCCCAGGAGGTCGAGGGTGCAGTGAGCCATGATTGCGCCACTCCAGCCTTGGTGACAGAGTGAGACCTTGTCTCAAAAAGAAAAAAAGCAAGAAACATACAAATCTAAAAAGGCGTATTCCTGATAACAAGATGAAAATAAGAAGGCCTTAATAGGTTATATTTACACTAAGAATGTAAAATGGCCAGATCAGATCAGCTCACTTAAAATGTCCTTCCTGGCTGGGATTACAGGCATGAGCCTGTAATCTTTGGGAGGCCGAGGTGGGAGGGTCACTTGAACTCAGGAGTTAGAGACCAGCCTGGGCAACATAGCTAGACCTTGTTTCTATAAAACAAGTTAAAAATTAGCCAGGTGTGGTGGTGCCCGCTGTAGTCCCAGCTACAGGCTGAGGTGGGTGGATCACTTGAGCTGGGGAGGTGGAGATTGCAGGGAGCTGTGATTATGCCACTGCACTCCAGCCTGCGTGACAGAGCAAGACCCTGTCTCAAAAAAAAAAAAAAAAAAAAAATCCTTCCCTTGAACAAAAAACTATTGTTTAGATGTCATAATTCCTTATTAAATGGATGCTTCTACATAACTGAATGAGATTCTCTGGGAGTTTACATGTTTCTAAGTGCGGAAGACTTTTAGACATGAACATAGGATGTTATGTTTCTATGTTTCTTCACTAACAATAATATATCCTTAACTCTTGGTGCTGGACACAGAAAATTTCTGGAATAAGGTATATTTGCAGAATTTGACAACAATCAGTTAAGTATGCCAGACATGGGAGCAGAAATGAGTTAATAAAACACTCTTAATTTTTCTTGATAGGAATGTCACTGATAGTGCCTTTTTGCCTAACAGTGATAGCCCTATGCTATTATTTTATATGAGTTCCTTGTTAGCTAAACTAAAAGTACTTTTAAATATTCTGCATCATTTTTGATGTCCAGGATAAAAGGCACCTACTACGATGCTATAAAATTTATAATTTTAAGTATATATTTACAAATACATGTATATACATATATGTATATATGTATGTATGTCAAGTTTAGTTGGGTAAATATCCCAAAGTAAATTCAGCTCAGTTATTGAGGGGTTTGTTTTGCTTTGTTGTTTTGTAAGAGATATGAAATGATATTAACTGAAAGATAATCTTCCTGCTCTTGTGTTTACAAACCAACCTGATTACGACGCACTGACTAGTTTTGGGCTGCACAATTTCATAGAGGCTATGGATGCAAATGTTTGCAAGAGAGTACTGGCAATGAGCTATTTAGATAACACACCCTGGAGGATCGGCTTGGGTCCTGAGATGATTTAGACAGGAGGAGAAAAGGATAAGGAATGGTGATATAGCAAAGGACAGCAGACAATTATCCGAGGGTGTTACTGATGAGGGTGGCAATTCCTTGTCATTGGTCCACTGTTTGCTATGTATTGGAATTTGTATGTAATTTTCTCTAGCTTGCTTTAAAAATAGAATCATCAATGCCTCATGAGACAGACAAAGGAGAGCCTGCCATGGAATCTAGAGATAAACCTGAATGACCTTTCAAGATTCCCTTTCTACACCAATGTGAAAACACAGAATAAGATACCAGCATTACTCAACAGACCTGGTTACAGTAAGTATGAATTACAATGCAGGAACATATGTCACTTCTTACACAAACAGTGAGGCAGGCTATCTGATATTGCTTTAAGAAATTATGTGGGCCGGGCACGGTGGCTCAAGCTTGTAATCCCAGCACTTTGGGAGGCCAAGACGGGCGGATCACGAGGTCGGGAGATCGAGACCATCCTGGCTAACACGGTGAAACCCCGTGTTTACTAAAAAAATACAAAAAACTAGCCGGGCGAGGTGGCAGCGCCTGTAGTCCCAGCTACTCAGGAGGCTGAGGCAGGAGAATGGCGTAAACCCGGGAGGCGGAGCTTGCAGTGAGCTGAGATCCGGCCATTGCACTCCAGCCTGGGCGACAGAGCGAGACTCTGTCTCAAAAAAAAAAAAAAGAAAAAAGAAATTATGTGGTCAGCTGAAGCAAGATGACACATGTAAATCTTTTTCATAAATCAAAGTATAAGCTCACAAATTCTCCATATAAATAGCCTCAGGAGGGGCTGCTCTGATGAAACTGAAAATGTCTCTTCCATATGTGCAGTTTTAGGCTTTATAACATTTAAAGAAAATATTCTAAAAGATAAAGTTGGCATGTAAAAGCACGGGGAAAGGAATCAGCAATGATCAGAGCAAAACAATTCTAGAAGGCATCTTAATTTTCATATGGCTCATTTGCATTTGAAACACTGTGAATTCCCATCTCACTTGTACAAAATGTGTACATATTTTATTTTTTTTTTTTTTTTTTTTTTTTTTGTTTGTTTTTTTTTTTGAGACGGAGTCTCGCTCTGCCGCCCAGGCTGGAGTGCAGTGGCTGGATCTCAGCTCACTGCAAGCTCCGCCTCCTGGGTTTAGGCCATTCTCCTGCCTCAGCCTCCCGAGTAGCTGGGACTACAGGTGCCCGCCACGTCGGCCGGCTAGTTTTTTGTATTTTTTAGTAGAGACGGGGTTTCACCGTGTTAGCCAGGATGGTCTCGATCTCCTGACCTCGTGATCCGCCCGTCTCGGCCTCCCAAAGTGCTGGGATTACAGGCTTGAGCCACCGCGCCCGGCCTTGTGTACATATTTTAATACTTGCACTTGAAAGAACATTTTCCTAAATGTTTGGAAGATGATCAAATTTTAACTGGTGGACTTGTTTTCTTCCATCAGGTGTGGGGGAGATGTGGCTTCCTGGTATGAGAGGCAACAGTTGATTCTAATAGCAGAATAAGACAAAAATAAGAAAGTAAATTGAAAACAATTCTTATTTGTACAGTTTGATTTAAAGATGATAAGACAAGTGGATACTTATGGTACAAAGATGTCAAAATATATCAATTTTAAAATTAAGTAGGGTTACCTTTCCAAAAATTGAGATTTTCTGATACCTGAAAATTAGGTTCTATTACTTATTCTAGGATACCCATGGATATACTATTATTTATTTCAGTACACTTAATCTGAGTATCTAGTCAATGTTTAAGAGGTAGACGCCCATCAGCTACTATACAATAATTCCAGGAGACTACACAGTACCCATCTCAAAACAAATTTTTGTTTTTTAGACACCATTTCACTCTGTTTCAGCCTGTTGCCCAGGTTGGAGTGCAATGGGGCAATCTCAGCTCACTGCAACCTCTGCCTCCAGATTCAAGCGATTCTTGTGTCTCAGCCTCCCAAGTAGCTGAGATTACAGGCGTAAGCATCCATGCCCAGCTAATTTTTGTATTCTTGATAAAGACAGAGTTTCACCATGTTGGCCAGGCTGGTCTTGAACTCCTGACCTCAGGTGATCCACCTGCCTCAGCCTCCCAAAATGCTGGGATTACAGGCGTGGGCCACCCACCTGGCCTCAAATTTTTAATAGCTAGGATATTGGCAGAACAGCAAAGGCTTAAAACCTCTTTACTATCAACTTTAAACATTATTTAGTCTTAAGGAAACCACAATGAATGAAAATATTTTTTTCTGTAACATTTGTTTTCTGCCAGGTAAAATGTCTAGGATTCAGGTGTGTCTTCTGAAGGAAAACCAGAACTTGAAAGGCACTCCTGTCTTTCTCTTGGTCTGGCTCCCTGGGCACCTCACTTGAAGGAGAGAGCTGTTTAGAACTGGCCTCATGTGTGTGCTACAGGGGGGCCCACCATGCAGAGGTGGATAGGATGCAGTTTACAGAGGATGGAGAACATGGGCTGATCTCTGTAAATGAGCATCTCTAGGTACATGCTGCCCTTTGTGTTTCTTTCCTTTTGTTGCCTCTGGGCCTTTTGGAAGGCCTTGTTCACAGTCCCTGATCTGTATCAGCTGGGTTACAGGCATTGAAGGAAAGGGCAGCACAGCTGTAAACCCAAGCAGAGAGCTGGAGCTGTGAAGGGAGAGCAGCACCAACCCCCTCGAGGCAAGGTGAGGTCCGTGACAGATTCCCAGGGAGACAGTGATTAGGGGAACCTGGAGGCCAGCGGGGGCAGCTGACACTGTGCACCCTCCCAGGCCAGTGTGGGGGGGAATCCGGTGAGGTTTTTTTTTTTTTTTTTTTTTTTTTGATGGAGTCTTGCTCTTGTTGTCCAGGCTGGAGTGCGGTGGCATGATATTGGCTCACTGCAACCTCTGCCTCCAGGGTTTAAGGGATTCTTCTGCCTCAGCCTCCCAAGTAACAGGCACCCACCACCACACCAGGCTAATTTTTGTATTTTTAGTAGAGACGGGGTTTTGCCATGTTGGCCAGGCTGGTCTCGACCTCCTAACCGTGTGATCCGCCCGCCTCGGCCTCCCAAAGTACTGGGATGTTTTTATTATTATTTTTGAGACAAAGTTTCGCTCTGTTGCCCAGGCTGGAGTGCAGTGGCACAATCTCAGCTCACTGCAACTCTGCCTCCCAGGTTCAAGCAAGTCTCCTGCCTCAGTCTCCCAAGGAGCTGGGATTACAAGTGCCCGCCACTATGCCCGGCTAATTTTTGTATTTTTAGAAGAGACAGGGTTTTGCCATGTTGGCCAGGCTGGTCTCAAACTCCTGACTTCAAGTGATCTGCCCACCTCGGCCTCCCAAAGTGCTGGGATTACAGGCGAGAGCCACTGCGCCAGCTGAGATGTTTTTAACAGGACAGTGTCCTTTTACACACAATTCACACTGTCTTTCAGATTGCTGCCTCAGCAATCTTTATGTAATTTTTTTGTTGTTATTTAAGTATAAGCTGCATTGGGCTTGGTTTGCAAACTTTTAAGAGTAAAAGGTAAAATGACCCATGTAATCAAAATATGGATACCTGGAGATTTTGGATACACAGAACTGATTTAACATTTCATCTTCTTGATTAGTTTGATTTTTCTCTCCCAAAAAACTCCTATTTTAACTATGAAAAGGTTGGGAAAAACCAACACTTTTTTCCTTTATGGAAAACATGCTAATGAGAAGACAGATGACTGAAAATTAGATTGAAGATGAAAGATTAAGCAAACGCAAAATCTGCTAGCTGTGAAAATTGCTAGCCTCTGATAAATTGGAAATTACCAGCTTGGTTTATTATTAGGCAATGTTCGTCTACTTACTTATTTTAATAATATTAAGGACCTTCTATGGGTCAGATACTGTTTTAGGTGCTGGGTTTACAAGGTGAGAAAAAGCCCTGAACCAAAACAAATCTATTTCCATGGAGTTTATGGTTTAACTTCAAAGTTTTCTGAAAGCAAGTGAAGGACAGTCACCTGATAAACTGCAGAATTAATGTTTGTCATAAGAGTCACTGTACTGTTCTGCAATACTGGCCCATTGGATAGAATTTGTTTCCCAGATGTCTGGGTTTCATTCCTTTGTAGCTGGCAGATCTTGGTTTTGAGAAAAAGCCTAGGAAAGGCAGACTTAGGTGCCTGCCGTGGGTGAAAAGATGGAAGAGTCAAGTTACCTTTATTGCACATCTGGAGGCTACAGAAAGAAAGGCACTTGGATTCCTTTGCAATGCTGGCAAAACTCAGTCCTGTTGGAATCAGCGTTTTATTGTACAAAGTTGTTCTATTATGGGTATACGATCTTGTGGGTGGTATATCCAATCAGAGCAGCCAAACAGTTGTGTAACAATTTGATTCAAGTGTGTTTGGAATAAGATTTTGTAATAATAATCTTGATATTTTCATAGTTCTATGGTTTTATTACATCAATTACCAATATTTATTAAGCTAGACAAATACAACTACACCAGTACAAACGAAAGGTCTTGGTGTCCACCTTGTCTCACTTTGAAAGGCAGACAAACAAAAACAAAAAAGGAATTCTTTTTATAGCACTTTAACTTTTGAGTGGAAGTACCTGCTGGCGTCTGCTGTTTCTTCCTTCATTACGCGCTTTTCTTTTAATTTGGTCCTCGTGAAAAGAATCAAAGTAGGAGCTCTCCAGCAGTTGGGAACAGGTTAATCTGTCATCTGGATTCATCTTCAGACACCCCTTTGGAGGAACAGAATCGCAAAGAAGATACTAAGGGAGGGGCTCATTTTGTTACCATGCCCACAAACTGAGCAATAACTTGTTAGGATAAATATGGGTTTAGAAAATCTTCAAGTTTGTGTATTATCAAGTAGTTGGAGCTTGCTAATAGGATTGCTCTTCTTCTTGCTACTTCAAGGTCTTTTGAGGGCAGAATGAATAGATGGTCAGTGTCTCTCTGAAAGAGGCCGCCTGTAGATCCAGTGTTCCCACCAATGACATTTTAAAATCACTACTGAAAGCAAATTGCAGCAGTCTACAGAGTGTAGTCCCTGGACTAAAAACATCAGCGTTGCAGGAACTTGCTAGAAATGCGAAGTCTTGGGTCCTACCCTCCGCCTGCCAAAGGGAATTGAAGCACTGGAGGTGGGGCCCGGCAGTTTGTGTTTAACGAGCTCTTTGGGTGATTCCAATGCCCATATGCTCAGGTTTGAGAACATCTGGGTTAAGGAGATGGCTGAGGAAGTGAGAACCTCAGTCATGAGAATGAACCTAAAACAAGGAGAAATGAATGGACTATATGTTCATATAAAAATAACTACAGGCAAAACAGAAAAGGTGACATTATGACCCTTCTATATTTGAGACCATTAGAAGCCTCTAGGTCGGCTTCTGAGAGTGGGGAAGAGTATCACAGCAGAGGGGGCTGTGGAGGTCCTGACACAAAGAGGTTTTCTCTGAGAAACACTGAAACTCCAGCCAGACAGTGGGACTTTGCCCATCAATAAACACAGATTATGATCCATAAACAGCAGCTTTAAGCCAGACCTGGTGGCTATTGCCTGTAATCCTAGCACTTCGGGAGGCCAGAGGTCTAGACCAGCCTGGGTAACGTAGTGAGACCCCATCTCTCCTACATTTGCATTTTTAAAAGGAGCAGCTTTACAATACACAGATGACCTGAAAATTATTGCCTTCCATCCATAAGAGAGAAATAAGGTTCACCACCATCACAAACATTGTTTTGAGACATTCTGAAGCCCAGACAATTGCATTGCCTGAGGCTGCCCCAGCCGGGCACTGCTCTGTGGTGTCTGTTCCTCCCTGACCCCAGCTGACCTCAGATCTCTGAGATCCCTGAAGCTGCCTGCCCCTAAGCAGTATCACCTGGCCCTTGGCGAGGGATCTGATTAGTCCTGTTTTTCAAGAAACAATCCTGCTCAGCAAAACTAGACTTACCTGTCACTCCATGTCTACTGCCTGGTCCAAGCAAATGACCCCTAATTAATGACCCATGCCATATATCAACTCCAGCTGCTGAAGCATTCTCCTCAAACTCTAATACTGTCAGTAAAGTATTAGGACAGAAAGACTTTTTTTTGTTTGTTTTTTTGAGACAAAGTCTCATTTTGTCAGCCAGGTTGGAATGCAGGGGCACCATCTCGGCTTACTGCAAGCTCTGCCTCCTGGGTTTGAGCGATTCTCATGCCTCAGCCACCCAGATAGCCAGAGTTACAGGCATGCACCACCATGCTGAGTACATTTTTGTATTTTTAGTAGAGACAGGTTTACCATGTTGGCCAGGTTGGTCTCGAACTCCTGACCACAAGTAATCTGCCCGCCTCGGCCTCCCAGTGCTGGAGCTACAGGCGTGAGCCACTGCACCTGGCCAGAAAGACTATTTTGAATACAAGCTGTGATAGTCTCTATTTCTTTATCACTCAACTCTGGTTTTTGCTTCCACTGTTCCATTAAAGTGGCTCTTGTTATCAACACCTCTGACCTCTACTTCCATATCCTTCAACCGATCATGTATTTTGAATTCTGTCTCCTCAATAGTATTAGACACTACTGAACAAGCCCTCCTTGAAACTTTGTTTCTCTTTGGCTTCTCTAATCTCTCACTTTCCTTGCTCCTTCCTCCTGGCCACTCCTTTTCAAACCAGCCTTTGCTAGTTTACCTTCTTCTCCACTGTGGTTGGATAAAGTTCCTCAAGGCCAAATCCTAGCCACCCCTTTTTTTCTCATCTATTCTTGGTTTCTAGGTGATCTCTTTGCTGCCGATGGCTTCAATGATCAAAGTTTACCAGAGATTTCCACATCTACAATTCCATTCCAGACCTCCCCGAGGAACTCCAGACCTGCAGGCGCAACTGCTTACTTAACATCTGTCTCAAGGTCACTGTTGTGGGTTGAATTGTGTCGCTGCAAAAATATATATGTTGAAGTTCTAACTCCCAGTACCTCAGAATGTTACCTTATTTGGAAATAAGGTCTTTGCAGAAGTAATTTATGAAGACAAGGTCATAATGGCATGGAGTAGACCCCCTAACCCAATTATAATTGGTTTCCTTATAAGAAGAGGGAAGATGGTATAGACAGACACATAGAGTGAATGCCATGCTATGACGGAGGCAGAAATTGGAGTTACTTTGTCACAAGCCAAAGAATGCCTGGGGCTACCAGAAGCTGGAAGACGCAAGGAAAGACCCTTGCCAAGAATTTTCAGAGAAAGCCCGGACCTGCCAATACCTGAAAAACCAATACAGGCACTGTATCCTTGCCACCTCTTCTACGTTATTCCCCATATATCAGTCATAATTAAGTCCTATCAGTTTTCCTTTCAAATATATCTTGAATTTATTCACGATTAATTTAATTTAATTTAATTTTAGAGATGAGGTTTCACTGTCGCCCAGGCTAGAGTGCAGTGGCACAATCATGGCTCACTGTGGCCTTCAACTCCTGGGCTCAAGCAATCCTCCCACCTTAGCCTCCCAAGTAGCTGGGACTAAAGGCAAGTGCCACCATTCTCGGATAATTTTTATTTATTTTTTGTGTTTTGTAGAGATAGGGTCTGACTTTGTCCAGGCTGGTCTCAAATGCCTGGGCTCGAGTGATTCTCCTGCCTTGGACTCCCAAAGTGCTAAGATTACAGGCATGAGCCACCATGCCCAGCCTCATTCACTCATTCATATTTTTATATGGGCTTTCAAAACTATTGAAATCTAGTCCATCACTAATACCTATGAATTTTCATTTTAAAGAACATTTTTAGATTCTTAGAGGACACTACTAATGCTGAGCTCCCTCCATGGAGTCTGAGCTGGAACAATGTCCTGCTTGATTAGTTCTGAAGCACTGAGATAAATTCAGTAGAATTGAGGCTTCTGAGTCTTTGCCTGCCTGGATTAATAACTTTCTGTATATCAAGAAGCTGACGAATTAATCAGAGGTGTTCCCTGTAGACATGCTCCTAACCCAGAAAACGTCTTGAAGATGGGAGATGAGAAATCAAAACTGTAAAGTCCAAGTCAGGATCCTTTTCTTAAGTCCAAACTTCAAATTTCACAGAAAACGTTCTAATAAAATTTCTAATAGTCTATAGTCTCCTTCTTGATGACAAGCTTAAGCTGATATAGTGATAGGATAGTCATGACTATGGAAATAAATGAGTAATAAATAAGAAAGATTGTGCTCATGGTCTCGTTTTAAACCTAATGAAGAGAACACAAAAGACCTGCCATAGATTGGCTACTGCATGCCGCTGCTCTCCTTGACTCCGCCATTGCCCAATACATCATCCACCTGAGCAGTTCCCTGCATAGGTTATGATTCGGTCCCATGGGATAAACACCAGTTATGGCAGCCAGTACTTATTTGCTGTTAAAGATGTCCTGGGCTGGGTACAGTGTCTCACACTTGTAATCTCAGCACTTTGGGAGGCCGAGGTGAGTGGATCATGAGGTCAGGAGATGGAGATCATCTGGCCAACATGATGAAACCCCGTCTCTATTAAAAATACAAAAATTAGCCCAGTGTGGTTGTGCGCGCCTGT
Organism: Rhinopithecus roxellana; assembly: GCF_007565055.1. Taxonomy (NCBI): domain Eukaryota; kingdom Metazoa; phylum Chordata; class Mammalia; order Primates; family Cercopithecidae; genus Rhinopithecus; species Rhinopithecus roxellana. The sequence continues at coordinate 81,354,498 of NC_044565.1, forward strand.
AGTCCCAGCTACCCAGGAGACTAAGGCAGGAGAATCGCTCGAACCCAGTTGGCGGAGGTTGCAGTGAGTGGAGAACTCCAGCCTGGGCGACAGAGCAAGACTCTGTCTCAAAAAAAAAAAAAAAAAAAAAAAAAAAAAAAAAAAAAAAAGGACGTCTCAATTGCAAAGATTTAAAGTGTTCTTTCATCTACCATGGGGCAGGAGTCTATAAGATAGGGTGTGGCCCATGAAATAGCACAATCCTTGATGCACTGAGAGGATTCTTGGGCCTTACGTTGATACTTACGGGTCTAAATAAAATAGTTGAGTAACAAACCTAGCTTCATCTAAAAGCGTAGGCAGCCAACCAGGGCTCTTCATCTTTGGAGATGAGGACGGGGAACTTGTCCTACATCTTGCAGTTTTCATGCCCCAGAGTTGCCTTCGAGGGAACCACAGGTTGTCTCTGGCTTCCATCTGAGAATTGCTTGGGCTTGCAGTGCTTGATGCTTCCCTTCTCCCTTGCAGGTTTTGCTAAATTGCAGGTGGGTCAGAACCATCTGTCAAGAACAAGGTCAGGGAATTGGGCTTCTAGGACAGGACCTGCTGAGTGCTGGATGAAGGCAGGTCTGGGCAGTAAGACAGGACAGATGGCAGCTGAGGTCAGGTGGAGCAATGGTATGGGGAGTCCAAGAGCACAGGGGTATCTGGCTCTGACTCTCAGGAGGACTCAGGTTGAAGCACTCCAGCACTCTGGATAGCACCATGGCAGTGATCAGCACTCCCACAAAGGGTGGTCTACAAAGTTGACTCTAGGTCATCCAAATGGCCCCGCCGTCTAGATCAGATGAGTCTTAAACTGAGTTGTTTATCATAATCACCTAAGGGCATGTTTAAAGATACACATGCCAAGGTCCCACTCATGAAAATTCTCCTTCTCAATCTGAGGCTAGATACCGGAATCCATATTTTTCAAAAGCTCCCAGGCCATTCAGATGAATAGCCACATTTGGAAGACACTGCTGTAGACCGAACTTAATTGACTGTTAAAGACAGATACCCTCTCCAGTATCCTCATACCCTTTGTCCAATGAGCTTTTGGTATATACAATGGATGGCAGGGTCACACACCTTCTAGTGTGGCTTCATTTGGTCAAGCATGAATGGCAGACTAGGCAGAGGTAAGTTTCTTCTGCTTTTTATTTGAATCTGTCCTTGGTTTGACCATCTCTCTTAGGCCTAGTGCAGGAGCTAGGTCTGGTGTCTACATGGCTCTGATTTTGCCTCATCTACTAATGTTAATAGATATGTTAGAACAATGACTGCTTAAACCACTGATGTCCCTTTAACTGGAATTATTTTACAGTTCTTTATCATTTTCAATGACTACATCCTATTTTGGCATTATTTAATCCACTGTCCACCCCTCCTCAAATTACCAGCTTCAGTCATTACAATTTATAGCTAATAAGAGTTATAATTGATTCTTAAGTACCTTCATGAAGTTCAGAGCTACAGGATGAGCATCTGAGAACTTTTCCTCAAGAGTTTCCTGAAAAATAAAGTTAAAACATTCAATATTACATAACAACAAAGTAATTGTGTGTGTGTGTGTGTGTGTGTGTATGTGTGTGTATTTAGAGACAGGGTCTCCCTCTGTCTCTCAGGCTGCAGTGCAGTGGCATGATCATAGCTTACTCTAACCTTGAACTTCTGGGCTCAAGAGATTTTTACACCTCAGCCTCCTGAGTATCTAGGACTATAGGTGGGTGCCACCACACCCAGCTAATTTTTAGTTTTTTTGCAGAGATGGGGTCTTGCTATGTTGCATGAGCTGGTCTCAAACTTCTGGCCTCAAGTGATTCTTCTGCCTCAGTCTCCCAAAGTGCCGGGATTATAGGGGTGAACCAGCTCACCTGGTCTATATTTTGAATATATGAGTAATAACAACACTTTAAAGAAAGACTCTCTAGTAGGTTAGATAATTCATTTTAAATATATTTTTTTAAAATCATGCTTTTATATAATTGTACACGGTAAAGATCTGAAATACATAAAATGAAGTTATTTTCTTAATTTCACAATGTCTTGCAGTTGATGCTGGGTAAATGTGGGTCCCAAATGCTCCCGTCTGAAATCCTACAACAGTGCCGTAAAATCTGTGCTTGATCTACTTCTAAGGATGTTTTCGAGTATTCACGAAAATACCTTGGACTACATGCATAAGAACACTACAGAAACAAAAGAATGAAAAACACAACATTCAGAATGATGAGGAAAGAAGGGGATGGAGATGCCTGAAAGATAACGGTGGGAAACTTAAGACACTTAAATTTGTTGTAGTTTATTCTTTAAACACATGTTATATAAATATTCCTTTGTAACCTTTAACCTTGCAGTTCAACCTTTAACCTTGTATTACATTTGTTAAAGGTTTTAACAAAGACAATAAAAAAGAAAACCAGTATATAAATCAAGATATTATATGAAATAATTGATTTTAAATGAACAGGGTGTCTAGAGATGGTTGGGACCATTTGGAGCTCAGGTTATTTGGGCAGTTCACGCCTATCATAGATCATGATCTGCCTTCTCAGAGTTTTTTCCATCCGCACATGGTTCTGACTGTGGACACATGCTTTTCCTGGCAGTTTTTTCTTTTATAGGCAGATTCTGGACCATCTGGAGCTTTAAAGAGCATAGCCTGAACTTAGGTAACACACACAGGAAGTCAATGTCTTCAGAGAGTAAGAGAGAGAGTCAAGTGGTCATTGATATGTTTTCAAACAAAGGCAAAGACCATTGCAAGAGTAGAGAGATGATCCCTGTGATTTGGAGTTTAATGAGTACAATGGGGATCATTTTGTAAAACAACCACCCGTGTAAGAATATATGTTGTGAAAAAAGCTTTTGATTGATTTTTGTTTTACAAGCCAAAAAAATTTTTAAATGCATTTGTGTCAAAATGAAGAAGACTACTATAAGTAGTCTTTATGAGAATATAACTATTTAAGGGAAAATTCTCCTAAGGCTTTGACCAATGGATTAAAAGTATGTCGTATCTAAGACACTAAATATACTTTCACTTTAAATTTAACATTAATTTTTGAATAGTTAAGACAAGTAAACATTTAAAGCATTTTTCCTGGCTCATTGTAATGTAGTTTTTATATAGTTTCTTCAATATGTGAGATATGGTTTGGCTCTGTGTCCCCACGCAAATCTCATCTCAAATTATAACCCCCATGTGTCGAGAGAGGGAGGTGATTGGATCATGACGGGGGTTCCTCCATGCTGTTCTCATGATAGTAAGGGAGTTCTTACAAAATCCGATTGTTTCAAAAGTGGCAGTTTTCCCTTGTGCCCTCACCTCTCCTGCCGCCTTGTGAAGAAGGTGCCTGCTTCCCCTCCTGTCATGATTGTAAGTTTCCTGAGGCCTCCCCAGCCATGCAGGACTGTGAATCAATTAAACCTCTTTCCTTTATAAATTACCCAGTCTCAGAGAAGTTCTTTACAGCAGTGTGAAAACAGACTAATACACTGTGTCAATATGTCACAAGGAAAACAGAAGCCAAAACCACAAATATTAAAAAAGAAATAGCCCGGGCATGGTGGCTCATATGAGTAATTCCAGCATTGGGGAGGCTGAGGTGGGAGGATCACTTGAGTCTCAGAGGTTGAGGCTGTAGTGAGCCATGACCTTGCCACTGCACTCCAGCCTTGGCGATAGAGTGAGACATCATCTCTAAATAAATAAATAAGAAACAACTACCTCTTTAAAGAAAGCAGCAACACAAGTAATAAAATATTCAAGATAGAGCAGTTTACCATATCTTCTGGTTCAGGTATACTGATGCTGTGGAAAAACCGGTTACTTTTAAAGATTGATTGATGTCTTGGGATTAATTTTCCTGTAAAATACAAACCACATAATTCATCATAAATTTGGTAAAGAATAATCAAATGTTTAAATGGTTAATGCCTGAAGGCCAGGTGTGGTGGCTCACACCTGTAATCCCAGCACTTTGAGAGGCCAAGGCAGGTAGATCACTTGACGTCAAGAGTTCGAGACCAGCCTGGTCAACATGGCAAAACCCCATCTTTACTAAAAATACAAAAATTAGCCGGGCGTGGTGGTCAGTGCCTATAATCCCAGCTACTCAGGAGGCTGAGGCAGGAGAATCACTTGATCTTGGGAGGCAGAGGTTGCAGTGAGCCGAGATCATGGCACTGCACTCCAGCCTGGGTGACAGAGCAAGACTCCATCTCAAAACAAAAACAAAACAAAGAAACAAAAAAGACAAAAAACAGGGTTAATGCCTGAAGTGCAGGTGTGAAAGAAATATTGTGCCTGATTGGTCCCTCCAGAGTTGAGAGGAATGGGATTCTGCAGACGTATGCCTTCTCAGGTAAGAGCAGTTCTCCCAAACCAGTCTCTTCGTCACATGTGGTCATCATTCAGCCTCCATCAAAAGGTGAAGACTGGGTGTGTTGGCTCACGCCTGTAATCCCAGCACTTGGGGAGGCCAAGGGAGGTGGATCACAAGGTCAAGAGATCGAGACCATCCTGGCCAACATAGTGAAACCCTGTCTCTACTAAAAATACAAAAAATTTGCTGGGCGTGGTGGTGCACACACCTATAGTCCCAGCTACTTGGGAGGCCGAGGCAGGAGAATCGCTTGAATTTGGGAGGCAGAGGTTGCAGTGAGCCGAGATCGCACCACTGTACTCCAGCCTGGTGACAGAGTGACAGTCCATCTCAAAAAAAAAAAAAAAAAAAAAAAGACAAGGTGAGAGAATGGTACTACGGTCTTTATACACATTATCTCATTTAATCTCATAAATGAGATTTGATGAGACTTCATCTCATAATCTCAAGACAATAGTTGTTATTTATTTATTTATTTATTTATTTATTTAGAGACAAGGTCTCTCTCTGTTGCCAAAACTGGTGTGCAGTGGCACAATCATGGCTCACTTCAGCCTCGATCTCCCAGTCTCAAGCAATCCTTCCACCTCAACCTCCTGAGTAGCTGGGACTACAGGTATGCGCCATCATGTCCAGTCAATTTTTTAAAATGTTTTGCAGATATGGGGTCTGCCTATGTTGCCCAGGTTGGAGTAGTTGCTATTTTAAATCCCTATTGTTCCAATGAGGAAAATGAGGTTCAGAGAAGTGTGATAACTTGTCCAAGATCACACAGTAACCTAACAGATCCAGGATTTAAACTCAGGTCTGTAATGCAAATTTCCAGAATCTTTTCAGGGAATGAATCAGACAAAGTGTGGCCTGTAGTGGTACTCTACCCCACATTTTTCATGCTGCAGAATTTTCCATAATATGTTGGAACTGAACAGGGAACTGTCCAGCAGCCATGCTGCCAGGAGAGCCTGTGGGAAGGAATTAACAAATTCTCATTTTATGTGTAGAGGTATCATTTTCTTTGCATCTATGCTGTTGGCATGAAGCTGTGGCTCACTTTTCAGGTTATGCTGACACATAATGAAAGCTCACGAAAGAAACCCTTGGAGTCCCATTCCTATTCTGCACTTACCTGGCTATGCAACTTCAGGCCAATCATGGAAGCTCCCTAAGCCTCTGTTTCCTCATTTATAACATAGGCACAATTAAAAACATTGTAACTTCCTTAACAGGTTTTTCTTAAGACTGAAAAAGATGATGTGTATGAAAGTAATTTGTAAATTCTAAAGTACTATACAAAGAAGATGTGTTAACATTATTCGAAACTTCAGCAGCCACTCCTAATCAGGAAGTAAAATCAGACTCTTAAACTCTTGGGCAGGGGTCTGCCAAACTATGGCCTGCAGGCCAAATTTGGCCTAGCGCCTGTTTCTGTACAGCTTGTGACCTCAGAATTGGTTTTACATTTTTAAGCAGATTTTTAAAAGTCAAAAAAGATTTTTTGATATTTTGTTGCATGTGAAAACTAGAAGAAATTAAAATTTCTGTGTCCATAAAGTTCTATGGGAATACAGCTGTGCTCATTTGTTGACATGCTGTGTATGGCTGCTTTTGCACTACAATAGCAGAATTGGGGAATTGCAACAGAGACTGTACAGTCTGCATAACCTAAAATATTTACCATCTAGCTTTTTATGGAAACAATTTGCTGATTCCTGCTCTAGAATAAAGGGGGGAAACCTCTTTTACAGTGGACAGAAATTGCACTTGATCGAATATCTTACAGTAGGCTCTCAGCAGCTGACTCATATCCTTATCCCTATCTTAGTCTGATATGGAAAGTAAATGTATAGTTTATTCCATGGCTAATTGACTTTTCCTGGAAAGGGGCCTGAGAGTTCCCTGAGAGGAGTTAGGGTTCTACATGTTTAGAAAAGGATTGGGCTTTGGCTACAACCCAGACCCCAGAACAACCATCCTGAGTTGTTTGAAGAAGCAATAAAACTCTTGTTTTTTCTATTTTTGTATGTATGTATGTATGTATGTATGTATTTATTTATTGTAACATATGAATGCTATAACAATTCAGCAACTGTCGCCATAAAATGCAATTCATACCTAGTGTTCTGATTATCAGATAAAGTTGGTCCAAATCTGATTTTCCAGGCCACAGTGGCTGGCCTGTCAGGAGCTCTGCAAAAACGCAACCAATAGCCCATATATCTACTGAAGAACCATACTGAGTATCTCCCACCAGAAGTTCAGGAGCTCGGTACCATCTCGTAGCTACATAATCGGTGTAGGCATCTCCTGGAACTGCAAATGCATCAATCAGATCAGGTAAGTCAATTCTCCCAGCATGTGAACTGCTGCCAAGAACACATCAGGCATTCAGCCTTCAATAACCATCAGAGGCCATGATACTCTTAACAGTTAATGCAGTGAGGCACTAATTGAGGAAACAGTTACTGTGCATTGAGATAGTAAATTTGACATTCAAGAGCACTTTAGGTAATTAATATCTATTATTACTCCAAATTGGGGCAGTGGGTGGTGTTGTAGTGATGGGGGGAATGAGAATTTCTGGAGTGTGACTTTAAGTTGAAACTGCATTGTTGGTTTCCATTTTATCATCAGCATGGTGGTTGTGCGTTGAATTGCGTCCCCTCAAAAGACAGGTTGAAGTTCTAATTCTTGGTATCTGTGAATGTGACCTTATTTGGAAATAAGGTTTTTGCAGATGTAATTAATTAGTTAAGATGAGGTCATACTAGATTAGGGTGGACTCTAAATCCAATGACTTGAATCCTTACAGGGACACAGAGACACGGAGAATGCCATGTGATACTGGAGGCAGAGACTGGAGTGATGCAGTTGCAAGCATAGGAATGCCAAGGTTTCCCACATCCACCAGAAGCTGGGATAGAGGCCGGGCATGGTGGCTCATGCCTGTCATCCCAGCACTTTGGGAGGCCGAGGTGGGCAGATCACTTGAGGTCAGGAGTTAGAGACCAGCCTGGGCAACATGGCAAAACCCTGTCTTTACTAAAAATACAAACATTAGCCAGGCATGGTGGTGTGTGCTTGTCATCCTAGCTACTTGGGAAGCTGAGGCAGGAGAATCACTTGAACTTGTGGAGGCTGCAGTGAGGCGTGATCGCGCCACTGCACTCCAGCCTGGGCAATAGAGTAAGACTCTGACTCACACATATACAAAAAGGAAGCTAGGATAGAGACATGGAAGGGTCCTCTCCTAGAGCCTTCAGAGGGAATGTGACCCTGCTGAAACCTTGATGGCAGATGTCTGGCCTCCAGAATTGTGAGAAAATAGATTTCTGTTGTCTTCAGCCACTCAGATTGTGGTAATGTATCATGGCAGCCCCAGGAAACTAATGCAGCACTAGACAATTGCATAAATTAATTTTTCTATCCAAATGTGTTACTTAGGACCCATGGTGACAAAGACCTCAATTTGACTCCTTGTACTATGTATATGAGTCCTCTGTGGTATGTGATAGACAGAAGACAGACAGCTGGGTGCACCCTCACTGCCCAGCCCTGCCCTATGCCACAGGTGTGGAGTGCCTGGACCCAAGACACCTGCCTCCAAGTGGATGGAAGCCAATCCCAGAATCATCACATGACCCTGAACGATGAGGAGCCCTACAAATGCATTACAGAGGAGGAACAACTGGAAAGCAGCCTGGCTTGCAGAGATGAGGTAATGGGCAATTCTCCTTAGTAAAGTCATCGGGTAGCCCCAGAGACGCTGCCACAAAAGGCAGCTCAGAAAATAGCGGCTGCAGCTCTAGTCAGAGAACAGTCCTCATAGGAGTGGGAAAAGGAAATAATCTTACTTGCTCATTGCTCTTTTATAAAATTATATAAACTTTTAAAGGATTAAAAATTAATAAATACTGTAATGGAAATTTGCAAAATGGAGAATAAGAAGGAAAATAACAGCCACTAGCAATTGTCACTATTTACAGGCTATGTCAGCTGTTTTATTTGTTTGGAACATTTTTCAACTTAAAAGTCATATATGCTCACTGCAGAGAATATGAAAAAATACATAAGAAAACAGAAAGAAGGTAAATAAACCCAAGTTTTACCACCCAAAGGTACCTTGTGTTAATCTTTTGGTGTATTTCGTTTGAGTCTTTTTCTTATTTACAGCATAGTTTTGAGTGCTTTTTCGGAGGCAGGGTGATGCCGTCTCCCAGGCTAAAATGTAGTGAAACAATCATAGCTCACTGCAGCTTTGAACTCCTGGGCTCATATGATCTTCCTGCCTCAGCCTCCTGAGTAGCTGGGACTATAGGGGCTTGAAACCATGCCTGGCTAATTTAAAAAAAAAAAAATTAAAAAATAATTTTTTTAAAATTTTTGTAGATGGAGGTCTCACTACGTTGCTCAGGCTGGTGCAAGTACTTTTTTTTTTTTTTGAGACGGAGTCTCGCTCTGTCGCCCAGGCTGGAGTGCAGTGGCCAGATCTCAGCTCACTGCAAGCTCCGCCTCCCGGGTTTACGCCATTCTCCTGCCTCAGCTTCCCAAGTAGCTGGGACTACAGGCGCCCGCCACCTCGCCCGGCTAGATTTTTGTATTTTTTAGTAGAGACGGGGTTTCACCGTGTTAGCCAGGATGGTCTCGATCTGCTGACCTCGTGATCCGCCCGTCTCGGCCTCCCAAAGGGCTGGGATTACAGGCTTAAGCCACCGCGCCCGGCCTGGTACAAGTACTTTTGATCATACTACATATAAAATTTTGTGTCCTGATTTTTTTCATTGAATTCCATGCATTTATCATGTTATTATAAACTCTTCCTAAACTTGAGTTTAATGGCTGCATAACAGCTTACCAAGTGCATATGCCAGGATTTACTTTACCTTTCCCAAATTGTCCAATATTTTGTCACTATAAATAACACCACATTATTTTTATTTTTATTTTTATTTTTTTTTGAGACGGAGTCTCGCTCTGTCGCCCAGGCTGGAGTGCAGTGGCCGGATCTCAGCTCACTGCAAGCTCCGCCTCCCGGGTTTACGCCATTCTCCTGCCTCAGCCTCCTGGGTAGCTGGGACTGCAGGTGCCCGCCACCTCGCCCGGCTAGTTTTTTGTATTTTTTAGTAGAGACGGGGTTTCACTGTGTTAGCCAGGATGGTCTCGATCTCCTGACCTTGTGATCCGCCCGTCTCAGCCTCCCAAAGTGCTAGGATTACAGGCTTGAGCCACCGCGCCCGGCCTTACCACATTATTTTTCAATAATCCCTGCACAAAACTTTTTCTGTATTTAGAATTATTTCAAGGCCCAGCACAGTAGCTGACGCCTATAACCTCAGCACTTTGGGAGGCCAAGGCAGGCGGATTGTGTGAGCCCAGGAGTTTGAGGCCAGCCAGAGCAACATGGTGAAATCTTGTCTCTACAAAAATAAAAAATAAAAAAAAATCAGCCAGGCATAGTAGCATGCACCTGTGGTCCCAGCTACATGGGAGGTTGAGGCAGGAGGATAGCTTGAGCCTAGGAGGTTGAGGCTGCAGTGAGCTATGGTCATGGTCATATCACTGCCCTCCAGCCTCGGCTACAGAGCGAGACTCCATCTCTAAAAAAAAAAAAAAAAAAGGAGCTGGGCTTGGTGGCTCATGCCTATAATCTCGGCACTTTGGGAGGCTGAAGGGGATGGATCACTTGAGCCTAGGTATTAGAGACCAGCCTGGGCAAAATGGCGAAATCTCTCTCTCTCTAAAAAAAAAAAAAAAAAAAAAAAAAAAAAAAAGAATTATTCCTTTTCCTTTAGAACGATTTTCTATGAGTGGAATTATTAGATTGAGAGGTGTAAACATCCACTTATAAAATTATTATTATTATTTTTGAGAAGGAGTTTCGCTCTTGTTGCCCAGGCTGGAGTTCAATGGCACGATCTCAGCTCACCACAACCTCCACCTCCCGGGTACATGCGATTCTCCTGCCTCAGCCTCCTTAGTAGCTGGGATTACAGACATGCGTCACCACGCCCAGCTAATTTTGTATTTTTAGTAGAGATGGGGTTTCTCCATGCGGCTCAGGCTGGTCTCAAACTCCTGACCTCAGGTGATCCGCCTGCCTTGGCCTCCCAAAGTGCTGGGATTACAGGCGTGGGCCACCGTACCTGGCCCATTTATAAAATTATTAAAGAAATTTATGTTCTTTGTAGAAAACTTGGAAAATACAAAAAAGCATAAAGAAGAAAATAAAACATCACCTACCACCCAGAGAGAAACCAAGTTAACTTCTGGAATAGAACTGGGATCAGTCTGTATGTGCAGCTATGTGTTCTTTTTCACTTCGCCCCATGTTGTGAGGTACAGTGCTTCTCATGTCATTAAAATCCTTTAAAAATATATGTTTCACAGTATTAAGTCAGATAAATTCTTTAGCCATTTCCGTATTTCTGAATGATTGGGTTCCTCTTAATTTTTTTCTCAGTAATAAATGGTTCTACAGTGAACATTATGTTGTATTATTTTGGGGGGTAGTATCTTGGATTATGAGAGATTCCTAAAAGTGAAATGAAAGATACAAAGGGCACTTACTGCTTTCTCAAGGATTTGTTCGAAATTGTGTTCCCACTAAAAACAATCTTGTGAGCTCTGTGTAGTTATTGTTTGAAAAATCTGGCTGGGCACGGTGGCTCACACTTGTAATCCCAGCACTTTGGGAGGCTGAGGTATAAGGATCACTTGAGACCAGAAGTTTGAGATCAGCCTGGTTTTACCCATGGTAAAACCCTGTCTCTACCAAAAATACAAAATTTAGCCCTGTGTGGTAGTATACATCTGTCATCCCAGCTACTCGGGAGGCTGAGGTAGGAGGATTGCTTGAGCCTTGGAGGTGGAGGTTTCAATGAGCTGAGATCACGCCACTGCACTCCAGCCTGGGTGACGGAGTGAGACTCTGTCTCAAAAACAAACAAACAAACATACAAAAAATACTCTGCCAGCTTCATTGGTGAAGAGTAGTATTTTAATGTGCATTTATTTGAGATCAGTGAAGATGAAGATTATTTCATGTTTTTAGCCTTTTCTTTCATCTGTGTACTGTTGATATCTTGCTAATTTTTCTACTCAGAGCTTTTGTGGTTTTTTTTTTAAACCAATTTATATAAGCTCTTATCTATCAACCTATTACCAATTTTGAAATATTCTCTCCTTTGGTTATTGACTTTAAAATTTTTACCTCTCTGTGTATATCTATACATCTATGTATAGGAGGAGCTTAAATTTATTTTGTGGTAAAATATACATAATATAAAATTTACCACTTAACCATTTAAGATTGTACAATTCAGTGGCATGAAGTACATTCAGTGTTGCGCAACCGTCACCACTATGCACCTTCAAAATTTTTCCATCACCCCAGCCTGAAACTCTGTATCCTTTAAACAATAGCTCCCCATTCTCCCTTCCCCTAGTCCTGATGACCACTATTCTTTTTTCTGTCTCCATGAATTTGACTATTCTAGGTAGAGCATGTAAATAGAATCATATGATATTTGTCCTTTTCTGTCTGTCTTATTTCGCTCAGCTTAATGTTTTCAAGGTGCATCCATGTCGTAGCATATATCAGAATTTCATTTCTTTTTAAGATTGAGTAAGATTTCATTATATGTATATACTACATTTTGTTTATCCACTCATCCGTGATGGACATTTGGGTTGTTTCCACCTTTTGTCATTGTGAACAATCCTACTATAAGCATTGGCATACAAATATCTTTAAGTCCCTGCTGTCAGTTTTTTGGGGGTATGTACCTAGAAGTGGAATTGCTGGATCATACAGTGATTCTATGTTTAATTTTTTTTTTTTTTTTTTTTGAGACGGAGTCTCGCTCTGTCGCCCGGGCTGGAGTGCAGTGGCCGGATCTCAGCTCACTGCAAGCTCCGCCTCCTGGGTTTACGCCATTCTCCTGCCTCAGCCTCCCGAGTAGCTGGGACTACAGGCGCCCGCCACCTCGCCCGGCTAGTTTTTTGTATTTTTTAGTAGAGACAGGGTGTCACCATGTTAGCCAGGATGGTCTCGATCTCCTGACCTCGTGATCCGCCCGTCTCGGCCTCCCAAAGTGCTGGGATTACAGGCTTGAGCCACCGCGCCCAGCCTTATGTTTAATTTTTTGAAGAACTGCCATACTGCTTTCCACAGCAGCTGCACCATTGTACATTCCCACTAGCAATGCATGAGGGCTCTAATTCATATCTTTACCAACACTTGTTATTTTGTTCTGTGAGTTTTAAAAAAATAATAGTCATCCTAATGGGTGTGAAGTGGTATCTCATTGTGGTTTTGATTTGCATATCCCTAATGATTACCTTAAACATCTTTCATGTACTTATTGGCCATTTGTATATCTTCTGTTTTACTTTTTATTTTTTACATTTTTAATTTACTTTCTTTTTGAGACAGGGTCTCGCTCTGTTGCCCAGGCTGGAGTGTAGTGGTGCGATCTCGGCTCACTGCAACCTCTGTCTCCTGGGTTCAAGCTACTCTCATGCCTCAGACTCCTGAGTTAGCTGGGATTATAGGTGTGAGCCACTGCGCCCTGCCTTATAGATCTTCTTTAAAGAAATGTCTATTCTGATGGTTTCTGAGGAAAATGGCGGATAGGAGGCAGGACTAACTTGCAGCTATGACTGGGACGGACGGAGCAGCGTGTGGAGACTGACATCATGAACTTTTGCTCCGAGAACTACCACAGGAACATACCAGGAAAGCCAAGAGAATCCACAGACCCTTTGAAGAAGGTGGATTACCGCTGCAGGCTCTGTGGGACAGCCAAGGAGCTCCGAAGACAAAGGTCATATTCTCCTGGGAGCTCTATGGCCCCACCCACTGCCTGATCCACCCTATGCTACGGCAGCTGATGTGCTCTTGAGAGCACTACCTCCTGGCTGGAGGTCAACCAACATAAACCAGTGCGTTTAACAAAAATACAGCCAAAGGCCGGGCGCGGTGGCTCAAGCCTGTAATCCCAGCACTTATGGGAGGCCGAGACGGGCGGATCACGAGGTCAGGAGATCGAGACCATCCTGGCTAATATGGTGAAACCCCGTCTCTACTAAAAAAAATACAAAAAACTAGCCGGGCGACGAGGCGGGCGCCTGTAGTCCCAGCTACTCGGGAGGCTGAGACAGGAGAATGGCGTGAACCCGGGAGGCGGAGCTTGCAGTGAGCTGAGAGCCGGCCACTGCACTCCAGCCCTGGGCGGCAGAGCAAGACTCCGTCTCAAAAAAAAAAAAAAAAAAAAAAAAAAATACAGCCAAGTCAACCAACAAAAAACCAGTGTGTTTAACGAAAACACAACCAAGGACCCTCATAGAGTCCGCTTCACTCCCTTGCTACCTCTACCAGAGCAGGTGCTGGTATACATGGCTGAAAGACCTGACAATGGACCGCATCACAGGACTCTTTGCAGACACTTAGTACCAGCCCAGAGCCTGGTAGCTTCTCTGGGTGGCTAGATCCAGAAGAGAAACAACAATCAATGCAGTTCAGTTCTCAGGAAGCCCTGTCCCTAGGGGAAAGGGGAGAGCACCACATCAAGGGAGCACCCCATAGGATAGAAGAATCTGAACAGCAGCCCTCAAGTCCCAGATCTTCCCTCTGACATAGTCTACCCAAATGAGAAGAAACCAGAAAAACAATTCCAGTAACATGATGACAAAATAAGGTTCTTTTTTTTTTTGAGGCGGAATCTTGCTCTGTTACCTAGGATGGAGTGCAGTGGTGTGATCTTGGCTCACTGCAACCTCTGCTTCCTGGGTACAAGTGATTCTCCTGCCTCAGCCTCCTGAGTACCTGGGACTACAGGTATGTGCTGCCATGCCCAGCTAAATTTTGAATTTTTAGTACAGATGAAGTTTCACCATATTGGCCAGGCTGCTCTTGAACTCCTGTTCAAGTATCTGCTCGCCTTGGCCTCCCAAAGTGTTAGGATTACAGGCGTAAGTCACTGTGCCTGGCCCAAAACAAGGTTCTTTAACACTTCCAAAAGATCACACTAGCTCACCAGCAATGGATCCAAGCCAAGAGATAATCTCTGATTTGACAGAAAAAGAATTCAGAAAGCCAACTATTAAGCCAATCAAGGAGGCAACAGAGAAAGATGAAGTCCAACCTAAAGAATAAAAAAATGATACAGGATATGAATGGAAAAATCTCCAGTGAAATAGAGAGCATAAATAAAAAAACAATCACAACTTCTGGAAATCAAGGACACACTTAGAGAAATGCAAAATGCACTGGAAAGTCTCAGCAACAGAATTGCACAAGTTCAGGGAAGAACTTCAGAGTTTGAAGACAAGGCATTCAAATTAACCCAATCTGACAAAGACAAAGAAATAAGAATTTAAAAAATGAACAAAGCCTCCAAGAAGATTGGTATCATGTTTAATGATGAAACCTAAGAATAATTGGTGTTCCCAAGGAAGACGAGAAATCTAAAAGTTTGGAAAACATATTTGAGGGAATAATTGAGGAAAACTTCCCTGGCTTCGCTAGAGATCTAGACATCCAAATACTTCTTGCTCAAAGAACACCTGGGAAATTTATTGCAAAAAGATCATCACCTAGGCACATAGGCATCAGGTTATCTAAAGTCAAGACGAAGGAAAGAATATTAAGAACTCTGAGGCAAAAGCATCAGGTACTATAAAGGAAAACCTGGCCGGGCGCGGTGGCTCAAGCCTGTAATCCCAGCACTTTGGGAGGCCGAGACGGGCGGATCACGAGGTCAGGAGATCGAGACCATCCTGGCTAACACGGTGACACCCTGTCTCTACTAAAAAAAATACAAAAAAAAGCTAGCCGGGCGAGGTGGCGGGCGTCTGTAGTCCCAGCTACTCGGGAGGCTGAGGCAGGAGAATGGCGTAAACCTGGGAGGCGGAGCTTGCAGTGAGCTGAGATCCGGCCACTGCACTCCAGCCTGGGCGACAGAGCGAGACTCCGTCTCAAAATAAATAAATAAATAAATAAGTAAATAAAATAAAATAAAATAAAATAAAATAAAATAAAGGAAAACCTATCAGACTAACAGCAGATTTCTCAGCAGAAACTCTACAGGCCAGAAGGGATTGAGGTCCTATCTTTAGCCTCCTTAAACAAAACAATTATCAGCCAAGAATTTCGTATCTAGCGAAACTAAGCTTCGTAAATGAAGGAAAGATACATACAGTCTTTTTCAGACAAAGAAATGCTGAGAGAGTTTGCCACTGCCAAGCCAGCACTACAGGAACTGTTAAAAAGAGCTCTAAATCTTGAAACAAATATTTGAAATACACTAAAATAGAAACTCCTTAAAGCATAAATCTCACAGGACCTATAAAACAGCAACACAATGAAAAAAACCCGTTTTCAAAGTAAATTTTTTTTTTTTTTTCTTTTAAGGTTACAGGACTTCTTACCTTCCCTCCCCTGGTTACATTTCCTTCTGAGACATTTGAAAAGTTTTCAGCCAAAAAAAAAAAAAAAAAAAAAAAATGCTGTAAAAGGCTAGGTTGAATTATATGATACATTGAAATTAAAATGAAATTTTAAATTATCATGCAGTTCAGGATGATGTAGAATTAGTGATAATAAATAAAGGTTAAAAGGATGATGGCAAAAATAAAAAAAAAAGGAAAAAAAAGAAAAAAACCCAGGGTATTCAGGCAACAAGTAGCATGATGAATAGAAGAGTACCTCACATCTCAATACTGACATTGGATGTAAATGGCCTAAATGGTCCACTTAAAAGATACAGAATGGCAGAGTGGATAAAAATTCACCAACCAAGTATCTGCTGTCTTCATGAGACTCACCTGACACATAAGGACTCACATAAGCTGAAGGTAAAGGGGGAAAAAGGTATTCCATGCAAAGGGACACCAAAAGTGAGCAGGAGTAGCTATTCTCCTATCAGACAAAACAGACTTTAAAGCAATAGCAGTTAAAAAAGACAAAGAGAGACATTATATAATGATAATAAAAATAACTAGTCCAACAGATAAATATCACAATCCTAAATATATATGCACCTAACATTGGGGCTCTCAAATTTATAAAACAATTACTACTAGACCTAAGAAATGAGGTAGTAACACAATAATAGTGGGGGACTTCAATACTCCACTGACAACACTAGACAGGTCATCAAGACAGAAAGTCAACAAAGAAACAATGGACATAAACTATACCCTACAACAAATGGACTTAACAGATATTTACAGAATATTCTACCCAACAACTGCAGAATATACATTCTGTTCATCAGCACATGGAACATCTGCAAAGATAGACCATATAATAGGCCACAAAACAAAAAAATCAAAGAAAATTGAAATTATAGCAAGAACTCTCTCAGACCACAGTGGAAAAGAATTGGAAATCAACTCCCAAAGGAATCCTCAAAACCATGCAAATACATGGAAATTAAATGACCTGCTCCTGAATAACTGTTGAGTCAACAATGAAATCAAGATGGAAATTTAAAAATTCTTTGAACTGAACAATAATAGTGACACAACCTATCAAAACCTCTGGGATACAGCAAAGGCAATGCTAAGAGGAAAGTTTATAGCATTAAATGCCTACATCAAAAAGTCTGAAAGAGCACAGACAATCTAAGGTCACACCTCAAGGAGCTAGAGAAACAGGAAAAAACCAAACCTAAACCCAGCAGAAGAAAAGAAATAACCAAGATCAGAGCAGAAGTAAATGATATGGAAACAACAACAACAACAACAACAAACCCACAAAAGATAAATGAAACAAAAATCGGGTTCTTCGAAAAGATAAATAAAATTGATAGGCCATTAGTAAGATTAACCAATAAAAGAAGAGAGAAGATCAAAGTAAGCTCAATTAGAAACGAAACAGGAGATATTACAACTGATACCACAGAAATACAAAAGATCACTCAAGGCTCCTATGAATACCTTTACACGCATAAACTAGAAAACCTAGAGGAGGATGGATAAATTCCTGGAAATATACAACTCTACTAGATTAAACCAGGAAGAAATAAAACCTCTGAACAGACTAATAACAAGCAGCGAGATTGAAATGATAATTAAAAAGTTACCAATGAAGAAAAGTCCAAGACCAGAGAGATTCACAGTTAAATTCTATTAGACATTCAAAGAAAAAATTGGTACCAATCCTACTGACACTATTCCAAAAGACAGAGAAAGGGAATCCTCTCTAAATCATTCTATGAAGTCAGTATCACCCTAGTAACAAAACCAGGAAAGGACATAACAAAAAAAGAAAACTGCAGACCAATGTCCCTGATGAACATAGATGCAAAAATTCTCAACAAAATACTAGCTAACCAAATCCAACAGCATACCAAAAAGATAATCCACCATGATCAAGTGGGTTTCGTACCAGGGATTCAGGGATGGTTTAACATCTGCAAGTCAATAACTGCGATACACCATGTAAACATAATTAAAAACAAAAATCACAAGGTCATCTCAATAGATGCAGAAAAAGCATTTGACAAAATTCAGCATTGCTTTATGATGAAAACCCTCAGCAAAATCAGCATAGAAGGGACATACCTTAAGGTAATAAAAGCCATTGATGACAAACCCACAGTCAACATTATACTGAATAGGAAAAAGTTGAAAGCATTTCCCCTGAGCACTGGAACAAGATAAGGATGCCCACTTTCACCACTTCTATTTGACATAGTACTGGAAATCCTAGCCAGAGCAATCAGACAAGAGAAAAAAATAAAAGATATCTAAATTGGTAAAGAGGAAGTCAAACTTTTGCTGTTTGCTGATGACATGATTGTATACCTAGAAAACCCTAAAGACTCATTCAAAAAGCTCCTAGAACTGGTAAATGAATTCAGCAAAATTTTAGGATAACAAAATTAATCTACACAAATCAGTAGCCCTGCTATATACCAACAACAACCAAGCTGAGAATCAAACCAAGAACTCAACCCATTTTACAACAGCTGCAAAAAATAAAATACTTAGGAATATACTTAACCAAGGAGGTGAAAAACCTTTACAAGGAAAACTACAAAACATTGCCGAAAGAAATCATAGATGACATAAACAAATGGAAACACCTCCTATGCTCATGGATGGGTAGAATCAATATTGTGAAGATGACTATACTGCCAAAAGCAACCTACAAATCCAATGTAATTCCCATCAAAATACCCTCATCATTCTTCACAGAACTAGAAAAAACAATCCTAAAATTTATATGGAACCAAAAAAAGAGCCCACATAGCCAAAGCAAGACTAAACAAAAAGAACAAATCTGGAGGGATTACCCTACCTGACTTCAAACTATACTATAAGGCCATAGTCATCAAAGCAGTATGGTATTGGTATCAAAACAGGCATATAGACCAATGGAACAGAATAGAGAACCCAGAAATAAAGCCAAATACTTATAGTCAAATGATCTTTGACAAAGCAAACAAAAACATAAAGTGATGAAAGGATACCCTATTAAACAAATGGTGCTGGTACAATTGGCAAGCCACATGTAGAAGAATGAAACTGGATCCTCACCTCTCACCTTATACAAAAATCATCTCAAGATGGATCAAAGACTTAAATCTAAGACCTGAAACCATAAAAATTCTAGAAGATAACACTGGCTTAGGCAAAGACTTGTCATGACCAAGAACCCAAAAGCAAATGCAACAAAAACAAAGATAAATACATGGAACTTAAACTAAAATGCTTCTGCACAACAAAAGAAATAATCAGCAGAGTAAACAGACAACACACAGAGTGGGAGAAAATCTTCACAATCTATACATCCAACAGAGGACTAACATCCAGAATCTACAAGGAACTCAAACAAATCAGCAAGAAAAAAACAAACAATACCATCAAAAAAGTGGGCTAAGGACATGAATAGACAGTTCTCAAAAGAAGATATACATATGGCCAACAAAAACATGAAAAAAATGCTCAACATCACTAATTATTAAGGAAATGCAAATCAAAACCATAATGCGATACCACCTTACTCCTGCAAGAATGGCCATAACCAAAAAACAAAAAACAAAAAACAAAACAAAACTATAGATGTTGGCATGGATGTGGTGAAAAGGGAACACTTTTACACTTTGGAGGGAATCTAAATTAGTACAACCACTATGAAAAACAGTGTGGAGATTCCTTAAAGAACTAAAAGTAGATCTACCATTTGATCCAGCAGCCCCACTCCTGGGTATCTACCAAGAGGAAAAGAAGTCATTATATAAAAAATATACTTGCATGTGCATGTTTATAGCAGCACATTTGCAACTGAAAAAATACGGAACCAGCCCAAATGTCCATCAATCAACAAGCAGATAAAGAAAATGTGGTATATATATATATATATATATACCACAGAATACCACTCAGTCATACAAAGGAACAAAATAATGGCATTTGCAGCAACCTGGATGGAATTGGAGACCATTATTCTAAGTGAAATAACTCAGGAGTAGAAAACCAAACATCTATGTTCTAATAAGTGGGAGCTAAGCTATGAGGACACAAAGGCATAAGAATAATACAATGGACTTTGGGGACTCAGGGGAAAGGGTGTGGTGGGGGTGAGGGATAAAAGACTACACATTGGGCACAGTGTACACTGCTCAGGTGGTGGGTGAACCAAAATCCCAGATATCACCACCAAAGAAATTATTCACATAGACAGGTGTGGTGGCTAACACCTGTAATCCCAGCACTTTGGGAGGCCCAGGCAGGCAGATGACTTGAGCTCAGAAGTTCAAGACAAGCCTGGCCAACATTGAGAAAACCCATCTCTACCAAAAATAAAAACATTAGCTGGGTGTGGTGGCATGTTCCTGAAGTCACAGCTACTTGGGAGGCTGAGACAGGAGAATTGCTTGAACCCAGGAAGCGGAGTTTGTGGTGAGCCAGGATGTCACCATTGCACTCCAGCCTAGGCAACAGAGCAAGACTCTGGACTCTGTCTCAAACAAAACAAAACAAAACAAAACAAAACAAAACAAAACAAAACAAAACAAAACAATGAACTTTTTCATGTAACCAAACACCACCTGTTTCCCAAAAACCTATTGAAATAAAACAACAAAAAAGAAATGTCTATTCAAGTCCTTTGGCCACTTTCAAATTAGTTTTTGTTATTGAGTTATAGTTCTGAACATTCTGGATATTAATTCTTTATTAGGTATAAATTTGCTAATATTTTATCCCTCTCCATGGGTTGCTTTTCATTCTGTTTATTGTGTCCTTTGATGCACAGAAGTTTTTAATTTTGATGAAGTCCAATTTCTCTATTTTTCCTTTTGTTGCTTGTGCTTGTGGTGTCACATTCAAGAAATCACTGTTAAATCCAATGTCATGAGGCTTTTGGTCTATGTTTTCTTCTAAGAGTTTTACAGCTTTATTTCTTTTTCCTTTTTTTGAAATCTGCAAATCTATTTTATTTCCATTAGAAAAATATTATCTATATTAAATTTTGGTCCACTTTCTTCTCCTTGACCTCAAATTTAAACACTTAAATTTTACTCAAGTAAAAGCAGAATCACATACCTGACATGAAAACTAAATCATTCACATCATTAGTTTGAATTAGATATGTTCTTGATTATTTCTCAGGAATAATTCCTCTTCTTTCCTACCTGTTATTTCTCTTTTATTTATTGAGTAACTATGTAATAGGTATCTCTTTCCTATATTCAGTAATACAGGTGTAATTTAAAACAGTAACTGGATTCCTTCTCTAATCTTCAATTCATGTTCAACTCTCCCTATTATATGGTATTTCTATAATAACTTCAGATACACTGTCATCAATTGTGAAAATTAAAAGGTTAATTAAGATGTTACATCAGTTGTAGAAATTAAAATGTTAACAATTCCAGACTACAAAGCACTGGCCCACTTACAGTGATGCTGTTGGCAGCGGTGCTTGGACAGCTACTGCTTCAATTTCAATTCGGCTACCTTTGGGCAAAGCAGCAACTTGGTAAGCAGCTCTAGCAGGACAATTACTCTTGAAATACTGTTTGTAGATTTCATTGACAGTATTGAAGTCATTTATGTCAGCCAGAAGAACAGTTGTTTTCAGCACGTTAGTGAAGTCACAGCCTGCAGCTTTCAGAATTTCACCCATGTTTTTAAGAGCTTCTTTAGCTTCTTCTGCTATCCCTCCTGACACAAGCTGTCTACTTGAAGGGTCCATCCCTATCTGTCCTGAAATATAAATGGTCCTGTCGACTAACACAGCTTGACTGTTGGGTCCAATGGCCCCTGGAGCTTTTGCGGTGCTGATCACCCTTTTGATCAAGGATGACATGACTAAGTCTTCCCTCTTGCAGCCCCTTCAGGAGAAGAAGCCCCAGCACTAGCCTTGCTCGCTTCTCCTACAGGTTTATTTCTTATGTTTACACTGGTGATTCATTTTGGTGAATATAATGTAAGGTAAAGGTCCAACTTCCTTCTTTTGCATGTGGATATCCAATAGGAGCTTACATTTTTATGTGGATGTCTATTGAGCCACTGTTAGCATTTTATCACATAATGGGACCCCCTCCTTTGCCTTTCTGATTATAAATGGCCAACAATGACCCCAGCAATGACTCATACCAGTACTTAGAAGATTTAAGCTGTAACCAGTGCCTGAGCTCATGTCTTGTGGAGGTTTACGCCAGCACTAACAAGTTGGCAGTGTCTTGTATTACCACTTTGCTTATAATAATATGGCAAAAGGTATCATTATTGGAATTGCCACAGTGGGTTCACCATTCAGACTTCTGGATGTGTTCATGCAGTCAAAATTTCTGAGACAGATGACCCTAATATTGAATTCAGTTCTAAGGTTCTTCATTCAGACAAGAATGACTATGTTTGCTACAGGAAAACTCAGTAGGAAAGCTGACTTGCATATTCAGCACAGAAATGCAAAGGAAAATGAAAAAGGAAAGGAAAAAAGAATGCATATTCATGAAAAATTAAAAATATTTATATTTTCAGAAGTATTGCCAGTTTAAGAAGCTTTGCCAGCCCATGGAGAAAAATCCCTAAAAGGAATAATTGTGAGGTAACTTTCATATGAAATCCTGCTCTTATGTTCTTAATGCTTGTAATGCCATATCTGTGTAGGTTTTTCACTTATTTTTGGGACTAAATTGGGTATTTTGGTGGTATATAATGGATTTCCAGGAAAAAAAACCCAAATCTATGACACCGGATCTATACCATGCATTGGATGACTATCATTCACTTAATTTCCTAAATTGAGGGTCATATATATTTCAGTAATTTTTTTCTATGTATTTCCTGTATAGTTGAGATCATACTGTATACATATGTTTTCACTTTCCTTTTTCTCTTACCATGTCTTAAACATTTTCCGATGCCACTGAAACTGCAAACATCCCTGCTAATGGCAGCCCAGCATTTCCTGATACTGATGCACCATGGTACTATGTGCAGTGTTCGTAACTCGGTAGTTTTCCAGTGTTTGTCTATTTCCCTTTTCAGCCCCATGGCACAGGGACCAATTATCATTAGGATCCTATTATCTTTACCACAAAGCACAGCAACCTCAGAAAGCCTTGATCAGTTTTTGTTTTTGCCCAACCCTTCCACATGCATTGCCAAGTCACTCGTGTTTGGGTGCCGTCAGGGTACCGATTATGTCCACACCCAGACTGCGACGTTTATGTTGCTAATACATATATTTGTCTGCTGCAAAGTTCTAGATTGAAGGAGAAACAATTATTTGTCCCCCTTTCCCTTCAGTTCCTCCTTGCCTGGAATGATCTCCTTTTTCTTAGCACTGTCTCTGAATCCTCTCTTTAATTTTCAGTTTACTCTTCTAGTCTCATCAGCTCCATGAAGTTTTCTTCAACCACTCTCGCCCACATTAATATCTCCCTCCAGGGAACTGTCTGCACCTTCACTTTAGTACTTTATTGCCAATCATCTTGTATTATTCTTTGTTTCTTTTACTGTAGATTATAAGTGCATGAAGAGCAGAAATGCTTTTAGAATTATTTTCCTTTCCTATGAGGCAAAGCACAGAAAGGTGACATCCAATAAATTCTAGCTGAATGGAGCAGAGTTGAAGTGCAAACGAATGTACTGACTAAAAGGCTAAAGTGAGCTTTTCCTTTTTTAATAACAATACCGGTGGCTCACGCCTGTAATCCCAGCACTTTGGGAGGCCGAGGCAGGTGGATCACGAGGTCAGGAGATCGAGACCATCCTGGTTAACACAGTGAAACCCCGTATCTACCAAAAATGCAAAAAATTAGCTGGGCGTGGTGGCGAGTGCCTGTAGTCCCAGCTACTCGGGAGGCTGAGGCAGGAGAATGGCGTGAACCCGAGAGGCGGAGCTTGCAGTGAGCCGAGATCGTGCCACTGCACTCCAGCCTGGGCAACAGGGACAGACTCCGTCTCAAAAAAATAAAATAAAATAAAATAACAACAATACAATATTTGGCATATGTCCAATATCCAAAGTAAGAATTTAAACCATCTAATTTTATCATCATCTGAACTGGATATTAGTAAAAAAAAATTGCTACTTACTCAGAATTCGTGCAAACCCAAAGTCACAAATCTTGATTATTCCTTGCTTAGTTATTAGAATATTTTCAGGTTTTATATCTCTGTGAATGCACTGTAAGATCATTATTTGATTATTTTTCTGAACCACCAAAATGACAAAGAATAAACATTAACTACTAGTTTAATAGATACACAGCCTATGAGATAAAAACAAATGTGGGCTTCCTTCACTTTTCTAAAAGAACTTAAATTGGCAGTTTTTCACTTGTAACTCTTGTCATACCAAAATTAAAACATTTATTAAAATATTGTTTTATTATTGAAATAATTAAAATTATAATTGTATGTGAAAACTGTCTTTTTTTTTTTAAAGAAGGGATTATCAGGCTAGGTGTGGTGACTCATGTCCATAATCCCAGCACTCTGAGAGGCTGAGGCAGGAGGATAACTTGAAGCCAGGAGTTTGAGGCCACCCTGGGCAATGCACTGAGACCCTGTCTCTACAAAAAAGTTAAAAAATTAGCCAGGCGTGGTGGCATGCACTTGTGGTCCTAGCTACTCAGGAGGCTGAGGCTGAAGGATCATTTGAGCCTGGAAGGTTGAGGCTGCAGTGAGCCATGATCACACTGCACAGAGCCTGAGCAACTGAGCTAGACCCTGTCTCAAAAACAAATAAATAAAAATAAAAAATTAAATTCAAGAAGAGAGTATCATACAATTCTTTCACTTTTTGCTGGTCCCTGTTTAAACTGTATGAGGTAAAACCCTAAATGAGATTAGACTCAGAGTACCTCTAATAACTGCTGCCACCCAAGAGTCACAATTAAGGTTGAAAAACTTGCAGATTTGAGAAATTAGAAAAACATTTAAATGATAAAAAGCAAAATTCGCTTATAATTAGAATGACCATATTATTTATCATCCAAATCAGGAGACTTCCAAGTGTGAAAGAGGGGCCTATTAATAATCATGCCAGGACAATAGGCACAAACCAGGACTGCCCTGGGTGAGCTGGGGCGCACAGTCCCCTACTTAGCAGAGATTCCGAAGCATTCCTCGACAGGGGATGGGGATCATTTCCACATCCTCACCACGGAGCTATCCTGGAACGATCATCATCCTGAGATGGCCCACGATGCTGTCAGAATCCCTACTGGGAAAGTGGGACCTGTGGCACGCTGACCTCAAAAGCAGCTGTTTTTTTTTCTTTTTTTCTTTTTGAGACAGAGTCTTGCTCTGTCGCCCAGGCTGGAGTGCAGTGGCGCAATCTTGGCTCACTGCAAGCTCTGCCTCCCAGATTAAAGCGATTCTCCTGCCTCAGCCTCCCGAGTGACTGGGACTATGGGTGTGTCCCGAGTAGCTAGGATTACAGGCGCTCACCACCATGCCCGGCTAATTTTGTAGTTTTAGTAGAGACGGGTTTCACCATGTTGTTGTCCAGTTTGGTCTTGAATTACTGAGCTCAAGTGATCCGCCCACCTCTGCCTCCCAAAGTGCTGGCATTACAGGCGTAAGCCACCACGCCTGGACCCCGCTATTCTTTCATATGCAGCGGCCTTACAATTTGCTGCCTAATCATAATGACCCTGAATGAAGCAGATGCTCCTCGCCGGACAGGAGCGGCCCGGCTAGGGGCCTGGGGGAGGGCAGGCTGAGTAAGCCCGCGCGTGCATGGGCATTCCAGAAATGGGTTTCCATGTTGCGGAGGTGCTGTGAGAAAACAGCTCAGACCTTACCCTTCAGAACTTTCCGTTTATCCACGCTCCCAAAAAAGAAAATGGATGAAAATAATATCGATCTCCATCACTGGGCCCTCACAGGGAACTCTGTACTTTTCAAAGCACTTTCAATTCAAAGCGTGAATTATTTCATCCTTGCAACAATCCTGTGATTGCAAGTGGCCACTGACAGAGTACATGAATTGAGTGTCACAATAATCAACTCCTTCTGCCTCCTTCTCTACTATGCTGTCAGGCCCTTTAAGCATTTTTGTCAATTTGACAACTCTGAAATGGTTGTCTTTGGTTCTCTAATAGCTATCTAGGAGGAGAAAAAGAGCTGAGCCCTAAATTCATTTTAGGTTGCAGAAATGACACTGGTAGCATGAACTTGTTCCTATTTAGTCTCAATTACTGTCAACTGCTTCATAATTTGTATGAAGAGCAGTTAGAAGAAACTTTTTTAGGTCTTTTAAAAGTACTAAGGCCTTAGACACTAATTAAAAAAAAATACATAGGCTGGGCATAGTTGCTGACGCCTGTAATCCTTGCACTTCAGGAGGCCAAGTTGGGAGGATCGCCTGAGCCCAGGAGTTTGATACCAGCCTGGGCCCAATGGTGAAAGTCAGTCTCCACAAAAAATACAAAAATTAGCCAAGTGTGTGGTGTGCACCTTTAGTCCCAGCTACACAAGAGGCTGAGATGGGAGGATGGCTTGTGCCCAGGAGGTAGAGGTTGCAGTGAGCCAACATGGCACCACCACACTCTAGTCTGTCTGACAGAGTGAGACCCTGCCTCAAAAAAAAAAAAAAATTGCTGGAATATAAATGAACATAGTTTTGATATCCTACCTTTTAAGCAACACACTTAAGAAATTTAGACTAACACTCTGAGTCAGTAACACTCACTTATAGTTGGTGATTACATTAGAACAGGTTATGTCCTTTAAATGAGTTTGCATCAAATTCTAGAATTTCTAGACTATGTGTAGTATTACCAAGTAAATGGATTTACATCGATATCTGTCCATTGGCCTATACATATGTTTTCTGGATCTAATCCATGTGAAATTTATAGCACTTATTTTTCAGCCAAATATACAAAAGGAAATGAAGTATTGACATATCCCAAAGGAACATTTATTGGTATAGGATCAGGTAAGAGAAGTTATTGATGAAGAGTGAGAGGATACTGAAGAAATTTAAAAGGGAGTAAAAATAATTGGAACCTGGCTGGGTGCGGTGGTTCATGCCTGTAATCCCAGCACTTTGGGAGGCTGAGGCAGGCAGATCACCTGAGGTCAGGAGTTCGAGAGCAGCCTGGCCAACATGGTGAAACCCTGTCTCTACTAAACATACAAAAATTAGCCAGGCATGGTTGTGGGTGCCTGTAATCCCAGCTACTCAGGGGGCTGATGCAGGAGAATCGCTTGAACCTGGGAGGTGGAGGTTGCAGTGAGCTGCAGTTGTGCCACTGGACCCCAGCCTGGGCGACATAGCAAGACTCTCAAAATAAATAAATAAAAATTAAATATAAAATTAAAAAATAAATAATTGGAACCATAAGAAACAGGGCATGGGGGGGAAGAAGACGCTTAGAAATACAGCATTCACCTACTCCACTGCAAAGCCACACTCAGTGCAAACTCTCTGCAACGCCTCTTGCAATCAGCCTATTTTCCCTCAAAGAACAAGAAGCATGCAAGTCTCTGTTAATAAAATAATTTTAATAAATTGAGTTTTATGCACAGCTTTTTTTTTTTTTTTTTGAGACAGAGTTGCTTTTTGTTACCCAGGCTGGAGTGCAGTGGCACGATCTTGGCTCACTGCAACCTCTGCCTCCCGGGTTCAAGTGATTCTCCTGCCTCAGCCTCCTGAGTCGCTGAGATTACAGTCACCCACCACCATACCTGGCTAATTTTTTGTATTTTTTAGTAGAGATGGGGTTTCGCCATGTTGGCCAGGCTGGTCTTGAACTCCTGACCTCAGGTGATCCACCCACCTCAGCCTCCCAAAGTGCTGGGATTATAGGCATGAGACACCACACTTGGCCTTGTACACAGCTTTTAGCAAACATTGCTCAGGTTCGGTTGTTGTGGCTGATGGGCAATCTTTTTTTTTTGGCTCACAAGCCAGCCAAAAGAGATATCTATGGTATTTTAAAACTGACTTTTAACTTTAAAATCATCTCTGCAAACTTGCACACCAGAAATTGCTTCTTAAATAGCCTGATAAAAACAATAAATAGTTTTTTTTATTATCTGATAAATTTATTCTCTTGGAGCCTTAGGCATGGATACTCATACAATGAGGAGAAAAGGGACTCCCTCCTCAACAACCAAAACATAAGGATCAACAAGATGCTGATGGAGGTTGCAGCCTGGCCTGCTCCTACCTCAGAAGTCATTTTTGCCAGCTGGGCATGGTGGCTTATGCCTGTAATCCTAGCTCTTTGGGAGGCCAAGGTGGGAGGATGGCTTGAGGTCAGGGGTTTGAGACCACCCTGGGCAACACAATGAAACTATCACTACAAAAAAAAAAAATTTTTTTTTTTTTTTTAATTAGCCATGCATGGTGGTATGTGTAGTCCCAGTTCCCTGGGAAGCTAAGGTGGAAGGATTGTTTGAGCATGGGAGGCTGAGGTTGCAGTGAGCCGTGAAGGTGCCACTGCATTCTAGCCTGGGCAACAGAGCAGGATCCTGTCTCAGGAAAAAAAAAAAAAAAGAAGTCATTTTTGCCATTTTGAGATGAAGCCCCCTTTCCCCTCTTCTCTAATCAATACAGCAAATATATAAAAATCCATGGGTTCATTATGGTGTTAAATGGATCACTTTGGTTACCTCACTCTAGTGATATTATAGGGTAAAACAGCACCAAATGAGTAGGTATTTTCTTAAGTCCTGCGCTTCTCCAAATTTAATGTGCACATGAATCACCTGGAGCTCTGGTTAAAATGCAGACTCTGATTCAGCAGGTCTGTAGAGGACCTCAGATTCAGCAGTTCTAACAAGCTCCCAAGTGATCTCTATGAACCATAGTTGGAGTAGCAAGGCCTGAATCCCTTGGTACTTTAACCTTCAGTGTCCTGCTTAGGATCTCGACTCTTGAGATGATAAGGTACACATGGTCTCTACAGGTTGAAAGCTGTGAGTCGTCAGCAACACCACTGGGTCAGATTGCCTTTTCTATCCTTTGAGACTATCATGGGAGTTCCTCTAAAAATAAGGAGAGTATGAAGGTTTTAGTTGTATTATTGTGACAGCTTTATATATGGCTTAGATTTTTTTTTCTTTGCATGCATTTTAATTATAGATAAATAAAAAGACAGATACACAAAGGCTTACCATAAGAAAATGAGAAGGAATTTCCATCTTGGAGGATGCAAATTTGTCTGAAAAATTATCTTTTTTTTGAGACAGAGTCTTGCACTGTCACCCAGGCTGGAGTGCAGTGGCCTGATCTTAGCTCACTGTAACCGCTGCCTCCCGAGTTCAAGTGATTCTCCCACCTCAGCATCCCGAGTAGTAATGGGATTACAGGCATGCATTACCATGCCCAGAAATTTTTTGTATTTTTAGTAGAGAGAGGGTTTCACCATGTTGGCCAGGCTGGTCTTGAACTCCTCATCTCAGGTAATCTGCCCACCTCAACCTCCCAAAGTCCTAGGATTACAGGCATGAACCACCATGCCTGGCCTGAAAAATTATTTGTTTTTAATATTTAATTAATTATTTGTATTTAATGATAACATATTATCAATCAGAAGTTTTCGGTGTTTTAAAGCTTAGGGTATAGAATGTGTTGTTCCAAGGGCAGAAATGATGGCAGTTGCGTTGGTCTACAATAATGTTTGGGTCCACTGGAGATAGTCACAATCAGTTAGGCAGTTTGGGTTGACTGACTGACTGACTCATTCAACCAACCAACCATTGATCCATCCATCCATCCATCCATCCAACCATCCATCCATCCATCCATCCAACCATCCATCCATCCATCCATCCATCCATCCATCCATCCATCCAGTTATTAAATAAATATTTATTGAGCACCCTTTATATAAAAATATCCAATTTAGGTATTAAAGAGATACAAAGATAAAGCAGCCACAGACATTGAATTCAAGCTTATAACCAAGTACTCGGAAAGTGTCTGGTTATATAGGGATAAACACTTGTGGTAAGTGGTATTTTTAGAAATCATTTTAACTACCCATAAAACTCCTACAGCAACTTTGATACCTCCTATAGCATGGTGGAAAGCAACAGAGATAAGGATTCCATTTGGCATCATCTTTATTAAGTATCAGAAAGCACAATTTGCATCATGAAAAATAGGTTTACATAGTTTGTGAAAAATATCCCTCTACATTAATAGAAAATAAAAGCTTTTGATTTAACCTAATAAAAACTTCACTGACTTTCCTAAAAGTAAAGAAAGCTTCCCCTCCATACTGAAATGTATTCCCATGATCTTATACTTTCTTTTTCAGCAATCCTAGACTGCTATGATAGACATTCTGCTGGCATCAAAACTGACCATATGGTACTCTGTATCATTGCCTCAGCACTGTCTCTGTCTAGGCACCAACTCAAAAGGGCTAGATATATTTTTTTAAAGCTATCATTGGCTGAGTGCAGTGGTTCACACCTGTAATCCTCGCACTTTGGGCATCCAAGGCAGGAGTTTGAGGCCAGCCTGGGCAAGATAGTGAGACCCCTGTCTCTGCAGAAACAAAAATTGGCTGAGTGTAGTGGCATGTGCCTGTAGTCCCAGCTACTCAGGGAGGCTGAAGTGGGAGAATCACTTGAGCTCAGGAGTCTGAGGCCCAAGTGCGCTACGATCACGCCACTGCACTCCAGCCTGGGCAACAGAGTGAGACTGTCGCAAAAATACGATGATATATAGCAAAGGTACCAGGAGCCAACTTGAAGAAGCTCTCGTTGGCCTAAGATGGGAAAATCTGAGCATCAGAGAGACCAATAACAGCAAAGAATCGAAAACACCACAATACAAAATTGGTGTTTATAATGGTGCTCCAGCCACCTCTCCCCAAAACGTGTCACTGTTGCTAAGATACCCGCTCATCACCCTGAGTGTTGATAAATAAAAGTAGCCAGAATCCATGAGGGTGAGTTCTTTTCCATACAATTCCAATTATTAAATGCAGAAGGAATAATAGAATTAGAAAATCACTGTCATGAAATACTAGATGCAGGCAATAATCATCACCGGATGCTAAAACCACCAGGGAAACAATGTTGACAGGGAAAATGATAATGGAGGGGACCAAACGAATACCTCCTGAGCCCACTCATCAATTTTAACATTCTCGAAAGTGGGACAAGTGGCTGCTATACACCTCATGATGGGGATGCGACAGGAAGTGTACAGCACCACGTAGGAGGCATTCTTATCTAAAAAAAAGCTGAACCTGAATATGATCAAGCCTCTAGATATAAACTCCAATTTACAGGAAATACAAGTGAAAGAACAAGTTAAGTTACGCACAGGAAACAGCCAAAATTATTTCTCTAACATAGTTGTATTCAAAGTGTGGTTCTTGAACCAGCAGCTTCAGTAGCATCTGGGAAAAACAGAAGACATGCACATTCTTGGGGCCCTACCTCAGACCTACTGAATCAGAAATTCTGGGGACGGGGCCCAGGAAGCTGTGTTTTCACAAGCCCTCCTAGTGATTTTGATGCATGCCCAAGCTTGAGAACTACGGCTGTAAAAGATTCATGAACTTTTTTTTTTTTTTTTGAGACAGTCTCACTCTGTCGCCCAGGCCGGAGTGCAATGGTGTAATCTCAGCTCACTGCAAGCTCCGCCTACTGGGTTCACGCCATTCTCCTGCCTCAGCCTCCCGAGTAGCTGGGACTACAAGCACCCGCCACCACGCCCAGCTAATGTTTTGTATTTTTAGTAGAGATGGGGTTTCACCGTGTTAGCCAGGATGGTCTCGATCTCCTGACCTCGTGAGCCGCCCGCCTTGGCCTCCCAAAGTGCTGGGATTACAGGCGTGAGCCACCACGCCCGGCTGGAAATGGCTTTTAAAAAGGAAAGGAAAGGGGGACTTAGATTGCTATAGAGTAAAGGATTTAAGAGACATAAAAATAATAGTAAAAAAAAAAAAAAAAAAAAAAGTACCATGGGGGATTACACTAGCAATATCCTGAAAACTTACTATTATTACTTTTGGAGACAGGGTCTCATTCTGTCACCCAGGCTGGAGAGCAGTGGTGTGATCTCGGCTCACTGCAACCTCCGCCTCCTGGGTTCAAATGATTCTCCAGCTTCAACCTCCCAAGTAGCTAGGATTATAGGTGTGCACCACCATGGCTGGCTAATTTTTATATTTTTTTCATAGAGATAGGGTTTCTCCATGTTGCCCAGGCTGGTCTTGAACTCCTGAGCTCAAAGCCATCTGCACGCATTGGCCTCCCAAAGTGCTGGGATTACAGGCATGAGCCACCACACCAGCCCTGAAAAATTATTCTAGCCCAATTTAAACATAGTTTCGGCTGGGCGCGGTGGCTCAAGCCTGTAATCCCAGCACTTTGGGAGGCCGAGGCGGGCGGATCACAAGGT
This sequence comes from Rhinopithecus roxellana, assembly GCF_007565055.1. Lineage (NCBI taxonomy): Eukaryota > Metazoa > Chordata > Mammalia > Primates > Cercopithecidae > Rhinopithecus > Rhinopithecus roxellana. The sequence continues at coordinate 81,386,757 of NC_044565.1, forward strand.
CAGGAGATCGAGACCATTCTGGCTAACACGGTGAAACCCCGTCTCTACTAAAAAATACAAAAAACTAGCCGGGCGAGGTGGCGGGCGCCTGTAGTCCCAGCTACTCGGGAGGCTGAGGCAGGAGAATGGCATGAACCCGGGAGGCGGAGCTTGCAGTGAGCTGAGATCTGGCCAGTGCACTCCAGCTTGAGTGACAGAGCGAGACTCTGTCTCAAAAAAAAAAAAACATAGTTTCAGGGGTCACTGGCCCTATGGCAAAAGGAATCATTACATTTATTCAAATTTTTAATTCATAAGGAATTAGCAATTTGATTCTTACAGAAATTGGAAAGAGTCATGAATAATGCATCACTTTTTTCTCATATTTTGAACTTTCTTTTGTTATTTCCTTTTCTTCTTTTTTGCAGACAGGGTCTTGCCCCAGGCTGGTCTCAAACTCTGGGGCTCACTTGATCCTCCTACCTCAGCCTCCCAAAGTGCTGGGATTACTGGCTGAACTTTTGTTTTGCTTCTTTGACTCCTACTTTCCCTTTGTCTTCAGCTCTCCAAACAAAACCCTGAGCTATTTAGAAGACTCATCATGAAGAAATGAATAAATTCAGTAGAAAATGTTACGTTATGTATATGACAGAAATTAAGAGCTTGAAGTGTTTGCCATAATACACTTTTGATCACTCCATCAGCAACTCTGAGGGAAAAAATAAAAAGGGAAATGAAAACTCACAGGATAATGTTCCAGAAGCAAGGGTTGGGAACAGAAGTGGAGTGGCGAGGGACTGCCGTGTTCAAGGAACATCATGCAGAGGGATCCTAAAAAAAATACTTTAGTGAAAATTGGGCTTTACTATCTTTTTATTATAGTTATGTAATTTCCTTTTGTAATTTGAATTTTTTACATCCACAAAATGATACACACTTATGAAGATTCAAAAAATATAGAAAAGTAAAGGAATAAAATGTGTTGGGTCAAATCTTGCTACCTCAAAATAATGGCTATAACTTCTGGTTGCTGTCTCGTTAGGCATCTCTGTTCCTCTCTCTCCCTGTCTCTCTCTGTACTTTTTTTTTTTTTTTTTTTTTTTTTTTTTTTTTTTTTTGAGACAGGGTCTGGTTCTGTCACCCAGGCTAGAGTGCAGTGGCATGATCTCAGCTCACTGCAACTTCCTCTTTCGGAGTTCAAGACATTCGATTCTCTTGCCTCAGCCTCCCAAGTAGCTGGGATTACACCACCATGCCCAGCTAATTTTTGTATTTTTAGTAGAGATGGGGTTTCGCCATGTTGGCCAGGCTGGTCCTGAACTCCCAATCTCAGATGATCCATCTGCCTCACCCTCCTAGAGTGCTGGGATTACAGGTGTGAGCCACTATGCCCAGCCAGTATTTACTTTTTAACTTTAATTTTAAAATGAACACATTTGTATGGTTCACATTTTAAACATATAAAAGTATATACATGAAGTCTCTCTGACACCTGTCTAGCCACCCATTTATTTTCTTCAATTTCACCCCGACCACTTTGAGAAACGTTTTATGCATAGAGGTACAAATACCAACATGTACACATATATTTTAGTGGCTCCAGAGGAGATTATTATATGGCTGTAGCATAATTTACTTAGTCTCCATTGATGAGCAGTTCAGTTCAGCCAATTTTCATTTCTAGAAACTCTTCAATGAATATCTGTAATCATCCATCTTATGATATTTATGCAATTACCTTCCTAAGATAAGTTCTAGAAGTGGGATTTCTGAGACCAATGGTAGACACCCATTACATTTTGATCCTGCAGGGATGAAATTCAGGTAGACCTGAGACTTGGTTTTGCAGGAAAAAAGGTATACTTGGAAGATAGCTCTTCAATTCATCCAATTCATGTTGGTGGTAGACACTCAAGTTATTTTGTAATAGTTACTTGTCCCTGGTAAGCAGATAGCCCAAAAGGAGGCCAGGGAGAATAAGGATCCCATAAGAATGGGAGGGTGTAAGCTTCTTGTCTCTGGCAGACTCATCACTCTATATAGAAAATATTGGGAAGTATCATGGGCAGGTGTGTTTTCCACTGGGGATTGGGGGTCTGGGAAACTTACTCTGTTTGCGAGTATTCTATTTTATGTAACCATCTCCATGAATTATAGCAATTACATTCTCTGTAACTTTTCTGTTGGTAGCTTTCCATCACTCACATCACTGTCCCATGATGATGCCTTCACATTTACACACTGTCAAACTACCCTTTCTGAGGAAGGTTATACCCATTTTCACTCCCACCAAACATCTGTGCATCAAAGTCCCTGTCTCCTCATTGTCTTGCCAACATTTGGTTTTGCCAGTGTTATGTTTACCAATCTGTGGTTAAAATAAAAAGATGTCTCGTGTTTTTTATTTGCATTTCACTAATTTTTAGTGATTATTATTTTTCACAGCCTTATTGGATACTACATTTCTTCTTTTGTGTAATTCCATTTCATGCGTTTATTGCATTTTAAATTGGTCTGTTCACTGCTTTCTTACTGATTTACAAAGACTCAATGTATATCACGGTCTGTTATATATGCTGCAAATATTTTTCTCAGTGTTGTTTGTCTTTCAGCCCTGTTGATGGAGATGTGGCTGTTGTCTGTATATTTTTTAAAAATCTGAAACATAAGGGTTTCTTTTACTAAATGTCAACTATAAGGATTTTCTTAATTTAAAAAAATTATATTATGTAATACCCCAAACATATCCATTATTCAGATTTAATATTTTATCATATTTGGATACTTAAATCATATATTTAGATCACTTTTTAAAAACTGAACATGTGCAGATGTAGCTGACTTTACAGAACAGTGGGAAGGCCTAGGCATGACTCAGTTATGACACTAGCTACAAGATACCACCGTGTGAGGCTGAAGTACACGCAGAGAAAAGCAAGCAATGTACATGGTATTTTCCTCAGAGCAGTTTCCTGATCTTGTATCACAATTATGGTGGTATGCCCTTGACATCAGTGGCCCAGTGGCAACCCTCTGACTCCAGTTCTCCTCATTATTAATACTGTGAATGTACCTAATTCTCATGATTAAATCCCTTTCCACTTGAAGTGTCTATTTCCAGCACTGAATTCTGATATAACTGTATTCTCCCCACTTCACCTGGAGTCAAACCTGAAACAACATTGTTTACATTTTTAAAATATGAGGCAGGAAGAATAGTATAGCCATTTTGAGCACTGTGAGATAGGTCGCTTGAATTCAAATCCCAGATATGCTGCTTCCTTCCTACTTTATAATCCTTTTTTTTTTTTTTTTTTTTTGAGATGGAGTCTTGCTCTGTCGCCCAGGCTGGAGTGCAGTGGCCCAATCTCAGCTCACTGCAAGGTCCGTCTCCCGGGTGCACACCATTCTCCTGTCTCAGCCTCCCGAGTAGCTGGGACTACAGGCGTCGGCCACCACACCCAGCTAATTTTTTGTATTTTTAGTAGAGACGGTGTTTTACTGTGTTAGCCAGGATGGTCTCGATCTCCTGACCTCGTGATCCACCCTCGGCCTCCCAAAGTGCTGGGATTACAGGTGTGAGCCACCGTGCCTGGCCTCTACTTTATAATCTTGAACATATATTATTTAAGTTCTCTGAACTTTCAGTTTTCCTCATGCATAATAACAGAATAATATCTCATAAGTTTATGGAGTAATCTGTCCCCTCAATGTCTGGTTTTAACACCCACATGGGTTCTGGAGATATAGGTCTGAGATCAGATAAGGCCAGTCGATGGGATTGAGACCCCCATTCAAAGACAGAAGAGGTGCAGAATAGCAAGAGGCCCCGAGGAGAGAAAGAACTGGGAGTGTGGGGAAGACAGTATGAGGCCAGGTGTGAGTGTGGCTGACGCTTGAGTGAAGGAGACGGGAAGATTGGCAGAGACCAGTCCATGGAGGGCCTCAGAGTTCTAGATCTCGATAAGAAATTTGGATTTTATGCTAAATTCAAAACCATTGAAAGAAATCAAGCAAGGAAGTGACATAATATGGAGAATGGATTTCTGGGGGGCAACACACATACAGAGAGAGAAATTAGGAGGCTAATTCAATAACCCAAGTGAGATTTGGACACTTAGATTATGGTGGCAGCAGTGAGAGGAAGGAAAATGGATTTCCATCCTTGGGAGGGACTAGCAAGGGTGGAGCACATGCTCCTACTAACATGGGAACAGAACGCTGGTCTGGTCGGGATCTAAGAGCCTACAGGTGCAGGAGAGTAAGTACAGGAATTGGGAAACGAGGTAGGGGCTAGGATTCAGAAACTGCAAAGCCCCAATTATTAGCCTAAATAACATGGAATCAAGAATGAAGTAATTTCATAGGAAAGTAATTTCATAGGATGTTAAAGATGCCTTTAACATGAAAGAGGATGTTTAAAGGCATCTCACAGGAAATGTCACATTCGGTTCAGTTAGCTTCCAAGAAGGCAGATTCCGTCAGGGGCAAAACAACATCCCTGATCGTGCAAAGAGAAGATAGCCATCAAAGAGAACCACAAACCACCACTATAGATCGTGCAAAGAGAAGATAACCATCAAAGAGAATGCACATCCACGCGGTGCTCAGTCCAGAAAGATAGAGTGCTGCAGCACTGTTCAGCCACAGGCAGCCTTTTTCAAAGCATCTTGGAGCAAAATGAACCTCTGGTGAAATCAAATGATGCTCAATGTTTAAATATTATATTTTGGGCGAGTGCAAAACCAAATATTTGACTGGTTCAGAAGTAATTGAGGTTCTTGCCGCTAAAAGTAATACTAAAAGTCGTAATGAAGGCCTTAAAGCAAACATGAGACACCACAGTTCAAGTCCGAATGGGTTAACAAGAAAGGGTAACATGATGGGGGAATTCAGACTGAACTGCTCAGAATATGCTCCTTGAATCACTCAGAGGAAGACCTGATGCTGACATCAGAAGTCACTACCTGGAAGTTTGTTATAAAAACTTAATAGGGGAAGCTTGATTTCATTATTACTACCCAAGATGAATTCAGTCCTTCTCAGTAAATCTTTACTATCCTAGAATAAAATCCAGCCTTGTTACTATGGCCTATCAGGCTGTTAATAACATTTTACTTCCATTTCCCTTCCCAACTTTATCGCCTATCACATCCCCAAAGTCACTCCATCCCAGTCCATTATTTTCCGCTGTTCTCTGAACATGCCAGGCTTATTTTATCATTTATTTATTTATTGAGACGGAATTTCACTCTTGTTGCCCAGGCTAGAGTGCAATGGCACAATCTCAGCTCACCACAACCTCTGCCTCGCAGGTTCAAGTGATTCTCTTGCCTCAGCCTTCTGAGTAGCTGGGATTACAGGCATGCACCACCACACCTGGCTAATTTTGTATTTTTAGTAGAGATGGGGTTTCTCCATGTTGGTCAGGCTGGTCTCGAACTCCTGACCTCAGGTGATCTGCCTGCCTCGGCCTCCTGAAAGTGTTGGGATTACAGGCGTGAGCCTGTAATCCCTGGCCCCCCAGGCTTATTTATAACTTCAGTCAGGCTGTTAATAACATTTTACTTCTATTTCTATATTCACTTCTATTTCTACTTCTATTAACAGTTTATTGTTCCTTTTACTCTCTTTTGGTGATGAGTAATTTTCTGTGTTAACTTGACTAGGTTAAGGGATGCCCAGATAGCTGGTAAAACATTATTTCTGCCAGGTGCAGTGACTCGTGCTTGTAATCCCAGCACTTTGGGAGGCTGAGGCAGGAGGATTGCTTGAGCTCAGGAGTTTGAGACCAGCCTGAGCAACATGGCAAGACCCCATCTCTAATCAAAGTTTAAAAATTAGCCAGACATAATGGTGAGTGTCTCTGGTCCCAGCTGCTCAGGACGCTCAGGCAAGAGGATTGCTTGAGTTCGGGAATTTGAAGCTGCAGCAAGCCATGTTCAGGCCACTGCAGAGAGAGAGACAAGTGAATGAGACCTTCTCTCAGAAAAACAAAAAAACCCAAAACATCATTTGTGGTTGTGTCTGTGAGGGTGTTTCTGGAAGGGATTCACATTTGAATCAGTAGACTGAGTAAAGAAGACCCACCCACAATGGTGAGGGTAGGCAGACAGGCATCATCAAACCTGCTGGGGGCCTGGATACAACAAAAAGGTAGAGGAAGGGTTGCTTCTGTCTCCTTGAGCTAGGACATCCGTCTTCTTCTGCCCTTGGATGTGGAAGCTCCTGGCTCTCAGGCCTTTGGACTTTGAAGCTTTCTGTCCTCTTGGGCCTTAGGACTTGGCCTGAATTAGACCATCGGCTTTCCTGGTTCTCTGGCTTGCAGATGGCAGATTGTGGAACTTTTCTCCCTCCATAATCACACGAGTCAATACCCATAATAAATCTTCTGTTATCAATACCTCTATGTATCGTATTGGTTTTGTTTCTCTGAAGAACCTTGACTAATACACCTCCTGGGCATTCTCTAACTTCACGCTGTGCTTTATTTTTCTTCAAAGACTCATAACGCTTCTTTATTGCTGGACTACATCAGAATGTAAATTGCACAAGGCAAGGACTTTCTCTTGTCCATTATTAGAGCCCCAGCACCTAGAACAGGACCTGGTACCTAATAGGAGCTCAATTAATCTTGTTTCTCTGGCACTCCCCAGAAATTTTATAAACTAAAACCTTGCGACAAATGTCTTTCTCTTTAAACTAGCTAGAGTGAATTCTGTTGTTGAATCCTGACCAATTCAGGACATGGTACCAGAAGTGGATGTGGGAAACAATCCAAGGCTGTGAGAATCTAGGATTGGGTATCTGATGTAATGGGGTCTGAAGGGCAGCATCTAATTATCATTAATGGCGGGGATGCTGGCAGATGGCCACCCAGTAATAAAACAGGTATTTATTTATTTATATAATTTTTTTTTTTTTTTTTTTTTTTTTGAGACAGAGTCTCGCTCTGTCACTCAGGCTGGAGTGCAATGGCGTGATCTTGGCTCACTGCAACCTCTGCATCCTGGGTTGAAGCAATTCTCCTGCCTCAGCCACCTGAGTAGACAGGACTACAGGTGCCTGCCACCATACCTGGCTAATTTTTTGTATTTTAGTAGAAATGGGATTTCACTCTGTTGCCTAGAGTAGTCTTGAACTCCTGACCTCAAGCAATCTGTCTGCCTCGGCCTCCCAGAGTGCTAGGATTACAGGTATGAGCCACTGTGCTCGGCCTGAAAAGGGAATTTAAATGGTCACCTGTGGCCATCTGGAATAAAATGCTTATTCAAGGCGAGGCTTTGGTGAACTAAATGTGATAGAACAATATGGGAATATAGGTAATAACAGATATGTGAGGTGGTCTGGCTGCTTCTAATTTCACTGGAGAAATTAAAGAAAAAAAGCACAGGTTCAGAGCTTTAATATCTTGGTTCAAGGCACAGTTAGGACATCAGGTATTTTGATATTTACCCTGCAAGAACCCCTTACTTCTTGTTTCTGTAGGACCCACTTTACAGATCCACTGGAACTACCGTGAGATTGCTAAAAAACTGACACAGACAATAACCCTGCAGGGTGCTCAGTGACAACAAAGACTGAATTTATGTGAGGGTAATTAGTTTCTCAGTTAATGAGATGAGAAGGAGAAACTGTCCAGGAATTGGAATGTGACACTTGAAAGTATTCATGTAACTAAGAACACCCTAACTTCCTCCCAAATTTTTCTTCTTATGGGAAGTAGCCCCCAAACTTGTACAATGAGGCTGCTTCCGCCTTGCTGCAGACTCTCAGATCTCACCTGAGGCAGGTGCCTTGTGTGGGGATGTCCACTCTCTTCAAGCCTCCTCTCCCCACCTCCCCTCAGGGTCTCCAAACCTTAACTAAAGTCAGATCCCAGCATGACTCAGGGGGCCTATAACAAACTGAAACAGAGGAAGAGGAGATTTACATAGTGAAAAGAAATACAAAATTTTGCTGATTTATAACGGGGAATGTATGAAGAAATGGATTTCACGGGTGTTGGACGAGAGGGGAAGAAATACGACTTTAGAGTGGGCTGATTATAACAATATGGGCACAACTTATTCGAGATTCTGGTCCCCCCCCTCCCCCACTTTTTTCTGAGATGGAGTTTTGCTCTGTCACCCAGGTTGGAGTGAAGCGGCATGATCTTGGCTCACTGCAACCTCTGCCTCCCAGGTTCAAGCAACTCTCCTGTCTCAGCCTCCCAAGTAGCTGGGATTACAGGCACCTGCCACCACACCTGGCTAATTTTTTTGTATTTTTAGTAGACACAGGGTTCCGCCATGTTGGCCAGGCTGATCTCAAACTCCTGACCTCAAGTGATCTGTCTCCCTCAGCCTCCCAAAGTGCTGGCATTACAGGTGTGAACCACCACACCTGGCTCCAGATTCTGATTTCAGCAGACCACCTGGGGCATCCAGGAATGATTCTAGCTAGTTGCTGAACTGGTTGACTGAGAGTGGACTAAATGGTTGCCTATGCCAAAGGAAGTTAAGACACCAGAAATTCATTAATAAAATGAGGGAGAACCGGAACTCAGAGACTGGAGGAGACAGAAACGTTGAAGAGAATTTATCATAGACAACATGCTCATCGAGTACCCAGCTATGTCTCCCCATAGCATTTAATGGTAATGCTAATCTATACTTTTCTCCAAATCTGCAGCATTGCTTGCAGTTTTCTATTTTGGTAAAAAGCAACATGCCAGACACTTCTACTAGGCTCTTCCACCATAACAGCCTTCATTCCTTAGATCAGAGAGCCACCTCACTTCTGTTCCTGTTGTTAGTGTATTTATTTCAGCAACTCACTTAGGAAATGGGAAAATATTCACCAGGATGGATCTGTGGACCCACTGGGGCAACCATGAAATGGATTTGAGTCAAAATTCATTTGCCACCTGACTGTCATTAAGCTCCCCATTCCCCCAAAACTGGTGAACCACAGTGGTTTTCAAGGTCACTGGTCACTGGCTTTACTTTATGGAATTTTGCTCTTGTTGTCTAGGCTGGAGTGCAGTGGTGCAATCTCAGCTCACTGCAACCTCCACCTCCCGGGTTCAAACAATTCTCCTGTCTCAGCCTCCCGAGTAGCTGGGACTACAGGGTCCCACTATCATGCCCAGCTAATTTTTGTATTTTCATAGAGATGGGGTTTCACCATGTTGGTCAGGCTGGTCTTGAACTCCTGACCTCAGGTGATCCACCCGCCTCAGCCTCCCAAAGTGCTGGGATTACAGATGTGAGCCACCGTGCCCAGTCAATAATGTATTTCTTAATACTCCTGATTCAATGTCATCCTTCCACCAAGGCACACCCATAACCTTATGGTAAATTTCTATGCTCAATTAACTGATAAAGAAATCCAAGTTTAATTTACCAATGTACATCATGTGTTGTCACCAGTCAGAAATGGACAGCCACAGTTTTATAAACCCATGTAGTAGTTGTAACACTATAATAATCTATAATTGTTCCCTTGTAATCTGATTCTTCATCAGACTTTAAACTTCTTTTTTTTTTTTTTTTTTTTTTTTTTTTTTTGATGGAGTTTTGATCTTGTTGCCCAGGCTGGAGTGCAATGACGTGATCTCGGCTCACTGCAAGCTCTGCCTCCCGGGTTCAAGCGATTCTCATGCCTCAGCCTCCCAAGTAGTTGGGATTATAGGCACCCACCACCACACCTGGCTAATTTTTGTATTTTTAGTAGAGACAGGGTTTCACCATGTTGGTCAGGCTGGTCTAGAACTCCTGACCTCAGATGATTCACCTGCCTCGGCCTCCCAAAGTGCTAGGATTACAGGTGTGAGCCACTGCACCAGCCAGATTTTAAACTTCTTGAAGGCAGGATTATTCTATCATGTGTAGTGCAATAGCAGTTTAGGGAAATCCTCCCTGTTGACAGGAGTGATACTTCCTATCACTATCCCATTTAACTTACTATTGGGCTTTGTAGAAAAAAAAATGGATCTTAGAGAATGAGAATAGATTATCACTTTAATCAGATGATGCCAATTGTAGCCGCTCTTATACATACAGTTTCTCTACTGGAGCAAATCCAACACAGCCTCACTACTTTGGATGCATCTATTGATGTAACAAATGCTTTTTTCTCTATCCAGTAAGTAGAGAAGCTTTCATCTGGCAGGGGAAGCAGTACACTTTCACCACCTTACTTCACTGTGACAAAAACTCCCTTTTTCTTTTTCTTTGTTTTTAGATGGAGTCTCGCTCTGTTGCCCAGGCTGGAGTGCAGTGGCATGATCTTGGCTCACTGCAACCTCCACCTCCCATATTGAAGCGATTCTCCTGACTCAGCCTCCTGAGTAGCTGGGACTATAGGGAGTATAAGGGCACACCACCACACCTGGCTCATTTTTTGGTATTTTTAGTAGAGATGTAGTTTTACCATGTTGGCCAGGCTGCTCTTGAACTCCTGACTTCAAATGATCTGCCTGCCTTGGCCTCCCAAAGTGCTGAAATTACAGGTGTGAGCCATCGTGCCCAGCCCAACCCTTTTTTTTTTTTTTTTTTTTTTTTGAGACAGAGTTCTAGTCTGTTGCCCAGGCTGGAGTGCAGTGGTGCAATATTGGCTCACTGCAACCTCTGCCTCCCGGGTTCAAGCGATTCTCCTGTCTCAGCCTCCTAAGTAGCTGGGACTACAGGTGCATACCACCACACCTGGCTAATTTTGTATTTTTAGTAGAGATAGGGGTTTCACCATGTTGGCCAGGCTGGTCTTGAACTCCTGACCTCAGGTGATCTGTCCTCCTTGGCCTCCCAAAGTGCTGGGATTACAGGCATGAGCCACTGTGCCCAGCCCAATTTTTCTTTATGCTATAATTTAGTCATTGGGTCCCTTCATTATCTCACCATCCCATGGCTCAATCCACATTCACTACATAGATGATCTTTTTTTTTTTTTGAGACGGAGTCTCGCTCTGTCGCCCAGTCTGGAGTGCAGTGGTGCGATCTCGGCTCACTGCAAGCTCCGCCTCCCGGGTTCACGTCATTCTCCTGCCTCAGCCTCCCAAGTAGCTGGGACTACAGGCGCCTGCCACCACGCCCGGCTAATTTTTTTTTGTTTTTCAGTAGATACGGGGCTTCACTGTGTTAGCCAGGATGCTCTCGATCTCCTGACCTCGTGATCCGCCCACCTTGGCCTCCCAAAGTGCTGGGATTACAGGCGTGAGCCACCGCACCCGGCCACATTGATATTATGCCCACACACCAGTTATTTCTCCTACACGTTTCCCCCAATAAACAATAGTCCAATAGGCTTGGTATGTATACTAGCTGGTTGTTTATCTCTGTTTGGTATTCACTGGACTTAGGCCTTTACAAATACTCTCTTGCCTGTTATTTAAGTAGATTTTAGGAAAGGAGTGCAAGTAGATGAATGCTTTAAATTAATCATTGTTATCTAGAAGTACCCAGCATTTCATAAAAGAGTAGCATATTCTAGATTGTTCCTATTTGCATTACTCCATGTACAATAGATTGAAGTCTCAGGGCTGACCCAAAGCACTACTGAACACTAGCAGTGCTAAGCACATTTGTAAAACTTAAAAGTGCAAAGCGGGATGGTTCAGAGGTCCTCGGCACTGCAAAACGTATTCAACAGAGGAGTTGCTTGAACATGCCTTGCTCTTTCTTGTGTCTGTGCATTCTTCCAGGGGTGACCATCTGGCCAACTCCTCTTCCTTTTCAAAACCCAAATGCTGCCTTCTCTGCAGAATCTCCCTCACTTCCTGGGGTCAACAGATGTTGGAGTTGCTTCTCTTGTGCATCCCTTGCATCAGCATTAACCCAATCAACGTAAGCATTTGTAGTTGTTACTTTCAATATCTGTCTCTTCATTACATTTTAAGCTTCTTGAGGGCAGGATTGTGCCACTATAACTGTATCCTCTGCACCAGTGTAAAATGCTCCATGAAATATTTTTTGAGCGAAAGAATGCTAGGCATGAGGAAGCCATTAAGATCAATGAGACATGAAGTATGCCCTCAAAAAACTTACACTCTAGTGAGAGAGAGTTTGCACATAAAAACATATACAGTAGGAGGGGCGGAGCAAGATGGCCGAATAGGAACAGCTCCAGTCTCCAACTCCCAGCGCAAGCGACACAGAAGACTGGTGATTTCTGCATTTTCAACTGAGGTACTGGGGTCATCTCACTGGGGAGTGCCGGACAATCGGTGCTGGTCAGCTGCTGCAGCCGGACCAGCAAGAGCTGAAGCAGGGCGAGGCATCGCCTCACCTGGGAAGCGCAAGGGGGAAGGGAATCCCTTTTCCTAGCCAGGGGAACTGAGACACACAACACTTGGAAAATCGGGTAACTCCCACCCCAATACTGCGCTTTAAGCAAACGGGCACACCAGGAGAATATATCCCACACCTGGCCGGGAGGGTCCCACGCCCACGGAGCCTCCCTCATTGCTAACACAGCAGTCTGCAGCGATCTAACCGCAAGGCAGCAGCGAGGCTGGGGGAGGGGCGCCCGCCATTGCTGAGGCTTAAGTAGGTAAACAAAGCCGCTGGGAAGCTCGAACTGGGTGGAGCTCACAGCAGCTCAAGGAAACCTGCCTGTCTCTGTAGTCTCCACCTCTGGGGACAGGGCACAGCAAAAAAACAACAGGGGAAGCAGCAGAGGCCTGTGCAGACGCGAACGACTCTGTCTGACAGCTTTGAAGAGAGCAGTGGATCTCCCAACACGGAGGTTGAGATCTGAGAACGGACAGACTGCCTGCTCAAGTGGGTCCCTGACCCCTGAGTAGCCTAACTGGGAGACATCCCCCACTAGGGGCAGTCTGACACCCCACACCTCACAGGGTGGAGTACACCCCTGAGAGGAAGCTTCCAAAGTAAGAATCAGACAGGTACACTCGCTGTTCAGCAATATTCTATCTTCTGCAACCTCTGCTGCTGATACCCAGGCAAACAGGGTCTGGAGTGGACATCAAGCAATCTCCAACAGACCTATAGCTGAGGGTCCTGACTGTCAGAAGGAAAACTATCAAACAGGAAGGACACCTATACCAAAACCCCATCAGTACGTCACCATCATCAAAGACCAGAGACAGATAAAACCACAAAGATGGGGAAAAAGCAGGGTAGAAAAGCTGGAAATTCAAAAAATAAGAGCGCATCTCCCCTGCAAAGGAGTGCAGCCCATCGCCAGCAACGGATAAAAGCTGGTCAGAGAATGACTTTGACGAAATGAGAAAAGAAGGCTTCAGTCCATCAAACTTCTCAGAGCTAAAGGAGGAATTACGTACCCAGCACAAAGAAACTAAAAATCTTGAAAAAAGAGTGGAAGAATTGACAGCTAGACTAATTAATGCAGAGAAGGTCATAAACGAAATGACAGAGATGAAAACCATGACACGAGAAATACATGACAAATGCACAAGCTTCAGTAACTGACTCGATCAACTGGAAGAAAGAGTATCAGCGATTGAGGATCAAATGAATGAAATGAAACGAGAAGAGAAACCAACAGAAAAAAGAAGAAAAAGAAATGAACAAAGCCTGCAAGAAGTATGGGATTATGTAAAAAGACCAAATCTACCTCTGATTGGGGTGCCTGAAAGTGAGGGGGAAAATGGAACCAAGTTGGAAAACACTCTTCAGGATATCATCCAGGAGAACTTCCCCAACCTAGTAGGGCAGGCTAACATTCAAATTCAGGAAATACAGAGAACACCACAAAGATACTCCTCCAGAAGAGCAACTCCAAGACACATAATTGCCAGATTCACCAAAGTTGAAATGAAGGAAAAAATCTTAAGGGCAGCCAGAGAGAAAGGTTACCCACAAAGGGAAGCCCATCAGACTAACAGCAGATCTCTCGGCAGAAACTCTAAAAGCCAGAAGAGAGTGGGGGCCAATATTCAACGTTCTTAAAGAAAAGAATTTTAAACCCAGAATTTCACATCCAGCCAAACTAAGTTTCATAAGTGAAGGAGAAATAAAATCCTTTACAGATAAGCAAATGCTTAGAGATTTTGTCACCACCAGGCCTGCCTTACAAGAGACCCTGAAGGAAGCCCTAAACATGGAAAGGAACAACCAGTACCAGCCATTGCAAAAACATGCCAAAATGTAAAGACCATGGAGGCTAGGAAGAAACTGCATCAACTAACGAGCAAAATAACCAGTTAATATCATAATGGCAGGATCAAGTTCACACATAACAATATTAACCTTAAATGTAAATGGACTAAATGCTCCAATTAAAAGACACAGACTGGCAAACGGGATAAAGAGTCAAGACCCATCAGTCTGCTATATTCAGGAGACCCATCTCACATGCAGAGACATACATAGGCTCAAAATAAAGGGATGGAGGAAGATCTACCAAGCAAATGGAGAACAAAAAAATGCAGGGGTTGCAATCCTAGTCTCTGATAAAACAGACTTTAAACCATCAAAGATCAAAAGAGACAAAGAAGGCCATTACATAATGGTAAAGGGATCAATTCAACAGGAAGAGCTAACTCTCCTAAATATATATGCACCCAATACAGGAGCACCCAGATTCATAAAGCAAGTCCTTAGAGACTTACAAAGAGACTTAGACTCCCATACAATAATAATGGGAGACTTCAACACTCCACTGTCAACATTAGACAGATCAACGAGACAGAAAGTTAACAAGGATATCCAGGAATTGAACTCATCTCTGCACCAAGCGGACCTAATAGACATCTCTAGAACTCTCCACCCCAAAGCAACAGAATATACATTCTTCTCAGCACCACATCGCACTTATTCCAAAATTGACCACATAATTGGAAGGAAAGCACTCCTCAGCAAATGTACAAGAACAGAAATTATAACAAACTGTCTCTCAGACCACAGTGCAATCAAACTAGAACTCAGGACTAAGAAACTCAATCAAAACTGCTCAACTACATGGAAACTGAACAACCTGCTCCTGAATGACTACTGGGTACGTAACGAAATGAAAGCAGAAATAAAGATGTTCTTTGAAATCAATGAGAACAAAGATACAACATACCAGAATCTCTGGGACACATTTAAAGCAGTGTGTAGAGGGAAATGTATAGCACTAAATGCCCACAAGAGAAAGCAGGAAAGACCTAAAATTGACACTCTAACATCACAATTAAAAGAACTAGAGAGGCAAGAGCAAACACATTCAAAAGCTAGCAGAAGGCAAGAAATGACTAAGATCAGAGCAGAACTGAAGGAGATAGAGACACAAAAAACCCTCCAAAAAATCAATGAATTCAGGAGTTGGTTTTTTGAAAAGATCAACAAAATTGACAGACCGCTAGCAAGACTAATAAAGAAGAAAAGAGAGAGAAATCAAATAGACGCAACAAAAAATGATAAAGGGGATATCCCCACCGACCCCACAGAAATACAAACTACCATCAGAGAATACTATAAACACCTCTACGCAAATCAACTAGAAAATCTAGAAGAAATGGATAATTTCCTGGACACTTACACTCTCCCAAGACTAAAGCAGGAAGAAGTTGAATCCCTGAATAGACCAATAGCAGGCTCTGAAATTGAGGCAACAATCAATAGCCTACCCACCAAAAAAAGTCCAGGACCAGATGGATTCACAGCTGAATTCTACCAGAGGTACAAGGAGGAGCTGGTACCATTCCGTCTGAAACTATTCCAATCAATAGAAAAAGAGGGAATCCTCCCTAACTCATTTTATGAGGCCAACATCATCCTGATACCAAAGCCTGGCAGAGACACAACAAAAAAAGAGAATTTTAGACCAATATCCCTGATGAACATCGATGCAAAAATCCTCAATAAAATACTGGCAAACCGGATTCAGCAGCACATCAAAAAGCTTATCCACCATGATCAAGTGGGCTTCATCCCTGGGATGCAAGGCTGGTTCAACATTCGCAAATCAATAAATGTAATCCAGCATATAAACAGAACCAAAGACAAGAACCACATGATTATCTCAATAGATGCAGAAAAGGCTTTTGACAAAATTCAACAGCCCTTCATGCTAAAAACGCTCAATAAATTCGGTATTGATGGAACGTACCTCAAAATAATAAGAGCTATTTAAGACAAACCCACAGCTAATATCATACTGAATGGGCAAAAACTGGAAAAATTCCCTTTGAAAACTGGCACAAGACAGGGATGCCCTCTCTCACCACTCCCATTCAACATAGTGTTGGCAGTTCTGGCTAGGGCAATCAGGCAAGAGAAAGAAATCAAGGATATTCAGTTACGAAAAGAAGAAGTCAAATTGTCCCTGTTTGCAGATGACATGATTGTATATTTAGAAAACCCCATCGTCTCAGCCCAGAATCTCCTTAAGCTGATAAGCAACTTCAGCAAAGTCTCAGGATACAAAATTAATGTGCAAAAATCACAAGCATTCTTATACACCAGTAACAGACAAACAGAGAGCCAAATCATGAATGAACTTCCATTCACAATTGCTTCAAAGAGAATAAAATACCTAGGAATCCAACTTACAAGGGATGTCAAGGACCTCTTCAAGGAGAACTACAAACCACTGCTCAGTGAAATAAAAGAGGACACAAACAAATGGAAGAACATACCATGCTCATGGATAGGAAGAATCAATATCGTGAAAATGGCCATACTGCCCAAGGTTATTTATAGATTCAATGCCATCCCCATCAAGCTACCAATGAGTTTCTTTACAGAATTGGAAAAAACGGCTTTAAAGTTCATATGGAACCAAAAAGAGCCCGCATTGCCAAGACAATCCTAAGTCAAAAGGACAAAGCTGGAGGCGTCACGCTACCTGACTTCAAACTATACTACAAGGCTACAGTAACCAAAATAGCATGGTACTGGTACCAAAACAGAGCTATAGACCAATGGAACAGAACAGAGTCCTCAGAAATAATACCACACATCTACAGCCATCTGATCTTTGACAAACCTGAGAGAAACAAGAAATGGGGAAAGGATTCCCCATTTAATAAATGGTGCTGGGAAAATTGGCTAGCCATAAGTAGAAAGCTGAAACTGGATCCTTTTCTTACTCCTTATACGAAGATTAATTCAAGATGGATCAGAGACTTAAATGTTAGACCTAATACCATAAAAACCCTAGAAGAAAATCTAGGTAGTACCATTCAGGACATAGGCATGGGCAAGGACTTCATGTCTAAAACACCAAAAGCAATGGCAACAAAAGCCAAAATTGACAAATGGGATCTAATTAAACTAAAGAGCTTCTGCACAGCAAAAGAAACTACCATCAGAGTGAACAGGCAACCTACAGAATGGGAGAAAATTTTTGCAACCTACTCATCTGACAAAGGGCTAATATCCAGAATCTACAAAGAACTCAAACAAATATACAAGAAAAAAACAAACAACCCCATCAAAAAGTGGGCAAAGGATATGAACAGACATTTCTCAAAAGAAGACATTCATACAGCCAACAGACACATGAAAAAATGTTCATCATCACTTGCCATCAGAGAAATGCAAATCAAAACCACAATGAGATACCATCTCACACCAGTTAGAATGGCAATCATTAAAAAATCAGGAAACAACAGGTGTTGGAGAGGATGTGGAGAAATAGGAACACTTTTACACTGTTGGTGGGAATGTAAACTAGTTCAACCATTATGGAAAACAGTATGGCAATTCCTCAAGGATCTAGAACTAGATGTACCATATGACCCAGCCATCCCACTACTGGGTATATACCCAAAGGATTATAAATTATTCTACTACAAAGACACATGCACACGTATGTTTATTGCGGCACTATTCACAATAGCAAAGACTTGGAATCAACCCAAATGTCCATCTGTGACAGACTGGATTAAGAAAATGTGACACATATACACCATGGAATACTATGCAGCCATAAAAAAGGATGAGTTTGCGTCCTTTGTAGGGACATGGATGCAGCTGGAAACCATCATTCTTAGCAAACTATCACAAGAAGAGAAAACCAAACACCGCATGTTCTCACTCATAGGTGGGAACTGAACAATTAGATCACTTGGACTCGGGAAGGGGAACATCACACACTGGGGCCTATCATGGGGAGGGGGGAGGAGGGAGGGAGTGCATTGGGGAGTTATACATGATATAAATGATGAATTGATGGGTGCTGACGAGTTGATGGGTGCAGCACACCAACATGGCACAAGTATACATATGTAACAAACCTGCACGTTATGCACATGTACCCTAGAACTTGAAGTATAATAAAAATAAAAATTAAAAAAAAAAAACATACACAGTAGTAAGTACCAAGTACCATAACAGGGATGAAAATAAAATTCCATAGGGATTCAAAGGAAGGAAGAAATTCCATCCAGATGAAGGAAACTTAGAGATGTTACAGATATCTAGGATTTCACATTTTAAAGATTATGATAGGCCAGGTGCAAGGGCTCACGCCTGTAATCTCAGCCCTTTAGGAGGCCGAGGCAGGTGGATCACCTGAGGTCAGGAGTTCGAGACCAGCCTGGCCAACATGGTGAAACCCTGTCTCTACTAAAAGTACAAAAATTGGCCGGGTGTGGTAGCGGGTCCCTGTAGTCTCAGCTATTTGGGAGGCTGAGGTGGGAGGACTGCTTGAGCCCAGGAGGTAGAGGCTGCAGTGAGCCGAGATTGCCCCACTGCACTCCAGCCTGGCGACAGTGTGAGACTGTGTCTCAAAATAAATAAATAAATAAAGGTTATGATAAAGACAGTGAAGGTGAAAAAGGCTAGAACCTTCTAGATTAAAATGAGAAGAACATGAGCTAAGTTTACAGACAGGAAAGCTTAGGATACAAGTAGGGAAGAGAAAGATGTTCAGTTCAATCAAACTGGCGTATGCATTGAATGTTTTATAACAGTCTCAGGGCCTTGAACAATACATGAAGTAAGCATAAATTTTTAACTTCATGAAAATGTATGTTAATTTATAAATTAATTTATAGACTGGCTGAACCTATCAGTCTTCTAAATCAACATAAAACATCCTATTTAGTGCAGAATAAAACTGATCTATGAATTAATATACCATTTTAATTGTCTTTATATTAATTTTTATTTTAAAAGTAATATATATATGCATTTACAGAATATTGAGAAAACTCTAATTTTTAATTATACTTAACATTCTAGTGTGTTATCTCATTTTTTCATATATCATCCCAGGAACATTTCCTCAGAACATGAACTATTGTTCTGAAGCATGCTCTCTAATGGACTGGCTGCATATTGTACTGTTGGATGGGTGGATATACTAAAATGCCTGTAATCAATTCTTTACTATTGGAAAATTAGGGGAGTCCAATATTTTTGTTATAAATAATGAAGTATTGAACATTCATATGCATAACTTTTTGCCCTGATCTGATTATTTTCTTACTATAAATTTCTCTAAATGGAATCTCTTGATCAAAGGATGAAAACAGTTAAATTTTTTTCATACGTATTGCCAAATTGCCCTCCTAATGGCACTCTCTCCAGCCATGAATGAGGAGGTCTGATTCCCTGACTGTTGATAAGACCGAGTATAATAAATTTTGAAAAATCTTTGCCAAATATAATAGATGAGAAATGGTACCTTGCTAAAAAGTTTTGAATTTCCTTGATTAATAGGGAAGGATAAGCATGTTTTCTTAGGTGTACTGGTCATTTCCTTCTCTCTCTTTTTGTTTTTTGAAGACTTCTGTCTTCAGTGAGATGGGGTCTCACTCTGTTACCCAGGTTAGAATGCAGTGGTGTGATCTCCGCTCACTGCAGCCTCCACTTCTTGAGCTCAAGTGATCTTCCCACCTCAGCCTCCCAACTAGCTGGGACGAGAGGCTATGTTAATTTTTGTAGTTTTTGTAGAGATGGGTTTCGCCATGTTGGCCAGGCTGGTCTTGAACTCCCGAGCTCAACTGATCCACCCGCCTCAGCCTCCCAAAGGGCTGGAATTACAGGCAGGAGCCACTGCACTCAGCCTCCTTCTCTTTTTTAATGATTTGCTTTCCACATTCACTGGAAGGTAAGGTGAGGCTCCTTTTCTGTGTGTGCTTTGTTCAATGCTGTAGCCTTAGCACTGGCTGGGTGCAGTCTACATTTATGAAAGTTTTTTTTGAATGAATATATTTATTAATTGGATGTCAACCTTTTAAAAAATGTTATTTGTAAAATCTGCATAGGTAGATATAAAATTTATTAATTCTGGCAAATAGTTTACCCAATATCTCATTTCTTTTTTAGTTTTGTTTATGGTACTTTTTTGTCAAAGGGAGTCTCTCAAACTACTGTGATTTAACATTTGACAGTTAAAAGTCTCTTTTTTCTCAATTTAGTCTTTTTCAAGTTTCAAAAAAAACCTTTTGGTATTCTGATTAGAATTTTGTCTAATAAATAAACTGTAGAGGCAATATTTTTATAATCATGAATATTTCCATCTAGAAACATATGTTCATTTAAATAAAATCCTTATGTACCTCAGTTTTGTAGCTGTCTTCATGTAGAGTCAGAACAACTCTTTATCTTTATTCCTAAACTTTTGTTGTTGTTAATATTTGAATGGGATCCTTCTCCACTAGTTTTTTTTTTTTTTCTTTTTTTTTTGAGACAGAGTCTCGCTCTGTCATCCAGGCGGGAGTGCAGCAGTGTGATCTCAGCTCACTGCAACCTCTGCCTCCTGGGTTCAAGCAATCCTCATACCTCAGCCTCCCAACTAGCTGGTACTACAGGCGCCCACCACCATAACTAGGTAATTTTTATATTTTTAGTAGAGACAGGGGTTCACTGTGTTGGCCAGGCTGGTCTCAAACTCATGAGTTCAAGTGATCCACCTGCCTGGGCCTCCCAAAGTGCTGGGATTACAGGCACGAGACACTGCACCCAGCCATTCTCTGTTAGATTTTCTGAAGTGCTGTTTGATACAAAGGCTGTTAGTTTTTGCATGTGGAATTTGCAGTGTTATAGGGGTCACTGTACTGAATTCTATTGGTTTTAATAACTCTTTAGGTGGTTCTCTTAGAGTTTGTAGATCAGTAATATCTTGCAAATAATGACAATTTTATTTCATTTCCAAAAGCTATGTTTTATTTGCTTTTCTTATTACATTACATTGGCTAGAGTTCTCAGAACAATGTTACATTATAGTGGTGACAACTGACATCCTTGTCTTGTTTCCTCACTTTAATGAAAGTTCTTTTAGTTTTACCATTGAGTATAAAATTGGCAGTTGATTTGAAGAGAGGTGTGTGTGCCAACACTTTGGGAAGCAGAGGCAGGTGGATCATGGGGTCAGGAGTTCAAGACCAGCCTGGCCAAGATGGTGAAAACCCATCTCTAGTAAAAATACAAAAATGAGCCGGGTGTGGTGGCAGGCGCCTGTAATCCTAGCTACTCAGGAGGCTGAGGCAGAGAATTGCTTGAACCCAGGAGGTGGAGTTTGCAGTGAGCTGAGATTGTGCCATTGCATTCTAGTCTGGGCAACAGAGTGAGATGCCATCTCAAAAAAAAAAAAAAGAAAGAAAAGAAAAGAAAAAAGAAACTATTCTTTTAACCCTAGATGCAAGGGATTTAAAAAAAAATCATCAGGAAAGGATGTTGAGTTTATTGACATTTCAAATTTTCAAATTTATCAATTATATGTATTTTTTATCCTTTAACTTGTTAGTGAATTACATTAATAGGTTTCCTAGTATCAAACCATGGTTCATTCCTTGAATTGAGATAATCCAATATGCAATTCAGCCTCAAATTCATTTTTATTTTATATCTGCAGTAGGTTTTTCTTCCTAATTATAACTCCTATAGGTAAATCATTGTTTGCCTTTTGAAGACATCCTGAGACTGGATGGGGTAGCCAGATGCATTTGGGTAGAGAGGGGAGTTGTGGCTGGGATTTGAAATCTGCCATGGTTAATTCCACAGAAAATGAAACTGAGAACTGGCTGTACGGAATTTCAGTTTCCAGATTACTTACCCATTTGGATTTCTTTCCAGCTCATTTAAAAGTGTATGATCACAGTATTCAAAAACTAAATGCGTTTTCCTTCTTCTCCGGAACACCTCGATGAGATTCACAATATTTGGATGTTTTAATTGCTGTGAAAGAATTGAAATGCAAGGTTAAGTGCTCTGTTACTAGTAAAAGCGTCTCCCCAGACCCCTTAAAGAAACTTAAAGTTGGAAGAAATTTAAGATTCATCCAATGTACCTATAATAAGTGGTAACAAAACTGCTTGAATCTCTCTGGTGATAGCAAGTAAAGTATGTAACTTAAAATACTGCACTAAAACAAAAAACACTTTATATATTTTATGGAAATTCTATATATTCAAGTCATAAAATAACCTGAGTAGAAAATTGAGGAAATGAAATTATTGAGTAAGGACTATAAAAATCATCAATACCCACTCAGCTTACATATTGCCATGGATTTTATGGATTTAAATCCAGTCTGGATTCTAGTGTTGGCTCCCAGTAATACTAGTTCTTAACCACCAGATTGGAATAAACTGTCTCTTCTAGAAGTCCCCACAATTAGTCTGTGTTTTAAATTTACTTATTATATTTTCAGTATTGTTCTTTGATTCTATTGTTCTCTCTTATGCACAGATATTTTGTGTGTTAAATTCTATTCCCAAACTGAAGCATTTTACAACACAGCCTCTGTTTAATATTGTAGACCTAAGGGAAAATGCTGATTAGGTAGGATAGACTATCACTACAGCGATTATAAAATTTTATCCTCCAAACTAGGCTAATGGGTAGAAGCCAGGACTATCCTAGGTAAACCAGCACATATGGTCACTTTGCCTGTAACTAGGGTGACCACATAATTTAGCATACACACCAGGACACTTTTTTTTTTCCTTCGCTCTATCGCCCAGGCTGAAGTGCAGTGGTGCCATCTCAGCTCACTGCAACCTCTGCCTCCTGGGTTCAAGTGATGCTCATGCCTCAGCCTTCGCAGTAGCTGGGACTACAGGTGCGTGCTACCATGCCTGGCTAATTTTCGATTTTTAGTAGAGATGGGGTTTCACCGTGTTGGACAGGCTGGTCTCAAACTCCTGACCTCAAGTGATCCATCTGCCTCAGCTTTCCAAAGTGCTGGGATTACAGGTGTGAGTCACTGGGCCTGGCCACACCAGGACACTTTGGAAAGGAGATGTGAACCAGGCAGGACACTGGGACAAAAACTATAAAGCAGAACTGTCTTGGGCAAATTAGGATACATGATCACTCTTATTCCTAACCCATCTTCCCTGTTGTTTTCCCAGTGTAGTAGACAAATCAACTTTCCACACTCTCTACCATTTACCCAGATATATAGAGAGAACACAGCATTTTGTATGTAGTAGAAGCTCAACAAATAGCAGGCCCAGTAGAAAGTTTTAGGTGCAGAGACTTACGATGCATGCCTCTACCTCAGTATCTATTAACATAAGCATGGCTTGACCAAAACAAATGTCACCCTAAAACTGTGTGCCTGCTGCCAACAGCATCGGAAAAGAGAATCCATTATACATTAAAAATATGCCCAGGCTGAGGCAGGACGATTGCGTGAGCCTAGGAGTTCGAGATCAGCCTAAGCAACATACTGAGACCCCATCTCTCAAACGGAAAAAAAAGAAAAGCTCAAAGCACCAAACCAATTTGTTTTCTATATGCTCCACTACCTAAAACAGCAGAAAGGCAAAGAGTGGAGGAGACTAGGTCATCTAAAAAGCCAGTGGCTTTGTGCTGCTGTAAAACCACAGCATGGAAGCAAAGCAGGGTCACTACTAGGGGAGTAAAAGATTTACAGATGCTACAGCTTGATGCAATGTCCAGGTTAAACCTGATCCAATCTCCTGTCTTTGGGTAGGTCAGCAATTTATATCTCCTTTGCAAATGAAGTTAACCTAGCCCAGGAAAACAGTAACTTGACTAAAGAAAAACAGGTAGTAAGGAGAGAGAGGCAAACACAATTTAAATAACAGGACTATGTGAGGAAAGTAAGGTTGATTGATCACAGAAGGAGCTGTTCAGGGCATACATGGACACAACATACCAAAAGCAGAAAGGTGGACATTCTGACATCCTGAGGGCCTTCATCAGAGACCAAGCTGAGTCGTAATCAGGCTACTTTTTACCTTACAGCCTCATTCTCAAGTTGGGGCACTTGTAATGCAGAAGGTACCACCTGAGCATTAACTTAATCTGAAGACTTGGGAGGGAGAGGCTGACAGGTAAAAGCATTATTTTTATTAGAAAGCCACACTGCCCGGTTCAGACTCGCCCTGCAGCTTAGCTCAGTGAGGGTGCCAGAGCTGGCGAGCTGACCAGCGCGCCCTCTGCTGGCTGAGAGGTAATAGTGAACTTTTTTAAAAAATCATGATGGATATGTTCCTGAAGACTCTATGTATCAAGTTGTATTTCAAACAAAACCCTAGTATGTATTAGTTGAGGAAATCTGTGGGAAATAATATTTGAAAATGAGAGATAATATGATAATTATTAGTTATAATTATTATCCCCCCCTTACAAACTGAATTTCTGGGGATTTTCTAAAAATAGACGACATGTCAAAAATGAAGGTTGCCTGTATGTCCTTGAAATCACGGGGTCTTGTTACGTAATGTGTAGCCCACAAACCTGCAGCTTCCGCACTCAGAAATGCAGAATCTCGGGCCCACCCCAGACCTCCCAACTCAGAATCTGCATTTCAACAAGGTCCCCGGGGACTCCAACGCATTATTAACATTTGAGAAGTGCTGCCCCAGACCTCCGTTTCCTCTGTGGAAAACACGGGTGTTGGATAAGAAGCATGTCTAAGGTCGCTTACAGTTCTAAAAGTGTAAGATTTTTAGCGTAAGAAAAAATTTACATTGAGAACTTAGGAATCTTACATGTCAAATCTTATCAGAGTGAAAACAATTATAACAAAAACCTTGATGTAAAAAATGTATACGTCACTGGGGGTGATATTCAGCATGTCTAATAACCTGGGGTGCAGTGCAGGCAAGAACCAATGAATGTCAATGCCTACCAGGGCATTGGTGCGGTCCTGTGGGACTGACTCTCTGTGCCAGGAGGTGCTCTTTCAGTTGCTGGTTGGTAGGGGAGGTATTTGGAGGGACATCCAGCGGAGGGCTGAGGTTGGGGGCAAGTGTAAACACTGGGGTGAGTGGACTTAGGATATTTACTAACAAGAATAAAAGTTCTTTTCAATATAACAATCTGTAGCTGCATTCATACACATCAGACAAAATCAGAGTGGCCAAAGTCCAAAGTGATAATCAACTTATTACCCAAAGGTGCTGATACAAAGGAATTTAAGTCCAATGGGGAAAAATAACTTTAAAATTCTTTATAATTTTAGCATGCATATTTCACTCAATACCATGATATTTTACATATATATAAAGTTAACTTACCTTCAACATACGTATTTCTCTCAGTGCTATTTTCTTAACAACAGGATCATCTTCAGAGTCCACAAATTTTTTAATAGCTACTACTTGTCCAGAGGTTTTGTTTCTGCATTTGAATACAACCCCATAAGAGCCTTCTCCAATCTTAGCTAATTTTTCATACTTCCGCATTACAGCCGAAGTGACTTAAATTAGTACTGTTATCGATTGACTTGCAATACAATGTTACACCTGGAAAATAAGGTAGACTTGCTTTAATCAAGCTATAAAAGACAATGTTCTCACAGGTTATATACAACCAATTTGCCCAGATGCCAAAGGTTTATTTTCATCAATTAATTGGAAATCCACTTAAAAATATTTGGATATTATTTTCTTAGTATAGTCCTCTGCAGTTCTTCCACCCATCAAAAGATTTCATATGCTATTTCTGACAATTGTTCTATGTTGGCCTCAGTTGAATTAAAAGAATTTGTGGAAAAGAAACTTATCCCATCTATTGTTTTCATTATCCTCAAATAAACAACCGAAATATGATGCTGTAAAATCCAGCTGAAGGAACATTTCATACTCTGGAATATGCTGTTTATCTTTTCTCTTCTAACCCAACTGCATACACAATGACTAGGAGGAGTTGTGTAAGAAGATATGGTACAAAAAGTGCTATACTTCCACCTGGTGGAGAGAAGAAAGAGCGTGGACCATTGAATAAAGCAGCCTTTAAAAACAAAAACAGGCCAGGCTCAGCGACTCACACCTGTAATCCCAAAACTTTGGGAGGCTGAGGTGGGCGGATCACCTGAGGTCGGGAGTTTGAGACCAGCCTGACCAACATGGAGAAATCCCATTTCTACTAAAAATACAAAATTAGCCAGGTGTGGTGGCGCATGCCTGTAATCCCAGCTACTCGGGAGGCCCTTGAACCCAGCTGAAATTGGGCAGATTCAGTAATTGCACTCCAGCCTGGGCAACAACTGTCTCAAAAAGTCAAAACAGTAACAAAATCCTGTCAGGGCATTTATTGCTCCTAGCTTTTATTTTCATGGAAGAACAGATTCTTAAGTTCTTAGCCCCAAAAGAAAATAATAAGCACACAACAAGCATTCATTCTTCATGACTTCTTTCACATCTATAGTGATTTCTATGGAAATACTGGGTTTTTTTGTTTTGTGTCATCCATTCTTGAATGAATGCTTTGGTGACCGAAGTCAATGTTAAATGATGACTAAGGTCAACATATTTAAATAAATCAGTTTAAGAATTAAAAATAGAAAAATTCTAATTCGTCTCAAAAACCCCACTCCACTTTATCCAGCAGAATCTTGTTAATATAACCTAATAACAATTACAATAATAATGGCATTTAACATTGTTCTATGCAAATTACGTAGAATCTGCACAAATATTCTATGAAGTAGGTGTTGTTTTTATCCAATCATGCAGATGAGAAAAGACACAGTGAAGGTAATACAGAATTAGAACCCAGGCAGTGAGATCTCAAAGAACACAATTTTAATCATTGCATTACACAGCCTCTCAGTGAAGTGCAAAAGGATGCATAATTCAGCCAGGCGTGGTGCTTCACGCTTGTAATCCCAGCACTTTGGGAGGCCGAGGCAGGTGGATCACCTGAGGTCAGGAGTTCGAGACCAGCCTAGCCAACATGGTGAAACCCCATCTCTACTAAAAATACCAAAAAATTACCCGGGTATGGTGGCACCGGCCTCCAATCCCAGCTACTTGGGAGGCTGAGGCAGGAGAATCACTTGAACCTGGGAGGTGGAGGTTGCAGTGAGCTGAGAGCGCACCACTGCACTCCAGCCTGTGAGACACAGCAAGACTCCGTCTCAAAAACAAAAACAAACAAACAAAAAGAATGTATAATTCGAAGAACCACTTTATCCAGGTCTTGGTATTAACAAAATGTCAAGTGAAAGAGTTGACTACTTATCAATTTCTCTTTTTTCAAATGAGTACACATTTTTAAAAACTTCTCTAATAATATTGTTTTTTCCATCTACAGATTATCTCAATGGTGAAAGAAATCATCTACTTCCACTTGCCACCATAAAAATATACAATGGAGAAAAATGTTTACCTGGATAAAATGACTATTGACATACTATTTTTTACAGTGCTGCTTTTTTTTGGAAGGGGGGATGAATTTGATTTTCTCTGTTATTAAAGAAAGAAAATTCGAGCATACACACTCAAGTAACACATGGAAAATCCACCACAGATTATGTTCTGAAAACCCTATTAGTTATACTGTATTTTTACTTAGGTATTATTATTTTAAAGATATTTAGATGTGAGCATGCATACATTTGCATAGTAATAGATGTCTGGAAAGAGAGTAGGAGAAACTGGGAATTTGCTTTAGAAAGTTATTAGCATCTGGCCGGGAGCATTGGCTCATGCCTGTAATCCCAACACTTTTGGAAGCTGAGGTGGGAGGTCACTTGAGCCCAGGAGTTTGAGGTTACAGTGAGCTATGATTGTACCATTGTACTACTTCCTGGGTGACAGAGTGAGACCCTGTCTCTAAAATAAAATGCGATAAAGTTATTGGTATAAAACTGTATGGATTTGTTAATTTAACCTACTTGATAAGTGCTACAGTTATTGGGGGAAACTATAAATATGACAAAAAGCTTCATAATGAAGTTTTAATTTATGCATTATTTTCTTATTTCCCTCTAGGTAGTTGATTTGATCTATTGATTTCTGTTTTTTCTTTTTTCTCAACAGATTCAGTAACGACTATTCCTCAGACTAATATTTAGATCTCGTAATTACATCAACCAAACTCTAAATACAATAAAATAAAGCTCCAGAAAATAGTACCTCACCTAATAACCTCTCAATATTTCTGTTTTCAAAAGCCCTACTATATGTTCATGGAAAATGAGTCTGAGTATGCAAGCTAGAATTAGACCAATTTCTGTAAATTCCTTTCTGGAATTTACAGCTCTAATTCCAGCTTACCAGGATTATAACAGAGTTTCTGGAGGCAGTAATTCCTATTCTCTTATTTGAGATCCAGACCAACTATCCAACTGCTTGATGAACATCTCTACATGAATGGACAGAATCATCTAAAAATTGGAACATTCTAAACCAAAGGCCTTCTCTTCTTTCTTATCCTCTGTCCATATTCAATGTTCACAAACATGCTCCACATTATGCCTAAATGGCTTGTCAAGGTACACATGGTGGGGGGCTTTGAGGTAGCCAAGGACAGTGACTGCTGCCTAAACCTAATCTCTTCATATACCTTCCACAAAGCAATACAAATCAACCAGGACAAATAAAACCACATAAATCCAATGCCTTCAATATAACAAGAAGACAGAGGACTCTACAAACTTAGGCAGAAAAGCAAAGCCTAGCCGGGTGCGGTGGCTCACGCCTGTAATCCCAGTACTTTGGGAGGCTGAGGCGGGCGGATCACGAGGTCAGGGAATCAAGACCATCCTGGCTAACATGATGAAACTCCATCTCTACTAAAATTACAAAAAATTAGCCAGGCATGGTGGCACGTGCCTGTAGTCCCAGCTACTCTGAAGGCTGAGATAAGAGAATTGCTTGAACCCAGGAGGTGGAGGTTGCAGTGAGCTGAGATTGTGCCACTGCACTCCAGCCTGAGTGACAGAGTGAGACTCCATCTCAAAAAAAAAAAAAAAAAAAAAAAAAAAAAAGAAAGAAAGAAAAAGAAAAGAAAAGAAAAGCCTAAATTCTGGAGGGTTTATCTCTTGAGCTCCCACTATAAACCTTGGCAGAAGGCAACGATATGAGACGGATGAGATCTAAAAAGCTGTAAGAAAGAAGAGTAAAAGAAGGGCCTAAGAAAGACTAAGAAAGACTTAAGATCACCTCCTTCCCAAAGAGAAAACACATCACAAGTGTAAAAATACCCCAAGAGTGTCCTGGTAGATAAGAGCACTCACTACAAGGAAGGGGTGTAAAAGTACATGGGTATCAAGGTGGCACTAGTCAGTGTCACATCATTTTTGGGTAATAAAAGGACAAGAGGGAAGGGAAAGACACCTGATGGAGACTGGACAGTGAAGGGAAAAAGAAGCAAGAGGGATAAATTTGGCATCTTGCAAGACAAAAGAGAATTCTGAATTGAAGGACATGCGAATCCTCCCATCATCACTAAGATGGGGAAAAAGTGTCATCAGTGAAAGAAACTGCATTTTACTACGGTGACAGAAAAGACTCTCTTGGCCTAGGATGATAGTCAGTTACTAACAGCCAAAACGTACCCGAGAAATGAAACAGGGGAAAGCCATCCCTATACAAGCTATTATTAGAAGAAAAAAGAAATGAGAACCCAAAATTTTCAGTTAATGAAAATCATTTACAAAAAAACCACACACAAAATCTAACCATGAAGCAAAAGAAAACCAACACAAACACTCCAAACTGATTTAAATATCCTCTCACTATTTGGAGGTATGAAAAAGCCACTCTGAAGCAGAAATTCAAACAGTAAAATCACAAGTGGATGAAAATTATTTAAGAATATATATATATATATATATATACACACACATTTTATTTTTACTTTTTTCCTTTTTTTTTTTTGAGACGGAGTCTCGCTCTGTTGCCCAGGCTGGAGTGCAGTGGTACAATCTTAGCTCACTGCAACCTCCACCTCTGTGTTCAAGCGATTCTCCTGCCTCCGCCTCCCGAGTAGCTGGCACTACAGGCATGTGCCACCACTCCTGGCTAATTTTTGTATTTTTTAGTAGAGGCAGGGTTTCACCATGCTAGCCAGGATGGTCTTGATCTCCTGACCTTGTGATCCACCTGCCTTGGCCTCCCAAAGTGCTGGGACTATGGGCATGAGCCACTGCACCTGGCCTATGTTTTTACTTTTTTCTTTTGGCTACTGATGTGTAGATTTGAATTAAAAAACATAAAAAGATAGTTGATTGAACTCAGAAAAGAATCATCAGAAAAAGACAAAATCATCTCAGAAATGACTTAATTATGAGATGCTGATAGGACAATAGATTCATGTGAAAATTTGATTGGGGCATTAAAGAAAGGCAGAACAGTAATTATGAGAATTAAAAGGAAGAAAAAAAGGTAAAAGTTTAGACAGAAAGTTGAAATGGAGACAGGAAAAGCAGTCCCAACATATGTAAAACTGGAGTCCCTGAAGAAGACAAAACAATGAAACAGAATCAATAGTTGAAATAATAATCCAAGAAAATTTTCTGGAAATAAAATAAAATCTAATTATATATATTGAAAAGACCCACTAGGTAGTTGGGAAAACTGACCCAGAACAACGAACTCCAAGACATATTTGAATAAAACAATCAAATATAAAGAAAACACTTTCTGAGCCTCCAGACAAAAAGATTAAATAGATGTAAGAGAATTAGAATGACATTAGACTTATCAAGAGCAATGCACACTACAAAGTAACAGTGCAGCAGCATCTTAACGAAACTCAAGGGAAAATGAAAATCAAGGATTTTACATTTAGTCAAGCTGTGTCCTTCAAGTGTAAAGCTACACATAAACATTTTTACAAGTTTTTATTGTTTTTTTCTGAGACAGGGTCTTGCTCTGTTGCCCAGTCTAAAGTGCAGTGGTGCAATCATGACTCACTGCAGCCTTGACTTCCCAAGCTCAAGCAATCCTCTCACCTTAGCCTCCCAAGTAGCTGGGACCACACCTGGCTAATTTTATTTATTTATTTTTGTAAAGATGGGGTCTTGGTTTGCTGCCCAGGCTGGTCTCAAACTCCTGGACTAAATTGATCTTCCCACCTTAGCCTCCAAAAATGTTGGGATTATAGGCATGAGCCTCCACACCCAGCTGATATTTTAAAACATGCAAGAACTCAAGGAATACTGTACCCATAGTCCTCTTGAATGTATTGGTGAAAGGCCTTCATCCAACCAAGAGTTGACTGGAAAAATTTCAGTAAAAGGATGTATAGTGAGCATTTAATATATTTAAAGACCAAAGTAAAGGTAGAAACAAGAATGGAAGAATAAGAAATAAATATTATAAATTCTGACAAAGTAGAAAGTAATGCAACTAAATTATGTTAAAAGATTGAAAAGGTAAAGAAAGATGAACAAGCTTATTGATAATCAAATAGGCAATAGGTGCGAGTAAAAAATGCCATTCATCTACTTAGGAGGCTGAAGCCTGAGGATTGATTGAGCTCATGAGTTCAAGACCAGACTGGGCAACACAGTGAGACCCGGTCTCCATGAAAAGATTTTAAAAACTATCTGGGTGTGGTGGTATATGCCAGTAGTCCTAGCTACTCAGGAAGCTGAGGCAGAGGGATGGTTTGAGCCTGGGAGTTCAAGTTTACAGTACAGTAGAGCTATGCTCATGCCACTGCACTCCAGCTTGTAGACAGAGTGAGACCTTGTATCAAAACAACAACCACAACAACAACCACAACAACAAACACACCAGAATTGCTATAATATAACCCAGAATGTTAAGTTTTCAACAAAAAAATTAGGAGATAAAACTGGATTTAAGCAGAAGTAGGAAAGAAGAAGAAAGAAAAAAATTAGGAGACATGCTAAGAAAAAGGAAAGTGTGACTGATACTCAGAAAAAATAAAGTCAATAAAAATGGATCCTGAGTAGACTCAGATGTTGGATTTAACTGACAAAGGCTTCAAAGCAGCTGTTAAAAATAAGTTCAAATAAAGCAAATTATAATTTAAAGAATTAAAGAAAAATATGATGACAATGACTCAATGAAGAGGGAATTTCAATCTGAAAAATGAAAATAAAAAAAGAACCAAATGGAAATTTTAGAGTAAAAAAAATAACAGAAATGAAAAATCCTGTAGATGGGACAAACAGCAGATCTGAGATGAGAGAAGAAAGAATCAGTAAAATAGACCAATAAAAAATAGTCAAAATGAAAGAAAGAAGTAAAACAAGATGAGCAGAGCCTCAGAGACCGATGGAGGCAAAATCAATAGTATCAGCATACATGTAATGAGAATCCCAGAAAGAGAGGAGTAAGAAGAAATGGCAGAAAACAATATTTTATGAAACAATGGCCAAAACCTTCCAAATTTAATGGAAAACATTAATATACAGGTCTTAAAAGTTCAATGAATTCCAAATAGGATAAACACAAAGAAATCCATACCTTGATACATCATAGCCAAACTACTGAAAGCTAAAGACAACATCTTGAAAAGAGAGAACTATTCATATACAAGGGGACAACAATATGCTTAATGGCTGACTCTTCATCAGAAAAACAATAGAAAACAATAAACAAAAACTGTTTCTTTGAAAAGATCAACAAAAGTGAAGCTCTAGCTAGAGTAGGCAAGAAAAAAGAAAGAAAAGTTATCAAAATTAGGACCATACTACATACATTTAAAAAAATTAAAAGACAATATTCCAAATAAGTTTATGCAACCAAATTAGTCAAGTTGGTTGGACAAGTGCCTAGAAAGATACAAAATGGCAAAATGAACTCAAAAAGAAATAGAAATCTGATTACAACCATAACAAGTAAATAAATTCAATCAGCAATTAAAAATCTCCCCACAAGGAAAAAGCCCAGGATGAGATAGCACCACAGGTAAATACTACCAAACATCACCAAAGAAAAATTAATATCAATCCTTCACAAACTATTTGAAAAAATAGAAGAGGAGGGAACACTGTCTCAACTCATTCGATGTGGCCAATATCACCCTGATAGAAAGTCAGACAAAGAAATCACAAGAACACAGCTTCTTCTCATGAATGTAGACACAAGAATCCTTAATAAAATAATTAGCAAACCAAATCTGGAAACATAAAAAAGATTATATACCATGACTCTGTGGGACTTATCTCAGGAATGCAAAGTGAGTTTAATACTGAAAATCAATAATGTAAAATACCATATTAATAGAATAAAAGAAAAACATCACATGATCACGTCAGTACACACAGAAAAGGAATTTGACAAAACCCAACACTCATTCATGATGAATACAAGGGAACTTCCTCAAGGGCATCTGTGAAAAATTTACAGTTAACATCATGCTTAATGATGAAAGATTGAATGTGTTACCCCTAAGACTGGAAAAAAAGATGTTTGCTTTCACTGTTTTTATTTATCATTGTATTGAAAGTTCTTGTCAGTGCAATATGGTAAGAAAAAGAAATTAAAGGCATATACATTGAAAATGTACAGTAAGGCCAGGCACAGTGGCTCACACCTCTAACCCCAATAGTTTGGGAGGCCAAGGTGGGTGGATTGCTTGAGGGCAAGATTTTGAGAGCAGCCTGAGTAACACAGCAAGAACCCTGTCTGTATAAAATAAACAATTACTAAATGAAGTGCTAAATATATATGAACAATTTTTTAAAAAAGAAAATAAAAAGTAAAACTGTCATTATCCAGAAATGACATGATACTATCTACAGAAAATCCTAATGAATCTATAAAAAGTCTACTAGAAATAATGACCAAGTTTGCAATGCAGTAGGATACAAGATCAATATGAAAATTAAATTTTTTTAATATAATGGCAACAATTTGAAAATAAAGAAAACAATTCCATCCATATTAATGTAAAAATGAATAAAATACTCAGGAATAAATTTAACAAGTAAAGTGTAAGACCTGCATACTGAAAATTACAAAACACCATTGAAAGAAATTAAAGATCTAAATAAAAGGAGAAAAATGCCATGTTCATGGATTTGAAAACTCAAAAGACATCAGTTTTTCATAAATTCATCTATAAACTAATTCCTGGCCAGGAGTGATGGTGCATGCCTATAATCCCAGCTCTTTGGGAGACTGAGGCAGAAGGATTGCTTGAGCCCAAAAGTTTGAGACCAGACTGGTCAACATAGTAAGACCCTATCTCTTAAAATAATAATAATAATAATTAACCAGGGTGTAGTGGCCCTCGCCTGTGGTCTCAGCTGCTTGGGAGGTTGAGGTGGGAGGATCACCTGAGCCCAGGAGTTAGAGGCTACAGTGAGCTATGATTATGCCATGCACTCTAGCCTAGGCAATGTAGCAAGACCCTGTGTCTAAAAAACCAAAATAAACAAAATTTTAAAAAAAATTAATTCCTTATACAAATTCCAACAGGCTTTTTTTGGGTAGAAGTTGAACCTAAGATTTAAAAGGAAATGCATAGGACCCAGAACAGCCAAATCAACTTAGAAAAAGAACAAATTTGGAATAGTTATATTAAATATTTATTTTAAATTTGACTTCAAATTTTACTATAAAGTTATGGTAAATCAAGACTGTGGTACCAGCATAAAGACATTTATCAATGAAACATAATTATGAGTCAAGAAATAAACCCTTTTATTTATGGTCAATTGACTTTCTAAATTTTATTTTATTTTTTAAGACAGAGCCTCAGTCTGTCGCCCAGGCTGGAGCGCAGTGGTGTAATCTTGGCTCACAGCAACCTCTGTCTCCTGGGTTCAAGCGATTCTCCTGCCTCAGCCTCCCGAGTAGCTGGGATTACAGGCATGTGCCACCACATCCAGCTAACTTTTGTATTTTCAGTAAAGATGGGGTTTCACCATGTTGGCCAGGCTGATCTCCAACTCCTGACCTCAAGTGATCTGCCTGTCTCGGCCTCCAAAAGTGCGTGAGCCACTGCGCCCGGCCCAACTGACTTTTGCCAAAGTGCTGCAGCAATTCGACAAGGAAAGAATAGTCTTTTCAACAAATGATACTAGGACCATTGGATATCTATATGCAAAACAAACAACAAACACACACAGTAGAGATACACCTCACACAATATACCAAAATTAACTCAAAATGGATCACAGACCAAAATGTAAGAGTTAAAACTGTATAACTTCTAGACAAAAAAAAAAAAAAAAGAAGACAGAAATCTTTGTGATTTTCAGTTAGGCAGATTTCTTAGATATGACACCATAAGCATGATTCATAAAAGAAAAAATGGATAAAATGGAATTCATCAACATTAAATAAAATCTTTTGCTCCTCAAAAAATTTCCCCATTAAGAAAATGAAAAGCTGAGCCACAGACTAAAGAAAAATATTAGCAAATCATATATCTAAAATATTTGTATCCAGAATACATAGAGCATGCTTACAACTCAATAGGAGGTTAAACAACCCAATTTAAAAATGGACAAAAGATGTAAACAGACATTTTACCAAAGATACACAAATGTCTACTAAGCACATGCAAGGATGCTGTTAGCCATTAGGGAAGTGTTAATTAAAACTGCAATAAGATAGCTTTACATACACATTAGAATGGCTAAAATCCAAAGACTCACAATATCAAGCATTGACAAGATGGAAACTGGAACTCACACACATCACTGGTGAGGATGTAAAGCAGTGTGGCCCCACTGGAAGACAGTTTGACAATGTCTTAAAAGTTAAACATAGGGCCAGGTATGGTGGCTCACACCTGTAATTCCAACACTTTGGGAGGCCGAGGCAGGTGGATCACTTGAGTTCAGGAATTCAAGACCTTCCTGGACAGCATGGTGAAACCCCATCTCTACTACAAATACAAAAAGTAGCCAGGTATGGTGGCGCACACTTGTAATCCCAGCTACTTGGGAGACTGAGGCAGGAGAATCGCTTGAACCTGGGAGGTGGAGGTTGCAGTGAGCTGAGACTGTGCCACTTGCACTCCAGCCTGACAACAGACTCCGTCTCAAAAGAAAAAAAAAAAAAAGTTAAACATAATTTAACTTAAACATTAACAATAAACAACAATTTCACTCATCAGTATCAATCCAGGAAAAATTTTAAAATAGAGCTAACAATGACATGTAAGCAAATGTTCACACCACCATTATTCATAAAAGACCCCTAAATGGAAAACAATCCAAATGTTCAACTGATGAATGTGTAAACAAAATGTGGATTATCCATGCAATGAAATACTATTCAGCAACAGAAAGCAATGAACTTGTTATAATGTAGATGAACATAAAAAAAAAAAAAAAAAAAGAACCACATGCCCCATAATGCTAAGTGACAAAAGCCAGACACAAAATCCCACATATTTTATAATTCCATTACAGGAAATTTCTAGAAAAGACAAATGTGCAAGTGAGAAGGGCACATCTCCTCTGTGGTATTCTTGGCAAAAATGCAAAACCTAAACCTAATTATGAGTTAGCAACAGACATGGCCAAACTGAATGGCATTCTATGACTAATTGGCCTGTACTCTTAATAAAAAATGTCAAAGTCATGAAAGAAAAGATCAAAGCACTGAAGGTATAAAGTGCTCCGGATTTAAGACTAAAGAGATGGGAAAACAAAATGCAATGTGTGATCCTGAACTGGACCCTGGACTGGGGAACAACACGACCATAAAGGACACTACTGAGATAATTGGCGAAATCTAAATTTTGACTGCAGATTTGATATCAGTTTCCTGGTTTTGGTAATTTGTACTGTGATTATACAAGAAAATGTCCTAGTTCTTAGGAATACACTGATGTATTTAAGGGTAAAGGGATCTGATGTCTGCAACTTACTCTCAAATGGTACAGAACAATTAATATGCATGTGTTATATACACACAGAGAAAATGATAAAACAACATAAAAATTGAGCAAAACATAAACAGTGAGTCCAGATATATGAGAGTTCATTATACTCTTATTGCTAGCTTGAAATTATTATATCAAAATAGAGCTATTTTAAAGTGTCTTATCTCACTTTTCTTCTTTATATTTACTTTCATTACACCAAAGACATCTTTCTCAAACATCAACAGGATCAGATATCCTTTCTCGAAAATGTCTTACGGCCTCAAATGCCACAGAATAAAGTTCAAACTGTAGTATGATATTTACAGTTCTGTACGCCATGGTCCCAATTTACCTTTCCAGCATCACTTCTCATTCTTCCCCAAACAATTTCAGGTCTCTAAGTCTCCGTTGATACCACTCCCTGGAATGTCTGACCCTTAAATCTTCATCTTTTTCAAGTTCAAGTCAAACGTCTTTCTGCTTAGCTTCTCCCAGTCCCCAAAGGCAGGCTCTTTCTCTGCTCGCGTGCTGTGTTAATGACTTCCTTTCACCCTTTCAAAAACATTATCACATTGACTTCTACTGTTAGCCTATTGTCTGGTACTTAGTGGACCTCTGTTGTAGCCCTACCATAATTTTATTTTCTAACCTTTCTACTAAATATGTAAAATGACTTATTTTTAAAGCAATGGCAATAAGTATATTTTGATTATTAATATGGTAATTGGACAAGAAATCAAGATTAAACGGTGATATAACTATTGGCAGAAAATAGATTCAATTGGTTGAAAATATTTTTCTTGGCTGGGCGCAGTGGCTCATGCCTGTAATCCCAGCCCTTTGGCAGGCAGAGGCGGGCGGATCACCTGAGCTGGGGAGTTCGAGACCAGCCTGACCAACATGGAGAAACCCCGTCTCTACTAAATACAAAATTAGCCAGGCATGGTGGCACATGCCTGTAATCCCAGCTACTAGGGAGGCTGAGGCAGGAGAATCGCTTGAACCTGGGAGGCGGAGGTTGCGGTGAGCTGAGATTGTGCCATTGTACTCCAGCCTGGGCAACAAGAGCGAAACTCTGTCTCAGAAAAAAAAAAAAAAAAAAAGATATTTTTCTTTGCCTTTTTTAAACTGAGACAGGGTCTCGCTCTGTCACTCAGGCTGTAGTGCAGTGGTATGATCAGGGCTCACTGCAGCCCATACCTGCTGGGCTTGAGCAATCCTGCCTCAGCCTCTTGAGTAGCTGACACTATAGGCATATGCCACCATGCCCAGCTAATGTTTGCATTTTTCGTAGATGTGGGGTGTCATTATGTTGCCTAGGCTGATCTTGAATTCTTAGGATCAAGTGATCCATCTTGGCCTCCCAAAGTGCCGCAATTACCGGCATGAGCCACCCATGCCTGGCGAAATTATTTTTCATAGTCATCTGTGACGTTCAAACTGAAGCTTTATACCTTTTGGCTACAGGGCTTGGTGACGCGGCCTCGAGCGGCGCCGAGCAGCCCCAGGACCAGTTCCTACGCGGGTCGCTCGGAGTAGGCGGCCGCGGACCCAGCGACTTTGGAGCCAGCGGAACCGCCGCGGCGTCTCCCGGGCAACCGGGACGCTAGGGCGCGCTGGGCAGGGCGGCTTCCGGAGCGGATTCCCCTGGCGCCCGTAGCCCCAGCTCTGATCCTTCCTCTGGGTGGGTATAACCTCGGGGCCGAGCCTGTAACGTCAGGGTGTGGACGGTGCAAAAGATGCATGAGGGCGCTCAGGAAACATTTCAACCGCTTTCCCCTTAATACTGTGATTACACTGTGTCCCCTTCTTTCCCAAGGCATCGAGAGCACTAAAAAGCAGCACACATAACTGTTGAATATTGATTAGTTCGTTTCCCTGCCTAGGCGGAGACCTTCCGTTTGCAAGATTCTCTGTCATTAGTCATTACTTTTCGGTCTTAATTATCCAAATACCTTTTCAGCAGACTTCTGTAGGTTTTTGCGTGAAAAGCAGCTATGGATCAGAGGCCATTTTCCTGATTCGCCTAGCATTGTACTAGTATCCGGGGCCTGACCTAGAATCAGACACAGGTTTGACACCCATTAGGGAAGAAAGTCAATAAAACAAATAATCATGTAATGAATGCTATGTGGAGATAATATATTACTTGGGAAAGAGAATTTTGGCCAGAGCTTCCCCATTTTGTTCCCAGGACTAACTTAGAAATGCTGTATGTTAATAAGCACACACGTCCTTTGTTTCACCATCAGCAAAATGCTCCCCCTGATCATGGCCGGATTTAGCATCTCCATCCTTCCCTTCTTTTCCACGTCTTTCATTTGCTTAGATACATGCTCAAATCTCCTATCTTTAACAAACAAAATCAACCCCAAAACCTTTATCTCCTTCCTCTTTTAAGACCTCTTTTAAGACACTTCCACTAAAGTCAAATAGACTCATAAAATTCACATCTACCCAATTCCTATATTTCCACCATCTATCATGCTATAGAAAAATTTCTCATTAAGTATACAACTCTCACCTTATGTACAAATCCATCAACCTATTTATATCTTCATACTTGCTCTCCAGTTTCTGAAACTGTTGATTCCTAGCTGCTTCTCTCATAAGGAGGCTCTTCACAACCAGGCCTATCTTTTTATGCAGCTTCCTGCCCTATTGCTCTGCTCTAGAAACTCTGGTTCATTCAATGTCACTATTCCTTGAACATGCAGTATTTGCATATGCCTTGTTCTAGGCTACAGTTTCCTACCTTGCTTTCTTCCTGCATATGATAAATGTCTCATCTATCAACAACCTGGTTTACAAATCTCACTACACGAAGCAGAATTAGGCACAACCTGTTGTATTTTTTTTTTTTTTTTTTTTTTTTGAAACAGAGGCTCACTCTGTTGCCCAGGCTAAAGTGCAGAGGCACAATCATAGCTCATTGCAGCCTCAAATTCATGGGCTCAAGCGATTCTCTCACCTCAGCCTCCCTTCCCAGTAACTGGGACTATAGGCATGTGCCATTATATCTGCCTAATTTTATTTTTTGTAGAGAAGGAGTCTCGCTATGAAACCCAGGCTGATCTTGAATTCCTGGGCTCAAGTGATTCTCCCACCTCAGCCTCCCAAAGTGTTGGGATTAGAGATTTGAGCCACCACACTGCGCGTGTACTACTACTTACCTCCGTTTGCCTTTATTCATCCAAGTGTGCTCCTTGGATGAATACTGGTTGGTAATTAAACTTTTTCCATCTCTTCTCCAGTGCTAGTAAAGTGCCTTGGTTACATTGTAAATAATCACTATACGATAATAGTTGTCTCACAAAAGTTTAAAAAAGTCTTTGTTATAATGACTTTTGACTACTTAATACGCTTTAACTGTAAATGTTATGTAAATCCTTTTATCTTTATACCAAATTTGGATAAGAAAAATGCCTTTTAGTAAAGCAAAAAATTAAGACAGAAATTAATATCTCGTGTGCAGCAACAGTGAAAATCAAAATCTGAAATCCAACACCTGGAGAAAAAATATCTAATTTTAGAAGAGAGTCTGTTTTAGCGGGTAGAGGATACACTGCATGTATTTTATGTTAAGTCTTGCACAGTGGTTAAGAGAATACACTTTGAATCAAGTGCCTAGGTTCAAATTTTAGCTCTGTTATTTACCAACTATAGTCCTGGGCAAAGCTACTAAAACTTTCTGTGCCTGTTTCTTCATCTGTAAAACAGTTGTTAATACCTCATATGGGTGTTCTGGGGCTTAAGTGCCACTATATAAAG
The DNA here is from genome assembly GCF_007565055.1 of Rhinopithecus roxellana. Classification (NCBI taxonomy): domain Eukaryota; kingdom Metazoa; phylum Chordata; class Mammalia; order Primates; family Cercopithecidae; genus Rhinopithecus; species Rhinopithecus roxellana. Next base: position 81,427,415 of record NC_044565.1, read on the forward strand.
CATGTAGATGAGTACCTTGCACACATATACATGGACTGGCAATTTATTATATGCCCTCTTAGTGTTTACCCATTATTTTGTATAGCACATACTTTCACCTCTCCACCAGTAATGGTGAAAACTGATAGAATCTGTCCTTTGTTTCCTGGTCTCGGCTGTAATCAGTCACATGTGCAAGCTGAATGACGCCATTAGGCCTATAACCAGTTGGATCTCATTCGTCTCAAAACCAGTATCTATGCAATTAGCTAATAAGAAGATTGCTTGAACTTCAATAAAGATGAAATAGATTGTTTCCAACATTTAAGTGAGTGGCTGTCTTCCTTTTGTGTCCATAAAGATTCATAATCAAAAATTCCTGGAGTCTAGAAATTTGCACTTTTTACTATTACCAAAGATGAGTCTGAGGCAGTGATTTAAATTTAGTGCCCATCAGTGGTTTTCATGCTGGGACGCACATCAGAATAATTTGTACAACTTTATAAAAATATAGGTTACTGAGCCTCAGCCCTCAAGATTATGACTCCCAGATGTATCTTTAGAAAGTTTCTGGGCAATCCACAATCAGTTGTACATTTTATTTTTTGAAAATGTTTTTAAGTGTTTAACAGTTAAATGTGATGACTAACATTTTTTGAGATATGACCCTTTATATAACTTGTAAGAATTAAAAACTGAAAAAAACATGGTTCAGAAAAAGGGTAAACAACCTTGTCAATAAGAGCCAAGAACAGAATCTCGATCACTTAAAAATCTTCACTTAAAAATCTTTTCCAGCAGTCTGTTTTTCAGCAAATTGGTAATGTTATACTGACAAAGATGTGTCCTAAAACATAGCCATTAGTCATTAATGATAGGATTATTCACAATGTGTTTGAGAAAAGTGATAAATGAACACAGCTGTTATGGTTATTAGCATCTGTACGATTTCAGATGTGGAAACTGTTAAATTATTCAAGGTCATTGTGACAGGTAGTGGCATAAGTAATAGTGGAAATGGTGCCTCTTGATCCCCAATCCAGTTCTTCCCTCTTAATCTTCCCCTTCCTTACTTCTAGAACTGCATTTCCCAGTGCTCCCTTACTTTCTCTAACCCAGGTACTAGCAAATTTTTTAAAGAATTCTTTAGTCAGTAAAGTAAGAATTTTAGGCTTTTCAGACCATATAGTGTTTCAGAAGTCACTCAACTCTAACACTGTAGCACAAAAGCAGCATAGACAACATGTAAGTGAATACGTGGTGTTGTGCTCCATTAAAACTTTATTTACAAAAACAGGCAGTAAGCTGGATTGGTCTGAGGACTGTAGTTTGTGGACCCCTGCCTCTAACCAGAAAACTATGAATGTTTGACTTTTCTTATCAGGAAGTCAAAGATTCTGCAAAAGATGCCCTTTTCTCCTATGTGGAAATATTAAAGCTTCATGAAATTGAAATCACATATCAAATAAAAATCATGATTTCAGGGAGCAAAATTGAGTACTTAAGAATTTAACTACAAAACAAATAAAGCTTTCCCCCTTAATATGTTTTAGTGTTACCATATATAGATTAAACCAGATGACAAGCTACTATACAACAGCATGTTAAAAAACATGTTTATTTTACAATATGTACAATCAGGAACATATTTTAAAACCATTATCAATTAAAATAAATGAAGACCATAAATCACAATTTAGTTTGTTCTTAGTGTATATACTCACATTAAAATATAAAGAACATATACCAAAAAGAGCCAAAAGTGTGCATTTTGCTAAAACCTGGTATATACATATTCCATTGGAAAAAAGCAATCAAAAATGACTTAAACCAAAACTAAGTTCCTGTGATGTGTAGTAACCATTATATTGTTTGTATGAGGTAGTAACTAAATTATTTTGGCCATGTACTAATACTCTAAGTCAAAAGAAATATGAAAAGGATCATAAAATAAGGCCAACAAAAGAAAAATTCCAAGAGAAATTTGAACCACTTCACTCTATGGAATGTTACAGTTCTTCAGTGTGATTATATGAAATGTTTAGTGAGGACTCTTTAATAATGCTAATTAATTCTTTGTGCATACTGTAATTCAGACCACAATTGCAGTATTATATCATGGTACCGCTCGCTATTCTGTGATTCAAAAATGTTCAAAGGTATTATTTTTAAGCAAAGACAAGCAATCTTACAGGATTCTGCTTAAATATAAAAAGACCAGTTACTACAACAGGTGGTTAATTGTAATTGGTTTGCTTCACATAGAAAACAATCCAAATACATTTGTGGAGCCAAATGCTTATAGACAATGTCACAGCTTACTTTTGTGACTTAATACATCACATATCAATACTTTGTGCAAATATAAACACCAGTGTACTTGCATTAAAATTAAAAACAAGATTATAAAATGATTACAGCCTCCATTACAATTTTAAAAGTTACAAGATTTATATTCATATTACTAAATTACATATAATAAAAATACAATAGTGTTAAATGTATTGTTTCATTGCCAGCATCCCATTTTGTAATATAGCCACACCCAAGAATATACTAAAGAATTCTTAAAATATTAACCCAATTGCATTTTCATCAACATTTACAGCTGTACAGATAAGACACTTACTTGTACATCTCATAAAAGTACATTATCTACATAAATTCTTAGTGTATGTCTTCAGCAATATGAAGTTTCACAGAAAAAATACTGCCTATATGTACAAAGATTACATAACAATGAATTAAGCACTTGTGTGGTTCAATATGCTAAATATATCCATACCACTTAAAACAAAATTTTCCCCATCTTGTCTCATGCCACAATAAATTACAAAAGTAACTGAAGACAGGTTACTGCAGCTTTTGTACAGCTTCAAGCATCCATTAATGTTGCAGTGGTAGTGTTCTTTCTAGAGTTAACTGTCAAAGCACAACAATTCTCAGTAACTGTTTTCATGACCCGCCAGGATGTACAAATTGCTATTTGCTGTGGGGTTATCAGTTGGCCTACTTTCCAAAACCACGACCCTAAAAGTAATAAACAAAAAACATATAACAAAACAAAGTTATTCTTGAAAACTAATGTTAGCCCCCAAATTTTCCATTGCTTCTCCAATATGTGTCTCTATAAATGCTGCTCATTAGATTGTGGGTAGAAATCAATTGCTATCACTATGATTTACAGGGTCAGTTCTAGCTCTGGGAAGTAATTTTGCTGTCCACTACCACCCATCTCTAGGCCAGTGTTCTTCTAAGAGTCAGAACTGGGGAGAAACCTACATTAGAAATCATTTGGGGGAACTTAATTCCTATTACAAGTTCTAAAAATGATTTGCAGTTTAAGAATCAGAAGCTAAACTGCCAGGGTCTGACCCAGAGACCCAGGGTGCATGACGGATGAATAACATACTCAGACACCAGTATTCAGTGAAAGAGCAGCTAGGGGGCCAGGGCACTCACAGAAAAGAGTTGTAGCAGCCATGTGCCCTGACCAGCTGGCCCTGTGGGCATTTATTCAGCACAGATTTAATGACAAAGGCTTTGAGTCAACACACCTGTGGGTAATTAATCTGGTTGCCCTCCCCTGGAAAAAGCAGTCCTGCCCCGGAATGATCAAAGATCGGTTTTAGAACAACGTGAGTAAACAAGCTATTTAGATAAACTCCTCTACATTCCTATGTATTTACGCCCTAAGCTTTGGAGAGAATTCAGCTGCCTTCAGCCAAATCTTTTATTGAAGCTATGCAAACCTTCTGGCCTTCCAAGAAGGTTTGTGTCTATTTCCCATAACTTTATAATTTCTCCCACCACCCTGACAGATCCCCTACAGTCAATCAGAACAGGTCTCCAAAATCCTATCTGGCATTAACAACAAAAAGTTCTGTTCATTAACATATGGTATTTCCTCTTTCTTCTGCTACAAATCAGACGTCAGTATGTTTAATGCAAACTAGTACTGACAGATCCATACATTCCTGTTACTTGGAAGATCAGGTACATTTTCAAAGGCTTTCTAACTTTCTGACTTGTGAATTCTTATAGTGTGAAAAATTCAATGTTGAACATATTGCAGACATTTCAATTCTCTTGAAAAAGAAATCCTTTTCATGCTGGATCTACAAAACATGTTTAGTACTCTGTATTTAATAATACAGCCCATTTTCATACCTGTCAGATCCAAGCAGCCTGAAAATTCTTGTGCTATCTGAAATTTCTTGTGTTACCTGTTCAATTAAAACATAAATTTAATTTCTGAAATTAAAGCCACAAAATTTTCAATGGGCCCTTCATTATAATTCAACAGAAAAGAAACATAATCCCTAAAGTGAAAATATATTCCTGCATGACTATTTATTCAAGTCAGCATGTAGGTACATCAATTTGTTAGTCTAGGGGAAATGTGGTTAATTTTGAGTTAATCAGGCAAAGGAAAATGATTTCCTTGTTAAATCATAAGACTTCAAGGGAAAAATTTGAAAGCAAAGCACTAAATCCATTTTATTTATTAGAAACTTTCATCATTTATGTTAATGCTAATGGTAAGGTTACTGGCAGCAGTAAGCTACTTAGATCTGGTTCTTTTACTTAAAAGGCTGCCATGTAGTTTAACAGGAAATATTTAAAAGCCAGACATGCCTTGAGTTTGAATCTCAGTTCTCCCACTTACTGGGCAACGTATGTAACTGCTAGAAATGGTTTTTTGCCTTGCAGTGTTCTTGTAAGGATTAGTGGGTATAATGCCTCGCTAAGGAAGTGCTCAATACATAATAATTATCTTTCCCACTTCTTCCCCATTCTCTTGAAATGGTATTTTCTAATGATCATATATCCTTCAAGAAGTCCTCAGTGTGACCAATTACCAGCTGAGGAGTTAAGAATAAATATAGGGCAGTAGCATCTCCCCAAAATTTGATAGGCTGAAGAAAAAATGGATTTGAAATTAGATTTATTCCATCAATACCCCTACAATTAGATATTCTGAACAGCAATGACTCGCAGCTTCTGTTGTAACCCAGCACACCTGCAGGAAACAACACGCTCAGCACACTCCAACGCCTGTGGCTCATCATGACTGTGATTACCAACATATTTTGGGGTTTGCCTACTAGAAGAATCTAACATTTTTGGAGGTGTGTATTGACGGGCTGCCTGTGTAGTTCTAAGGTGACTTTTTGGGTGAACTTTTTCCTTTCAGTTTTTAAACCACTCTCTGTCTGTAATGCTTTTCATTCTCCGACTAGTGTTTATTAGCTGTTGACTGTTCCTATCTCCCTGCTCAGTTCCTCAGGTGATTTTAGAAAGTGTGAGCCCACTCGTGGGGATTACTTTTAGAAACGTAGTAGCAGCCACCTTTTTTTTTTTGGGAGGGGGGATGGAGTCTCATTCTGTTGCCAGGCTAGAGATCCGCCCGCCTCGGCCTCCCAAAGTGCTGGGTTTACAGGCGTGAGCCACCATGCCTGGCCAGCAGCTACCTTTTAAACACTTACTATAGGTCAGGAACCAGGCCAAGCACATTACATGCTTTGCTTCATTTAATCATAACAACTCAATTCACAGATGAAAAAATATAGGTAGAAAGAAGTTAGGTGACATGCCAAGGTCACCCAGCTATTAACTAGCTAAACTTGAGACTTGAAGTCTAGTGTCTCAACTCTGGAACCCAGGCTCATGAACACTGTGGTATATTGCTTACTTTGTTAGAAATAAACGCTCTGAGCTTAATGAATGACAGTTTAAGGAACAAATAAGCTTCCTTCCAAGTGACATGACTGAGATTGGCTTGGGGGTACTGGAAGAATTTCTGACAATTTTATGTGCTTATAATATTCTGGGGGCAAGTGCCACATCTTGCTCATGTTTATAACCTCAGAACTTTCCGGCATAAATGTTGAACTGACTTGAATATGTCACACGGCTTAGAGTTAAATTATTTCTGTGAGGTAGGAAGGACTCATGAGATGCATAGCTAAAGGTTAGTAAAAAGGAAAGGTAAAAGGGGCAAAGAATTATATACATGTCAAATGAATAAGGATGTTGAAAATAAGAGGCAAGTGGGCTTCCAGAGAAATATAGTTCTTTACTTATAGTCTGCACTGGTCATTATTTCTGAAGTACCAGGTAGAAAAGGTGCTTAAGGCCAGAGAGAGCCACCACTAGCACTCTTGCTCCTGGCGTTCCTCTGGGAAAGTTGAAAGAAAATCATAGTTGGCTCACTTTTAGCAGATTAGCAAGTTCTTGTTCTAAATTTTAGAGTGATTATTTGGAAGCACATTAAATATGCAATAAGTTGTTTGAGTAGTGGAGAGAGACAGGTGGCCATAGAGTACGGGCTACTGACTTTATCAACAGACTAAATATGTAAATATTAATAAAGTTAGCCAATCAAGCATTACTTGTATCATTTAGGAATCAAACTGTTTGAAGTGGAATTTGATAATGTTTGGTGACTACTTAATGGACATAATTCACTTACCTCATTAGATCTAAAACTTCTACCTTGCATTCCATGTTTCCAGAAAGCTAGCACACTGTCTTGTAGGCACACTAGCAGGCAAGAACAGCTCAATTACTGTTAATAGTACAAAAGTTCAACTGATAAGCATCATTTCATCCCTCTATCTCATATACCAATATTGAAATTCACAACTAATGTCAGCTATTCCATATTTATATGGCATGTTTACATTTGAAAAGTTTAAAAATACACTATACAGAGCTTATGCATCTTTTTGGTAGGAAAAAATTTGCTGAAAATATTTTTGAGTTTTTTTTTGTATTTTTAGTAGAAATGGGGTTTCACTATGTTGGCCAGGCTAGTCTCAAACTCCTGGCCTCAAATGATCTGCCTGCCTCACCCTCCCAAAGTGCCAGGGTTAAAGCCATGAGCCACTGCATGAGGGCTGTTTTGCTAATTTTCTAAAATAAAATACTGCAAAACATACAGAAAAATACAGAAAACAGCATAGAAATACATGTGTATCCACCACCCAACAATCAAATCCTAACATTCTGCCATATTTGCTTTAAATAAAAACAAATACAGCTGGCATCCCCTATGTACCCTGCCCTATTCCCAATTTTGGCCTTTCCTTCCTCCCTGAGATAACCACTATTATAAATTTGGTATTTATCATCCTCATGCATGTTTTTACTATTACTGTAAGCTTATACTACCAACATAAATTTTATATTGAATGTTTCCAACCCTCATACATTTGGTATGATGAACATTTAGGTTATTCCTAGTTTTTCATTATTACAAACAATTTTGCAATAAACATTTTTGTAAATCTTGAATACATGTACAAATCTTTCTTGATGGTAGACACCCATAAATAGAATTACTGAAGCACAGGGCATGTAGAACAAGATTTAGTTTTGCCTTTTACATATACATGTTTAATACACATTTTTGCATGTATTCAGGGAGGAAGAAATCTTATTTTATTTTCTGCAGGTAACCAATTGTACCAGCATCATTTGTTGAATGACCCATTTCTTCCACACTAATACATAATGCCATGAATTTCCATTTACATGTGGGTCTATTTCTGGGCCCTTTCTTCTGTCTCACTCTTCTACCTATTTATCCCTGTGTTGCTACCACACTATCACTATGGCTTTATAGTAAGTTTCAATATTGTGTAGAAAAGGATTTGTCAACATCTATTTTATTATTCTTGGTCTTTGGCTCTTCCATATACATTTATTTTTTATTTTTAAAAATTGTGGTAGAGATGGGGTCTCCCTAAATTGTCCAGGCTGGTCTCGAAACCCTGGGCTCAAGTAATTCTCCTGCCTCAGCCTCCTACAGTGTTGGGATTACAGGCGTGAGCCGCTGTGCCTAGCCATTGCATATGAATTTTAAGAGGAGCTTATCAAGTGGCACAAAACATCATGTTGGGATTCTTACTGCAGATCCACTGAACCTGTGGATTAACTGAAGAACTGGCATCTTTCTCACTTAAGTCTTTCTACCCATGGACATGATGTAGTTCTTCACTTGCTGACTCTTTAATGTCTTTAAAAAAATAATTTGGAGTTTCCTAGATAACGATCTTAAAAATGTTTAGATTTCATTTATTCTTATATATGTTACTTTATTGAAGTAAGGGATCTTTCTTCCAATTAAGTTTTTCACTGATTATTTAGGAAAGCTATTCTTTGGTGTTACTCATATCCAGCAACTCTGAATTCTCTTATTAGTGCTCGTAATTTATTATAGGATTTAATGTTCTATGTACATAATCATACCATCAGCAAAAAATGATCTTTTCATCTTTTTCTTTCTAATCCTCATACTTTCCCTTTCTCGTCTAATACACAATATTGAAATGTAATAATAGCAAACATCCTTATTTAGTTCTCCACTTTAATGGGAATTAATTTGATCATTAAACATATTTTTAACAGGCTTTGCTAGGTGAAGGACATTCTTTTCTATTCCCAATTTGCTAAGAAGTATTATTTTTAAAAAATCATTAATGGCAGATTTTACTGAATGCTTTCTGGGCATCTACATGATTTTCTCTTAAAACTTGGTGTCATGTATTACATAAATACATTTTCTGATGCTGAACCATCCTTGCTTTCCTGGGATAGTCTACTATTTGATAATGTGTAATTCTATTTGCTAATATTTTATTTACACAAAAAAATCGATTTTCATAAGATTATAATTTTTGTTTTCTGTACTAATCTTGCTTGATTTTAGCATCAGTATTAAACATTGATTTATTCAGAATTCCTTGTCTGCAATCTGAAACAATTTACACAGGATAGGGACTTATCTCTTCCTTTAATGGGGGAGGTAGATAAAAAGCCATCATGCCTGATTACCAGGCACTACAAGCAATGAACTTGGCTGTGGTTCTCCATCTCCTGTGGGATACTTCTATAACTGGAGCCCAGTGGGCCTGTTAGCTTCAGACCTGTATACTGCTTTGAGATTCTGTTGTTGATCTTGCTTTTTGACCCTGGCTATGTCGTCTTTGAAAGCACAGATTCCATTTTAACATCTTGATCAGATATCCCTCAAAACTGACTTATTATAATCATTTGTTTATTGGATGAATGACATTCTAGTTGGAAGAATGCAGAAAACAGAACCTGGAATAAGACAATGAACTAACTGACTTTAGCCTTACCCTCTGCTAATATACATACATGCAAATATCTTTATTTTACTGCTAAGGAACACCAGAAAAAGTGTGCCTAGTTAAATATTAATCACCATTCATTTTCCCAGCACTATCCTATATAATTTTCACCTTATTTTTCTTGAATGTAGTCATTTAAAAATATTGATTCTGTCAGAAATCCTTTTCCAGAAAAAAACTCCTATTAAGCAAAATGTGAGAATGACAAGAAGAAACTTCCATATACTTAAAATTCTCTGATCAGCAGGTACAACAGCCAAAACATAATCTGGTATACTAAGTACTGAATTTTAAAATACTTACAGAAAAACCCTATAGGAGTCTGGAGGAAACGGGAATTCAAAACTATGTTATGAGAAATGACATTATTTCTTAGAAGGAAGATAACATTATCTACACTACAGTTATTAAACTATTTTAGAGAATGCGTAAGAATGAAGGCTGATAGTGACCTCATATTTATTATATCCTCTATTTTTATTTTACTTTTTGAGACAAGAGTCTCACTCTGTCACCCAGGCTGGAGTGCAATGGCATGATCTCAACTCATTGCAACCTCCCCTTCGCAGGTTTCAAGTGATTCTCATGCCTCAGCTTCCCGAGTAGCTCAGACTACAGGCGCGTGCCAGCACACCTGGCTAATTTTTGTATTTTTAGTAGACACGGGGTTTCACCATGTTGGCCAGGCTGGTCTTGAACTCCTGGCCTCAAGTGATCCACCCACCTTGGCCTCCCAAAGTGCTGGGATTACAGGCATGAGCCACCACGCCCAGCCATATCCTCTATTTTAAAAAAAGAGTCCTTAATAGTATCAATCTTTAATTTTGGATAATTAGCAGATAAATTATCTTAAGGAGTTCATAATGCAAAGAATTATAAAACTTTGACTTACCTATTGATTCAATCTGGAAATCAAAGGTGAGTTCTGATGATAATTTCCTGCTAGATTTTAATCTTCCTTGGAGATTCACTATTTTTATACAACCTAGAGGAAAAAAAATCACTCAGAAATTAAGATAAAAGAAGTCTTGTTAAAGTAAGACATTCATAAATAAAAACTTACAGTCCAAGCATACAAGGATGGTATCTCTCTCCAGTTGGGTTACATGAGTAACATTTGTCTGTGGGGTATCTACAACACAAACAAATTTTGGTAAACCTAAAGAAACTGTGATACTTAAAGCATGGAAACATTTAAGAAAAATAATTCTGAGGATAACAGTACTTGAAATGGGTATCTCTTGTAATACACACGTAGTGACTGAGCCAGGCTATGTGGGTTTAAATGCTGATGCAAGTGCTAAACAATGTTAAGTGCTCAACAGAGCATATGTTGGCTGTTGTCAACACTACTAGTGATGCGGAACACATGGATACAGAATGCCGACTGCACTAGAAAACAAACTATACTTAAAATATCCTATAATGCAACTTTTCCTCTTTTAAAAACCAAATTTTCTACTAGTGGGAGATTTGTAAATACATGTAGTTCTCAAAGTATGGTTCCTGTATCAACACCGTCAGTATCACCTGGGAATTGACAGAAATGAAAATTCTTTTGTTTTTGAGCCTGCTGCTCAGGCTGAAATGCTGTGGTGCAATCATGGCTCCCTGCAGCCTTGAACTCCTGGCCTCAAGTGACCCTCCGACTTAGCCTTCTGAGTAGCTGAGACCACAGGTGCAGGCCACCATGACTAGCTAATTTAAAAAAAAATTTTAGAGATGGGGTCTTGCTGTATTACCCAGGCTGAGGTTTGTCTATATATGCCTTAAACTATGGTCTCTGTGTCAACCTCATTAGCATCACTTGGGAATTCACAGAAACGAAAATTCTCAGGTCCTATCTAGACTATAAATGAACAGCTCTGGGGGTGGGGCCCAACAATGTCACAAGTCTCCCAGTGACTCTGATGAATGCTCAAGTCTGGTAATTGCTGCTGTGTACTACATACTCAATGATTACTCTTACCAATACTCCTAGTAAAGTGATGCTGTATGATTAAAAAGGTAACATCACCTCAGAGAGGCAGGGCAACTGGAGTTACGTAAAATACAAATTTTCAGGTATACACCATTTAAAAGTACATAAAATACTTAAAAATTCTGAGAGTTATGAAAACGTTAAGTACCCAAGTTTTGTTTTAAATGTTTCCTATGTCAATAGGCATTTCGTATTCATTTTCATATTAATGAACATAATCAAAACAATTTGATGCATGTAAAATTCTCTAAAAAGGAAATGTGAAACATAAAATGAAAAGTATTATCAAAATACTAAAAATATTTGAGTCTATATAAATTGTTATTTCCCTTTTATTTGTTTGGAAAAAAAGTGCTTTAATTGGTATTCAATTTGTAATATTAATTTAATTATTTCCAAGAAAGATTAATTCAAATATGACTTTATGGGTTACCTATACATGGGGTCCTTCAAGAGACACTGTTATTTAAAATACATGTCACCAAAATCAAATAACAACTCAGGTGTATACCTCATTTTATAGTAAGAGGTGTGTTCATGCACAATTGTTTATTAATATATACCATAATATATACAGGACTTTGAAGATCAGATCCTTCATGTTCATTTCTAAATAAAAAAACTGGTGTATGTGCTCCCAGTCTCATGTTTCGGCAATGTTTGCTTGATTTAGTTGGTTAGTTAGAGACAGGATCTCATTCTGTCACCCAGGGTAGAATACAGAGGCATAAACATCGCTCATTGCACCCTCGACTTCCTGGGCTCAAGTGATCCTCCCATCTTGGCCTCCCTGGTAGGTGGGACTACAGGCATCCACCACCATGCCCAGCTAACTTACATACAAGTTTTATAGAGACAGGGTCTTGCTACATTGCCCAGGTTGTTCTTGAACTCCTGGACTCAAGCGATCCTCTCACCTCGGCCTCCCAAAGTACTGGGATTACCGGCATGACCCACCATGCCCTGCCTGCCAATGTTTTAAATTTGTCATATGAATTAGTTATTTTAAAGAGTAATCTTCCCTTCTTCCAGTTTAGTAATAGTTATTGAAGACTGGCAGTGTATGCAGTTTTTGCTTAATAAGAGAGTAAACTTACTACTTATAAAACCAGTATATGTATTACCCTTAATAATTTCAAAAAATTACAAACCTGATTCTGTAAACCATGAAGAGGTAGAATTTGGATTGACCGTCTCAAATCGAACCACTTGGTTGAAGTCTCTACCTCTACTGACACCAACACAAACTAAAGGGTACTCCTGTTCAGGAACTACCAGCATTTCAAACATTCTAAGTGGACATGGTATAGGAAAATCTATGTGCTAGAGAAAGAAACAAAAATACATTAAACAAAGGAAAATAAAAACCAAATAATTCTATAAGAATACTATAAAACAGCTTTCTACAATAAAGACTGCATCTTGTCACAGAAATTCAGGTAATGCAGAAAAATCTAAATTGTGGAGTATCTTTATAAAGATTTTAGGTTTACCACCACAAAATATTTTAAAGTTATAATTACATGATTTTAGAACATTAAGGCTGAATGGGAATTTCTAAGTCACATGTCCAACTCTCTCTTTTCAAAGTTGGAAACTGGGGCCCAGGAACTGGGTGACTAGCCCATGTCCCCCAGCCTTTGTGGCAGAGTCTCCTGTCTCCCAATTTGATGCTTCTTCAGTTATACTCCTCTGCCTTCTTAATCAACTGAGCAAACATGGATGAGAGAAGTGAAATGCTAATTAGCAAGAGACACTCCTCTTGTAAGATATGAACAGAAAAAGTCATAAATTAAAAAAAGTTAGCTTCATATCTCAAGTGATTTTATCTAATAAACTCACAGTTACAATACAACCCATCTTAATTTTTTGTAAGTTTAAAATTTCTTTTATATTGCTACAAAGAATAAATTCACATTTTGAAGGACTAAAAAAAAAAATAGATGGAAAACACTAACTTCATTAGTAATCAAGAAATAAAACCACAATAAGTAGATACTATACATACCCACCAGAATGGCTAAAATTAAAAGAATGAATTAATAAGCATCCGAGAGGAGTAAGCAAACTCTCACACAACAGTGGTGGTGGGAGATAGAGTGGCATAGCCACACTGGTTAACTGCATTATTTATTAGTGCTGGATATAGGCATTCCTTAGGACCTTGCAATAATACTCCTAGGTATACATTCTAAAGAACATGAGTACATACATACAACAGACAAATGCAAAACAGATAAAATTATGGCATATTCACAAAATAATTATATATAGAGAACTGAAAAATGAATCAACTATAGCTATGTCCAGCAACTATACAAATATAATGCTGCACAAAAGAAGCCAGACACAAATGAACATATACTTTATAATTCCACTTAAATACTGTTGAAAAATTAAATAAAATTAGTTCTAATGTTTAGGGACATGTGCTTAGATAGCAAAAAGAGAAAAAACGTAAGAACTTTCTAGGTTCCTTTGTAAAAAAGAGGCAGGGAGCTGACTAAAAGGGAGGATGACAAGGGGAATTCTAAAATTTTTCTTCACAAAAAATTAAAAAAAAAATACCACTCTCATGCATATTTTATTTAGTTCATTCTTATATATTTTATATTTTTGTTGCTTTTATAAACTGGCTGTGTTTTCACTGTATTTTCCAAATGGTTATTGCTGGCATTTAACGAAGCTACTGGATTTGATTTGTTTTCTTTTTTAATCTGGCAACTCATAAATTCTAAAGAAAAGAAAAAGGTGCAACGGGGGATATTGTAACAGGTAGTTTTAAAGTGTTGGAAGATATAAAATGGTACTTGTGGCTGGAACGTGAAGCTCTGTGTTCACCTGCTGTTCCCACATTCCTTCCTTCCCTATGGCTGCTAAAGTCCCTCCATTCCACAGGCACAAACACTTCATCAATATTCTCCAAATCTCTTCTCTAAGAGCTTTCCCATTGCCTTGGGGCACATGCTTTTGATAAAACCTGTCATTTTTAATAAGGTACAGCAACTTAAATAATTCTCCTTGAAATAAAGAGCAATGAAGCAGAAAAAAAACCAATGCTTCTGATTAAAGATGCATTTTTAAACTTTTACAGTTTAAACACAGAAACAATGCTTTAAAAAAAAAAGACAGATTTTGACTACTTCTACGTTGCTTCGAATAATAACTAAGCAATCTGTCTAAGTCATTAACAGAAGGCATGTCTAATAGTTTTAAATCCAGTTGCTATTGTCCTTGAGGGCAGCAACTGTATCTTGTATATTTTTGTCTCTCTAGTAGGTAACACGGTGCCTCGCCTGCCATAGGTACATTATGTTTGCTGGGGAGATCTTTAATTTTTAACTTTTATTTATGATGAAAATGCAGTCTAGGCCGGGTACGGTGGCTCACACCTGTAATCCCAGCACTTTGGGAGGATGAGGCGGGTGGATCACCTGAGGTCAGGAGTTCGAGACCAGCCTGGCCAAGACAGTGAAACCCCGTCTCTACTAAAAATACAAAAATTAGCTGGGCGCCTGTAGTCCCAGCTACTCGGGAGGCTGAGGCAGAGAATTGCTTGATCCTGGGAGGTGGAGGTTGCAGTGAGCTGAGTTCACACCACTGCACTCCAGCCTGGGCAACAGAGCCAGACTCCATGTCAAAAAGAAAAAAAAAAGCAGTCTAATGATGCAAAAACTGTCAGAAATGTCATGAGGAGGAAACAAGAATACAGAAAGCATAACAATGTTTTTGAATACATCTGATGAAGGGTTACAGTACAGAAACACCATAAATACTGATTAAAATAATGTTAAGTATGGAGAGAAATATATACATATACAAGTCTTGACGCAGAGAGACACAGAAAAAAAAAGAAAGAAAGAGAGAGAGAGAGAGAAAGAAAGAAAAAGAAAGAAAGAAAGAAAGAACAAAAGAAAGAAAGAAAGAAAGAGAGAGAGAGAGAAAGCAAGCAAGCAAGCAAGCTAGCTAGGTTAAGGTTAAGGAAAGTAGGCAAACATTATGGCTCAGAGAGTTCAAGGAAAGGGAGAAGAGTGATTAAAATCTTGACGGAGACCTGCAAGTAGAATTGTACTACAGGTTCACTATCTCAGAATGCTGGTAACAGGCCTCATTAGAGCCACGCCAGGCACCCTGGTGCCATCTACCAGGAAAAGAGAAGCCATGGATGGGTAATTTTTAAGCTTCCTATGTCTTCAAAGTGTATGTTCCCTCCTGCATGCTCTTGACACAGACAATTCCTCTAACAGAGAAAAGTATCTTTCATTATACATTAGGATAAATGGTTTAACATATTAGATAACATATAAAATTCATTCATATCAGGTTAATCAGTCTATCAGTATACAAGAATAACTGATATGATGAAACATTTCATTTTGATACAGTTAAGGAATGAAAATAATAGGAAGGACATATTTCAAATAGACTAAAGAAAGAAAGGAAAAAGGAAAGGAAGGGGTTGCCGAAAAATCAAACTGTGTAAACTTTACCATTCCATCTTGGATAAAGCATTCTTTTGTCAAATAAACAAGAAGAAAGAGGAGCTGAGAACAAAACAATTTTTGCCATAAATGGGCTGTATTCAGTAGTTCTGCTTTAGACAACTTATAAGGCTATTTTCCCCTGAGGTTTCAGTTTAAATAATTTTTGTTTCAGTGTATTTACCTGTGAAATTAATACTTCAATAGGTTTCAAATTCTTGAAACTATATTTTCATCTGTTTAGCCCTAGTTAATCTTGAGGTTAAAACTGATATGAAAACGAAAACTAGACTTTTTAGTCACTTACAGGATTTTAAACAACAGGGAGTCAATACTTTAAACATCTTAATACTATAAAATTTAGGAAGAACCCCACTCCAGCTATATTTCGACTCTAAATTTCTACTGAGATCAAATGCACATGAAAAAAGACCACTTAGTCCATATATAATAGCACGGAAAACAACATTAAAAATTCATTTGGTATTTCCTTGATGTAACTGAGCCTGTACTTCACATATTTTAAAGGTTTTTTCCTTAAATGTAAGTTATA
The DNA here is from genome assembly GCF_007565055.1 of Rhinopithecus roxellana. Classification (NCBI taxonomy): domain Eukaryota; kingdom Metazoa; phylum Chordata; class Mammalia; order Primates; family Cercopithecidae; genus Rhinopithecus; species Rhinopithecus roxellana. The sequence goes on from NC_044565.1 coordinate 81,443,570, forward strand.
GATGAGTAATAGTAAATATTTTTAAAATTATTCATTCATTAAATTATTTTAGAAAACCTTAAGCGCAAAAAAAAAAAAAAAAAAAAAAAAAAAATCTGTGGAAAGGCCTGGGCAAATTAATGGGTATGTATATAACTAAAACAACTCGTTTCCCTGTCATTATGGTTATCCCTAGTTCTCCCAGGCCAAACTGCAACCCGTATGTTGTTTTCAGCTGTGATGGAGGTCAACCAGAGAGTATATTCAAAACATTTCACTGATCTTTTGGTACTTCCTGTTTCTGCCATCAGGCTCTGCAAGTGAGACACTATTTCCAGCTCCCCACCGCCATACCCTTGAACTATTTCTCTCGTCTCTTATGAAACTTTTACTAGGCCAATTAAGTTCCTTACAATTGGGCAGATCTTCACAACCCTGCCACATTATCTAAAATCATTAAATTAACTTGAAAATTAACTGAAACAATGTTTCTTTAAAGAACAGTTAAGGTTGACAAGCTTTTATACTAAGAACAAGATAGTGTGACTTTTATGCTTACCTTAATTAACATAAATTTCTGCATTGGTTCAACCCATTCTAAAAGAACAATGCTAGTCTGAAGTGCTCCACATAGGTATTTATGGCCCGTATAAGGATTTCTTACTGTCAAAGCAAAAATATAAATGAGTCCTCTTATAATACAAAGTCCTTATGACAATAATTGCATGCTCAAAAAAACAAAAAACAAAACTAAACATAAAATCAAAAGCTGGCTGCCAGTTCAATTTCTTAATTAGAGGGCTGGGTGAAAAAAATACTGTTTCAGGTAGCAGCAGGAAATGCCCTCTTAACTTGCAGGATTTTTATATGTATGCAGAAATGAAACCGCTGGTTATAATGAGGCTGTGAGGTAGGAGGAAGGACTTTTGGTCTTATGATGGCAGGAAAATTACCTGAGGTGGCAACATTCTGATAAAAGGGTCAAGGTAAATTTGGGAAGAAGTTGTCAAACTCATAAGATACAACACATTCAGGTGGTTCACAAGGTGCTTTTGCTGGTAATGTTCAGAAGCAATAATGTTTTGTTTCTGAAAATAAAACACCTGTCCATCTTCCCCCTTTTGATTAAATTCTTATGGTCACTAAAAAACATCACAGATATTAACCAAACTTTAAAATACTGATTTACAAATAATAAAATTGAATTACCTCAGATTTTGAAATATTTTTCTGGTTATAAACCAGAAGAAGTAAAGTAAATATATGTGAAGTAAATATATTTGGAATAAAGATAAAAAAATTGAACTGTGAAAAGGGGAACAGCAGTAAAATTCACAAACTTCACATAGATTTGAAATATTTAAATGGCAGAGGAGGTGAACAGCAAAAGTGTCCCGCCAAAGAAAACAGAAAAGTCTATATAGGAAATTATTTCCTATAATTAACTTTTCCTAAAAACCTGCCCTTTTGTGCCCAGGTAAAGTCAGTTTGCTGGAAGTTCTAACAGAGACTCAACCATCATTTCTAAACCCAACCCTGTCATCCTCTATCGCTTGCAACCAGCTGTTCTTGCTTCCTGTTAACAACACTTTGCCGTTCTGCCAGTCTTTTGGGTTTGAGGCCTCAGTCATCTCTGACATCTTTTCCCTTCACACCCAGACACTCCTTCCTTACTATTTGCACTGCTACTGCTCTAGCACAAGACCTCCTTCCTTACTTACTGCATAGTAATACGTACATGTTCACACAAGACCAACGGCTCACCCTCATCTGCCATTCTCCTTTCTATAATCCATATTCAGCTAAGCTGAATAGTCAGCATTTATTATGTAAGCTTTATGATTTTTTTTTGCCTCCACATGTTATGTCATTTCTTCTGTTTGAAACGGCCTCTCCATCTATTCAGTTCAAATCTGAATCTGCCTTATTTTAAGGCCTAGCCCAAATGCCACCTTCTTCAGTGAGCCTATGTTTAGAGTCCCTTCCACACTATACTTTGTGGTATAATGACTCATGTGTTTATCGTCCCTTTAATAATAATAGTAACTTAAGGGAAAGAAATAATTTTTTGCTCTGGCTATATGCAAATAGAACAACTGTTATGGGGGGAATTTAGGTGAGGGGAAGGTGAACATAAAAACACATGCTGAAGGAATAAATGCCATCTCACAAGCCATTGCTAAGCAGAATGGTGAATGGTATGTAACAGGACCCTTGGAAAACAGGGTGTGATAAAATGTGGTAAAAAAAAAAAAAAAAGAGTCATACTACTTTCTCCATTTACCTAGGCAATAAATTATTTGCTAAACAAATAACTTATTGGCAAATAAATTATTTGCAAGGTACTATATATTTGGCTTAGTCTACACAGAGATGAAATGGCCAAGAAATTTGTTCTACTTAAGAGAGAAAAATAAAGTATTACTGGCAGAATGCCCTAGGGTAGTACTGTTTTATGCCAGATTTTACAATGAGTCTCATGGGGTTTTCTTAGCTGCCCTGTGAAGCAAGACAGCTATATGCTATTGCACAGTTTACTTACCAACACAACACTTCTGGCACCATTTGGTTTCAGGGATTTTTGCTGATACAGAAAATTTCCTAAATGTAAATAAAAGTGAGTATATACATGTAGGCAAACTTAGTATATGAAAAAGCTACTGTTACAGATCAGTGGAGAAAGGATGAGTTCAAAACTGGTGCTGACATACTAGGTCATCTGTTAAAATTAGAATGAAAAGGCCCAGTGCTGTGGCACGTGCCAGTAATCCCAGCGCTTTGGGAGGCCGAGGTGGGCAGATCACAAGGTCAGGAGTTTGAGACCAGCCTGGCCAACATAATAAAACCCCGTCTCTACTAAAAATACAAAAAAATTAGCCAGGCATGGTGGTGCATGCCTGTAATTCCAGCTACTCACGAGGCTGAGGCAGGAGATTTGCTTGAACCCAGAAGGCGGAGGTTGTGGTGAGCTGAGACCATACCACTGCACTCCAGCCTGGGCAACAAGATCAAAACTCTGTCTCAAAAAAAAAAAAAAAAGAATAAATTGGATCCCTTTCTCATGGCCCCCAATCAGTTTCAAATGGATTAAAGGTTTAAATGTGAAAACAAACTACAGAAGTCTATAGAAATGTATGACCTTGGGATTTAAGAAAACACAAAAAGAACAAATCATATAGGAAAATGCTGTTACATTTTATTTGACTTTTTTCCCCCCCACTGATTCATCCCTAGCACCTCAAACTACAGGTGGCAGTCAATTATTCAATCAGTAACTTTGGTTTACCAAAAGATAACACTGAGAAAGTGAAAACATTAGCCAAAAACTGGGGAAAGATATTTTTAAGTACATGTAATAAATTTACATGTACTGTAAAAAGTTGTTATAATAATTTGTGAAGAACTTCTTTTATTTAGAAATCTTTGTTTATTCAGCAAAAGTGGGATACAGATGTTCTGCAAAGGTGCTATAGGGGTTTGGCAAACATCTGAGTTGAATTTAACAGATAAAAATCAATTCTGAATTTTTTTTAAGACTACAATTTAAAAACTACACATACACTCAAATATCTTTTAAAATGTAATATAATAAAGACTGTTGGTGCATCAAATTGTAAAAACCTCAAATTAAACCCAATTTTGTATACTTTTTTAAAATTAAATTTTATTTTATTTTTTGGACAAGGTCTCGCTCTGTCGCCCAGGCTGGATGGAGTGCAAGAGCGTGATCTTGGCTCACTGTAACCTCCGCCTCCCAGGTTCAAGCAATTCTCCTGTCTCAGAACTCCGAATAGCTGGGACTACAGGTGCCTGCCATCATGCTTGACTAATTTTTGTATTTTTGGTAGAGACGGGGTTGGGCCACGTTGCCCAGGCTGGTCTCAGACTCCTGAGCTCAGGTGATCCGCCCGCCTCAGCCTCCCAAAGTGCTGGGATTACAGGCGTGAGCCATGGTGCCCAGCTAAAGATTTTTTTTTTTTTTTTTTTTTGAGACAAAGTCTTGCTCTGCCGCCCACACTGGAATGCAGTGGCTTCACCTCAGCTCACTGCAACCTCTGCCTCCCAGGTTCAAGTGATTCTCCTGCTTCAGTTTCTCAAATAGCTGTGATTACAGGTATCAGCCACCACACCCAGCTAATTTTTGTATTTTTAGTAGAGAGGCAGTTTCGACATATTGGCCAGGCTGGTCTCGAACTCCTGACCTCAAGTGATCCGCCTGCCTTGGCCTCCCAAAGTGCTGGGATTACAGGTGTGAGCAACTGTGCCTGACTTCTACAAATAATTAAATTCTTTTTTAAAAAAATAATTTTTATAAGAGAGATTTCACCACGTTGCCCAGGCTGGTCTCAAATTCCTGAGGCTCAGGTAATCTGCCAAAAGTGCAGCCTCCTTAAGTGCTGGGATTACAGGCACGAGCCACTTAAATGTGTAAATTTGCCAAAGATTAGATAGATGCCAGTGCTCTGCACAAGTCTTTTTTTTTTTTTAGAGTTGTATAATTTTATATAAAATTGTACAACACATGTGTTCAATGCAATCCAAACAAGCTCAGAACAATTTTCCTGATGGATGTTCTTGTAACTACACAATTGGCAACTGAGTGATAATCAAGCATAAATATAATATTAATACATATTGTAATACTGTAATTTTAACCTTTAATACATTTTATATGTTGACCTATTTATGAAAAGCTATAATTTTAGCTTCATTTACTAAGTCCTTACTATGTGCCATGCATTTAGACATCTGTGTCATTCAGTCTGTTCAATGAAGAGGTAGGTTACAGCATAGAAATCTGAAGCTTAGATTTTTGCTCAGGTCTTTTTTTTTTTTTGAGACAGGGTGTCACTCTGTCGCCCAGACTGGAGTGCAGTGGCGCAATCTTGGGTCACTGCAACCTCTGCCTCTTGGGTTCAGGCAATTCTCCTGCCTCAGCCTCCCAGGTAGCTGGAACTATAGGCTGTATCAATTTAAATGAAGATTATTCGGAGTTTGCAAGGTAAGCTGTTAAAAACTGTTAACTATTTCTAAGTACTTGTCCTTGTGAATCAAAATGTTTTTTACACTGTGATAGCTAAACAATGATATAGAATTTATTCAGATGTTGAAGTACTGAACGACTACAACGGCAATCTAGAATATTCTGGTTACAATTTTCTGGTAAAAGCACCTCATTGTACCCTTGACTAACTTTATATTAGGAAAAGTTTTACATTATAATTTATAATTATAAAAATGTCCCTTTCATATACATTGGAGTTTAATGCAGCTTAAAATCAAACAAAACAAAAACTTCCCATACTCAACAAATCTGCTTTGAACCAAAGTGCTTTTTAGAATTAAAAAAAATCTGAACCAAGCTCCTGATAGATTTCAGCTGGCAAAAAGTTTAATGTTCCCGTCCACACTTGTGAACTTGTCTTCTGGCTCCCAAAGCTAACTTAGGGGTTAAAACACTGAACTGGTCAAAACCCAGGAGAATTAACTGCCAAGTTCTGAAAGACCATAGGATGACTACTATACAAACAGAAATCAACTATTAAGTATGGCTGTGAATTAAGGATTTCAAAAACTTTTCAAAATAGAGTTGTGGGCAGTACATGTAAAGGCAATACAACTTATTTTACCAGCACCCAAGTAACTGGAATTCTAAATTAACTAACAGTCCGAATGCATTTAACATAGGATATTTTAGGGTACACTACAAGGAATAGTTCAATTTATCATGCCCAATAATGATGACAACAGGTCTATTTTTTGAGAGCTTACTAGGTGCTGTGGTAGGTACTTTACATACACAATGTATCATTTTCAAAACAACTCTGCCAGATGAGTATACAGGTTCCATTTACAGCTGAATACATGTGGAGAGGTTGTATAATTTATCCAAGGTCCCATACCTAGTAAGTAAATGATCCAGGATTTAAATTCAACTGTACTTGAATTCCAAAGCTTATGCTTTACTAAAAATGGATTACAATATGGTGCAATGAGTACCTATCTTCAGAATGAGAACCATGAGGCTCTTTATCGTTAGATTAAGAACAAGATGCTCAGTAGAGGTTTAAGTTGTGCTCACTGTATGGCAGAAGAAATGGTATGAATACACATATATAAAATATTATCATGTTTAAAGGGTTTTTAGGTTTTCTGCCAATAAGTGAGAGAATTAAAAGATTTTACAGTAATTACTAGACAATGAAACTGAAGAAAGTGGGAAGGATGTATTTGTGGCTGTTACTACTAAAAAAACTAAAGATTGACTATAATAAAATCCCTGAAATAATAACTTGGAGGTGAAATATTCTTACAGCTGAACACATGGGGAAAGGTTGTATAATTTATCCAAGGTACCATATCTAGTAAGTAAATGATCCAGGATTTAAATTCAACTTTACTTGAATTTCAAAGCTTATACTTTACTAAAAATGAATTATAAAATGGTACAATGAGTACCTATATTCAGTGTAGGTAAAATCATACCATATGGAAACTCCTTAAAGGAAGAGATTATATCTTATTCATTTTTGTCTCATCTATACATGGAACATTTCATACACATTTGGTGTATTCAGTAAAATCTGGAAGAAATGAGCACAGCTAAAAGCAAATAAGCTAAAAAGGTCTCTAATAAAATATATCCAAATGTGAATGCATCTAAGTCTATGTGTCATATAGTCCTTGAGGGCACTTTATGTGTGTATTATAGTAAATATAATAAATCAAGTTCAACTCTGAGTAATCATGAAATGATCCCAATGAAATTCGTATACTCTATTTAAGAAAAGAGAACATCCTATATATTTTTATATAATTTTCATCAAAAAGGTTAATTTTTAAAAAAATCATGTACACATAGGAGCAAATCTTAGCCACACTGTAAACTCAGCAATTGAGAACAGCAGATTCTCAAGGTACTTGAAAATTAAGGTTTTATGTTAGTTGCTTTACAATAAATATTATAAAAAAGAATAGCCATATTATAAACTTTTCATAAAATACAATTCATACTAGAGTTAGAAAATCTTTCAGTCAATAAAGAGGTCCAATATTATATTAAACAATGAAAGAACAGAGCATAACAATAAATTACTGAAAGTAGAAAGGCGAAACCCCTCAACTTCAAACTAATGATTTTCTAATGCAAAACACTGAGACATGGTCTTGCTTTGTTACCCAGGCTGGAGTGTAGTGGCACGATCACAGCTCACTGCAGCCTCAACCTCTAGGCCTCCAGTGATCCTCCCACTTTAGCCTCCTGAGTAGCTGGAACCACAGGGTCGAGCCACCATGCCTAGCTAACTTTTTAAAAATTAATTTTTGTAGAGATGAGGTCTCGTTACGTTGCTCAGGCTGGTCTCGAACTCCTAGCCTCAAGCCATCTTCCTGCCTCAGCCTCTCAAAGTATTGGGATTACAGGCGTGAGCCATCATGCCAGGTTGCAAAAACATTTTTCAATAAATCATTTTGATTTTCTAGGTGTAGAAACTTTGAGAAAAATTTTATAAAGTTAACACATATGTCAAAAGCAAAGGCACTAAATGCAATGTAAAATTATGGCAAAGTGCAAGAAAAAACTAGTTTTAAACTTGCCAAAAAAGAATAACAAACTCAGAGAGAAAATGTCTGATATAATTTGAAAGTATAAAGTAGAAAAATTTTAGAACAAGAGTGTGATCAATAAGCACTTGTTAAATTATATTACTTATTATTTTTTCATCATGATTTGTATTAACCCAAACTGAGTGCTCTTTCACTTTCTGTAGCATAGGTATTTATGAGAATGAACTGTTAACATCATATTGCCTCTAAGGATGTACCCTTACCTTGGCAGTATTCTGTCAGGGAGTTTGTGTGCTGGAATAGCAACGGGTAACTTTTGCATTTGTCTTGCATAATCAAAAAGCCCTGGTAAATTATGGGAATAAAGCTGAGAAGCTTTACCTATAAAGAAAAACAGGTATGACGTAAAAGCTAGTAACAAATAGTAACAATTGTAAGGTATTTGAAAACTAAAATACTTACCAGATATTGATAGCAAGCAATTGTTCATTACATACAACCATGTACACCTTCGAGGGAACAGCTGATTAAAAAAAGACACAAAGTTTATAAAGAATAATACATAACAGCAATGTAAATCTGCACACAGTAATCATGTAAGCTGTCATATCTACAGGTCAGTTCTTTAAAAAGTAAGTTATTTTTAATATAAATTAACTTTATCAATGATTCAAAACAAGATGATATACATACATACATATTTATGTGAGAGAAAAAAATATATTAGGCTAAATTTTAGCCTAAACACGATATGATCAGCTCAAGTCTCTCTTATGATTAAGGGCTAGGCTATGTAACCCCAAACTATGCAGGGAATTAAGAACATTTTCAAACAACATCTATTCCTTTATTTTGGTTCTGGGGTTGAATAATTAAGATTATCCTGTCTACTCCTCCCAAAATATACTTATCTAGGCATAATATGTAATGCATGGCTTCTAGGGTGTATGACACAGAAAAAAAGGATCATGGTGTAGTGGAACACAGGATACAGAAACACTAGGTATGGAGGGGAAAAAAAAGGCTGAGGCAGAATATGATGAAAACTCAACAAATCATAAAGGATATATATATACACACACATATATAGATATATATACATATACAGATATATATATACACACACATATATATGAAATTCATTACTAAAATTTAGTACCATAAGAACTGAGAGGCATCTCTGGAAGCCTGAAAGTGGTCACAATTTAGAGCAAAGAAATGTGAATTTCATGGAACACAACCTATATATTTAAAAAAACACTCTCATTAAGACATTTTGCTATGCGTATCAGTGGTTTTTAAAGTGGTCCTTGGACCAGCAGCATCAGCAACACCTGGGCACATGGTAGAAATGCAAATTTTTGGACCTCACCCCAGACCTACTGAAGCAAGAAGTTCTGAAGGAGGACTCAGGAATCTATGGTTTAACTAGGCCTCCAAGTAATTCTGAGGCAAACTGAGGTTTGAGAGCCACTGATGTACACAATTAAGCATTCTGATTTAACAACCTTGGTTGCTGGGTTTGCTCTGGTAATTCCTACAACTAAGTTACTCCCAAAGTAACTGAGATGAGAGAAGGGAATAGAGAGGACGCAGGGGTGAATGATGAAACACATCAAGGCCTCTAAGGACATTACTTTATGGAAACACAGCCATAATAATGGGACTGAATAACTAAAAGAGAAAAGGTAATAATAAAAGGGAGGCGAAACAAAGTAACTTTTTTTTTTTTTTTTTTTTTTTTTTTTTGAGGCAGAGTCTCACTCTGTCGCCGGGGCTGGAGTGCAGTGGCCGGATCTCAGCTCACTGCAAGCTCCGCCTCCCGGGTTTACGCCATTCTCCTGCCTCAGCCTCCTGAGTAGCTGGGACTACAGGCGCCCGCCACTTCGCCCGGCTAGTTTTTTTGTATTTTTAGTAGAGACGGGGTTTCACAGTGTTAGCCAGGATGGTCTCGATCTCCTGACCTCGTGATCCGCCCGTCTCGGCCTCCCAAAGTGCTGGGATTACAGGCTTGAGCCACCGCGCCCGGCACAAAGTAACATTTTAATAAAAATTTTATTTCATTTACTGGGAAAATGTACTTACATAAAATAACCAATTTCTCCAAACAACTAAAATGTGGCATTGCCAATACAGTTTTTTTAATTTGTAAAATGTGCCTATACCTGTGCCTCAGATAGAGAAGATATCAACATCCATTTCCTACTTTCTGCTTTTCACAAAAAATTCACAACAAAATTGGAACTTCATTGGCTATACTGAAAAAATCAGGCAGAGAAGGGGCAATGACTTACCCCAGACCACATATCAGTATATGTTATCAAAGTAGCAAGAAACAGATTTTTATTTAATTCAGTGTTGAACTGGGTTTTTATATACATATCCACTAAAAAAGTATTTATCTGATACCACATCTATGGTTTACTATAAAATTATATACTTGTAAATATAAGTGGGTTTGCTTATTTAATATAAACATATATGAAGTAGCAAGACAAGACACACATTCCTTTCATATTTTCTACATAGGGACAATGAAAAGGTATTTATGTATGGTTTTATTTTAAAAAAGTACTGGATTTCATTATGAATTTTCATTTTTAACAACAACTTTTTCTAGATTTCTAGTAACAACAACTTTACTACATTTTCAATGCTTTCTTCCTTTAGTGAGTTAGGTTCTAGGTGAAATGATCGGTTTAATAAATAAGAATATAACAGTTAAGAAGGGTAGCTTCTATATTCTGCCTAGACTCATGTATCTGTTTTACCATTGACTCTGTGTGATCTTGGGTAATTTACTGAATCTCTGTCTCAGTGTTCTTATCTGTAAAACAGAATATCTATATCTCATAGAGCTGTATGGTAATTAAACACGATACTCCTTGTAAAACACTTAGAAGAGTGTCTAACACACACTGAGTACTGAATAAATGTTAGCTATGAATAATGAAGCCAGATAAAAATTTTTAAATCAGGACCCTGATTTGTGTCATCTCCTCACTTTTCAGAATCTTCTCCTATCTAGTAGGCTCATGCCACCCTGTTTCCTCTAAAGTCTAGAGAAAATCAAACTAATCATCAATTTCATAATAAGATGAAAAACTCAGGCTCCACATATACTAATTCTTTAGTCTTATAGGCTCCCTCTAGGAGGGAAAAAGGTTTCCTTTGAAGGGCAATGTTTCAAAAAAAAAATTACTCTAGTAATCTAATTTCAAATGCTAAAGCAACTAAGAAGGGAAGTTATTGCAGACTGGGGCTAGGTGTGGTTGATGGGTGCCTTCTCTTAAGAGTCCTAGCCGGGCCTGGTGGCTCACACCTGTAATCCCAGCACCAGGTGGGGGAGGCAGAAGGACTGCTTGAGCCCAGGAGTTTGAGATCAGCCTGGGCAACAAAGTGAAATCCCAGTCTCGACAAAATACCAAAAAATTAGCTAGGCATTGTGGCATGTGCCTGTAGACTTAGCTACTGAGGACGCTGAGGTGGGAAGGTCACTTGAGCCCAGGAGGTCAAGGCTGCAGTGAGCTGTGTTCATGCCACTGCCCTCCAGCCGTGGTGACAGTATGAAACCCTGTCTCAAAAACAAAAACAATGGAAGAGTTCTTCAAATTAGGTTGATAAATGCTTACTCCACCTATGCATAAAGCTGGCCTTATTCCCTACAATTAATATTGTTACCAATATTATTTCTGGATATCTCATTATACCCAATAAAAATAGGACCATCTTTGAATTATTTATTTACTAATTATTATAATTACAAGATCCTTTTCCTCCCTTTCCCTGTTCATAGGTACTTTTCAGTCATTTCACTGTATACCATTTCCAGATTAAAAGATTTACAGTATATCATACAGTTTAGGATCTTGTTAGAAAATTTGATTAAAAAAAGAAGATGAAAATGTTTAGTCATGAATAAATCATTACTTACAGATTTTTTCTTTCCATTTTATTTGTAATCAATTTATTTTTATTTTTATTTTGTTTCGAGATGGAGTCTCACTCTGTTGCCCAGGCTGGAGTGCAGTGGTGCGATCTTGGCTCATTGCAACCTCTGCCTCCTGGGTTTAAGCAATTCTCCTGTCTCAGGCTCCTGAGCACCTGGGACTACAGGTGCACACGACCATGCTCGGCTAATTTTTGTATTTTTAGTAGGGACGGGGTTTCACCTTATTTGTTAGGCTGGTGTTGAACTCCTGACCCATCTCGGCCTCCCAAAGTGCTGGGATTACAAGTGTGAGCCACCGCGCCCGGCCTTGTAATCAATTTATATTGATAAAAGAATTAGTCACACAACCTGAAGGCACCCCAAACTCAGTATGACCAAGTTGAAAGCATTACCATTCTCTTCAAATCAATACATCCTTCAGTATACTATACTCCATCTTTCTGTTACTGTCAAGCACCCAGTCACTCAAGTGGAAAACCTGAAGTTAACCTAGACCTCTCTTCACCCTCCATGTTGAATTGGTCACTCAATTTGGTCAATTCTAGATCTTTGATCTTTCTCCAGGTCCAACATTTCTCTACAGGAACTATACAACTGGGAGAGAGAATATGGTGAAGTAGTTAAGGGCATGGCATTTGGAGCTAGCTTGCCTAGGTTCATATCCCAGTCCAGCCACCGAATAGCTGTGGGGTCTTTGGCAAGTTACTAATCCTTTCTGTGCTTCAGTTTTCTCATCTGTGAAACGAGAATATCAATGGTATCTACCTCTGAGAGATTTCATGAAGACTATATAATGTATGTCAAGCATTCAAAAACACTGCATGGACACACAGTAAGCTTTATGTAAATATTAGCTATTAATATCATCATCATTATTATCAGTTTGCAGGTTGTCTTATGTTCCTGACTCCTGGGTACTAAATGACAAAAGCTCCCCCCACTCATTGTGACACTCAAAAACATCCCCATATCGGGGGAGAGGAGGAGAGAAATGGGGAATGACCACTAATGATTATGGAGGTTCTTTTGGAGATGACAAAAATGTCCTAAAACTGATGGTGGTAATGGCTGCACATGCTGTGAACATACTAAAAGCCACTGGATTGTACCCTTTAAATGGGTGAACTATATGCTATATGAACTATATCTCAATAAAACTATCTTTTCCCCTCTATTCTCTCTACCTCTGCCCTGAATTAACACTCTTTCACCATTTGACCATGGTTTTTAGTCTCATCTCTCACCATACTGCAAACAGATATTTCTAAAACACAGGTCTGTTCCATCAGCATGGTACACCAAGCTTAGGTATTTGGCTTCTGCCTGCCTACTCAGCTCCATCTATTGTTACTGTTCTGTACCCCAGTCAAATTGTCCAGTCATTGTTCCCATACTTGCCATGCTATTTCACATCTCTATGCCATCATGCTTATCCTGTCTGTGTGGCAAACTTCTATTCATCAGAATTTAAGGTCCATCTCAAATGCCCCTCCTTCTCATCTCCCCACAGGAGGTGCTGATGACATCCACCTCTATGGCCAATATCTTATACTCATTCCTATGACATCTAATCCTGAGTGTTGTAGTTACTAGTTTATACATCTGTTTTCCCTATTAGATCATGAGCTTTTCAAGGGTATGGACTAGTCCTGTGAATCTGTCTTCAGTATCTGGTAATTAGAACATGCTACATGAAGTTTTTTTTTTTGAGATGGAGTTTCACTTTTGTTGTCCAGGTTGGAGTGCAATGGCGTGATCTCAGCTCACTGTAACCTCCTCCTCCTGGGTTCAAGCAATTCTCCTGTCTCAGCCTTCAAAGCAGCTAGGATTACAGGCACACGCCACTATGCCCAGCTAATTTTCGTATTTTTAGTAGAGATGGGGTTTCACCATGTTGGCCATGCTGGTCTCGAACTCCTGATCTCAGGTGATCTGCCTGCCTTGGCTTCCCAAAGTACTGGGATCACAGGCACTTGCCACAGCGCCCGGCCTCATGAGGATTTTAAGAATAAAAGAGGCTGGGGTGGGGTGGCTCATATGTGTAATCCCAGCACTTGAGGCCAGGAGTTCGAGACCAGCATGAGCAACATGGTGAAATCCTGTCTCTACTAAAAACACAAAAATTAGCCAGGCATGGTGGCTCATGTCTGTAATCCCAGCTACTTGGGAGGCTGAGGCATGAGAATTGCTTGAACCTGGTTGCAGTGAGCCGAGATCACACCGCTGCACTCCAGCTTGGGAAACAGAGTGAGACTCAGTCTCAAAACACAAAACAAAACAAAACAAAACAAAAAAGAATAAAAGAGGCAGCAAGTCATGAAACTGAATCTTATTTCTGGTCTAATGTGTACTTATGGTAACTTAAAAATTAAAAAAAAAAAGAATATACAAAATAACATACCTGTTCCATTGATGTTTCATGAAGTTCATTAAGATTGAGGGTATAAATCCCTTCTTCGGCACCAAATATCAAGTACTGATCTGAAACAAAAGTAATTCATTGACTGATTTTGGTAAATAAAAGATTTTTTAATAGGATTTCTATAATATAAACTTCCGTAAGTATGTATTAACATATAAAACAAGAATTACCATGATTTATAAGCAGTGAATACAAAGAAGAGGTTAGACACTTTAGACCCATAAACTGAATTATATGTAAATATTAGCCTCAAAGCAGTGAAGAGAATTTTTATGTAAGGGAGATTCTGAAGAGTGGCATAGTACATTCTTCACTCATCAGAGAGTGCTAAGAACTGGCAAAGAATCTGCAGCTCCTTTTCCTAAAACCCCCTAAAGAGAGGATCATGTGCAACTGACATACAGAATATAAATCGAGAGTGGCTGATACAGATTCTAATTATTTCTACAGAATTTTTTTTCAGAGCTGTACTATAAGCACTCTTGTTTAGAAAACCTCAGAATCTGACCACAGTCCATTAAAAAGTTAACTAAAACTTGGATACCTGCTAGGGTACTCAGTATCTTCTAAAAGATATGAGAAGCATGGCCATGGTCCTTTCTGTTTTTCTTTCCAGAGCAGGAGCAGGAGTGGAAATTTATTAAAAAGGCTTTAGAACAGGAAAGAAAGGAAAGAACACTTCGAAGAGATCCAAGCAGGCAACTTGAAGAACAAGTGCCTGATCTGTTTTTAAGACAATACAGAGTAACAGGTCAAGAACTTTTCTAGACTAACTAGACTAAACTGAAGTATGCTGAGAACAGTATAGAATGCTAAGAGCATTCCTAAAGTGCCCAGCATTTAAGATGAGTACTGGGAGATTAATGGCGTAAGATTTGTGGTCAGACAGTACTGGATTTAAACTGACCCTTTCTAATTGGCTACAAACAATGAACCTCTCTGAGTGCCAGTTTCCTTGCCTATGACATAAAAGTACTCAGACTATTTAATGAGTATATGTGTATGTATACAAAAATGTTCATGTATAAATGTTCTATGTGTATCTTACATAAACAGACAGCTATTAAGATCCAGATATACAGTGAGAGGACACAGACAGTTCTTAGTGGTGCCTAAGTACAACTTTTCTGATTATGGTCCCTTTTAAGGTCAGAGATCCTCTCAAGTGGTCACTAAACCCTGGGTCCTTGGTAGCTAAATTCCTTCCATAATGGCTGTTTTGAAAAAAATGAAGCTATTGGCCAGTGGTTCATGTCTATAATCTCAGCACTTTGGGAGGCTGAGGTGACAATTGCTTGAGCCCAGGAGTTCGAAACCAGCTTGGGGAACACAGAGAGACCCCATCTCTACATAAAATTAAAAAACAAAAACAAAAACAGCCAGGAATGGTGGCATGTGCCTGTAGTCCTACCTACTCGGGTGGCTGAGGCAGGAGGACTGCATAAGGCCAGAAGTTTGAGGCTATAGTAAGCCATGATCATGCTACTGTACTCTAGCCTGGTTGGCAGAGTAAGACTCTTTCCCTAAAAATAAAAAATAAAAGAAGATACCAGACTACTGTGCAGCAGCAGCAGAAACATTTCTGGAGGAAACTAGGGTGGCACAGAATACATGGCTTCACTATATTGAGATGGTAACTATACAATGAAATGTTAATGTTATGTGTCACCTCAAACACTGATAACAGCACAAAGAAACATATTAACCTTAAAATTAAAAAAAAAAATTATAACAAAACTTTTTTTCCCCAGAAAGATACTCAGAAAATAAACAAAATCACAAATGCTTTCATGGCCCCAGTTTAAAAAAATTAGGAAGATAACAGATAAAAAACACACAATACTACCTCTTGTATCTGGGTTTATCCATGATGATGCACAGTGAATTTTCAAGGGACACCCATTAAAAACTTTTGAAAAACATGCACCCATCTAGGGAAACAAAGAATAACCAATATGAAACAGTGACAAGTAACAGTCTTTAATATATAAAATGTAATTATTATCTATTTTAATGTGAGAGTCTATAGATAGTATACTGAAATTATGATCATCTTCAAATTTACAGAAGTAAGTGTAAGAAATCACCATAGTCATTTGCCTAACAGTGGTACCACAAGTTTCCAGGTGCCACAATAATTTTACTTGGAAAAAAGAGAAAAGAAAGGTCATATGTAGGAAATCATAATCTCTACAAAGGAAGACAGTTTTTTTGTTTGGTTTTATGAGCCTAAAAATGGTATTAAATATTGAATTTCACATTACAAACTGAAACAGGTATGGCTGATCTGAAATTCATGTAGGTACTTCAACCTCCAAACATATAGACTTTATATTTTAATTTTTTCAATCAAGCAATCTGATTATTTTCCCTGGAAAGATTCATTAAAAAGCTTAACTCTTTGATGTTACTATTACTTTATCAAGTCCATTTACAAACTTTTCAGATAATAAATAAATCATAATGAAATATATCACTCATCTGAACTTTATATCGTCAAAGAGCAAAATATTAACTCTGAAATTATCCTTCTGGTTAAATTCTCAAGGCACAAGAATCTTGACTCAGGTAATCACTTTTACTACTGACAACTTGAGAGAAAAACAGTACGAAAATATTTTTGGTCAGAGAAAATTTCAGTATTTGTCATGTTGGCCTATATTAAAAGAACAGCATTTGTGCATCATTTTATAGATGGACTGTCTTCCTCACAAACACAGAGGTAACATACTGAAAGAAAACATCACTAGTTGACAATAATGGATTAAAAATATTAACATAATTAAAACATGGACCTTAAAATTTCCCTTTTCATGACAGAAATATACCAACCAATATATTTTTAAAGATTTTGGTACCAAAAAAGAACAATTTAGCTTGGCAATACCATCAGGTAGTAGTAGACCAAAAGAAACATGTTTATATGATGTAGGGCAGAAACTGTATCATTTAACTAATCCTAATAACAACCTTTTAAGACAGCTATGGAAATTTGTATGTTTAGGTACTGCTAACTCCTAGAAATTTACATGACAAAATGAAGAACAAAACAATCAAGCCAGTTCCCAATCTTAAGCTAATTTGTATAGTTGGAATCTACCTGGCATTCATAGATACCTTGCAGTCTGTCAAACTGCAAGCCTGAGGTAAGTGTTTTATCTTGCAGTCAAGTGGGAAGTTTTGCCCTATTGTATATATTTCTCTGCTATAATATATATGCTATATAATATAAAGTATACTGTATAAATTAGTATTAAAATTATTTTAAAATATTTATAATTTAAGTATGATACACATTACGAATATAAAGTATATATATTTTGTAACATAGTTTTTTTTTTTTTTTTTTTTTTTGAGACGGAGTCTCGCTCTGCCGCCCAGGCTGGAGTGCTGTGGCCGGATCTCAGCTCACTGCAAGCTCTGCCTCCCGGGTTCACGCCATTCTCCTGCCTCAGCCTCCTGAGTAGCTGGGACTACAGGCGCCCGCCACCTCGCCCGGCTAATTTTTTTGTATTTTTTTAGTAGAGACGGGGTTTCACCGTGTTAGCCAGGATGGTCTCGATCTCCTGACCTCGTGATCCGCCCGTCTCGGCCTCCCAAAGTGCTGGGATTACAGGCTTGAGCCACCGCGCCCGGCCTGTAACATAGTTTATAAAGTATACTCTGTACTAATTAAAAAGTAGAATTTAAAGGTAAAAAAGGGTGGGGCGTGGTGGCTCACACTTGT
This sequence comes from Rhinopithecus roxellana, assembly GCF_007565055.1. Lineage (NCBI taxonomy): Eukaryota > Metazoa > Chordata > Mammalia > Primates > Cercopithecidae > Rhinopithecus > Rhinopithecus roxellana. The sequence goes on from NC_044565.1 coordinate 81,461,216, forward strand.
AATCCCAGCACTTTGGGAGGCTGAGGTGGGCACATCACCTGAGGTCAGGAGTTCGAGACCAGCTTAGCCAACATAGTAAAACTCGTCTCTATAAAAACACACAAAAAATTAGCTGGGCGTGGTGGCAGACACCTATAGTCCCAGCTACTCAGGAGGGTGAGGCAGGAGAATGGCGTGAACCCGGAAGGCAGAGCTTGCAGTGAGCCAAGATTGCGCCATTGCACTCCAGCCTGGGCAACAGAGTGAGACTCCGTCTCAAAAATAAATAAATAAATAAATAAATAAAAGGCCAGGCGTGGTGGTTTATGCCTATAATCACAGCACTTTGGGAAGTGATCTGCCAAGGTGGGCAGATCACTTGACGCCAGGAATTCGAGACCAGCCTGGCCAACATGGTGAAACTCTGTCTCTACTAAAAATATAAAAATTAGCCAGGTATGGTGACACATTCCTGTAATTAAATTAGCAATCTTAAATTAGCAATCTTTTAGATTTTTGTTCAATAGTAATGAAGGTTCTTTCAAACAGACGAAAAAAAAACCTAAGCAAAGATAACACATACAAGTGACTTAGCTTGAAACTCAGCCTACTCCATATTTAGTACTTACATGCACTTTAGGTGTTGGAGGAAGACCATTACTAATCGGCTTCTAGAAAAAGAACACATGTACAATTACACTTTTTTTTGCTGCTGTTTCGTATAACAATACTGTATTTCAAACACATTTATTCAAATAAAATACATGAATACATTCTTTGTAAAACAAAACATTACAGTTAAGGCTGAAGTTCCCCACAGTTCTTTCACAACGCACTATTTCTAGTACTTGCCCCAGAAAAACTAGTTTGGTGTAAAACCTTCCAAATCTTTCTCTAGTGAATTAGATATACTTATGTAATCATATGGCTTTCCAGACTTTTTTGGTATATATGTAAATACATGTTCCCACAGAAAATCATTTTTTGTGTGTGTGCTTTAAAACACTAATAGTTATACACTGTCTGCATGTTCTTTTTTTTTTTTTTTTTTTTTGAGACGGAGTCTCGCTCTGTCGCCCAGGCTGGAGTGCAGTGGCCGGATCTCAGCTCACTGCAAGCTCCGCCTCCCGGGTTTACGCCATTCTCCTGCCTCAGCCTCCCGAGTAGCTGGGACTACAAGCGCCCGCCACCTCGCCCGGCTAGTTTTTTATATTTTTTAGTAGAGACGGGGTTTCACCGTGTTAGCCAGGATGGTCTCGATCTCCTGACCTTGTGATCCGCCCATCTCGGCCTCCCAAAGTGCTGGGATTACAGGCTTGAGCCACCGCGCCCGGCCTGTCTGCATGTTCTTTGCCTTAAAATTGGACAGTAATCCGTATCGGTCATATAGACTTAGTTCACTTGTTTTAACTGCAGCACAGCATAAATATACTTTATTTAACTATTCCTTAAACATTATTCGGTATTTAGATTACTGTCAATATTTTACTAGAACACGAATGCTGAAATAAACATTCCTGCATATGTTTACACATATTCTTACACAGCGTATGAGTGGATGTTTTTATGGGTACACTGTGAGAAGTATACCACAGTATGGGTATACTGAGAAACTACTGGTACACAGGGTCTCTACCTTTTACATTTTAGTGCATATTGACTGTCAAACTGCTTTTCAGAGTGTACATATCACATCACACCCACCAGCAATGTATGAGAGCTCCTGGTTCTTTCTAGTCTTACAGCAATATCACCAAGCTGATTAGTAAAAAATCTTCTCTCCTGTGTTCCTCATTAATTTGCATGCCTCTGATTGCTAGGGAGATTAAGAATCTTTTTAAAAACAGTGTTTATTTGCTATCTGTATTTCCTCTTTTGTGAATTCTTTTCCCATTTTTTTTTAACTGAGTTATCTTTCTTCATATATATTTGCTGGAGCTTTTAAAAATATATTCTAGGTTTGAGTATTTCATCTGTTATATATATATAACAAATAGTTTCTCCTCGTGTATAGATAATCATCATCATGTTCACAATGTGTTTTGCCAATTGAAGTTCTCAATTTTGATGAATTCAAATATTTTAATCATTGGTTAGAGTATACAGGCAATTACAAGGAGAAGAAATGTAACACATTTGCTCACCCACACTATCCTGAAGAATGCCAGATATTTCTCCAAGCGGCCAAATTCTTGAGTATATGAACTGTCCCCTGAGAGGGAACCCCCTGGGTATACTTTAAACACGAACTTTGTGACAGTCTACATTTCTTTCAAGGTTTATCTCAATAACATCATCTTAAGGAATGACGTTTTAATTTTTCCCTAGAGCTGCCATACGTCAGAATCACTTAAACAATTAGATGAAAACTAATAAAAAAGCTACTGTTAATTTCATATATATAACATAAGAATACAACATTTCTGAAATTAAGATGACATACTTACTTTGTAGATATATTTTTGAGGGTGCACACATCTTATTATTGCCATAATTTCAGATACCTTTTTATTCCATCTTGCAAATAATTTATATATATATTTTCTTATACTGTTATTAAATTATCTATTAGCAAAACATCATTTTTTGTTGTTGTTGTTGTTTGTTTTTGAGACAGAGTCTTGCTCTGTCACCCACGATGGAGTGCAGGGGCATGATCTCGGGTCACTGCAACCTCTGCCTCCCAGGTTCAAGTGATTCTCGTGCCTCAGCCTCCTGAGTAGTTGAGATTACCGGTGCCTGCCATCATGCCCGGCTATTTTTGTGTTTTTAGTAGAGACGGGGTTTTACCATGTTAGCCAGGTTGGTTTTGAACTCCTGGCCTCAAGTGATCCACCTGTCTCGGCCTCCCAAAGTGTACGGATTACAGGTGTGAGCCACCGTGCCTGGCCTAGCGAAACATCATTTTAAATTAGGGAGCTCTGAGTGTTATAACTCTCAGATTTAACCTAAGCACTAATAGAATTGGTTGTAAATATTATTTAAAATAAGGCTGGGCGCGGTAGCTCACACCTGTAATTCCAGCACTTTGGGAGGCTGATGTGGGTGGATCATGAGGTCAGGGATTCGAGACCAGTCTGACCAACATGGTGAAACCCCATCTCTACTAAAAATACAAAAATTAGCCTGGCATGGTGGTGCGCACCTGTAATCCCAGCTACTCAGGAGGCTGAGGCAGGAGAATCACTTGAACCCGGGAGGTGGAGGAGGTTGCAGTGAGCCAAAATTGCGCCACTGCACTCCAGCCTGGGTGACAGAGTGAGACCCTATCTCTAGAAAAATCTAAATAATAAAAAATAATAAATTTATTTATTTATTTATTTAATTTATTTTGAGATGGAGTCTCACTCTGTCACCCAGGCTGGAGTGCAGTGGCAGGCAAGCATAGTCCACTGTAACCTCGACGTCCTGGGCTCAAGTGATTCTCCTGTCTCAGCCTCCTGAGCAGGATTATGGGTGTATGCCACCATGTCTGGCTAAATTTGTATTTTATTTTTTGTAGAGACAGGGTTTTGCTATGTTGCCCAGGCTGGTCTTGAACTTCTGGTCTCAAGTGATCCCCCTGCCTTTTCCACTGAAAGCACTGGGATTACAGATGTGAGGGCTGTAAATAATTTTAAGAATTACAGCATAAACTGTAAGCATGCTTCAATATATCACTGATACTGTTGATCCTATGATACAGCCATGGACATATTTATTTCAGAATTACTGAAACAGTTGCTTATCTTAATGAAGTAAAGTAACAGAAAAAGTGAACTAAAAATGTATACACAAAAATGTTTACTTAGTACCATAGGAAAGGTTAAAAAAAAAGTTTATATCTCTCAAAGGCTATTTATTTTATACTGTGTTACAGTCACTCAGCTGCATTTTTGTACTATTATGTTAGCAGGTCTGTTAAAATTTAAATTTTTGAAAGCAAAAAGGCACTGCTCAGTTGGATAGAACTTCATAAAACCCATTTCTGAAGAACAGTTTACACTCTTATTAAAAATAACCTAAATTTCACAAATTACAACGAATAACACAAAATACTTCACATGAATTTTAAGAATAATATGTCATATTGTATAGTGAAATATTTTTAAAAAGTTAAATAGATATAGCACAAAAACCTCTAGTGATGTGCTTACTGCAGAAACCATAGCACATATGTGTACAAACATACTGAATATACTACAAATTTCTATAAAAATAACAAATATTAGTGTATACAAAAACTTCCAAAAAATTCCATTCATCTCATTGACATCTGCTGAGGTACTGGGGATTTTAAGGATTTTCTACTATTTTAAATTCTATGATGATAGTTGAATGTCTTCCAGTGATTATAAGTCAATTCTTTACAAATGTTTAAAATTTTTCATCTCTTCATGATCCCTGATGAATAACATTTATGTTTTAACAGTTATGATGTTTTAGCTAACATTTGTGATAGGAGTAGCTGCTAAGGCTAATTTCACCTTTCCTGAAGTGGTAAGAGCAGCAATGTCTCTACTTACGTAGTCTCTAACAGTGGTCCCCAACCTTTTGGCACCAAGGACTGGTTTCGTGGAAGGCAATTTTTCCACAGATGGGGGTTGAAGGGTAGGGTATGTTTTGGGGATGAAACTGTTAATCAGGTAATCAGGCATTAGTTACATTCGTAAAAGCAGTGTGCAACCTAGATCCCTCACATGTACACTTCACAATAGGGTTTGCGCTATGAGAATCTAATGCTGCAGCTGACCTGACAGAAGGTGGAGCTCAGGTGGTAATGCTCACTTGCCCACTGCTCACCTCCTGCTGTGTAGCCCAGTTCCTAACAGGCCACTGACCATTACTGGTCTGCGGCCCAGGGGTTGGGGACCCCTGATCTATAGTTAGAAATTTGTCCTGGGGTAGAAGCTACAGCTTTCTTTATCTATGTCCTTCTTTCCATAACTTCATGAGACTGTAAGAGAAACTATTAAGAATCAATTACCCTCAATGAGAATAACAATAGTTATTTTGTGAACAATCCCAAGAATACTAAGCGTTTACCTGTATAAAGATGTTTTATAATATACTACATAACAAATTGGTCTAAATAATGGAAACAATAAAAAGCCATCATTCAAGTTTACCACAGCTAAGTTACTTTTTTTCAAGATTTAAATAATCTATTCACCATTATAATATATTAAAATATCAATACAATAATTGCGAAATATACTAGTGCTATAGTTTCACTAATTGTAAGCACAGAACTAACTTAACAGTTAAAAAGGAAACAAATACAAGTAGAACTTATGAATATCAATACCTACTGGTACATCTTTCTTTTCTTTTCTTGAAAGGTTTGTGCCTCTATGTTCATTTTGTTGTTGACATAATGAGCCATCTCGTTCACCATTTAACTGGAAGGAGCTCATTCCATTTCCTTCAATAAGATATATTCATTGAAAATGATTAATCTTCACGAAAATTTTTATTCAGCAAGTTATCAAGTAGGAAAGGAAAAATATTAACTTTGGGATAGTGTCATTCATTTGGGATCACCTAATCAGATTATTTACTACGAAAGTAAGACGTCATATATATGTTATTCTATTTATACCTCTATTTCTGGCATATTAGGCAAATTTAAATTCAGGTTGCATATAAGTGCATGTATTTGTCAGCTTTAAAAAACCAAATACTGATTTCATAACTACTTTTAGAAAAGGGGTGATTTACATTATGTCATCCAAGAAACTTTAGTTGCTCTTTTTTTTTTTTTTTTTTTTTTTGAGAAGGAGTTTCTCTCTTATCACCCAGGCTCGAGTGCAATGGCGTGATCTTGGCTCAGTGCAAACTTTGCCTCCCAGGTTCAAGCAAGTGATCCTCCTGCCTTAGTCACCCAAGTAGCTGGGATTACAGGCATGCGCTACCATACCCAGCTAATTCTGTATTTTTGTTTTTAGTAGAGATGGGGTTTCACCATGTTGGTCAGGCTGGTCTCAAACTCTTGACCTCAGGTGATCCACTTGCCTCGGCCTCCCAAAGTGCTGGGATTACAGGTGTGAGCCACCGTGCCCGGGCTAGTTGCTCTTTTTTAAAATTGCTTCTTCTGGATAAACACAGAGGAGTCTTTACAGTGTTAAAATAGCTCCTTCTAGTATTAATTTGGAGGCAAATACCTAGCAAATAATACCAATTACTTTTTTAGAAATGATTAAATGAAATAAGGAGTTAGACAAGGTACTCTCTTGTAAAACAGAAGTAACCTAGACACAAAACACATTTTCCCTGTTTGTTCACAGTTTAATTTGCATTGTTTCCACACTGCAGCTAAATGAATAGTGAACCAGTCTCTAGAAGAGAGAACGCTAAATATGAAATGAGAGATGAGGACAAAGTATCGCAGACTGTGTCATAGGGAATTCTGTCACAAAAACACTTTAAGCCAGTAGGCAAAAAGCAGAAAACATCTCCATAGCCATTGCTTTCCTTCACTCCTCCACCAAAAGAATTTCAAATAATCTCTTAAAAGAAAGTTTTCCTCCATTTTTTCCCCCCACATAGTATGAAAACCTGGTAACGTATTTGCTGTCACCCTCCACCATTACCTAAGGCAACAGGTTTTTGAGGGGGTAATCTGGGAGGTGGTGGTCTAGGTGGAACTTGGGATGGCTTTGCTGGGCTCCCTGACATGGGACATCTCTTGATAGTTCCTTGATTTTCATCCTCAGTAGAATGCATTTCCTGTGGTATGAAGATAGACTTAGGCTGAAATAATATAGAAAAAGAGACCAATGTTGAAACATCAAATTATTTTCCTGAAGTAAATACTATTATATGTCAGAAGCTTTCAAACTATTTCTACTACACATTAGAGGTTTACCAGATGAGTTTAAAGGTTACTCAACCATCCAATTCAGATTATCTTATTGTTGTAAACATACTCTAAAAATGTACACTAAAATGTGTACATCTCAGGTTTTGCTGCTGTGCAAATAATAGGGCCTCTAAGTCGACCTTTTTATTAATTCCTCATAAGTCTCCCCACTTAGACTAGCCAAATAAAAATATTTCAGTCTCTCTTATCTCCTTCAATTTAAATGAATCTCTTTTTATTTTAAATATTCAAGCTAGTCAAAGTTCAGTGCCTTATCAACTGTCTAATCTAAGCTGTCTCTTAGGTGACTCGATGTCTTTATGGTAATGCTTAATCTTTCAGACCAGGTGCACAAGAGGATACCAATTAAAATGTTATGTTGGAGAATATCAACACAGCAATATGGGATACCTGAGATACTTTTTGTACAAACAATGGAAAAACCTACAGTTGGCTGACGTTTGGAGAATTTATAATGTATCTTTTATTATTGTTCAGTACTTATTTCTTTGAAATTCAGATCTCTTTACTTCTGCTATGATAAAACTAAACAAGCAAGTACAGCATTATTTACCTGTATGAATCAGGATTTTCTCAATTGTATAAAATGTAAATAAATGAAAATAGTAATAAACTGAATGACAAGACTGGTGAGACTCTAACTCGCATTTGTAACACTCTGATTTTAAACTTTAAAGCAGCTCATATTATAATTAAAATTCGCTATGCATATGAACTTATAAAATAAAATATATATTACCTCATTTTACCTTTTAAAAAACAACCCATCAGTTGAAATCACTATTTTAGAATGGTTTTGTTTGGAAAAATAATTTTGTTGTTAAAAAGTATTTAAAAATTATTGTACTATTTTGTATTTTTAATTTAAAATTATCTTTTGAAAATTAAGTATCTATGATGATAAATTACTATCCTTTATTTATTCTTAGATGTCAGGAACAGATTGCAGATTTTGAGAAAAACAATCTTATAAGAAATGTGAGTTTTCTAACCCAAGTCAAGTAACGCTAATCCATTAATACAATTATTTTCAGTGTAAATTCCTAGGACTTGTTACTTAGAATGAACATTAAATAAGGCCAGGCAGTGGCTCATGCCTGTAATCCCAGCACTTTGGGAGGCCAAGGCAGGCAGATCACCTGAGGTCAGGAGTTTGAGCCGAGCCTGGCCAACATGGCAAAACCCAGTCTCTACTAAAAAATACAAAACTTTAGCTGGACGTGGTGGTGCGTGCCTGTAATCCCAGCTACTGGGGAGGCTGAGGCAGGAGAATTGCTTGAACCCGAGAGGAGGAGGCTGCAGTGAACCAAGATCATGCCACTGTACTCCAGCCTGGGTGACAGAGCGAGACTCTGTCTCAAAAAAAAAAACCAAAAGAATGAACACTAAATATAAGTTGGGCATTATAAAAAGAGACAAATACAATAAAAAATCATTTGCTTATATCAACTTCACGATTTTTCTTTGTGGATCACAAATGAAAAGTTAGAAAAACTCTCAATGAAGTATTAAATTGGCAGAACAATAACACATACACATATATCAAATTGAAAAATAAATCTGTCTACCTTTGGTGGCAAAGGAGGTGGAACTTTTGCTTTCAGAGTTGAACTAAAAACAGAAAAGTTTAGAATCAGAACTATTCATTTTACAAATGAATCAATCCTAAAATATAATAATTTTTTCTTACAAATGAATCAATGCTAAAATATAATAATTTTTTCAAAGACACAGAAAAAAACTGCACAGACATATCATTTTCAAAGATTGCAAGTTTTTTCTAAAGTATTTTGTGAAATGTTGCTAGAGGTATTATTCAGAAGTAACTGGGAACTGGAGGACATTATGTTAAGTGAAATAAGCCAAAATAGAAAGTTAAACACTGCATATTCTTACTCATGTGGAAGCTAAAAAAAAAAAAAAAGTTGATCTCATAGAAGTAAAAAGCAGAACAGAGGATACTAGGAACTGGGAAGGGCAAGGAAAAGGGGAGGAAAGGGAGAGATTTGTTAAAGTATATAAAATTACAGTTATGTAAGAGGAATAATAAGTACTACTCTCTTATACCACTGTAGGATGACTATGGTTAATAATAATGGGCCGGGAGTGGTGGCTCATGCCTGTAATCCCAGCACTTTGGGAGGCCAATGCAGGCAGATCATGAGGTCAGGAAATCAAGACCATCCTGGCTAACACGGTGAAACACCGTTTCTACTAAAAATGGAAAAAAACTAGCCGGGCTTGGTGGCGGGTGCCTGTAGTCCCAGCAAGAGAATGGCGTGAACCTGGGAGGCAGAGCTTGCATGCAGTGAGCCAAGATCGCACCACTGCACTCCAGCCTGGGCAACAGGGCAAGACTCTCTCTCAAAAACCAAACCAAACCAAACCAATAATGTATTATTTAGTTTCAAATAGCTAGAAGGAGGATACTGAATGTTCCCAACACAAAGAAATGATAAAAGTTTGAGATGACGGATACGCTAATTACCCTGATGAGATCACTACATTATATGTATCAAAACGTTAGTATATACCCCATAAATTTGTATTATAATTATTTCAGTTAAAATAATTAAATTTAATTTAAAAAGAAGTAATTGGGTAATACACTTTTTTGGTTCCAAGTACTATACTGTAATTAAACCTGGAAAAGATAATTATAATTCCAGTTTATATCAACTGAAAGGTAAATAATTAAGAACATAAGCCACATCTGGCTTATGAAACAAATGATACGGTATAAAATATATCACATTGTAAACTTCATTTTTGCTACTGTTAGATATGAAACATCTTCAATGAAGTTCATCAAAAACCATATATATGCTTTATGAAAATATAGGCAGACTGTGATCGAAGTTAGGATTCATTATAACTCAGGATCAGTTTTAGAAATAGCAAGAGGCTGGTCACAGTGGCTCATGCCTGTAATCCCAGCACTCTAGGAAGCTGAGGCGAGCAGATCACTTGAGCTCAGGAATTCCTGCCCAGCCTGGGTAACATGGTGGAAACATCTCTACAAAAAAATAAAATAAAAAATTAGGAAGTGTGGAGGTGCAGTCCCAGCTACTCAGGTGGCTGAGGTGGGAGGACTGCTTGAGCCAGGTCAAGGCTGCAATGAGCCAAGATCACACCACTGCACTCCAGGTGGGTCATAGAGCAAGCAAGGCCCTGTCTCAAAAAAAAAGAAAGAAAAATTGTACTATGATGAAGCACAAATTTCTCAGATGAGGATTTCAAGGCCTAGAAAGGTTATGTAACTTTACTCAAGATCATACAGTAGTGAAGTGAAAAGGAAAACCTATGCCCTCAACTGCTAGTCAAGTGCTCTTATCATTTTACCATGAAACGGCATCTTTATTTAAAAAAAAACAAAACAAAAAAGTAAACATCAATGCATACATAATAGTAAAAATATTCCTCCTTTAAAACTATGTATTTATATCCAAAGTATTTGTTCATTTGAAATATAGCAGACAAAATTTAATCAGATTTATAAAAAGCTTCTTTGTAGTTGCAGTGAAGTTACAGCAGCGATACAATTACTAAGAAATCTACAATAAAAAATTATTGTCCTTGTTAGTTTTTTTCCGAAGTTCTTTGGAAAAAATGGACTGAAATGTGTCGCTATAAAATTCACATACTGAAGTCCTAACCCACAATGTGACTATATTTAGAGATGGATTTTTAGGAAGTAATTAAGCTTAAATGAGGTTGTAACAGTGGGGTCCTAATCCTATGGGACTGGTGATCTTACAAAAAGAGGGTGAGAGACCACTCTTACCCCTGATTCCACCATGTGCATACACTGAGGAAAGGCCATGTGAAGACAGGGCCAGAAGACGGCTGTCTGCGAGCCTAGAAGGGAGCCCTCACCAAGTTGGTTGGTACCTTGATCTTGAACTTCCCACCTCCAGAACTGTGAGGAATAAATTTCTGTTGTCTTAAGTCTATGGTATTTTGTTATGTCAGCCCAAGCTAATATAACTAGAATAGAAAAAAGGAAAGAAACTGAGGTACAACCCATGATACTGTGTTACTAATTACATTAAAATTTCCATCAATATTAAGCGGCCAGATGGATGAAATCAGGTCAAATGACATCTTTTCTTTTTACCAAAAACAGAGACAGAACTTACTGTTTAGATTCATCATCATCTCCTTCATCATCTTCTAAATGTGCCACGTGTCCTCTAAATAAAAAGAATAATATCATTGTTATTAAACGGATTTTACCAAAACAGCGTAAGAAGAAATTTTAGAAAATGCAGGAAAAGCTACCATAAGATAAAATTTTATTTCTACATCTTTATAGGATAGGATAGATGCAGAATTAAAACAAGGAACTGGGAGCAGTGAATTGTGATGTCAGTTACTTGGGAGGCTGAGGTGGAAAGATCGCTTGAGCCCAGGAGTTCAAGGCTGCAGTGAGCTGTGATCACACCACTGCAATCCAGCCTGGGAAACAGAGCAAGCCCCTATCTCTATGAAAGAAAAAAAAAGACAACTCAAACAAATAGGCTACATAACAGAGAAAGGGGCAAACTGCCTTTACTTGTCTGTGATGTAAAGTACTTTAAGATTAAAAATTAAAATTACCGCTGATGCAACTCTTCTTCAACAGACTTGAGAAGACTCCTTAAAAGAAAAAACAAAAACAAAAAATAATGTGAATAAGTTATCAAAGGAATATCGAATGTGTTTGTATCACTTTAAACTTACCCACACATTTTTTGAATGATTACTTTTTACCATTTACTGAAAATTTGCTAGTGATCACCTCTGCAACCATAAAACATCAAGTTATATTGAATGAGATACCTCTATTTTCCTGTTGCTAACGTCTTTATATATGTATTTTACATGAACAAAATAAATCCTAATATTTATTGAAAAATACCAATTCAAACAGAAGACAACTCACCATGGAATGTCACAACAGTACTGACAAAACAGTAATTGCAGGGTCATAGTCAGGAGTTTCCAGGATTCAAATTTTACCTGGAATGTTATACCTGACACTTGAAATTATATATACTTTTCTTTTTCTTAAAATAAGGAAGGTGACACACTTTAAAATAACATCATGCTCTCAGGCAATCCTACAAAATGAAACTCACCATGTTGGATCTCTCTGCGGAAGCATGCATGCATGTGATGTGAATACATGAATGTAGTAGCACTTTGCTTTCACGGAAGACACTCACTTACCTGAAGGATTTGTTCTCCAGTGGTGCACGGGCAAACACATTTACACTTTTGGGAGACTAACCCTGTATCAGACCAGGTCGAGGATTTTACCATTAGGAGCAGTATACAAAACTTTAATTTTCAGGAATGTAAGAGAGAACTTATGGCATTCCTGAAGTTCCCTTACTTCTTTTCACTGCAAGTTCATGCAGCACACCTCCTAAATTACACTCTTCAAGCATAAAGACTCAATAGACTTCTCAGAGCTAATAGGGAAGATAAATATAGTTACTAATATACTACTGGGATAAAAGTGAGTTAGCAAAAATTTTACTCTCCCTAAAAGTTGTAAGGTAGCACCTTTTAATAATTTTCCCTCCTAATACATATCAGGAAAAACTGCCTTTAAAATTACAAAACATAAAACTAGAGAAACTGAAAGGTATGGTTATCTACTGTAAGCAATTAAGAGAATAGATTTTAGGCATCAATATTTTAGCCCAGATTAACAACAATTTAAATTGTAAAAAATGACAAACTTATGACTCCAGAGTGGTAAATCCTGTAAGAAAACCATAAACTAATTGCAAGTCCTATTATGGAGATACAAAAAGTGAGGTACTGTAGTCAAGTATTATCTTATTCACAAAGCTCTCCAAGGGCCAACTCTAAGAAAGCAGGAGCTTCTGTCTAGAGGCAGTAGAGCAAAATGAAGACAGGCTTTAAAGCCAAGATGGCCTGAATCTGAATCCTGCCTTCACCATCACAGGATACGGCACTGGATAAGTTACTCTGATTTCTCTATGCTTCAGTTTCCAGCTATATAAAGTGGAAATCACCTCAGTAGTTATTCCAAAGTGGCTGTCAGAAGATCTACTGAATTAATGTAGTAAAGTGCTTAGAAAGGTAATTTAGGACAGAGTTGGGACTTGATTAGTTATTTTCTTTATTATTATTGGCTAAGTAACATTTCCTTAAACTAGCAGTTCTCAAATTGTGGTATAAAAATCCTGGGGTCTCTTAGTCTCCTGTAGGGGTCTGCAAGGTCCAAACTATTTTCACAATATGTAATACCTTTGTTGCTCTTATTTTCTCATGAGTATACACTGGAGTTTTCCAGCGACTACAAGATGTGTGATACCACAATGGATTAAATGCAGTAGCAGACATGAGAATTTAGCTGTCTTCTATTAAGAAGACTTGAAAAAAAAAAAAAAAAGTAAAACAATGTTACTTTTCTTACTAATATTTTGTTTAATAAAAAATAGCTATTTTTTTCATAAAAAATGTTATCAGTGGACCTCAACAAAAACTGTGCTGCAGTGTACTGACATATACAATAAAACCTTTTATGGTAATCATTCGTTGCCTCTGAGTCTCGGGAGAGAAATCAGTGGTGTTACAAGAAACCACTGTAAAGACGTGGCATTTGAACTGGTCCTTAAGAATGGAGATTTTTTTTTTAAACACACACAAAAACGTATGTTATTTATAACAAATAATATTATTATTTAAAAAACATATTAACATTTTGAAAAGTTCTAAGTTTAATTTCTAATACTATAAATATTGATGTTATAACCCCTATAAACAAAAGCTCTTTGGAATCCTCAATAATTTTAAACACTGTAAAAAAACATGAGACCAAATATTTGAGAAGTGCTGCTTTAAACTATTTTACCAAATTAAACATAGTGCCTCTGAACTGTACAGTGGGCTTTTATGCAATTTTAGATGTGAAAAAATACTTTTTTGTTAAGCACATGATGATCTTTTTTGAGATATTTCTTTTTACAATAGAAAATATTAGGATTTGAATATATGACGATAATTTAAAATGTACCATATTTAATTGGATTTATACTGCATTCCACTTTATTTTCTTTTTTTGAGATGGAGTCTCACTTTTTTTGTCCAGGCTGGAGTGCAGTGGTGTGATCTTGGCTCACTGCAACCTCCACCTCCCAGGTTCAAGCAATTCTCGTGCCTCTGCCTCCCGAGTAGCTGGGATTACAGGTGCACACCACCATGCCTGGCTAATTTTTGTATTTCCAGTAAAGACGGAGTCTCACTATATTGCCCAGGCTGGTCTTGAACTCCTAGCGTCAAGTGATCCACCTGCCTCGGCTTCCCAAAGTGTTGGGATTACAGGCATAAGCCGTGAGCCACCACGCCCGGCCAGCATTTCACTTTTTTAAAAAGAATCTTCCTGGGAGTTCTCTAACAATAAGACAATGGTTGAGTAAGTGAATATGAAAAAGAAGATAACCCATGGCCCAGGGATTCATATGTACATTTTAATCCATTCACCTATAAATCTCCATTATGTGTTAAGATATTTTATTAAAGAAATTATAGAATTAATACAGTCTTAATGAAAAGTAGGATGCATGATTTACTTTTTAGGCTTTATAAAAGAGAAAATGAAATATGGCTAAATTTGCTAAAAAGTCTGTTTACAGTAAATATTGCATCTTGAGAGCACTGGAGAAAATGTGACACTGATTTATTCACCAAGATTGAGTGTTACACAATAAACAATGTCACTATTCACTAGTCCACTTGAATTCTTCTCTTATGGAAGTTTTAGAAAGTAAAGAACAAAACAAAGCAGAACAAAAACAACGCTTTCAGATGCTGAATTCTAAGTCAATCTAAAATGAGTAAGAAATTTTGATGAACAGGTTAAAAATGAGACAATGTACAAACAGATACGGGAGAGGTCTAAAACGACCACCAAAATACTCAGCATATTCTCATTAGCTAAGGAATCAGTCTGCAGGTTATTAACATCTTTCAAAACTGTCTAACTGTCCTGAATCTGTAAGTACTGCTCCGATTACATTTCAAACAAACAAACAAACAAAAAAGCCCTATTTCTCTAAAATTAAAGAGCAGTTTTATTCACTCATATTATGTACTTGTTCATACAATCAACAATTATTTACTGAATAACTACCATAAATAAAGGCAACTAATAAGTATTTACTAAGTCCTAAATGTGCTAAATGCTTTATAGTGATTATTCCATTTCATCCTTAGCACCCTATGAGGCAGGTACTATTATATTATCCATTTTACTAGCAATAATAGAGGTAAATTTCTCAAAGTCATGTAGTTTATACGAAAAGCCATCTGGCATTTACTACTGCTATACTCAACTGTGCCAGGAATTGTGTAATTCAGTGTACTCTTTTAACTACTACTTATTAGAAGAAAATTTACCTTCAACATTTTTTGCCCTAAATTAAAACAAAACATAAATAATTTAATGTTTTATTTTCATTTTCATTTTTTTTTTTTTTTGAGATGGAGTTTCACTCTTGTCTCCCAGGCTAGAGTGCAATGGCACGATCTCGGCTCACTGCAACTGCCGCCTCCTGGGTTCAAGTGATTCCTCTGCCTCAGCCTCCCGAGTAGCTGGGACCTCAGGCATGTGCCACCATGTCCAGGTAATTTTTGTATTTTTAGTAGAGACAGGGTTTTGCCATGTTGGCCAGGCTGGTCTCAATCTCCTGATCCACTCGCCTCAGCCTCCCCAAGTGTTGGGATTACAGGCATGAGTCACTGTTCCCGGCCTAGTGTTTTCTTTTAAAAATAGTATTTTGTTGGTTTTAAATAAATTATCAGAAAAGCTGACCTTAGTGAGATTAGAATTCCAAAGAAAAGGAGACAAGTAAGTATAAGTCAACATACATATGCTTCCTGTTAGAAAAAGAGAAGTCCTATGTTAACAATTCTAATTAGATAGTTCCTGCATGGTCTGGAATAGGTAGAAATCCATCAATGGAAATCTGTCTGCCTGATCACCTATGGAGAAAGTAGGAAATACCTTTTTTTTTTTAAAACACTGCCTAATCACAAGAATAAAGCAGACATATCAATACAGCAAGAGGAGTGCTACATCCATGCTCATGTCACATGTATATATAAACCTACACATGAAACACAGCCAAAGAGCAAACTTTTGGCCAACCTACCTTGCCAAGGGTTCATTATATAGAATACAGTTCCTTAAGCAGGGATCCAATTAATAAAAAAATGAAGGTTGGGCAAATTATTAACATTTTACCTAGCCAAAATAACTATACACTATGAAAATGTCTAACAATCAGAAATCAGACAATGGGAACTAAGGAATCTGGAAAAGCATTTAGTGAGGGGCTACATTTCTTTTGTTGTACTTTGCATGTACAAATTTTTAAAATATATTTCAAATGAATCAAAAAAGGTAAAAAATATTTTCCCAAATTTTTCAGTGTCTTAAAATACCTAAAATTTGCTAACAAGGTCCTTAAAATTAGTGACCTCATATTTAGAGAAAATAACATAAAAACACTTCAAATTTTTTTTTATTTGCTAATCCACTATGAGACAAACTTTCCTTTGTTTTTCACCAACAAACTAAGACAATTTATAAATCACAAATAGCTACCATTTAGGTAAAATTTCATTTTTCTACCAAGAAAATTTTACACTTATTTTCCATTTTAAAAAACATAAATGCTAATAATAATAATGACTTAATAATAGTATCAAAGCTAATAATATTTTAAAAATTCTGATAGTATTTAACTGAAGTTCAGTTTAAATAAAAACTAATATTTTTCTGTAGGTTGTTATTAAAGCCTTTTCTCTGTGTTAGGAAAGGATAGTATATTTAAGTAAAAAATTAAACATTTGGTATTTAGTTTATTAAAAAAAAAGAAACATGATTTTGCATTACTACCCTTAAAACTAAGCTATTTGTCTTTAGTTACTATTTCTCAACTGCTTAACTTAAAATATGGGAATATATATGTCTCAGCTCTCTAATGCAACTGAAATAATATTTTGAAATTTTGCGAGGCATGGTGGCTCACACCTGTAATCTTAGCACCTTCTGGGAGGCTGAGGCTGATGCATCACTTGAGGCCAGGAGTTTGAGACCAGCCTGGCCAACATGGTGAAACCCAAGCTCTACAAAAATACAAAAAATTAGCTTGGCATGGTGGTGGGCGCTTGTAGTCCCAGCTACTGGGAGGCTGGGGCGTGAGAATCACTTGAACCTGGGAGGTGGAGGTTGCAGTGAGCCGAGATCACATCACTGCACTCTCGCCTGGGCAACAGAGTGAGACTCGCCTGCTTCAAAAAAAAAAAGAAATTTTAAGTTGTTCTGATTATTAAAATAATATATGCATTGCTGGAAGATCTTGGTAATTTAAATTATATTCCCTTATAAATTAGTTTTTATGATAATTTATCCACAAACTTAGAAAATGAGACTCTAAGAGGAATAGTAAAGTTCTGTCTCCCGTCATACCTGGCAAATGAACAATTTAAATTGTTAATGTCTGTAAGCTGCCTTTTAACCTGTGTGCCTCTATCAACTAGATAGTGCCTGGTGTAGAAGAGGCATTAAATAACTGTGGAATTTATTTACTGCATAGACTGGTAACTTTTAAGAATTCAGACACACATTTTAACTACTATCTTACTTTAAAAAAGCCTTATAGCCAAAAAGTTAAGATTTCTAAGTTGTATGAATAATTCCAGCTGCTTTCAGTGACCAACCCATCTTAGAGATGTATCAAAGCAAGTTTTACAAGAAATAAACAGATCAATTTTAGAAATAAATTGCTAAAACATACATCTGCCTTCAGTGGCAATACACGTGGTTTTTCTCTAACATACAAGATCAGCAAAGTAGCTTGATATAAAAAAATTATGTTGATGCTTCCCATTATGACAACTATTAACTAAATAATGAGCAAGGAAGCAACGGAAAAACGTTAAATGTATATTGTAAAATATATCTACCAGCCTAATACAATTTTCTACCTTAAATATTAAAATACAATATTAAAGACAACTTAATCATTCTTGAATTTAAATTAAGTTTTAAAAGAACTTTACTTACTTGTTTGCACCTAAAAAGTAACTACCTTGGTGTCCTTGTCCATATTCCAGTTGCAGATCCTAATAGTACAAAATAAAATATTTAGCACAAGAGTAGTATATCGCACACCATGATACATTAATATATATTATTTTTAAAGGACAAGCCCCAGACCCCCAAATAAATCTGTATTGCTATACATTCTTAAAAAAGAAGGATTTCATGAGTTCATAGTCCTGATTTAAGTATTTTATTATTTGAGTGTTTTTCTTGGAATTTTTCTGAATAATATATGCAAAGTTTCATTTTTGGTTACTGTTACTTTAATTAACTTTTGGAAAAATCAGTTTTTAGAAAGAAAAAAGCTCAAATAAGGTATTTATTCTCCAGTTATAATGAAGCAAAAATGTTCAGAGAAGTGAAGAAGCAACAAAAATCTTGGTTTACTTTGTATATAGTATCTAAAATAATTATGTATATATACACATTCACATATCTCTACTGCTATTTCATGTAGGTAATAATTTTTTAAAATATAAAATTAGGTGTTTTTTAAAAGTAAATTACCTATATGAACTTGCACAATATTATACACTGTATTGAAGGACTTTTAATTATTTTTTTAAGAGTATAAAAGCAAAACTTCAAATGAGTATTAAGGCAGTTCCTCAACTATTTAAACACTTTCCGACTTAATGCTGTGGGTTATAGAGTGTTAAGAATTAACATTTAAAAGGATGAACAGTACACATGCTGAACTCAAATGCCTTCTTGAGAAAAAGAAACCTGCTCTCCAACAACCATGAAAAGCATGAAGTAAATTTAGCTGCCTTTTGTCCCCTTCTTAAAGAGTCACGGTAATCTACGCACTGTTTTAACCATTAAGGGGGAATATTTGACATTTTAAAAATGAATCTTCTTTACATTAGAATATAGCGTACTTAAAGTGCTTTTTACTTTTACAAGATATTCTCAGATTCATGATCAGGGCTTAACACAAAAGTCACCCTAGGGCTTAACACAAAAGTCACCCTGGAGCAGCTGCCTTCCAAGATTGCCAGGGAAGATTATCTGCAGCCTTCTCCAAGTCTCCACAGCATTCAACACACAGAGCTCCTCTAGCACTTATGCTGCATTTTAATCTACTTACTTGTTTGTAAAAGTGAGCTCCTTAAAAAATGGGAAATGATCAAATCTATCTTCTTTCCTTACAGCCTATGGTCTAGCACTATTCCTGGCACAAACTGACTGCACCATAAATAAATGCTTGTTCAAATGCCAACCGTTTATTTTCCCATATATAAAACTTCAGCCTCATTAACATACATAAAGCTAATTCTAAATCACAAAAAATACTAAGCCTCAGAATATAAGGATTTTAAGCAATACATTGCATTTAAGAGAAAAGCACTTTAAAATTTAAATATTCCAAGATCTGTCAAAAAAAATCTGATGAAAATTAAAATCAAAATCCTGGTTTAGACAAGACTCAAATTTTGTCTTCTTCAATATTCGTGTTCTTCCATGCATAACAGTAAGTGTTCTTATCAGTGTCAGAAAAGATAACACATCATAAAAAAGATCAGTTGACTGTCACACTGGTATCACACGAAATTCTAATGAAAAAGGACATCTGTACTCTTTAATTTGTAATGATATATCTTAATAAGATAAAATCATTGTTGCCACAAAACTGCACAGTTTAAGTGGTCATGACTTGACTATTGAATCCTTAAACTGCAGTATTCAGTAAAGAGAAGTACTAAGTTAAACAAACACAAAATTTGTTTTCTTCAGCTATGGATAACTGGGCCCTCTATCAGACCAGCTACATTTTTAGCCAATATAATCTCTAAGCCTTTAATCAAATGACAGCTTCCAAAAGCACACATTCGTGTGGAGTGGCCATGGCTTCTGTTACATAAACACAGATGTGTCACAGAATATTCAGCTCCTCTGATACATGACAAGTAAAAGGTTGGTAATAATGATTAAAAATAAAGGAAACAGGCCGGGTGCAGTGGCTCACGCCTGTAATCCTAGCACTTTGGGAGGCCGAGGCGGGTGGATCATGAGGTCAGGAGGTAGAGACCATCCTGGCCAACATGGCGAAAACCCATCTCTACTAAAAATACAAAACATTAGCTGGGCGTGGTGGCTCGAGCCTGTAGTCCCAGCTACTTGGGAGGCTGAGGCAGGAGAATTGCTTGAACCCGGGAGGCGGAGGTTGCAGTGAGCTGAGATCACGCCACTGCACTCCAGCCTGGTGAAAGAGAGAGACTCCATCTCAAAAAAAATAAATTAATTAATTTAAAAAAACAAAAACAAAAAAACTGAGATCAGCAGTATATTTAGAAAGGTAAGAAAAGTATCTAAAATAACTAAGGCAATACATTAATAGAAAATTGAGCATAGGCTCATATAGAGAACAACATTCAGGCCAGGAGAGAAGTTGTAGATAGATCCAAGTCTGATGATTAAATGGGTCATGTCCCAAGTCTTACCAGGAAAGGTGAAATTCAAAAGGGCTCATTCTTTAACAATTTCTTCTCCCTAAACTATGTTATAGCAACCATGGAACTAAAACAATGTGCCAGGAATACCATAAGTAAAATATTTAAATCCTTCTAAAACGTTTCTAATCTCATTTAATACAACCGTTGTTTACCAAGCACCTATTATCTGACAGGAATTCAGACAGAAAATCAGATAAGGAAAATGAGAAGAAATAAAAAGGAAAGGAACAAAAGTGAAACCAGGGCAAAGTTAGTAGTTAATTATATGTCTTTGGGGCAGTCCAAGAAAGACTGATCTAAAACGCTTTTCAAAAAGGATTTGGAAGTTATTCCATATCAGAAAAACGCTACCAAAATAATGCTTGGAAAGGCACTCAAACTATCCCAAGATGATGGTATCCTATGGCCATTCTTTATAAGCTAAACAAGAAACACTTGAGTATGCCAGCATAAAAAAAGTTAGTAGCGCTAATCAGGCATCAACTTGTTAGTGAATGACAATGTTTACACAGTAGAGTCAAATAAGTAACAAGTGCTGAAAACATGCAATAACCTAGTACAGATTAAAAGTTCAAGATCGTTATCCTCGCCCAATTAAAATATCCTTTTTAGGTTGCAAAGTCCTAATTTCAATAGTTCATTTTAATGAACGGGAGATTATTTTGTGTGAGAAAACTGAAAATGAACAAAGGATATAACATGGAGCACTGGAAAAGGAAAAGCATATGACCAAAAAACATCTTATTGTAGTTTTAAAAAAAATCCCCTTGGGAGATTTAAGTCTATACCTGATGAGAAAGCAGCAGGAAGTCAATAGAATTGATACAGTTCACTACAAAAACACAAAAGAAAAAAATACTTGAGCAATATATCTTGATCAAGAAAAAGAGAGAACAGGAGAAATATTTTCCCATCAAAAATGAGAAAATTATGGCACAAATAAGGTTGTTAGTGAGATACCTTGTAATGCAGTAGATGATTTATAGAAATACAGAGGGGATGGATCCAGGATAATTCAAATACTTTTTATTTTTTAAAAAGTCAGAAAAGCAAGTAGAGTCAGAATGTTAACTGATCAAGTTAGGATTCTGACTAACAAAAGCAGATTAAGGAGCCTGAAAATTGAGTAACATGACTTTTGTACTGCAGGCTCGGAAATGAATACTGGCAAGGTGAAGTATACTATATACTTCTTCAGAGCAATGATTATGTTACTATTTATTTATTCCCCTCCACAGCCATTAACATAGTGTTCTTTGGATTTTTGTTTGTTTTTGAGATGGAGTCTTGCTTTGTCGCCCAAGCTGGAGTGCAGAGGCGCGATCTCAGCTCCCTGCAACCTCTGCCTTCTGGGTTCAAGAAATTCTTCTGCCTCAGCCTTTCAAGTAGCTGGAATTACAGACATGCACACCATGGCCAGCTAATTTTTGTATTTTCAGTAGAGACGGGGTTTTGCCATGCTGGCCAGGCTGGTCTCAAACTCCTGACCTCAAGTGATCCGCCCGCCTCGGCCTCCCAAAGTGCTGGGATTATAGGCATGAGCTACCGCGCCGGGTCAACATAGTCTTTTATACAGAATTAACTTTCTATTTTTTTTTTATTGGTATATGGGCTTAAATAGCCAGTAAAACTATGCAAATTAGAAAAAAATAGCATCAGTTAAGATGGATGTGTAATATAACCTTTTAATCTGAAGACAGCATTTTGCCGATCAGACAAACCAATTTTTATGGTTATGGGCAAAACTCTTTTAATTAATTTATAGTGAGTTTTTGTTTTAAATTCAGGCATCTTTCAAAAATTCTCATACTGTCAATTCTAAAAAATCAAGCCCTATTCTTCTGGCTTCGTATATTAATTACCTGATTTTTTTGTTTGTTTGTTTTACAAGAGCACTTTTGGATAGCACAAAAGTTGAAATACAATATTCTAAATTCATTTACAAAATCATAAAATAAGTACAGTTGGCATTTAAAACAACCAGAAATCACGGGTAATATGGAATGTTTAGGCAGCAAGGTCTTTAAAGGGGTAAATGTTCCTTCTGGTCCCAAAGGAATTAGGGTTTTTACCTTGGTGCCAATTGCCAGCTAAGATGAGGGCCAGACATTTTGGATTCCTCAGGCTTTTAGTGGTCAGCCACAAGCATTTGTAAGAGAAGAAGTCTTGTTCATAGTGCCAAGATTTTAGAATTGATAACATTAGAACACAGAAATAACTGTGGCTACTTCATACCCATTAGGATAGCTATTATCAAAAGTTAAAAACAAAACAAAACAGAAGATAATAGCAAGTGTTGATGAGGAGGTGGAGAAATTACAAGTCATGTGCATTGCTGGTGGAAATGTAAAAATGTTGCAGCTGCTGTGGAAAATAGTATGGCACTTTCTCAAAAAATTAAAGATAGAACTACAAGTCCATTTCTAGTTACATATCAAAAGAGTTGAAAGCAGGGACTCAAACAGATATTTGTATATCCATGTTTATAACAGCATTATTCACAATAGCCAAAAGGTAGAAGCAGCTCACTGTCCATCAATAGATGAATGTATAAACAGAACATGGTATTTACATGCAATGGAGTATTATTCAGCCTTAAAAAGGAAATTCTGACACATGCTGCAACACGGAGGAACCCTGAAGATATTATGAAATTATGCTAAGTAGTGAGCCAGTCACAAAAGAACAAATATGCTATGATTTCACTTATACAAGATAACTAGAGAAGTCAAATTCATAGTCAGAAAACAGAGTGTTCACTGCCGAGGGTTGGAGGGAAAAAGGAATGGGGAGTTATTGTTTCATGAGTATAGAGTTTTAGTTTGGGAAAATGAAATCATTCTGAAGATGGAGAGCAGTGGCAGCTGTGTAACAATGTGAATGTACTTAATGCCACTGGACTGTAGACATAAGCATTAAAACGGTAAATTTTGTAATGTGTATTTTACCACAATAAAAAACCAAAACAAAACAAAACATAACAGTCGGACATATATATTTATTTTTAAAAGGTGGGGGGCCCAGTATGTTTTTACTTTAAAAACATATACTGATGATGTTGGGTAGAGGCAATACAGCACAGTGCTTTAGTTTTGAATTCCTGAGTCAGGCTGCTTAGGAATCCCAGTTCTGCTATTCTTAGTTAAAGAGTAACGAATTTCAGCTTCTTTGCACTTTAAATCACCTCATTTGTAAAACAAGAATACTAACACATTTAAAATGCTTAGAATAATGCCTGGTATATAAAAACCTGCAGATAAATGTTAGCTTTTGTTACCATTGGGAGTGAGCTTTAAGGTTGATTTTATAAGTTGTATACTCTGACAGATATTTCATTCATCCTCTTCTGCCAGAACTATCCTAACAGTCCCTAAATCCCTCCATTGTCACAAGACCCCGTCAACTGCTCCCCCGTACCACAAGAAACTCCTGATTACAGGGCAGGGAGCAGGGATAAAGGTGGGAGCAGTTACAGGGAACAAAGCCATAATATGGTAACTTATTCAAGTTACTAGGCTAGTTCCACATGTGGCAGAGAAAAGAGTATTTGTAATTTTTTTTTTTTTTTTTTTAAAGATGGAGTCTCACTCTGTTGCCAGTCTGGAGTGCAGTGGCGCAGTCCTGGCTCACTGCAACTTCCACCTCCCAGGTTCAAGCGAATTCTCCTGCCTCAGTCTCCCAAGTAGCTGGGACTACAGGCACATGCCACCACGCCCAGCTAATTTTTTGTATTTTTAGTAGAGACAAGGTTTGACCATGTTGGCCAGGACGGTCTCGATCTCTTGACCTCGTGATCTGCCCGCCTCAGCCTCCCAAAGTGCTGGGATTACAGGCGTGAGCCACCGTGCTCGGTCGAGTTTCTGTAATTTTAAAGTATTATGTTTCCAGTTTTGTTGTTATCTTTTCTACATGGAGGATATTAATAAAAACTAGAATCAATTCAAAATGTTGATTGTGTTGTCTTTATTTCTGCAATAAATTTCACTAATTGTCATTCTACCCTAGATGTCTAATTCTGAAGACATTTTCAATCCAGCAATCACCGATTGTGTTTTCTTCAGACATTCTATCTCACTTGGCCCTATGGGTTAATACTTAATTCTCACACATTTTGTCTCTTTAGGCCATTGAACACATCCCTTCTTTTTTTTTGAGACAGTGCGTTTACTGGCTCTCCTAGCTTTTCAACTGCTTCTTTCCTACCTCCAATGTTGGTTCTACCTGAATGTTCAACATAGGCATCATCCACTATGGTAACCAGTTTTTCACACTCTTTTTTCAGATGTAACAATGGGGAACATATGTAATTTCGTGGCTTCATCTACCACTTCCTCTTTGATAATTTAAATCTACTTTTTAAAAAAGGAATCCCAGGTTAGTGTAATTCCAAAATCTCAGCTGTCCGCCTGACATCTCTCAAACCTGTGGTCTGTGCCGGCAATTGTTTCCAATTCCTGTGAAACAGAGCCAGCATCTGTCCCTTTTCTTCCTGAAGAATCGACAATGTTCCTACACAATACTGACATTAGTCTTAGTCCCTCCCAGAAGCCAGATAAGCCACATGGGCCCCAAAGCTCTTCTCCTTCTCTCATCTCTACAATACTTACTGTATGTTAGCTTCCCCTCACCAACACTTGCCACTTGGCAAAATTTTGGCAAGCCATTATGTATTTTGTTGCATGGGTAAGAGTTTGAATGTTTAAGTACATTCTGTCCAATAGGACAGCAACCTCCCTAAAGAAGGGAAATTATGTCTAAAATCTCTTTTATATTTTACAAATGTCAGAGGTCCTAGATTAAAAAATTTACATAAAGAATCATTTAAGCCAAACCAAACTGAAAGATGTATGTTACTAAGGTAAAGAGGAAGGAAAGAGAAGAAAACTCCATTTAAAAGTCAGAAGTAGAATCTGGGAGTAAATATGTGGGTAACTTGGGGCTCTCGCCAACCACAGTAGCAGAAAGAACTATTTACTTAATAACAACTATTATTTATGTAATATTTAATCGCATTGATTTCTCATTTTTTCTTATGTAATGGTAAGACAGTATTTATAACTTCAGGAATGCTTTATAATCTAAATTTTGTCCTAAGGAAACCAGACATGATAGTAATGCTGAAAAATTAAAACTTCATCTGAGAATGATTTCATTGTTAATGTAGGAGCAAATTATTTTTACAAATTAAATATGTACCATATATTATATGAATAATATATGTGTGTGCCATATGATATATGAATATATATTATATATGTAATACATATGAATATATGTACCATATAACATATAAATAGTTTATATATATATGTGGATGGGTGGTTCCTAGTTCATTAAAACAAGTTACATCATTAAACTGGACACTTTTACAGGGAAATGTCATTTCTTTAAAAAAAAAAAAAAACCTGAATATACGAATGAGAAAATTAAACATTAACATTTTTCATAAAAAAGACAAGCATGTTTATTTATCACTACAGCATTATATTTGAATAGGTAGATATACATATGTAACTTGTTATGGGAAAAAATTGCCACAATTCTTAATATATGGAACTTTGCTAAATGATAGCAACTTATAAAACAATGCTTTAACTGGACAAAATGTTTGATCTTAAAAGAAAACAATTAAGACTAAAACAATGCTGACAAAGAAAATCAGAAGATGAGAAATACCAGATTAGATCTTGCAGTGTAGTATATTTCTTCTGAACTGTCCAAAAAACCATCACTGTCGGGCTGTTTAGCAGAGACCAAGAAACCCAAGTTATTTATGCTTAGACTAAAAGCCACAAATTCACAAAGGGAAACTTTCACAAACGAAGTAAGTCCTGCTAATATAATTTTATTAAGGCAAATGGAAAATCAAACTGTATTAGGCAGCTTCTAAAAAAGCAACATTGCAACAATTTTGCTCTAAAATGCAGTTACTAAATTAGTACAGAATTTAAATACAGGCAATGCCAACTTACAAAGGGAAACAAAAAATAAACTCAAACTGCCTTAACAAAACATAATTAGCATTTATAAATATCATGACTACTTTTTCTTAATTTTCTCCACCCCTCTTCATAAATGTTAGGCTTTGGTATTACAATATGATCATTTTAAGACTTTTTCTTTAACATTCTATTCCTCCACACTGGTACATTGAATTAGAGTAACTATAAGGTAAAGACTAATGACTCCCTTTGTATGCTTCAGTCAAGAGAGCTAAAATAAGCGTTAAACTGAATAAGAAAGCTCCTACTTCAATCCTTAGTACTTATTAAGTTACTTTTTCTCTTATTAACTAGCAAATAAAAAAAATGAAACAGACATCATATGGAACTCTGGCAAAATAATTTATTTAGAATTTTGTATTTTCCAATGTCTCATTTTTTATTGTTCTATAGAATATTAACATCTCAAATAGCTGCAAAGTATTTTGCTTTTATGACTGAATCTAATATATTATCATTTATCTGGAAAGGAGTATATAAGACAACAAAAGAATCATGCAAAGTATATTCATAAAGTTATAGCAAGCCTTAAATGAATGACAAACTGCATTTACTATGTATGCGTCATCTCCCTAGGTTTTAGTCCTCTATACAGATATGACACTACTCTAATGTTTGGAAACCATGGCATTTATCCTAAAGATACATATTTTAAAAAGCCCCTCAAAAACAGAAAAAATAAAAAATAAAAAATAAATTAAAAGCTAACATTAAAAACATTTAATCAGAGAATGGTAAAACTAGTAAGTTTCTCCTAAAATAATTTTGAAAATATTCAGCAACACAGATTTATTTATTATGAATTTGAGAATTACTTACCTTTTTGTTTCCCACAAGTTTTTTTAAAATTTTATTTTATGTTTTTAAAGACAAGGTCTCACACTTTTACCTAGGCTAGAGTACAGTGGTGCGATCACAGCTCACTGTAACCTTGAATTCCTGGGCTCAAGGGATCCTCCTGCCCTAGCCTTCCAAGTAGCTAGGACTACAAGTACACACCGCCATGTAAACTAAGTTTTAAAATTTTTTTGTAGAGAGAGGGTCTTACTATGTTGACCAGACTGGGACCTTAAATGTTTTTGAAAATATTAACGACTAGCTTTTTTGGTCAGTACTAATACATCACAGAGACAAATTAAAACATTTATTTTCAGTGTTAACATTCTAAGGCTACGCTACTTACAAGTTCATGATGTGGTTCTGTCTCCTTTCTTAAGGGTGGATCAAATTTCACTTGGCCAACTAAAAAAGAAAAAAAAAAGTAAAACCAGGATGTTTTTATATTCTTAATGACAATAATTTAAAAAGTTATTCCATGCTAAAAGACATTTAATGCTACCATCAACCACACACTGATCTCCAAAGATTTTTGTTTTCAATTTTTAAAACTGATACTAATAAGTGTAAATATTCATGGTGGTGCATGTGATACTTTGATACATGTGGACAGTGTGTAATGAACAAAACAGGGTAATTAGGATATCTATCACATCAAACATTTATCATTTCTTTGTGTTAGGGAACACTCCAAATCTTCTAACTATTTTGAAGTATACAATAAATGTTTGTTAATTATAATTTCCCTACTCTGCTACCGAACACTAGAATGCATTCCTTCTATTTAACTTTATTTTTGTACCTATGAAACAACCTCTTTTCATCCACCTATCTCTTACCCATTCCTGCCTCTGGTAACCATCATTCTACTCTACCTCCATGAGATCAACTTTTTTAGCTACCACATATGAATGAGAACGTGAGATATTTGTCTTTCTATGCCTAGTCACTTAATATTAATGTCCTCCAGTTCCATCCATGTTGTTGCAAATGACAGGATTTCATTCTTTTTTACGACTGAATAATATTCTGTTGTGTATATATACATTTCCTGAATGTATGAATATAAATATATTCATCCGTTGATGGACATATAGGTTGTTTCTTTATCCTAGGTATTGTGATAATGCTGCAATAAACTTGGGAGTGTAGGTATCTCTTACATATACCGATATCCTTTCTTTTGGATGCATAATCCAGTGGTTCTGAATCATATGGTAGTTCTATTTTTAGTTTTTGAGGAACCTCCATACTGTCTACCATAGTGGCTGTACTAATTTACATATCCATCAAAAGTATATAAGAGTTCCCTTTTCTCTGCATTTTCACCAGCATGTGTTATTTTTTGGCTTTTTAACAACAGCCATTTAAACTAGTGAAATGATATCTCATTGGGGTTTTTCTTTTTTGATTTGTATTGTCTTTACAATTAGTGATGATGAACATATTTTCATGCACCTGATGGCCATTTGTACGTTAGCTGAAAAAAGCCCAATAAAGTCTGCTTTATTAACTGCTAAAGCCTAATTTGTTAATTCTAGGCCTTTTCCACAGTAATAAAAGAAGATGATTAACAAAATTATATGTGTGTACAATCAGGATCTAACTTGCTACTTTGTTGTGACCAGGCATAAAACAGAGACAATCTTTTTTTGTTTCGTTTTGTTCTTTGAGACGGAGTCTCTTTTTGTCGCCCAGGCCGGAGTGCAATGGCACAATCTCGGCTCACTGCAACCTCCACCTCCTGGGTTCAAGTGGTTCTTGTGCCTCAACCTCCTGAGTAGCTGGGACTACAGGTGTGAGCCACTACACCAGGCTAATTTTTTGTATTTTTAGCAGAGACAGGGTTTCACCATGTTGGCCAGGCTGGTCTGGAACTCCTGACCTCAGGTGATCTGCCCACCTTGGCCTCCGAAAGTGCTGGGATTACAGGTGTCTGGCTGTAATCGTGCCTGGCTGAGACAATCTTAACTCAGTATTTAGGTGGGTAGACAGCAGCTGATACAGGGATACTTGTGGAAGCCAGCCTGTAACACGGTCCCCAGTGACTCCTCCCTCTTGGTATTCACAACGCTTCCACATTGGATCAGGGTTGGCTGTGACCAAAAGACCAGAGTAGAAGTAACTGTATATGAAGTCCAAGATAAAGTTTCTGTCTTGGGCTCTCTC
Organism: Rhinopithecus roxellana; assembly: GCF_007565055.1. Lineage (NCBI taxonomy): Eukaryota > Metazoa > Chordata > Mammalia > Primates > Cercopithecidae > Rhinopithecus > Rhinopithecus roxellana. Next base: position 81,490,649 of record NC_044565.1, read on the forward strand.
TGTTGGATCACTTGCTCTGGAGGAAGTTACATTGTGAGCAGCCCTTCCTCTTGGCAAGGAAGTGAAGCCTCTGGCCAATAGTTACATGAATGAGCTTGGAAGTAAATCTTCCAGTCCAGTCAAGCCTTCAGATGACTCCAGCCCTAGCTGATATCTGTGTGCAACTTTATGAGACCTTGAACCAGAATTATTCAGCTAACCTGTCCTGGATTCCTGACTCTCAAAATCTGTTAAAGACAATAAATGTTCATTGTTTAATATGAGCAGATATACAAAAGTGAGAAAATTCAACACCTTCAGACTTATACTCAAAGAAATACTAAAAGGAATTATTTAATCAAAAGAGATCCATAAGTGGTGGTACAGAAATACAGTATTGAATGAAGAGCAAAAAATTGGTAAACATACAGACAAATACAAATGAATACTGACCATGGTTAATGACAATAATACTGTCTTATAGGATTTAAAATATATGAGAGTTGATTTAAAAAATGTTTATTGTTTTAAACTACTAAATTTTGGGTTTGCTACACAACCAAAAACAACCACTGTAGCTAAAGTATAAACTAGCCAGAGTAGACATAGATTAACTGTACTAGATTCGTCTTTTCTTTTTATTTGCTGTTCTAATGTATTGAATGTTTCAGTACCTTTACCTTTTATTTCTTTCTTTTTTTTTTTTTTTTTTTTTTTTTTTTTTTTTTTTTGAGACGGAGTCTTGCTCTGTCGCCCGGGCTGGAGTGCAGTGGCCGGATCTCAGCTCACTGCAAGCTCCGCCTCCCGGGTTTACGCCATTCTCCTGCCTCAGCCTCCTGAGTAGCTGGGACTACAGGCGCCCGCCACCTCGCCCGGCTAGTTTTTTTGTATTTTTAGTAGAGACGGGGTTTCACCGTGTTAGCCAGGATGGTCTCGATCTCCTGACCTCGTGATCCGCCCGTCTCGGCCTCCCAAAGTGCTGGGATTACAGGCTTGAGCCACCGCGCCCGGCCACCTTTACCTTTTATTTCTATAGCTCATTATCATTATCTGATCTTATAACCTGGGTAAAACCCTCAAGTCTCCTGAGATAAAAGCAGAGGAAAAAATATAACAATAAAAAGAAAACAAACAGCCACAATATATTACATTTCAACTAGTAAGAGTTTCAGCCAAAACCAAAACTTCGCAACCAAGGTGAGGAAAAGAGTGAGATTTCAAAGCATAATCACTTTTCTAATGGTTTTATTTCAACTTTGTATGTAAACTTATTGTGAACGTTAATATCAATGAAAGAAGACAATGGGATTTGAATATTTAGCAACAGGAGGCATAAGGAAAAAAATGGTTGAGAAACAGCCCTGTAATATCTCCAATTATGTGTGGGTATGTATATGCTTTTAAGCTGTTAATGGCTCAGATATTAAATTTTGGCCCTTAGATCTGGTAAGTAGGTTAAGAATGAGTCCATCATAACTGTTCACAATTGATCACACATCAAAGATTACAACATAACTTTTAGTAAGGTATCAAAACTGTAACATATACTTCATCTTGATAAAAAGCCTATTGAACAGCTTTCACCTATACTTGTCTTCAAATTCCAAAATTAAGTCTGTAACAAAATTACATGAAGACAGTCTTGTGCATCTATCTGCCTTGTGTTACTGTCACCTGTGAACATGCCCATTTCTCCCACCAGACTGTATAACTCCCACTGTACTTGAACTCTGTGTGGAGAATGCATTTGCAGAGAGGGAGCAAAGTCCCTATGGACATTCAAACCTTACACTGGTATCACTCTTCTGCTCTCTTCAAATTCCCTAAAGTTATGACAAACTTCTGCCACAGAATCTTCCAGTTACTCTTCAAATAACTATTGGTCAATCATCCCAGTCTGCAGCACTGTTTATGATGCTCTTTTTTATGTTTATTTTTTAAACTTTTATTTTAGGTTCAGGGGTACACGTGCAGGTTTGTTGTATAGGTAAAAAGCTTGTATCATGAGGGTTTATTGTACAGATTATTTCGTCACCCAGGTACTAAGCCTAGTACCCAATATACTTTTTCTGATCTTCTCCCTCCTCCTAACCCTTCACCCTCAAGTAGGCCCCAGTGTCTGTTGTTCCCCTTTGTGTCCATGAGTTCTCCTATGATGTTCTTTTTTTTCTTTCTTTTTTTTTTTAAATTGAGACACTGTCGCCAAGGCTGGAGTGCAGTGGCAGGATCTCGGCTCACTGCAACCCTCTGCTTCCCAGGTTTAAGCGAGTCTCCTGCCTCAGCCTCCCGAGTAGCTGGGACTACAGGCACATACCAACAGGCCCCGCTAATTTTTGTATTTTTAGTAGACACAGGATTTTACCATGTTGGTCAGGCTGGTCTCCAACTCCTGACCTCAAGTGATCCACCTGCCTCGGCCTCCCAAAAGTACTGGGATTATAGGCGTGAGTCCCTGTGCCCAGCCTAGACATCTAGTTTGAAATAACATACACATGCATATTCACTTAGAAGTTGAGAATCACTGATATGTTACCACAGAGTGATTCAGAAATACTATGCTATAAAGGGACTGACAATGTAATTTTTTAATAAAATCAGATAACAAGATAGAGAGGACTTTAAATTACATTTTCAACAGTACTGAATACATAAAGTTTTCTAAATCAACTGCAAGAAATCTCTAATTACTTTTTTTCCCCCCCAGACAGAATCTTGCTCTTTGCCCAGGCTGCAGTGCAGTGGCAGGATCTCGGCTCACCGCAAACTCAGCCTCCCAGGCTCAAGCGATTCTCATACATACCTCAGCCACCCAAGTAGCTGGGATTACAGGTGCACATCACCATGCCTGGCTAATTTTGGTAGCTTACATAGAGACGGGGTTTCGCCAAGTTGGCCATGCTTGTCTTGAACTCCTGGCCTCAAGTGATCTGCCCGCCTTGGCCTCCCAAAGTGCCGGGATTACAAGCATAAGCCACTGTACCTGGCCTCTAATTACTTTTTGTATATTAAAGAAATGATAAAGATATTTCATAATTACTTCTTGTATATTAAAAAGCTTGTTTTATATATATGTATATAAAAAGCTTTTTATATAAGCCACCACACTTTCCAGGTATCACTAGCGCATAACTCAGAGAATAAATGCTTCTAAGGAATAAAAAAGTTAAGGCACTATTGTTCGAGGGATTCCTATTGGCAGTTTATCACTGATGAGCTGACAGTATTGGATCCCATGTGAATGAATGGCTTGTCTTAGTGGGCCCATAACTTGGCTGCCCATAAGAAATAACTGGAGGCCTATTTTAAAAGGTTTCTGGGCCAATCCAAGACCTATTGAATTGGACTCTATGGAGAAGTGTTGCCTGAGAATTCCTTTTTAAAAGTTTCCAGGTTGCTCAGATGCTAGGGCAGTTTGCGGACCTCTACTTCTCTGTTAGTTACCCTTGGATCATGAGTGCATGAATGACGTGGGAGCTTGTTAGTAGAACCTCAGATCCCATCCCAGGTCTACTGAATCTGAAACTGCATTTAACAAGCTCTCCAGGTGAGTTACCTGCACATAGGAGTTTACAGCACTCCCTTATTACTTCTATCCTGCATATTTCAGGAATTAACTTCTCCTCCCCAACAGTAACAACAAAAACACATCCTACCCTGCCACCAAAAATTCCACAAGAATAAGGAAAATGAAATTCTTACTGCCCTAATTAAACTTTACCTTTAACAATGTTTAGTAAGAAAAACTATTCAGAAGGAAATAAAACAAAAATAACTGTAACTAAATTATAACTTAAAATCTTATTTTCTATCATTAAATCATAAACTGTGTATAGTATATACTTACAGTTTATCTCTGAGCGTGTTTTTTCTTCTCTCACATTTCTACTTGTTGAGTGAATTCTATGTGGTACAGCAACAAGAGGCTAGAAAAGAACAAAATCAATGATATGCAGCATTTGATAATCAAGTTATAGTTTGTTCCATAAAATTACCCAAACAGGAAAAAAAAAACAAACTTCATTTTAAGTAAAAACAAAAGCAAAACAGCACTTTGCAATTTTTTTTTCTTTTTTTTAAAGAGCAAACCACAATAGCAGCTCAAACTATGAAGGTGAAAAAATATTTTTATTATCCACAACATAAATTATTATTTGTACTAGAAAGGGCACTTCTTTGGCTAAATACATATGAAATTAAACACAATTAGTAACACATTCTGCTTATTTGTATATGCAACACCAGACTTGTCTAGATCCATTCTACAAGGATGAATCAAGTACACTTGAGTATTCTGGATCTATTCTGACATCAAGAAATTCTGAAGGGAAAGGAAATACAACAGTGTAAACATTATCATTGGCATCTATCATTTAATGATGGTTGAGCTTAGAAGGCTTTTAAGGTTTATTTTTCAATTTATGGATTTTTTTGAAATAATATTAAAAAACCACACACAGACATTTATACATGACGTAGGATATTAGTTTGTGTTTCACTTTTGGCACTATTTGAATTATAATCAATTTAACTAAGACTGCAAAAATTACGTAACTTATGTTTAGGTGAACATATAGTATTTTATGTTTTTCAGAAGCTTTATTTATTTTTTTCATTAAAAAAATGCTTTCCACTCCATCACAGTTTCTTTTGGTTATAGATGTACCATTATAATTTCCACAAGTAGGAAACATACCAATACTCAATTATTTGCCTTTAATTTGCAAAGAAGATTCACACCTTGAAATTATTTACAGACCCTAACTAATTGAATGTGATTGCAAAGGAATACCGGAAAACTTACAACCTGAATGTCCAATATGAGATTTTTCAAGGGCTCTAACATTAGAAAAAGAAAAAGCTGAAAAAATATGACTTAGAGAAACCCTTTGAAAACTGAATCTCTAGCATGTCAGGAACAAAACTGGTAACTAACTCAAGAAGTCAAACGATTATAAGAAAGGCTATCCAGGTACACAGAGGTCACATTTCATCCTTTAGAACAGAGGTGAACTGGAGACTTGACTGATTATTTTCCCTTCAGATGTACCAAATCAGATGGCTGGATATGAAAATAGTATTTTTTCAAAAATTTCTTTTGAAAATGAAATTCATGTAAAGAAAAAGAAAGAGATTGCCACAAGATTTTGTTAAATGAGGCCAGGGAATGAAAGATGCCCACACTGAAATTAAAGTAGGCAATTGTTAGGCACCATCTTCTGAAATGCTAAATAATTTGTTTTGTTTCTAATAATGAAAGAGTATGCTTTAACATCTCTAAAATGGTATTACATTTACTAGAATTTCAAATAAGCAGAACTGATTCTAAAATGGCTCATCTGAACTTAAAAAGTTGGCCTTCTAAAAGGATATTCTTTAGCATCATTTAATTAGACAAAGGCCATGTAGATGCGTTCTCAAAAATTAAAATTTATAGAAACTTCTATTGTAAAATTCACATGGAACTAAGAAAGCGCCCAAATAGCCAAAACAATCCTAAAAAAAAGAACAATGCTAGAGGCATCACATTACCTGATTTCAAACTATACCACAAGGCTACAGAACCAAGAGAGAAGGGTACTGGTATAAAAATAGACACATAGACCAATGGAACAGAACAGAGAGCCTAGAAATAAAGCCATACATCTACAACCATCTGATCTTTGACAACCCTGACAAAAAAGAGGCAATGGGGAAAGAATGCCCCGTTCAATAAATGGTGCTAGGATAACTGGTTAGCCATATACAGAAGACTGAAACTGGACCCCTTCCTTATACAATATACAAAAATCAACTCAAGATGGACTAAGACTTAAATGTAAAATCTAAAACTATAAAGGATCTTGAAGAAAACCTAGGAAATACCATTCCAGACACAGATATGAGCAAAGATTTCATGATAAAGACACCAAAAGCAATTGTCACAAAACCAAAAATTGACAAATGGGATCTAATTAAACTAAACAGCTTCGGCACAGCAAAAGAAATTATCAACAGAGTAAACAGACAACCCACAGAATAGGAGAAAATTTTTGCAAACTATGCATTTGACCGAGATCTAATATCCTGAATCTGTAAAAGTCTTAAATTAACAAGCAAAAAACAAATAACTCCATTAAAAAGTGGGCAAAGGACACGACAGACACTTTTCAAAAGAAGACATATACGCAGCCATCAAGAATATGAAAAAAATGATTGAACATCACTAATCACTGGAGACATGCAAATCAAAACCACAATGAGACACCATCTCATACTAGCCAGAATGATTATTATTAAAGTCAAAAAATAACAGACTATGACCAGGTAGCAGGGAAAAGGAAATGGTTATACACTGCTGGTGGGAATGCAGTTCAGTTACTGTGGAAAGCAGTTTGGGGATTTCTCAAAGCACTTAGAACAACCATTCATGCAAGCAATGCCATTACTGAATACACACCCAAAGGAATATAAATCGTTTTACCATAAAAACATGCACGTTATGTTCATCGCAGTACTACTCACAACAGCAAAACACAAGAGCAAAGATATAGAATCAAACTAAATGCCCAACAACAGTAGACTGAATAAAGAAAATGTGGTACAGATATGCAGCCATGAAAAAGAACGAGACAGTGCCCTCTGCAGCAACAAGGATGGAGCTGGAGGCCATTATACTAAGTGAACTAACACAGGAACAGAAAACCAAATTCCACATGTTCTCACTGACAAGTGGGAGCTAAACATTGAGTATACATGGATACAAAGAAGGGAACAATAGACACAGGGGCCTACTTGAGGTTGGGAGAAGGGTGAGGATAAAAAACTACCTATTGGGTACTAGGCTTATTACCTGGGTGACAAAAGAATACGTACATCAGTCCCCCGTGACACACCATTTATCTACAGAACCAACCTGCACATGTACCATGAAACTAAAAGTTAATAGAAAAAGAAACTCAATAAATTATTTTTTCAAGATCACTAATAAAAATGGTAAGATTTTTAAAAATTAAAATTGTCTTTAATTTCTAAACATAAATACTCTCATTTTTCTCTACAAATGTAATACCTACTAATCACAGACACCTGCGATAATGGGCTTATAGTAACTAATACACGGTATTTAGAGAAGCAATGATGAAAATAATCTTTCTAATAATGGCATTTAAAGAAACAAGCCATTCACAATGATGCATGGTGTCTATTTTTTTAAACAATGCTTTACATGCCATGTGATTACAATTATTTTTATTACTTCTTAAACAAAACTCTGCCCTTATAAACCATTTCATACTTATTCAACTTTTATCATCTTAAAGTTCTATGATTATTGTACCACCAAATAACATAAATACAAATAACAGGCAATGGGAGTTAGATGAGAATGTCAAGTTCGTACAGGAAGGGAAGACATAGACAATATGATAAATCCTAGGTAACATAAGCCAGTGGTTTTTGACCAGGGTCAATTTTGTCCCTGAGGAGACATTTGGCAATATCCGGGTTCATTTTTTTGTTGTCACACTTGGGATTAAATGGTGTTAACTGTCAACTAACGGGAAGAGTCCAGAAATGCCGCTAAACATTCTAGAATGCATAGGGCAGCCCTCCCAAAACAAAGGATTGTCTGGCTCAAAATGTCAACAGTGCTCAGATCAAGAATTCCTACAAGCAAATATCAATACTTGTTTAATGCTGTCAAATTTACTTTTAGGTCTTCTCATCTTTTTCAAGTATATACACTCAATTACATACTTTTTTTTTCAAACCACAACTACAAAGAACCTCCTTACCCCAGTTTTCTCCCTTAAAATTGCTAGGAATTTTAAGAAACATGAAAAGTAAAATCTTATTGTTTCTTCACTCCATGTACAGTTTATCCTTGAACAACAAAAGTTTGAACTTCAGAAGTCCACTTCTATGCAGATTACTTGGGGATACAAAACCCATGTATACGGTGGACCAACATTTCGTATATGTGGGTTTTGCAGGGCTGACTGTGGGATTTGGGTATGCACAGATTTTGGCATACTTGAGAGCACTGGAACCAATCCCTTGTGTACATCAAGGGACAATTGTATTTTCAATATTTTTAAAGAAAGGTAACTGTTAATGATAGTACAGATTCAAGTAATATTTAGCTTGTGAAACATCTCTTAAAATTCAAAATAAAGAGTCTAAATATTTCTACTATATAAATGTCATATGGTAAACTATTATTTAATGTAAGAAGAATCCACTAATCTACTATTTAGTAGATGAGAACCTGAAAAAAGGAAATAACAAACACTCACATACCTGATGTGCTCTTAATCCATATGTAACCACCTTCTCTTGATTGCATTCATTTTTATATGAATCTTACTTAAGGCTAAAGACCATATTTTACCATTTCTAAAATTTATGAAAGCTAGTGTATTCAAACACTTAGATATGGGGGGTGGCTATCATTTTTTAAATGTCTTGATGAGTTTTTAAAAGTCCCCAATTCTTTGACCATTATTTTTATTTTTTAAACTTTGGTCTTTCTGGCATCTTCCTATTGGCAAACTCCTTTCTAGCAATGCCACTTCCTTTGTGATATCTGCTCTGACTTCCCTAACAAAAGCTGGCTGTTTTTTCTTATCCTGAAATGGTGAACTTCTCAAGATTAGGAAACAATGTTTTATCTACAGCAGGTCCCCAGTGAATGTTCATCAAGTTGAACGTAAATAGTCAAAAATTAAGTATTTCAATAATTTAGTAGCTGTTTACAAGTTGCAAGTAGCCTTCCCTATTGCAGAGAAGAAGACTGCAATTTAAAAAATCTGTGTCAACTTCTTATATCAAAAGGATAAGACATAAATAAAGTGAAATAATGCTAAAGGCATTAACCCATTTATACCTGAGGTTGCAAATTTTTCTGTGTGTGAAAAATCAAACCTTGACGATGGCCTTGAGCAGAAGGATATAAATAACTCCCACAGGCCTAGTTCCAATAACGGAACACCAGGCATAAATGGGTTAACGATTTTTTCTGGGAGGAGTAGTCCTCTATTTTCTCTCTTTTTACTTTATTAAAACCATTCTATGTGCACTGCCAATTTCACACAGGAATATTCTGAAGGTGGGTAGATGGAGATGAGTTCTACTTAATGTTAAATTCATGGGCATTACTATAACCTTTGGAAGTAAAAGAGGTCTTATTCAAAAAACTTTTGCAGCTCCATACTCACACTAAGGTCTCTCAATCAGCATCTATTTCATGTAATTATTGCAATACCCAATAGCTTCCTCTGTGGTTGAAATGCTACCTTTGAAGCTACTGTATTACCTTTGAAGGAGATACACTCTTAGATCTATCTTTGTGGAAACATAATCCATAAACATTAAGCTCTAGGTCTTAGATTCAATAAGGCAAATCAAGAACAAGACTCTTAACTATTCACAGTGTAGGTACACCTCAGGGAAAAAATACACAAATTTAAAAGACTGAAATATTAAACACTTGTGATAGTGAAACAGTAGCAAAAGTAATTTCAAAAATTAGGTATTTAAATTTTATATGTGCAACCTGCTTTTTAGTTTACAAAGTGTTTTGATGCACCTTAGCATTATATCCTTAAGCTCGTGAAACAAGCATTATTCTTCATTCCATAGATGAGGATACTGAGACTTAAAATTAAGTGGCAGGGCATTCAGCCAGCTAGCCATAGAGTTAGGAAAACCCCTAGACTTTTGATCTAATATATAGTAGCATAACCAAACAAAAACAGGTAACATGCAGGTTGCTCACACAGACTGCTATTAATGAACATGGATGAAACCCATGATTATTTCTGAGAACAGTTTTACCTTCCCAGTTTAAACAGCATAAATTATTAATTTATTAGCATAACAGATTAATAAAAGTATTAAACCTTATAATGCTGTACATAGTAAGTGGGCTTACATATAGGAGACGAAAACTGAATAAAAATCAAAATTAGAATTACACCACTGTGTAATTACTTCTAAAATAGAAACTACACAGGAACTCAACATTAAAAAGTCAAACTTTCTTCCACAGAGAAGAACCTACAAAAAACTTAAACTAAGACTTAGATGTGGTATGTGTGTGTGTGTGTATATATATGCAGCGGCATGATCTTGGTTCACTATAACCTCTGCCTCCTAGGTTCAAGCAATTCGCCTGCCACAGCCTCCCGAGTAGATGGAATTACAGGCGTGAGCCACCATGCCCGGCTAATTTTTGTATTTTTAGTAGAGACGGGTTTCACCATGTTAGCTAAGCTGGTTCCAAACTCCTGACCTCAGGTGATCTGCCTGCCTTGGTTTCCCAGAGTGCTGGGATTACAGGCATAAGCCACTGAGCCCACCCTTATTTTTAAGAGTATGCATACAATAGTTTTAGTTTCACAGTAAGTGCTAAAATACTTAGATACACTCATATTTTGAATGACAACACTGCACTTAGCAATTACAATGACAAATTATTTGCAAATAAAAAGGTTATGAATTTCTTACATCCTACCCCTGGAATAATTAAATTCCTTTATTTTACCTACTTACCATAGAGATTTATAACAATTTATAATTATAATACTAAAACAATGTCTGGATAAGAAAGATGAGTTTCTTTCCCTGCTATTTGAGAAAGTTTTAGAAGAATCTTCATTCCACAGATTGTTTCTCTAATTGGTTTATTATTTCTGTTCTTGGAATACATTTTTAAAAAGATATGACAGGTACATAGGGTGAGGTAAGACACAATCATGTAGCATTTAGTGCACTGAAAAGGATATAGGCAGTCCTTGTTTCACAGTTCTGTTATGCACCAATTTCAGTTATCATCATTTAGTTAAATAACACTAGTTCCCTACAACATGGTTCAAATAACAGTTACCATTGTATATTAATTGTAATTGCACAAAGTATAAACTTTATGGGTAGCTTTTCAGTTCACAAATTACCATGTAAATAACAGATGCACATCATGATTAGAAAGAAAATTAGAAAGGAATATGACAGTTTGCCAAGGCACAGAAAAGATACTTGCTCTGTGTCACAGACAAATGATAAGAAGGCAAACTACTCAATAAGCAGATTGCTAGATAAGTAAAAAAAAAAAATTAACAAAGAAATGAAACATGTTAATTCTCAACGATTCTAGTATTTATAGCACACTGTAAATAATAGTTTTACCATTTTTTCACATTTTTATAATTGTAACTGACAGTAACAGAGTTTATGCTTTAACAAAAAATTTTAAAGGTCATGAAACAATTATAATTTTTCCCAATGATTACTAAGATTACTTTGCAGAATTTTAGCTTATGTAGCCATTTTTACAGTACCATACTACCATGCACATCAAGGACTGCCTTTATACTAAATAAGACTAGAAGAGTTTATAAAACTTGACTTTCTTAAAAATAAAATTAAGCAAATCAACACCAAAAAGCTTCTTTAGGCCAGGTGCAGTGGCTCATGCCTGTAATCCCAGCATTTGGGAGGCCGAGGTGGGCAGATCACAAGGTTAGGAGTTTGAGACCAGCCTGGCCAACATGGTGAAACTCCATCTCTACTAAAAATACAAAAATTAGCTGGGCATGGTGGTATACTCCTGTAATCCCAGCTACTCAGAGGCTGAGGCAGGAGAACTGTTTGAACCCAGGAGGCGGAGGCTGCAGTGAGCTGAGAGGGTGCCATTGCACTCCAGCCTGAGCAACAGAGTAAGACTCGTCTCAAAAAAAAACAAAAGCCAAAACAAAAAAACTTCTTTATAGTATAATTATAAGGTTACAATGTAAATTTACACTTTACATGTAAAATTACACTTTACATTTCTTACATTTTTATGCTCCATACTCCTTTCCAGACCTTTAAACAAAAGGACAAATAGCTTATCTATCAGAAGACGGAAAGCTGGGACAATCTGTGACCATCTTTCTAAACACTTCACCTTCAGTCATCAATGAAATTTACAACATATTTAACGGCCTCCCATAAAGCCAGTAGAGTTAAAGGCTATCCACCTTCTGTTACAGACCCAATAACAGAATTCTGCCATGTCACATATACTGAACTTATCTTGATTGCCACAACTATTAGCAGTGCTAGGAATGTTACACATGCAAACAGAAGTGAAGCTTCCATTAACATCAATGCTTCTGTCATATTAGAATTATTTTATTAACAACTATACAGGCTCATTTTAAAACATTTCCATGGTGATTAACTGAGTTTTAGTCACCAGCAAAGTCAAGCCTATACTTCCTACTAACCTCTAATAATTCATGAAGTATTGTATAAGAATTTTTTTTTTTTTAAAGATAGCAATGGGGTCTTGCTATGTTGTCCAGACAGGGTTCAAACTCCTGGCCTCAAGTAACCCTCTTGCTTCAGCCTCCCAAAGTGATGGGATTACAGACATGAGCCACCATGCCAAACTGAGGATTCTTTTTGAGAAGCAAACTAAGGGGAAATTTTGAATATTCGAACGTCTTGTTTAGGCACTTCCCATTTGCTTTCCCTTTTACAGTGAATGATTTATTTGGCAACTTCATCGAAAATGCCTATTTTGAAATAACTACAATGATTTCAACAAGTGGATTAAATGATTTGCCTTTGCCATTTTCATACTATAGTCACCTATAATTAGTGAGTAAGAAAAACCTAGCATTTGACTTTCCACGAAAGGCAAAGACAAAGAATTAATTGTTCCCTCAAGAGCTTTTTTAAACTAGTCCCCAAAATTAAAAAAAAAAAGGGATTTTGAGACATACATATAGACATACATATATACATACACACATACATGTTATATATGCCAGTTGGTAAAAACAAGTCTTACCTCAGGATCATCATCATCGAAATCATGGTAAGTGGAATGATCTGGATTATTTACTTTATCCAACAGCTCAATTGCCAAAGACCGTGTCAAATGTTGTGTTACAAAAGGATGCTATAAAAATTAAATGCAATGCAAAACACTTACTATAAATCTGATTGAATGACATTTTATCTTTCGAAATATATATATATATATATTTCAGGGCAAAAATAATACCTGTAATAATTTTTCAGCAGTAGGTCTTTTTTTCGGATTTTTGGTAAGTGCCATTTTCACAAAATGATGAAAACTATTTGACCTAAGAAATTCAGAAAATTAGACTTTTACATTCCAATTCATTTTTTGCTCATCTTACCATAAAAGTAAATAACAAAAATACTTACCACTTCATTTTATCCTTTAGTTTAGGAGGCTGAAAATTGCTTTTTGTCATTAGAAATAATGCCCTGAAAAATCAACAAATCATGACACAGTATTTTAATATTTCACATTTTAATCTATTACACAAATTCTACTACTATTTATTCCCCCAAATAAGGTAAAACAAGACTAAGAAAATTACTTGTTCACATACCAAGAGGAAAAAAACCTTAAGCATGGGATTCTTCAATGATGATGCACTGACCTCATTGGGTGTAAGTCAAACATAGGAGGCTGAAGCTCTGCAAGTTCTATGGCAGTGATTCCCACTGCCCAGAGATCACAGAGTTGATTGTAACCCCCCTTCCTCTCAACAGCTGCAACTTCTGGAGCCATCCTGAAATAAATATTCCAGAAAATAAAAACCTTCTGTTACATGTTTTCCTTTATACTCCCACCCAGAGGCACAAGGAATTATCACTATCTAAATTAAGGCCCATTTAGGCCTTGATTTTTGAAAAACAAATATGTAGTACTTAAAAGGTCCACCTTTTCCAAGATCTTGACATCTCATAAGACCTTCCACTTCATTAGTAACTTGCTTTTGATTTTACAGGCTCATAGGTGGAAGGGACTTGCCTTGCCTCAGATGAGACTTTGGATTTGGACTTTTGGGTTAATGCTGGAATGAGTTAAGACTTTGGGGGACTGTTGGGAAGGCATAACTGGTTTTGACATGTAAAAAGGACATGAGATTTGGGCAGGGACAGAATGATATGGTTTGGCTCTGTGTCCCCACCCAAAATCTCATCTCAAACTGTAATCCCCATGTGTTGAGGGAGGGACCTGGTAGGAGGTGATTGGATCATTGGGTCAGTTTCCCCTATGCTTTTCTCATGATAGCGAGAGGGTTCTCACAAGGTCTGATGGTTTTAAAAGTGACAGTTTCCCCTGCGTGCTCTCTCCGGTCACCTTGTGAAGAAGGTGCCTGCTTCCCCTCTGCCTTACTCCATGATTGCAAGTTTTCTGAGGCCTCCCCAGCCATGCAAAACTGTGAGTCAATTACACCTTTGTTTATAAATTTTTTTCAAGAAGACCCTCCACTTCAGTCCCCTACTGGTGATTCCATTGTTACTTCCTTATACCAGCTACTAAAATGGTTTATAAAATTGTACAGTTTTCATAGAGTAACATGTCCAAAACTCATTCATACTCCCAATCTCTCTGTACATGCAAAATTCAATAAATAATATTTGTAATAAATAATCTATAGCTCTACTTCCTTTTATCAAAAAACTGCAACCTGGCAATCTCTGTTTTTACTTCACCAAAACTATTGCTTTGGGCACCAAGAATCTTCATATTTAGTATTTAATTCATATTTACTAAAAACTTATTTGGCATTTTTTCCAGTTCGATTATAATAATGGGAAAGTTACAAAAATGAGTGTCTACTTTTAAAAAATATATTTATTTGGAGGAAAGTTACCCAAATTCAGTAATTTTTTTGTTTCTCTTTACTTTGCTATACAGTCTTATTCTACTTATACTTCCATAAATTTGAATTTGATTTAAATTATTCATTTTCAAATATAAAAAATTTCAAATTCTAAACATTTTAAAAAGCAACTAATTGAAATAAACATCTCAACTCTTCCATACTAAAGAGCAGTCTAGATAATCTTACAAATATACATTTATCTTCCTGGTATGATTTCAGGAAGGTCAAGTAAGTCAGTAAAGTTAAAAACAAAAAACCTTCTAACTTTCAAACCCCTGGTCTTGAAATCTTCTAAATCTGAAACAGATCTTATGAAAATTTAAATTACTGTAAGAAAAGTGAATTTCAAATTGTCAGTTATTACTTTTATGAAGACTAGATTCGAAGTAGCTGGTAGAAATGCCCTAGTGGAGTGAGAAATGCATACAAGTGATATGCTCTTAACTTGCCTTACTAGCTCACCACATTAGCTGATGCTCTCCCTTCCTCTATGAAAATACAAGGGAAATATTCCACTTAGTACATGTCTACTCCAGCCAGCTAAGTTGTGTGCTTATCACAGTCAACTGGGTTCATCTCTGAAACTGTTTATTCCAGTTACACTTGCTATTGTAAACACATAGTTATAATGAAGGTTTAAAAGTTAGTGAGCTAGCTGGGAGCACTGGCTCACGCCTGTAATCCTAGCACTTGGGAGGCCGAGGAAGGCGGATCATTTGAGCTCAGAGTTTGAGACCAGCCTGGGCAACATGGCAAAACCCTGTCTCTACCAAAAATGCAAAAATTAGCTGGGCGTGGTAGCGCATGCCTGTGGTCCTAGCTACTTGGGAGGCTGAGGTGGGAGGATCGCTTGAGCCTGGGAGGCAGAGGTTGCAGTGAGCTGAGATCACACCACTGCACTCCAGCCTGGGTGACAGTGAGACCCCATCTCAAAAAACAAAAACAAAAACAAACAAAAATTAGTGAATACGTTAGAAAGACTTTGCTTTTAGAAAGGCAAACTTCTAAAGATGAGCCAAAAAAACTGGTACGTTACATAAGAACATGACAATGGCAGAAAACTGGGAAGGCTACGGCTTATATGATGCCATTTGTATGCCACTCAAGGAAAAGGCACAAATATAGAGACAGATATCAGATCGGGGTTCCCAGATGCTACGGATGGAAGGAGAGCATTTACTAAAAAGAGGCAAAATAAAAAAATAAAAAATTCTTTGGATAGTGTCAGTGTGTTCTGGTGGTTTCTTACCACCAGCATACACGTTTCTCAACATTCATACAACTGTATGAATTTGTACAACTGTATATCTAATAAGGGTAAATTTATACCTCAATAAACCTGACTAAGAAATGTAGTTGATGCATTGGGGTGTGTGTGGTTTGCATTACTAAAATGCAACTCTAGTAAGTGATCTACTCAAAGAAAAGGCCTTGATTCTATATCAAGACTGTTGAATAAATGTACATATATGTCTTAAATTTAAATAAAATGTTTGAGGTACATATGTGTTAATTTTGAGAACTGTCATTTCAAGAAGACTTTTTCGAACAACTGAATAACTGCCGACCTAATCACTTGGGAAGAGAGAGGTTCTAAATTCTTAGATTTTAGGTAGGAAAGATACAATACCAGAAAGACACATATAGGGAGAGTGTTCCCAAAATTAACTTTACCTAATTCACAATTTCACATGTTCCCAAGATATTTCCCACATTATTGTAAGAGTAATGACATAAATTTTTAACCTCTGAAACTGGAGGTGGAAATGTCACCATTAACATTCAGTGAATGAATATTGTAAAGAATCAAGTCAGATCCTGAAGATTTAATGAGAGATGTTTACAATAAAACTGAGAAGATAGTGTACTTTAAAATGACAGCAATTCAAGCCCTCACTCCACTCAACCCAAAACAATAATGAGAAGAACAAAGAGAAATATACACACATACCATCTTAGAAAAGTCCAGCAGACATATTTTACCTAAAACCATAACACACAGACAAAAAACAGAAGAATAGTAAATGATGTAGCAAACAGGAGGCAGGGCAAACCTAAGCAGGTGCCAAGGAAAAGAACAACAACTAGCAGCCAACAAGCCTCAAACATCCTGGAAATGTTGACAAGTTAGGTTTAAAAAGTAGTAATAGTGGGGTTGAGGCTGGGCTGGAAACAGGAGTATTAGAAAGTGTCAACAGTCAGTCCCTGGCATTCCTACTCTTATTCATTAAGCACCAGCAACTATTCCCTCCCCATTCCCATTGGATAAGGACCAAGACGAAGAAGAGAGACTGCAGACTTAAGAGACACCAGGAACCAAGGAGTGAAGAGGTTAAAGGGAGAGGACATGATTAAGTAGAAGTACGTATACAGAACAATGAATACCTCTGCTTCCTTCACTTGACCAGTTCTAGAACACTAACAACCAGGTTTATACCTGACTTCCCACACACAAAGAGTTATGAACCAGTTTTCAGTGCTGTGCTCTTCAAAGTGAACCAAAATATAAGGATTAGTAGACATTTGAGGGAAGCCTCCATCATGAAAATACAAATGTAAAGAGTTGAGGAACTCTGATAAGTAGAACAAAAAAGATTTTTTTGTTCTTAGAGAAAATAGAAGAAAATTAACGGATTAATTTAAGTGGTCCAAGATACAACCAATGAGTTCCATACAGAGCAGGAAAAAGTATAGCAAAGAAATTATCAAAGAAGTAATACAAGAGTACTTCCCCAAATTGAAAAGACATGAGTCTGGATTATAAAGCACAAATGCCAAGTACAATGAATAAAAGTAAAAACAATCAAAAAACAAATATATTTGGAGGTATATAACTATGGAATATCAAAACACCAGGAATGATTCTGGAGGGGGGGGGATTACATTCAAAAGATCATGTATCATAAGGGTACCACACCATGGGCACCACAGAAGACACTAGTACAATACTTCAAAAACCTTATCCTAGAATTCCCACCAAAATTATCAATTATGTACAAGGATACACATGCAAAATCTCAAAAATGTTACTCCCCATGCACCCTTTCTCAGAAAGATATTAGTATGTGTGTCACACACAAAGGAAGGAGTAAATCATGAAAGAAGAAGACCTAGAATCCAAGAAAGGAACGCTAAGCTGAAGATGAAAAACTGCCAGAGCAGAGCTAGGCAAAAGAGCTAGAGAATTAAAGAGTCCAGACTGGAACAGGAGGGAAGATGACTCCAGGAAGGATTATTCTAGGTAAAGAAAACAAAAACAAAAACAAAGCAACATCAACCAGACAAAAATCAGCACTGACAGATAATGTGATAGACTTTATGGTATAGAAAATTATACAGAGGCATCGTACAAAACTGTAAAATGTGGGAAGGTATGGAAAGTGTTAATCAGGGATTTAAAAACAGAAACAAGAAACTAAGTAAATTAAAAAAGAAATTATTAAAATCAGGAAAAACTTTTTTCAGGAAAGTATTGTTAACTGACTCAGCAAAGTACACTAGAAAGATAAGATGACTGTAAG